>NC_133759.1:24517500-25178333 GCF_036562045.2 Rhinolophus sinicus
TTTTTTGGACAGAGAATGTTTTACACTCGAATGTTTTAATAAAAAGGATCTACTTGGGTGATGTCCACCTGTGACCTGAGAAGTGCTCCTGAATTAAATGGGTAGGTTGATCCTACGTGTTCTAATTCTTTAGACTCCCACCAATACCACCTTTTGAAGCTGGAAAAAAATTCATGATCCCGGAGTTTTTAAGAATTGCCATGCATTTACCTACTGTATTGTAAGTAAGCCATGACCTCTTTCAGGTTCCGTCATCACATTCCTACTTCTATTACCACACTTGCCACAGGAGCTCCTCACCAAACCGTGAATTACTCATGAAAGTATTTTCTTTCAACTGATGTCCAATGCAGTGCTTGGCACACAGAAAGAGCCCACTGTTCGCTGAACAAATGCTAACACATCACAGGCTATTGTTCAAACAGACAAATATCTCTCTGCGGGGTTGTAACATCTTGTTCTTTAGGTACAAGAGCACTTTAGAACCACAACTTATATTAGGCTGAAAGCTGGAAGACTGTGGGAAATATCCTGAGGGAGCTGGACATATTTTTAATATCTTTCTATCCCATAATGCTGCTTTACTAAATTATCCTACAGATTAAGATATTATTTCAGAAGCAATTTCATACAGGTTAAATCAATAATAAAACATTTAGTAAGCACTCAATATGTACCAGGCACTCCAACATAAAAACTTTTATTGTTGCTATTGCCTATTTAAATACTAAAGAGAACTTAAAAAATGTGTGGCCTGGTTACATCAGCAAAAGTGTTCCACCAGCAAGGCAAAACTTGCTAATAAAAGCCCTGGAAACAGCCAGCATTCTTTTCCAGACCCTATCAACAAACCTAGGGGAAATGAGGGAGAAGAATACAGGCAAATTTATGAGAAATTGTCTGCAGTCCTTTGACATTAGTGATGCAGAAACAGAAAATGACGTTCTGAATATTGACAAATATTAAGGGATCTGCGTTGTTAGATTTTGAGCGTCTGAGAAAGCCACCCTCCTCCTCTCACCCTACAGAAGACTGCGCTGATCTCTAACTCAATTTCCCAGAAAGCCCATCACGTTATATCTTATTCAGAACATTCTTCACCCTCCTGACAAATAATAAAAAATGCCTGTGAAGAAAATTCTAGTTCTATCACAGGGGTTAACACTCACTGAGTTCTGTGTCTTTCACAACCTACACCTGCATTTGCACTTATCGCTGTATTTGACGCACTGCTCAATACCGATGCTTACAATGATAGCTCTCATTCCTCAAAGAGAGGTAAAATTATGTTGAGAATACTGTTTTCAAAGGCAGGGAAGACAGCACATTTCAGAACATTTTCCATTTATAAAGGAAAACTTAAAACATGATTTGGATATAGTGATACAGAAAACTGATTTATCTAGAATGGCAAATTCCCAGATGACTCTGGATGAGAGGGGTTTCAATTTCTGTGTGATAAACAACCACACAGGCATGTGAGAGTATGTGTGTGGGGGACAGAATAATGCCCTATCCTCCCAAAGATGTCCACATCCTAATCCCTGGAACCTGTGAATATATTACCTCACCTAGTAAAAAGGACTTTGTAGGTGTCACTAAGTTAAGGGTCTTGAGAAGGGGTGATTACCCTGGAATCCAAGTACTCACACGGGCCTCATAAGAGGGAGGCAGTAGGATCAATGCGGGATGTGAGGGCAGAATCAGTTAAGTGAGGAAGGGAGCCAAGGAATGCAGTGGCTTCTAGAGACTGGAAAAGGCAAGGAGATGGATTTCCCCTGAAACCTTCAGAAGAAATGCAGAACTGCTGACACTTATTTTAGTTTCCAGAAATGTAAGACAAGAAATTGATATTGTTTTAAGCCACCAAGTTTGTGTTAATTTTTTATAACAGCCAATAGGAAATGAACACAACATGCATACCGTGTTTCCCTGAAAATAAGACCTAGCAGGACAATCAGCTCTAATGAGTCTTTTGGAGCAGAAATTAATATAAGACCCGGACTTATTTTACTATAAGACCGGGTCATAATATAATATAATATAATATAATATAATATAATATAATATAATACCGGGTCTTATATTAATTTTTGCTCCAAAAGACGCATTGGAGCTGGCTATCCGGCTAGGTCTTGTTTTCGGGGAAACAGGATATATTTCCCAGTTGCCTTACTGCTTTATCTTAAAAGGTACCTTAAAATGAAGTTGTACTATTTCTGTACTTACAGAATCACTTCTTAAAAATACTTTTAGAAAGAGTTAACAAAATTCTTTATGTTGACTGTCGCATTAAAAAACAATGCTACTAAGTAGTGAATGATCTAGGATAAGTCACTTCTTTGCTACTCTGAGCCTTTATTTCCTGACAAGATGAGAGACTTAAACTAGATTATTTCTAAGACCCATTCTAGTTTCACGATCCAGCAGCTACACTGTAAAAAGAATACATGGTTTTGGGAATTAGCCGGACTTGGGCTAGAATCCTCACTTGGGACAAACCAAAATAGTATCTCTGTGATTCAGTTTCTTCATCTGTAAAATGGGGGAAATACCAGCCACCAACAGCGGCTGTGAAGATCACACAAGTTCTAGTACCATGCCTGGTACCCAGAGGCAATTCCAGCAGTGTCAGCTTCCTTTCCACTCTTCACTTCTCTTAGTTTTACAAAATTATTTCAGAATGTATGTTCATGTAATAATTCCCTCATCAGCTTGATTTTAAATCCCTGGTTTTCTTTACCACTCCCTGGCTCTAGGGTATAGACAACATTTCATATACAGAAAAGTGGTTTTGTAAGGGGAGAGAGATCACCTCGGGCATGCGTCTAGACAGAGAAGAATATAAGAAAGTATTTGACAAACTGATTCTAAATGAACACCTCCAAGCTGGAATAGCTGATAATGACATTAAAAATGATCATTTAAAATAACATTTCAGTAATACCTCTAGTTTTCACATTGCTTCCATGTTTCGAAAAAAATTTGATCAGGAGATAAAAAGCCCTGTGATTTCACCAAGGAAGTATGAGATCAGTGAGAAATACATTCTTCTCAAAAATACTTTTCCATGGGGACCGAGAGAGGAAATACTTGGAGCCCCCGTATCATAAATCAGTGACTCATGTAACAGAGGTCCAAAAATAGCAGGGCTAACATCATTCACGGATCTTGGCCACAGGCTCACTACAAAACTGTGGTTTATTTGAACAGGCTGTTAGTATACATTTCAAAAATGTCAGTCCTACCACCCTCTTGAGATTTCAAGTGTGCTTTTCTTAAAACTGACTTAAGAGCACTGTACCAACAACTAACACATCTTAAGATTATTTTAAAGTATTAATGACAAAATAAAAACTGGAATAACCCATTATAATGAGGGGAATCACAAATCTTAAAGGAACTCTAATAAAACAAAAACCCTCCCCAAAGTAAAAAAAAAAAAAAAAAACACAAACCAAACAAACCTGGACATATATTTCACCTTGAGTAACTGGCAGTAAAAAAATTAAACGTTAGCTAGAAACGTTGATGTGTAAAGATGATAACCACCCAGCTGTGAAAGAGACTTTATAGCATGCTACATTTCATGGCAGGCTACAGCTACTTTTTTAAAGCTTTCAACTAAAATGTAAATGATTAAAAATAAAAGACCTTTACAGCATAGACATTTAAATTTAAAGTCTTTCTCAGTTCCTTTTAACTATAGATGCTGAAAAATATGGAACTAGAAAATTTCCCGGACTCTCTTAGAAGATGGGAGCATCCTATTCAATTCCCAGGGCCCTTTACTGTCAGGCAGCAGCAGACCACTCCCAACTCCTATGGATACCTGGGTTGAGGTGGTTAGGAAGCAGTAAGTAGATTCCTTTTTATCCAATTTATAAAAATTCAATTTATATAGAATTTTTCAAAAACACATCTATATTGAATAAGGTTCAATTTGGTTCTTTTTCGTGTGTGTTTTATTAGGAACTTATTCTTTCATTATGTTTTATATTCCATCTTTTTTTCTTTAAATGATTATTTTGTCTCTTTGGACTTGTTCCACTGCCTCACGTTTCAGAAATAGTACTCTAGCTGATTCTCCTTTCAGGCAGAATCACATAGTGTGGACGGTAATCACTGAGTGTGAGTTCATCCTCAGGACACATTATTTATTTTTCTGTAGAAGTCCATGTGCCTCAGATTGTGGAGTGTTTTGCTTTTGCTTCTTTTTTCATGGGTCTCAAGGACGACATTAGTTCGAGACCAGATTACATCATATATGCCAATACATAAGGCAATAAAATCATCCCTTAAGAAGAGTAGACTTATATTAAAATCTCTAGAAAAGTCTCTTCCATCATAGGTGATGTCTCAATTACTTCATTTTGAACAAGATACTATTTGATAAAGACAGAGTAACCTGAAACCAGCTCAATCAATGCTTGCTTGGCATGCATATACAGGTTTCCTTCCTCAGTCAGTTAGAAAATAAAAATAAAAAAGGAAAACACAGAAATTTAACAAAGCTCTAAGAGTAGGACATTCCTAGAAGTACAACTTTACCATTTAAAGGCTTAGATTTTACCAGCTTTTTAAAGATCATTTAATGGAAACATAGATGGCGTATTATGGAATTGTACATTTGAAGCCCACATAATTTTATTCAACAGTGTCACCACAATAAATTTAATAAAAAATAAAAACAGCAATATAGTACTTTAAAATAATTAAGGACTTTTAAAAAAAGTTGGCTATATGAGTTTGGACAAATTTTCCAGTAACATAATCATATATGGATTCAAAAACTGCTGAATCCCAAACAATTAAGGGGAAATAAAGATGAACTGGTATCTAAACTGAAACATGTACACAAAATATCACTCAAACATTCCCACTGTTTTAATTCATGGAACACATACACGACAGGAGTCCTGCAATGCGTGGGAGGTTGGGGTGCGGGGGGCGGTCCATCAAAACCAGAACCCAAAGCTCTCCGAGTTTAACATTCCTACCAGAGGCATCATCTCTCCACGCCCCAAATCAGACAGATATCAAACAGCTGCTCTTGCACACTGACCTTAAAACCATTATGTGGAGCTATGTTGATCCAACAACACTTATTTACTAATTAGCACTGCATAGAAAAGACATAACAGATGTCCAATGAACCTACATTTCTAAGACAGGATGATTCATTTCTGCTTTATGACTGCAAAAGTGTCTCATACATAACAACAATTAATTATGAAACACAACAGCTGAGATACTTAATGGATTCCATGTAAAGTGTATAATAAATGACCGACCACACGACCCTTGCTGTTAAAGACAGTGACACAAACATCACAAAGAGAATGCCCTCCTTATTTTGTTTACATTTTTGATAGGTCTCACACTACTCAAAGCAATTCTATAAGATGTAGCACATTTACAGATTTGCTAAATGTAAAATGGAACTAATATACAAAATTCTTTTATTCTTTGGGAAAGAATACATTTTATGTTTGTAGACATATGAAGTGGCAGTTCAATTTATCTTAAGGGATTAATAACTCAATATATCATACAACACAATACACAGTATTCATTATAACTAGCTAGAAATGACAATTTGATTTTTCATATAGCCCTCAACAGTGTAGAAATAAACTATATTTTAACACAGTTTGAAATGAAACTGACTAATTCTGTTAATGATACAGTAAATTAACAGCAATTATAGAGTTGGCTGAATGCCCACTCTCTCAGTGAGTGCTATATAATACGCAAAAGAGACATTCTTTGACAGTTACCGAATGTTTATAAATACCATAAAAATTTCCAAACTTTGAAGGGTAATGGTACTAGTTACCTATGATTATATCATGAAATTTAAAAAAATATCTGGCATGTATATCACAGAAAGTTGTAACCAAATAAAGAAATAAAAAACTTTAAAATGGCTAACAACTATGTAACGTTTATGTGCCAGGCATGGTTCTATGTGATTTGCATTTATTACATAATTTAATTTTCACAATCATCCTGTGAGGTAGGAACTATTATTATAGCCATTTTACAGATAAAGAAACTGAGACATGGGTTCAGAAGAATTCAAATGGTTTAGTTGTGGTGATTCCAGTAGTAAATAGTTATAAGGAGGAAGAAAACAGGAAATAAATAAAAACAAACCAAATACATACAATAAAACCCACACCCTAAAGAGTTTTCTGAAAATTACAGAAAAAAAACACAGGAAGAGAATAAAGAAATTTATGTGAATTCCAGATTTCAACAGTTTGCCTTTAGACAGAAAAGCTAATGATACAGGGACTCAATAGTTTTTCAGACCAAGTTCTGGTAAAATGAGAATTCACGTGAAGTATTTAGCAAAGAGAAGACATGTTTAATGATATTGACTATTATAATTACTGTTATTATTATGCAAATAACCTGTCATCCCTGTGAGATTACCGAAGGCAAGAAAAACTCAGTGATTAAAAAAAAAAAGGTGAACAAATAATGTCACTTAAGATTTATCTAATCTTTGAATAATTTAAATCTTGGAATTCAGAATGTCCTAGTGAATATTCTTTAAACATCTGTGGGGAACAGATATAATGAACTGACCTGATACTCATCATATTGTACACTGAAACTGATAGCTAACCAGGTAGCTTACTGGAAAAGTAAAATAAGATTGAAGTCTGATTGGAAGAATGAAAGTGCTGAATGATAAAATAAGGAGCTGGTCTCTTCTTCTGTAGTTTTTCATCAGAGGAGTCCATGCTGAAAGGGTTATTTTAGAAATTTGTAATAGGATTGCTACACAGCATTCCATCTTAAACTAGCCCCTCATGGAATGAATCCTTTATGGTTGATGACACTTACTTATTCCTAAATTTACAAAGTGGCTTTTATATGATCAACACCATGGAAGCTTTTTTTTCTTTTTTCTTTTGGTATATTGTCTGAACAGCTGACCAAACCAAGAGATAAATGATTATAGGTGAAAGAGAAAAAAGAAGAGGGGAAACGGAGAGGAGATGGGCAACTCAAGCTACAATCTGACACAGTTATGTAGGAAAGGAGGGACCAGGCACTGCAAATAAAAAACCACCAGAAATGGTGGAAGAACCATTTCTGATCGTGGCCTTCGTCACACTCTGGAACCCACCTGCTGAGAAGATAAGAGAGAGGGAATGGAAGGCTGTGAATAATACAGTAGAAGGGCCCTTGAGTGATTCTTTGGGTTGCATCCTTATAAAGATGGGTATGTTTTCCTCCTCACCAACAAAACAAAAAGCAAAAAACAAAACCACCCATAGAGGTACGCAGGCTTTTACCTCATATTAAGAGCTGTAGGACTATCACTAACATACCTCTTTTGGTCTTCCTGGCAAGGATTCACAAATTACTTGTTAGTTGTACTGACGGAACATTTAGTATTATGACGGGTCCCTTAAATTTTATTTTTATCTAATGATAAGGACAGCGGTTTGTTTTCTTTTTTAATTGTCATGCCTATTTTTCTTTTATACTAGGCAACCTCTCCTTCTCTTTTGTCCCTGTCCTATTCTTTACTTGTCCACAATTTAACCTTTGCCACCACTCTGTGATTCCTGACATTATTTATCTAGTCTCTATTTCCATCTTCGGGGTTATCTTGCTTCATTCACATCTGAAGCCTGCTGTGTGGGATTATCTTTTTCCCTCCAGTATTCTCTGTAAGACTGCTGCCCTAAAAAACCAATAGGCTAATTTTCCCTAAGGCTGTGTGGAAATGTATCTATTTCTAAAAAGGGAGTCAAATAGCCATGGTTCAGAATTGGAAAAAATATAATCCCATTTTCTAATATTCTATTCCTGCTGCTTCAATCTCCTATTCCCCCCCCCCCCCACCAAAAAAAAATATGAAGTAGTATCTTAAATAAAAACTCTAGGCTGCTTTTTCCTTTCCTTATAATTTGCAGCATTCAGTTTTTACTGTAGAAAATTGGCTGCTGTTGCATAACAACAAATATTACATTTTAAAAGCAAACAACTGCACTTTATGTGGCTTTAAAAAAATATAAATAATACCACTTGACTTTACAAAACCGAGAGCTGTACGTATAGCTAAATAAAAATTTTAGAAATAAATTTTCGTAAGCAGGCTAACAACGAATGTTTATCTACAAAGGGAACAAATTTATATAAAGTCCTTTAGGACAAGGATTTTATCTAATACTGATTTTTATCCCCTGTAGGGAAGAGTAGGGTGTCAACATGGATTTGTTTAATAAACAGATGAACTGGAAAAACACAGAATATTTACATTTGAAAAGAGGCCATACATACCATGATCAAAAATGACAACTGACTTCTGATGTCCCAACAGTTAGGTTTACACCCTTTTTTATTGAAGGGGAGCGTAATCAATTGACAGATGTGTGAAGTTTATAGAGGGAAATGTGTTATTTGTTATTAAAATTTTGATTAAGGCAGCTTTCAAAGTCTTGTGATTAATATTTTAGTCAGTAGAGATTATAACAGTCTCACACATCAATTTGCAGAGTGAGGCTTAAGAATGTTTCATGAATTTTTCAAATTGGACAATAGAACTGATAAATTCCAGAAGTATAATACAGACTACACTGCATCTACCTCAAATAGCACAAAAAACTTAAAAATTTGAGATGTCTAGGTAAAAATGACTAACAAACTGCCTTTTTTCCCCTCGTAATAAGATTCATGTACTTTTGTCCTGACAATATCTGACAATATTAGAAGGATGCACTTTTTTCAAAAGCCTGTATGTGTCAGATTTTCATCATTTTTCTCCTTTTTGATCAGAATTATTTAGTGATATATAGATTAAAGGTCAAAGAACTTAACCTCCTGTTTGTAGAAAAAACTAATATATCATCATAGCAAGGTGGTTATGTTCACCATCATACTGATAACCTCTAAGGGTTTCAAAGAAGTACGTATTCAGAGGTCCCACAACTCTAACAGATGGATGGTTGTTATCTTCTTAGACATGATAAAACTCTAAATTAGTAAGATTCACTTTTCAGGTACGTACTTAAAATCTGTATTATTACTTTATAGTAATATGATAGTAATATGAGTAATATGATGGAATATTTTTGGCCCGGAGAGGAGTAATTGTATTCTTCACTGACCATAAAAATCAATTCATAAAAGAGGTTAATGAATTTTTACAAAGCGAACACAGTTGAGTAACCACCACCTAGAATAAAATGTAGAATATTGCCAGCACCCCAGAAACCGCCCTTGTGTTTCTTATCAGCCATAACCATCCCAAATGTAACCACTATTGTGACTCCTTCCTCTGTTTTTTCATGTTTTTGAACTTATATAAATGAAACCATACAGTACATATTCTTCTTTCAATATTGTGTCTGTGAGATTCATTTGCATTGCTCATTGTTTAATGTTTTTAATTAATTTCATTATTATATAGTATTCCACTGTATGAATACACCATAATTTATTTATCCATTCTACTACACAGGAATTATTTCCCCAGGAATGTTTTGTTTAAATAAAGCTTAAGAAGTGACAGTTGTGCAAAGTGACAAGGTGGCAGGAAAGACAAAGTTTACATATTTTCTTTGCTTAAGTCTGGCTTTGAAAACAAGCACATGCATTGATTCGTCTTTCATGTGACTTCTGAAGCTGTAAAAAATGGCACATAAGAGTGAGTATGTTCATACTATATTACCGAAGGTAGATAGGTACAGTAAAAGGTACTTGGTTCTTGAGTTCTAACTTTTTCTTGCTTTTCAAAATTTGGTCCATGTACTGAGTATTATTCAAATTCGTATTTAAAGATATAAATTATTTGCTCATGATTTGTGTCAAAAGACGGTCTACATAAAATATAGCCTATATACTTATAAAATCAAGAGTATTTCAAACAAAATGGAAAAACTCAAGTTTTTTTCTTTAACATGGATCAATTTATTGCCAATGAGTTTCATGCCAATATCTGCAGCACTTTATTTTGAGCATTTGAAGATAAATTGTATTAGTTTTCACTGTTTTAAAATAAAATGCTTTACTTTCTACTGGGTCTACTATATGCCCTTAAGACAGACATCTTCATGGAAAAGGAAGATCCTGCCTTCCAGGTAGATCTAATTCTGGAGGAAAGAATGAGAACACACACAGACACTCTCTCTCTCTGTCTCTCTCTCTGTCTCACTCACACTCTTACTGAACACCTTTTCAATACTACAAACTAACAGAGCACAAACAGATTTTTGAAGTGTTAAAAGTATGACAAGTAAAATGAGTATTTGCTTCATCCAAAGTACTATTTGCAAGGTACTATAGAAAAGGTCTGTTCTCAGCTTAGAGTCTAGTGTGTGAGTAGGCAGAAAACAAAACCAATCAACCAACAAGGATAAATGTCAGACTGTGAAAAGTTTCATGAGAAATTATGAGGTTGATGTGATAGAAAATAACCAGTGTGGAGCTATTTAGATAAGGTGGTCAGGTTACACCTCTCATTAGATAACACGGAAGTTGAGGCCTGAAGAATGAGAAGGTGGTGCTCACACGAAGAACTGGATCAAACGTGTCCCAGGCAAAGGGGTCAGGAAACCCTAACATCCTGAAGAAGAGAAAGGAGGAGGAGGGCTGCAGTGTTATGAGCAGGTGGAATGATCGTGAAGACCTTGTAGGCCAATGTAAGAAACCTGGATTTTATTTTAAGCGCAATGGGAAGCCACTAAAGAGTTTTACGCAGGGCAGTGACAAATCACTGACAGTTAAAGATGAAAGGAATCTTAGCGATCATTAAACTTCCTCTTTTAAGAGGAAAATACCAAGTTCCAGAGAGTTTAGCGTCATCAAAAGTCACATGGTTGAAAAGTGTCAAGAGCATAGGTTTCTATAAGCTTTCTTTTCAGTAAGAAAAAAACCAACCTTCACACAAATGAAAAGGTATTCTTACTCATAAGAGAAATGCAGTCATAATTAAACATCCTTTTCTATTAATTAATTGGTAAAGGTCAAATATTTGGTGGTGCCACACAGCACTGGTGAGGATGCAGGGAAAAGGCAGGTAATCTAAGTTGGGAGTGTCACTTGGAGTGTTCTTTGTGGTAAAGTATTGTTTTATATAATCTATAGGGATAGAAATTACAATAAGTTAGTGGCCAAGTATAGGGGAATCATAAGTATACAATATCCTGTAATACACAAGTTTGTAATTTGGCAAATGCCAAAACAGAAAAGCTCATTTAACCTAATTCACCACAAAGAGAAAGGCAAAAAAGATGTTTTGCAGTAACTACAGAAAAGAATGCAAGAGGTAATCTAAAGTATGGCTGCTGGAAATAAGTTGAATTATTGTGTGATTAGCATCACTTCACAGGTCAGTGGGGGTTGCTGGACTGGAAATCAGAAGGCCAGGAGTTCGAATCCTGCCCTGGTACTTACTAGCTATGTGATCCTAACCACATTACTTAATGTAAGTTTTAGTCTCTTGTGATAATGAAGTCTGCCTAGCAAAGTGAGAGGATCAAGTGAGATAAGAGTGTAAAAGTACAGTGTGTTAGTATAAAATACTAGGCATTAAAAAATACAGTCTAGTGTCTAGCACACAATTCTCCATCATAACCACCATCACGTCCATAAACCTGGAACTGAAATGAAGGCTCAAGGGGAGCTTGAGGAAGGTTATTCAGCTCATTCCCCTGCAGAAGCATACTTCAACCACACATAATCATATTGATTTATTTTAGTCCTTATTTAGGCACTTGTGGGTAGATTAATTTATTTGACTGGTTTAGTTGTTCATGCTTTTATGATTTATTAACAACAAATGAGTCTTTTAAAGAGAATATGATATTTTGTAAGGCATTATTCTGTACGCCATATGAAAAATAAATTTTCAATCCCAAAACACTGAGAACATAATGAAAAAGAGAAAAATGTGAGTTCTGTTAATTTTTTCAATTATCAGTTTTTCCTTTGGGAAATACATTCTGGAAATTTATAGCTCCAAAATCTCAGTTTGGGTTGAAAACTGCACATTTCTATAGGTGAAGTCATTTATTCTAGAATTTTAACTACCAAATCTCAACTTCTAGCTCACATCACTAAACTCGAGATCTGTAAGCTTCCTAATGAACATTTTCCACCCAGATGTCCTATAGGTTTCTTGTAAGAAACATGTCTCCACCTGGTCATTCAGATGAGAAACCAGAGAGCCCTCATAGATGTCTCCAATCAGTCACCAGCTAAAAGAGTGCTCCTGGGGGCATTTGGCAGTATCTGGAGACATTTTTGTTACAAAACGAAGGGTGAGGACAGAGGAGACAGACTGCTATTGGCATGTAGTGGCTAGAGGCCAGGGATGCTGTTATGCGTCCTACAATGGGAAAGACAGCCCTCCATGACAAAAATCTTTTCCTTAAGTGTCAATTATGCTGAAGTTGAGTCCTGTTCTACCATATCTGCAATATAAACTCTATGTAAGAAGAGACACCTCTATGTGTTCAGTATCTGACCTGCTGCATGGTACACACGTTTATTGAATAAAGGAATGAAAAAAAGAATTCATATATTGTTACTCTGTCTTCATCCCCAGAACTCAGCCTTCACACTTTTCTTGCCTGGACTAATCCATTAGCTCCTAGCTTTCTCCTTGCCTCCTGCTCCCCGGGCTGTGTTTTATTCATCTTTATGTCTCAAGGTCCTTGAAGTAGTAAGAGCTCAATAACTCTCTGCTTTATAAATTAGCTTTAAAATGTATTTTAAAAAGCAACCAACTTATAAGGATTTTTGGTAGGTTTCTGCTAACATACTGATACCGCAAGAAAATGTATCTGATTGCTTAGAACAGCTACACCTGTATGAATCAGCGTAGCTATCTAATCTTAGATCTATTTCATGTACAGTCTTTAACTTCAGACTTTGTTTCACCTTACTTTCTGCAGGGCAAGACCTGCATAATATTTGCAAAGGCCAGTTGACCCTATCTTTCCATAATGCAGTGACAAGCTACGATTACACACTGCCTCTGATCTTGGCCAGCTGGGAGCTGAAAACACTCCCTGCCTCATTTTCCTTGGACCTACTTGAGCAAATCTCTAAGAGGCTGCTATCTTATCAAGAGATCCAGCTCCAACTCTAAGGGAAAAAGATCAGGGAAACTTGACGATAAAGGGGTTGATCTTTGGCTGGTAGTCTAAAAAATTAATTCAGCCCTCTCTACTGCATCTCAGCTTGAACAAAATAACATTACATATAGCTATAAAACAAGTTAAGACATTTAAATAGAGATTACAATTTTTTTCTTAAATATAGAATACCATCTTCTCCAACCCATTTCTCAAGCGGGCAATAAAATATGATCTGTTTTTAAATTTACAGACACTTAATGTATACAGGGTATCTGTTCCATGTCTTGATCTGGTCTCATCAGGGGCTCTTTCCTACAAATTAGAAAAATGCCAAATTTGAAGCCTTTCTCAGCTCAGTTGTGCAGAAGGTTTTCCTCTTTACAAGACTATTCCTTCAACATCACCTTATTGTGCCTGAACTTTGTGTGACTTGTGGTGTTTCTGAGTTCCCAAAGCTCACTGTTTTCTGGGGTGAGAGGATCCCCACTCTTTGATGTTTGGGATCTTGAAGAGTTCATCTTCAAGTTGGCCCTGGGAGGGGAGAGTGTCACTTGTCTAGACCTGTGAACCTTTCTTTGGAAAAAAATCACCTGTCTCTGATAAGTGAGTTGCCATCTTTCCCTGGCTGTGACAGGAAGAGAGCTTCTCGTTTTCCAAACATCTGAATGTCTCACTCCAGTTTCCTTTGTTCATTTAACCTCCCTGTAAAAAACATCCTTTGTGAAAGAATGTAGGCCTGTCCACTCCCCTCAGTTATGCCGGCAGTAATATCAACAAACACCAACTCCCATATGGAGTGAGGTCACATTCCACAGAGAAAAGAACTCCAGAGCATGGAAGGACACAACAAAATACTTGTGTGAAACCCCTCCCTTCTATGCAAGACATTGACAGGGGAGTGGCGACCAGCTCTCAGAGGGGCTGACTGCACACTCACTCCATCAGAGCCTGGGCAAAGGTGCAGGTCACTGAGTTGATTCAACCTGAACAGTTAAAATTGGCTTGGGCCATGAGCATTTCTGAGGAGACAATGATAAACTAAAGGTCTTTCTTCTAAATCTGGAACCGCATTAGACTATAGAAAGCAAAGGAGAGAGGGATCCTCCCCAAATATGTCTAAACTAAACTTCCTGTCAGCCTAATGGATGATTTTTCTATTAGCTTATAGGCATATTTAATTTGGTTTAGAAAAAAGAAAGCTGGTACTGCTTGCCCTGAAAATGAACAAAATCCAACCCTACTTCTTAGTAATTCTTAAATTGGTGGTAGGTGGGGCTGGTAGTTGGACACACAGATGGATATAATGCGTGTTGTTTCAAAAGCAGGAAGACAATGACCACTGTTCTGATCTATTTTTATTCATCACATTCAATTAAAAATTTCACACAACATTGAAGTATAGCATGGCATTTTTAAAAGGTTTATCAAAAAGGAGAACAGACTGAAAAGAGAAATGACTGACTCATGAGATGTAGGCAATACTGCAGCCCAGTCATGATACTGAGGCTACAAGGCTGTTCTTGACACTAGTTAAGCGTGAAAATGACCTGTAAGATGTGAAATGACTTCTCTTTTAGCTTGGGTCTAGCAAAATCCAGAAATATGTATTTATTGTTCAACACAGAATTAATACCTGAGTGTGTGTGAATTAGGAACACTGGAGAAAAGTCCCAGGTGCCTTTGCTAAGAGTGCCCTTCGCAAAACTGAAAGACAGGCACTCAAAATCTCTTTGTAACATTGTATGACCTCTCTCATCTTCCTCCTAATAAACCTGGCGGAGAGAATGGTCTGATATAATTAATTTATACCAGAGTGTAAAATATAAGAACAATTGTTCCTTCTTCCAGAGACATAAGCAATTTAAATCTTCTCTGCAATTGGGGAATGAAAGGTTAAGTTTAAAACTGGGTTTGAATTCCAGCTCTGTTACCTACTTCCCATGTGACCTGTGTGCCACTTAACCTCTGGGGGCCTTAGTTTTCTGATCTATGAAGTGGGCCGGGGGGTTAATGTCTTTATGGCAAAGTTGTACGGATTAAATTAACAAAATTTTATAGAATTTTGCTACTGAATTGCCAGGCATTGCTCTATGTGCTGGGAATACAGGAGGGACATCAGAACAGACCAAGTCTCTGGGCTCCAGGAGCCTACATACTAACTGGAGAAAGGGAAACATAGTAAACTCATAAACAAAGACATATATAATGCCAGAAGGTGAAGTGCAATGAGCAAAATCAAGTATGGTAGTAGTGGTGGGGAAGCTCGTAGGGAGCATGGGTGGTTGGGAGTTGTCATACAGAGCTCCTCTGAAAAGGTGACATTTGAGCAGACATCTGAGAGGAGAAATGGAGTGAGCCATGTGAACTTCTGGGAGAAGACAGTACGGGCAGACAGAAGAGCAAATGTAAAGGCTCTGTGGAAGGAGCACGCTTAGAATATCTGAGTCAAGATAGCTGGCGATGATGAAAAATATATTGTGAACAAGGTGATTCTCTAAGGTTTTGTGTGCTTTTATTCAGTAAGTTGGGAATCACTGAAGGGTTTCAGGCAAAGAACGACATAATCTGACTTATGTTATAAAAGGCTCATCTGGTGTAGGGAAAGGCACTGAGGAGGAATACATCAGAAGCAGAGAGACCAGAGAGGAGACTTCCAATACAATCTGGGGAAGGGGAAAAGTTGGTGGTGGCTGGGGCCAGTGTTACCAGGGAGAAGTGAGGAGAAATGGTTAGATTCTGGATTTATTGTGAATATTTATTTTGAGCCAGTAAGACTGGGTCTGGCTTGGCTGCGTGAGAGGAGTCAAGGATGAGAAGACTGCAAGGTTTTTAGTTTTAGCAACTAGAGACATAGAGTCCCATTCTGCGAGATGGGGAAGGCTGGATGGAGGAACTGCTTTGGCAGGAGTTGGGTAAGGTTGTGTAATCAATAGTTTGGCTTTGGACCTGTTAAGTTTGAGGTGACTGCTGGATGTTCAACTTGAGAAGTCAAACAGGCAATTCAATATGCATGAAAGCACTTGATCCATGTCCAAGGCTTTATATGAATATATGAACTCAGGTTAC
Source organism: Rhinolophus sinicus (assembly GCF_036562045.2). NCBI lineage: Eukaryota > Metazoa > Chordata > Mammalia > Chiroptera > Rhinolophidae > Rhinolophus > Rhinolophus sinicus. The sequence goes on from NC_133759.1 coordinate 24,533,676, forward strand.
AAACAAGTTAATTCATGTTACTCCATGACACCCGTGTGTTCTCCCCAAGGCCAGAGCAAATGAGTGGGCAGTCGGGTTTACACACATAAGCTACTGCTCTTTCTGCAAATCTTGGGAGGCATTGTCAGATTTCTTCTTTGAGCAGTAACAGAAGCAGCAATAACAAAAACAAGTAAATATTAATAATAATAACCTAGTTAGAATAAAACTGTGGAACTCTTTGTTGAACTTTAGTTATAGATCTGTCTCTGGCTTTTAAATGCTGGATATGATTGCTTCATACTATAACTAGCTACTTTATTTTTTGATTAGCCTTGACCTGTCAATTTAAGGTTAAAATCTAATGAGGAGGGCCGGCCCGGTGCCTCAGGCGGTTGGAGCTCCGTGCTCCTAACTCCGAGGGCTGCCGGTTTGATTCCCACATAGGCCAGTGGGCTCTCAACCACAAGGTTGCCGGTTCGACTCCCGCAAGGGATGGTGGGCTGCGCCCCCTGCAACTAGCAACGGCAACTGGACCTGGAGCTGAGCTGTGCCCTCCACAACTAAGACTGAAAGGACAACTTGAAGTTGAACAGCACCCTCCACAACTAAGACTGAAAGGACAACAACTTGACTTGGGGAAAAAAAAATCTAATGAGGAAAACAAAATGAAGATTTTGAAAATCTGACGAACCTAACTGATCTATTTCATTGTCTGAAAGCAGTTAAGACCTTTCCTATTAGCTGACATTTCATTAATAAGCAATCCACAGTTAGAGTTTATAAAAACAAACCAAAAAACCCCATGAAACATACAACAGTCTCTGAAATGACCTCTAAGATTTATTTAAAAATGTATTTGACAAAACTCGTAACAAAAGAACAAACTGCATTAAAAAGGTTTTAGATATTAATATTAAAGAGCTTTTTTCTCACACAAATACTTCTATGTATACATGTAATTTTTTGAAAAACATCTTAGGCACAAGTTTGGTTATTCCTTTTTGGAAAGTATCTACTGGCACATACTATAGTGTCTGACCGTTAGCAAAGAAAACAATTCTTTCCACTAATAGATATAAAACTAAACACTGAGACAGCATGTCTGACTTGTACATAGGGTGCCTGAGATACTAAAAATAAATAACAAACATGCTTGATCCTCCCACCTACATACTCTTAAATCTGTTTAGAATGCCCACTTTAAAAAAAAAAAAAATCCAGATCCACAGGGAGATAGAAAAAGCCAAATTATGAATAAGCTACCTTTGTGTATTTGTACTATAGAAACAAAGATTTGACCGGTTATCTAACATGACTCCTTAGTTAGGATGTATGTCATAAGAATCTCTGAGACTTAAAACATTAGACATGTTGTTACAATACATTCAAAGTGTTTATAGTAAAACAAACAAACAAACAAAAATATATATGAATAAAGCATATTTCGTTATTTTGCTTCTGAATTTTTCAAGTACACTTGTTAATTTTATTTGGTGTGGGACTTTCAAGAAAAAACTTTCATATTATTCATAAAAACAGAAATAACTGGACTAAAGAATACATGGAAATGATTCCATATCTCACTGATAGTCGAATAAATATAAATTAAAGCAACCATGAGATATCGCTTTTCGTTTATTGGATTGGCAGAGATTAAAGAAGACTAGGAATTCTCAGAGCTGAGAGGAGTGTAGGCAAGTACTATACCATCAGATGCTGATGACCATGATGTAAACTCATCGTTTTTCCTGGAGGGCAATTTGTTAACCTTTATCAACATTCTATAAATGTGTGTAAACCCACCTACCCAGAAGTTCCATGTCAACAAATTTGGCCTCAAAATAATCATTCAAGTATATAAAATATGCAATTATAAGGATGCTCATTTCATGACTAATTATAACAAATATTGACAAGAGCTTAAATGTCCAATCACAGAAAATTAATTAAATTTGATGTATTTATATAACTGAATACTACATAGCTTCTATAATTGTAATGTGGTTATATGTTTACTGGAAATATATAGTGTAGGGTGAATATCTAATGTTAGGTAAAAAAGTAATTCCGAAACGATGGGGAATATGGACCAATTTTTATGTGCATATATTTTTGTGTGTATGCATAAAAACATTCTCATATGTATATACGTATACAGGCAGAGAACAAAAAAATCTCAAAAGAGATATACAAAATAGAATGAATAATTACTTTTTGGGTTAAGATTATAGATAATTTCCTTTTACTTATCTGCAATTACTTTCTATTCTATTATAAATGTAGATTTTGAAAAGTTAAAATAGTAAAATATGCATTAGACTTTTAAAATAAAAAAGTGCAGGTTTTGAGCATAGGAGTAATTATCTATAAAATGAATAAGAAATGTAGTCCCCAATAAGCTATAAAGCAATTTCTACTTAAAAAATAGTTATCTGACTTATAACATTAAAATGTATGTCTACACTGAAAAAGAAATCCAGTATTAAAAAACTGGGACATATCAGCAACTTATTATACTTTTCTTTTTGGCTGTATTATTTGTAAAGATTCACTGAACAGATATTTTCCCAGAGAAATAATATTATCAGTGGTGGTTAAGAATTCAACTAAAGACTTGGCATCTGATACTTCAGATGCAACTGACAATGTCATACAAACAAAAATGCTCTAGATTTAGTAACAGATGCGTAAATGTATTGATTACACATATAGAAAAATCAATGTACTAAAAATTGTACTGAGATACAGCATTTGAAAGTAGAACTAGTACTCGGCCTATTTGAAACTAAGTATACTAAGTTTAATGAATATTACATACTGAATTAAGAATTGTTTTGCTCGCCTCATTAGAATTCAGGAGATTTCTGAAAGAAATTATTGAATAGTTCATCTCTGATTTTTGAAAACTTAGGCACTGGACTGTGGGATATTCAAAATGATGAAGTCCTACTCCCAAAAAGTTCCTGTGGCAAGAAGAGTCATCCAAATCACTTCGCTAACCTTTAAGTGGTGTATTTGAGCACTATGGTAATTTAAGAGTCCTCATTATAGAGTCCAAATATGCAAGTTTGGGAAAAGTCACCTATGGATCCAATCATGCTATAGACTAATTTTATGGTATGGATATTTGATAACCATTAGAGAGCCAATTAGATTTATTTGTGAGCCTTTGCTGTCACCGACAACTCTCCCTGACACCTACTGCTACTCTGGTTCATTCTGCAGAGTATTGGGAAATGTTGCATGAATCCAAACGTGTGGCTAAGGTTGTTGGAAAAGAACATAGCATGACGGCAACAGAGAGAAAAAACAAGACTTAACTCCAAATAGGGACTATTTAGAGTAATAGGAGACGGGAAAGGCACGAACACGGTACTTCGAAACTAGTAATAATAAAAGTATTGCTTTAGGTAACAGCTTTCAAGACACACACAGACTTCCCCCTTACAGTAACATATCTGTCTACAAAATCTGATTTCTAAAACTGATAAATTAGGTGGTGATAATTTGCTTTGAAAATGTTCCCAGAGGTTTCTAATAAGTGTGCATTTAAATTACAATTTGAGTTACCAAAGTTTGAGTTTTCTTTTTGTCCTAAGCGATTGTCTAATCAAATTCATTCAGTGGAGGGATTTAATTTTTTCTGGTGATAATCTTGACAAGTACTAATTCAGCTTTTATTACTATTTTTTTTTTTTTTATAATAACACTCCCAGTATAGGGAAGCCCAGTGTCTCCAAAGTACAGCTACTCAGAAGCAGACTGTCTAGCAATGGGTCACATTTTCCTTATATAGAACTGAAATCTACTTTCCTGTAACTGACACCTTCCTGCTTCTATTTTTGTCCCATCCAGCCTTCCAGGATAAAGTCTAACCTCAACCCACACCACAGTTCCTGAAACATCTGAGGACAGATATCACATCCCTTCTATGTCCTATTTTTTCTAGTAAACATCTCCAGGGTAACTGTGTATTTCAGCGGAAAGTACATGGTCCCTGGAGTCAGAGCTCAGTGGATTCTTGGTTGTACATTATTGGAAAACCTCTCGAAGCTTCATCATCGGTCAAAGGGAACATCCTAGCCTGACTTGGGTATTCTGGAGAAGTGAGTTGGCACAGCTGATGCCCACTACAGTGGACTCAGTGAAGAAACTCAAGACCGCTAATGGCTCTCTTTCTCTACCCAGCTTATTCTGGTTTGTCCTTCTTAAAATGAGGTGCTGAGAAGTGAAGGAGGCATGCCAGATACAGTGAGACTGGTTCAGAGTTCTGGAGACTGTACTCCTAAAAATGTCTCCTTAAGGCTTCAAGAACTCAAGTTCCCACAGAATTTTAGTCAGCTTAAGGCCTGGAAATTTTATTTACACGAAAATAAAGCAGTACTGGGAAATACGGTATCATGATTCCTTTCTGACTCTTAATGAAACACTACACAGCCATGTTAAATTTCATCTTGTTAGTTTTGGCTCACCCCTCCAGTCCATCAAGGCCTTTTTGGAAGATGAGTTATTTTACCTAACTTACTAGTTTTCCCTTCCTGCTTTGTTTTACACATTTCTGTCATGCAGAACTTGGATCAGCCCACACTTTTTGTGAGACGTGTATTTCACAGAAGAGACTACACAAGACTGAAAGGAGCACAGTTGCCTGATCTGAGTTTTCCCTCCTCTTCCCCACTCTGAACTTCTTTTACTGAAGAGGCTGTCAGGGAAAGGTCCTCACATCACTAGCAGTGCAACAGCTACTCCAGGAGACTTACGGGCTGGGCCAAAGTAGAGTGGAAAGACAGAAGTTAGGTATCAGCTATACTATGGCTTTGTCACTGAAAACCCTACTTCTAGCCATAACATGCTGTCTAATGTCACATTTAAACGTATACCACAGAAAGGAGACACTAAAAAAGGATGAGAAAAAGCAATGAAATATGAGTAAAGGGCTGGGGTGGGGGAAAAAGCTCTAATTTTTCACATTCTGCTTCCTTTTACATACAATCAGCCCTGTGGTGGTGTCTATACTAACAGAATAGACATGCATTCCTAGGTATGTATATTTAAGAATATGTATATGTATGTACATATACAACAATATACATTGCTAAAATGGATGAATATTTCATACTGACCTTAGGGGGTTTAAACGGATAGTCTGGTGAAAAGGTAATGTCAAGAAAGAACACCCCTCCTTCATAGACAGATCCTGGGGGTCCCAATATAGTTGACCTCCATTCATAAATGTTGTCTCCTTTGGGTCCAGCACTGAAATAAGACATACAAATGAAATGTGCTTAGAGATTATATAAAGCCTGGAATTTAAAAAATCTATGGTAACAATAAATTCAGCAATTTCATAAAAACGCAACAAAGTTAATAAGTTAATTCTATATGATGACTCATTTGTCAATATCATCAGTATTCTATAAACGATGTATGTTGATATTACTTAATATAGAACAAAGAAGATTCCATTTTGTCATTCACAACCCTAAATCAATGAACAAAAGATTCAAAGGACATAGACGGGAGGCAGGAGCACAGATGTTTAATAAAGATTAAATTATTTTTGAGGTCCTGAGAAGGGTAATATGATCATAGGGTCAAAGAGACACATTTTCAAAGCCAAAAGGGCAGCTGGAGAAAAAGAAGTCTAATATCCCTTTGTTAACAACTGAGAACACAAACAAGGTTCATGGCGATCAGTAAACGTTCACTGTCCATAAAACTCAGCTTAAGTATCATATCCCATCTAATTCTTCTTTTCTCTCTTTCCATCCCAAAATGCTCTTTTCATCCCACCATCTCCACCACCACGAATCACTGACTAGTGTGGTCTGTAGAAGATAACATGTATCACTTTGTTGTATAACTGTGTTTTGTAACGGTTTATGTTTTCTGTCCCTCCCTAGAAGTTCCTTGAAGAACAGATTTTGCCTTGTCCTTAGTGTCTAGTAAGTAAATGTTTGTTGGGTGATGATGGATTAATAGCTGAAGAGAAGCCACATGGCTACTAGCAGCAAACATATGTCCCTGAGTCTTAGAGAAACTCACTGAGGAAAATAAGGCCCACAGGAGTCAACTGACTTGCATTAATTCTCTCAAGCGAACAGAAGGGTAAAAATGTGGCTTTTCAGTGTTCTTTGTGCTACATCAAGCTAATTACCTCCATCTAACAGCCAGACATTCTCCTCATCCCTGTTAAGGTGCCTGGGAAGGACTTTATTGTCAACAGAGATTTAGCTGCTATTCGCTCTCATTTTGAAATTAGCTTATATCTACAAAAACACACTGCTCAAAAGCGTGCGTCTTAACCAAGTTGGGATTATCCTGGGAATGCAAGGATAGTTTAATAATAGAAATTTATTAATGCAATTTAGCTCACTAACAGATTAAAGTAGGAAAATAAAAGGTAATTTCAATAGATGCAGAAAAAGTACCCAGTAGGCTTTAATGATAGCCATTCATGATAAAAACTCTTAGCAAAATAGGAATAGAAGGAAAAACTTGAGCCTGATAAAGGGCATCTATCAAAAACCTCACAACAACTAACATTCAATGGTAAAATATTAAAAGCACACCCTATAAAATTGAGGAACAATGCAAAGAAGCTCACTAGATCCACTCTGCATCATTACTGTACTAGAGAACCTATTCACCAAGTGATGGAAGACGTAAGGAAAAAACAAATGATGGACTGGGATGGAAAAAATAGAACAGTTAACTTTTGCAGTATTTATGCACACAGAAAACTCCCCAAATCTCTACACAATTTACTAAACTTAATGAAAGAGTACAGCAAAATGGTTGGATATAAGATCAATATGCAAATATGAACTGCATTGCGATACACCAACAAAATTAGAAAATGTATTTTAAAATACCTGTTATAATAGTATTAAAATATAAGGAAAATTTCATAAAATGATTATGGAGTAAATGATAAAACTTATTGAAATACAACACAAGAGAATTAAGTAGAGAGAGAGATACCAACTTTATGGGTACGGAGACCCCAGTATACTACAAATGTCAATTTCCTCCAAATTGATCCAATGCAATTCTAATCAAAAGTCCAATAACTTTTCTTAAAAATGAAACTTGACAAGCTGATTCTAAAACATGTTTGGAAGGTCAAAGGAACTCCTCAAACTTTTCCATACACATGTGGAAAACTGATATATGTTACAACTGATGGGGCTAGGAAAACAGTTTTTGTATTTGGAAAATAGAAAATTGGTTTTCTACCTCAATAAATATGCAAACACCTTGTTGCAGATGGTTTACACACTTAAATGCATAAGTCCAAAGTTTTATTTAGAGTTTGACTACAGGGAGTGACAAGGCAAGCCATAAACTGAGACAAGGTATTTGGGTCATATAAAGTCGACCCACTTCTAGTGTTCAGAATATACAAATGCCTATGAATCAATAATAATAATAATAATAATAATAATAATAGACTATTAATCCATTAGAAAAGACATAAATAGGCATTTCCAAAAACAAGAAACATGAATGGTCAATAATCACACAAAAATGTTCAATCATTAAAATCAGGGAAGTGAAACTTAAAATTACAATTAGATACAGGCAAAAATTAGTGCCTGACAAAACCAAGCGTTGAGGAGCGTGGGAAGAACAAGAACTCCTATACACGCTGACGAGTGAGCTCAGTCACTTTGGATAAGAATGTGGACTTACTTACGCACTTCAGTTGAACACATGTAGTCCTATATTACAACCCAGCAATTGCACTTCTAGGTACCCAGCCCAGGCGAAATGTTTACACGTGTACCAGAATGTTCATGTACCAGAATGTTCATGTAAGCACTATTCGTAATAGCAAAATTGGAAACAACACGAATGTTCACTGACAGAAAAGCTGACAAATCCACCCAGAGGAATACTACTACACAGCAGTGAGATATACAGATTAACATAGATGAATCTTGAAAACATCATACTGAATAAAAGAAGTCTAAAAGGAATATATCCGATATGGTACTATCTCTACAACGTTTAAAACCAAGCAAACAAGAAAGTATATTGTTGAGGGACACATAGAGATGAGGTAAGGCAAAAAAAAAAAAGAATGAAAACAAAGTTCAAAAGACTAGTTTCCTGGGTGGGATCAAAGGGTGGAGCTTCAACGGTTCTGGAAATATTGGACTTCTCAGTATGTACGGTGGATTCAGGAGTGATCTGTTTATGACTGGTTTTCATAACTTACTTATATGTTAGATATGTTCTTATATTATGTATCAAATTTTCATACTAAGAAAAAGTATGCCAAAAAGTCTATGAAAATGCCATGTGACAACAGCAAGTTGCAGCATATGTACAGTGTGATCTTACTGTATAAACTAGAAGCAAAAAACAGTATTTTATGTTGTATATAGATACATATCTATGTCAAAATCTTTTAAGAAATGAACTGGAAATATACCTAAATTCATGACAGCGGTTGTGTAAGGAACAGGGTGGAGTGGGGTGATGGAAGGAAATAGATCTGGAGATGGGAATCAAGGAAAGTTCAATTTTATCTCCAGTGTTTGATTTCTCTTACTTAAAAGGAGATGAAGAAAAACAATAAAATCATAGTTAGCGAAGTTTAATGTAAAGTGTTAAAATACACTGAGCAGCAGTGGTGCAGGGGCCAGAATACAGCCTTCCTGTCCCATCCTCCCTTTCACTATCTCTCTTGAAGCTGACAGTGAGATGTAGACAGAATATATTAAGGCCAAATGACAATTAAGCTTTGGCAACAGCAGTCCCTTGTTGCCAGACAGGCTCACTCATTCAGATGAACAATACACATGGTTACGCCCTGAGCTATAATTAGACCCAGCACCAACAGATAAGTTTATCAGAAGGAAGAGCTTAAAAGTAAATTATAGGTTTGCAGTTACAGTATTACTTCAAGGTAGATGAAAAAATTTAGATTAAAAAATACACACAGGAGCTATGAAACTATGTGCACAGACACATTTCCCAGATACAAAGATATGTAATTATATATAGTGACTCAGATATATAGTGACATACATATGTGTGTATATATATATATGTATATGTATATGTGTATATATGTATGTGTGTGTATATACACACACGCGCGGTAGTTAGCTAGTTAGTTGTTAGTTAGTTACATAATGTAGGCTACATAAGGAGTCACCAAATACCGTGTTTCCCCGAAAATAAGACCTAACCGGAAAATAATCCTTAGCATGATTTTTCAGGATGACATCCCTTGAACATGAGCCCTAATGCGTGTTTTGGAGCAAACCTTAAGACCCGGTCTTATTTTTGGGAAAACACGGTAGTGCCACCACGGAAGGGACTCAGAAGAAGGTAGGAGATACCTCCCAGAAGTAAGGAATGTCTGTAGATAACTTACATTCAATTTGGGCCTGTTCCAAGTTATACCTGGCTCTTGGTCAGAACTCAATTTTATTGGTTATTTGAAGTCAGTCAGCTGCCTATGCAGTTATTAACAGTGGATTACTAACGCAGCTAACATTAATACTCTGAGTTGGTTTATGTTGCCAAACTGTATCTGTTAAAGAAAGATGGGATAGCTATAATACTTGAGCTGAATTTTCTGACCTCCTCTATCATCTCTGAAATGGCATGTTTGCACCACTTGCGATCCCAAAGCTTATAGCTGAGGTTTGTGAACTAGATAGCCCTCTGTCCTGCTCCGATTTCGTATGTCCCACTTGGAAAACCTGGTGTAAAAGTCCAGAACTGTGTTGTACAATATGGTAGCCATGTAGCTACTGAACACTTGAATTGTGGCTGGTTCGAATTGAGATGTGCTGTAAACGCAAAATACATAGCAAATTTTATTGACAATGCAAAAGAAAGTAAAATATATCATTACTTTTTCGTTAATTATGTTGAAATAATATTTGGGATATATGGGGCTAAGCATATTAAAATTAACTTCACCAAATTCTTTTTACTTTCTTTTTTTGTATTTTTTATCACACCTCATTGTATATATACTATGTTTTCTTTTTGTTTGTTTTTTTAATTTATTGGGGTGACAATTGTTAGTCAAATTACATAGATTTCAGGTGTACAATTCTGTATTACATCATCTTTTTACTTTTTTTAATGTGACTGCTAGAAAATTTAAAATTATACATGTGGCTCACATTGTACTTCTATTCGATAGTAGTGTTCAAGAGCAGTGCTGTCTGACAGAACTTTCTGAGGTAATGGAAATCTTCTAGATCTTACCCTTATCCAATATGGTAATCGCCAGGTACAGATAACTATTATGCACTTGAAATGAGGCGAGTGAGAATGAGGAACGGGATTTTCAATTTCGTTTTATTTTAACGAATTTAAACTTAAATAGCTCCTTGTGGCAAGTGGTCACATACACTGGACAGTGCAGATCTAGGTGCCCTAGTGGCCCATGTTAACCAAATGTTTTTTTACTATGTCAGTATTTGGATCCACACAAAACAGAAGAATGGGCTTTGGTATACTTTGGACAAAGGAGTGAGAAGGAGACGCTGCAGACTGTTTTGTACTTTTTAATGATTGCTTCTCCTCCAAATTGATCAAATAAAAGTTGGTACCAGAGGACACCTGCAGAGTAGAGTGGTGGCGAAGAACAGGAAGAGGTTCTGAGCCAGACCTGCTTATCTGAAGCCTAGCCCTGCTACTGAAAATCTGCATGACCCTAGGTAAACATCTCATCTTTCTATGACTCAGTGTCCTCATCTGCAAGACTGGGCGATGACAGCACCAACCCTCATGGAGCAAGTGTGAAGTCTTAGTAGAATTAATTATACTCACTGAGCTTGAAAAATGGGTTCTGTAAGTGCCCGAACAGTAGGCCTCCAAATGTCAGCTGCTTTTTTGGTTGCAATGCATTGTGGATGATATGTAAGTTCACCAACACATGCAAAAGGTTAATTAACTCGTGATTTTATAAGAAGAGTTTCAAGATCCTACAAGACAGCTACCAAGACCTGTGGTGAAATAATCGTCATCCTGTAATCTAATCTTATACAGGGCAGAACTTTAGAAACCATCAGAATTCATCGCTGCCCTTCCTAGGAAATCCCATCTCTCACTGAATAGAATGTGTACTTAATAGCAGGATTTTCAGGTATGACGTTATTTAGCAATGCATTCTCATTTGCTGGCTTCTTAATAATCAATACCCTTAATGTTTTTATTTTCAGATTTTATTTTTTAAAGAAAAATAAACATAGCTAACAGTTGAATTTCAAAAGAAAATGTAATTAGATAAATCGATTAAAATACAAATATCAGTTGGCAAATTATAAATTGGTTGAATGCCCAAAGTTGCTGCTTAAAGAAATTCTGTTAGAGAATCAACATTATAAACTGAGTTCAGCTTTCCATGCTGCCACCTAGAGTGGATGAGCCCTATATGTATATGTAGAATATTATACCTTTACAATAAAAATGCTGCAAAGGACTAAGCACTCACTGTCTTTATTTAAGATAAGATGCTTTATATCTGTCTGACTACTTTCAATGTTCTGTGCCACAGTTGTGACCAAGACTTTTGGCCATGACTGCTGCCTTTTCATTTTTTTCATTTAACACTGTGAGACAGGTGAAGAGGAAAGGTGCGGGGGCCATGGTGGGGTCCTGGCTGCAGAAAACAAGGAACCTGCCTTTTAGAGAATCTCTGACGAGCTAACACTGACCTGAAATCTATGGGGACAGGGTGGGTGAGGAGAAGATAGTACAAGGGGATTTCTCAGGAACTCTGTATGTCAGACTGCTTATATGTCAGACTCAGCGTAGCTGAATTTATCGCTTCCAATGAGGATGCAAACTGTTCACACACAAATGATACGCTGTGCCTATGTCCGAAGTCCCCGTGGAAGTAAACAGCTGCAGGAATCTTGAGCTTCTGGCTTACAACATAATGATGTTTGTGTTTCTCTAGTGTCAGACCGAAAGGAAAGGGGGGTTCTATCCCTTCAAAGAAAATATGAGGGCAAAGCCCAGATCAGTTACAGATAAAGAAAAACTACATTCTTCCTTTTCCTTCTAAGCCACACTTTAATAAGACACATTCACTTGTAAGCACAAAGATAGGTCACAGAGTCAAAAAGAAACACGTTATTATTTTATATATGTGCATGGTTAGAATTATTTTATAATTATAAAGACTTTGGAAACCATTTAGTTCAACTTTTTCATACCAGAAGCAAGCACTAGAGCTGGACTGGAATTCCATTGAGTTAGACAAACAGGCATAGTATCAATCAGAATTACTTAAAATACTGAATTATAGAATTTTAATTCTTTAGTTAGCTGAAAGGACCCCAGAAATAAGGTAAGTGAGTTATTCTCAACCTTTTTCTTCCTTTTCACTATACCCTCTCTTTGCAGGAAAAATGACACACTTCAGCAGTGATTTTCAGCATGTATATATGTGGTGGGGGAGGAGGGAAAAGGAAGGAATAATTTGAAAAAATGAAAAAGCCTCTCCCTCATTGATAATCACTTCTATCCAAAGCCTTCATTTCGAAAGTGATAAAATTAAGGGTCCACAAAGTGAAGTGCTTTGGCCAAGACCACGCCTACAGAAGCAAACCTGAGCGCTGTAATCCTAAGGAGAAGCTCTTACTACGTCACAACTGCTGCAAATTAATATGAAGGCTCAGCAGGAAAAACTGTATGGTCACCATTATGATCAACTGCCCTGCCTAGGACAGGAGACCAGAGACCAAGACCAACATCTGGATTTTCTTTCACCTTTTCATAACGGGGACGTTTCAGGGACTAGATTCAGAGGTGCGGTAAATGGCCATTTTTATTTCAGCTATCAAATTTGATTTTTTTTAGCTTTTCAAACTAAAAATACTGATCTTTGACTACTCTCTTCATTTCTTTAGCTAACCTACCACTTCTTTTTGCAACACTGCTTTTGTTGTCCACCTCCCACCCCAACTCTGGAGCATTTTCCTCTACTCTGTGTGAGAAATGAAAGGTCTCTAGGCATCCAGAATTTGTGTCTCTTTTCTGTACTGTCAGGACAGTTCTGGCATGTGAGCTAGTGGAGCCAGTGGAGCAAGTCATGTTTCTGTATCACTTAAAAGTTCTCCCGCACGTGGGGCAGCCAGGAAGGCTGCGGAGCTTTACGTGCTCACCGGTCTCATCTGCAGTAAACACGCTTCTGACGAGAGTGCGAGCCACTGCTGCACCTACACAGTTTTCAGGAAACCAAACCCTTCTCAAAATACTTTGGTTCCCGAAAATGTTACGACTCACTGAGGACAGAATGTAAAGTTCTCTGTTATTCCAGTTGTAGCTTTATTACTTCCTAACATTTACACTCTATCAAAGTAAAAATTTCACTTGAAAGTTAAGATGGAGCAGATCTTAGGGACACTTAGCTATTCTTAGACAGGTCAGTTAAAAGTTATTAATTTGTACACAGAATTACTACAAAGGCAGTTTGTTTCCGAGTAAGTTAAATAACTTCCATATACTCAATCACACTTTTTACTGGCTGAGAACATCTTTTGTTTCCAAGATAGGAATATGGTCAACAAAAATTTCTTCATAGAGCTGCCTTATTTATTCCCCCAAACGGTCAGCTGTGATAGCCTACAACCTGCATGGTTCTTCTCTGTATCCCTGACACTACTATCTGGCTCCAAGACCCATCATCCTTGTTCTCTTTCACGAGGCCGCCTGGAGGCCAAGGTTAGCACAGAGGAGGAAGAGGAAACAAGTCAGCCAGAAGATTAAGAGCAAAAGCAAACTGTACACACAGATACTTAGAAAAGGTTTGTTGAAGGATAATAAAGAAGCATCAGCAGTAAAACACTATTAGTGTAGCATAGTGGTAAACAAAGTGGACTACAGATCCAGAAGCCAGGGTCCGAATCCTGGCTCTGCCACTTACGGTGTAACTTTTTTTTTCTTCCAATTATAGTTCACATTCATTATTTTGTATTAGTTTCAGGTATATATCATAGTGCTTACACCTTTATATAATTTATAAAGTGATCCCCCCTGATCAGTCAAATACTCACCTGGCACTATATATAGTTATTACAATATTCCCTATGCTTTACTTTACAGCCCCATGACTATTTTCTAACTACCAATTTGTACTTCTTAATCCCTTCACCTTTTTCACCCAGCTCCCTACTCCCAACCTTCCTCCCATCTGGCAACCATCAGTTTTCTGATGTTCTCTGTATCTATGAGTCTGTTTCTGTTTTGTTTATTTTGTTCTTTACATTCACATGTGAGATCATATGGTATTTGTCTTTGTCTGACTTACTTCACTTAGAATAACACCCTCTAGGTCCATCTCATGTTGTCTGAAATGGTAAGATTTCATTCTTTTTTATAGCCAAGTAATATTCCATTGTATATACGTACCACCACTTCCTTACCCATCTGTCTATCAGTGGACACCTACGTTGCCTACATATCTTGGCTATTGTAAATAATGCTGCGATGAACATAAGGGTGTATATATACGTCCAAAGTAGATTTTGTTGGATAAATACCCAGAAGTGGAAATGCTGGGTCATAAGGTAGTGCTATTTTTAATTTTTTGAGGAACCTCCATACTGTTTTCCATAGTGGCTGCACTACTCTGCAATCCCACCAACAATGCACGAGGGTTCCCTTTCCTTGTTATCCTTGCCAACACTTATTTGTTGATTTATTGATGACAGACATTCTGACAGGTGTGAGGTGTTATATCCTTGTGGTTTTAAATTGCATTTCTCTGATGATCAGTGACATTGAGCATCTTTTCTTATGTCTATTGGCCATCTGTATGTCTTCTTTGGAGAAAGGTCTACTCAGGTCCTCTGACCATTTTTAAATTGGATTGTTTGATTTTTTGGTGTTGTTTCAATTCTTTATAAATTTTGGATGTTGACCCCTTATCAGATGTATCAGTGGCAAATATCTTCTTCCATTCAGTAGGATGTCTTTTCATTTTGCTGATTGTTTCCTTTGCTGTGAAAAAACTTTTTAGTTTGATGTAGTCCCATTTGATTATTTTTTCGTTTGTTTCCCTTGCCCAAGGAGATATATCCAAAACATATATATAACACACACGTGTGTGTGTGTGTGTGTGTGTGTGTGTGTATAAAACTAAGAGCAATGTCAGAGAGTTTACTGCCTATATTTTCTTCTAGGAGTTTTTGGTTTTAGGTCTTACATTAAGTCTTAATCCATTTTAAGTTTATTGTTATTCTAGTTTCATTTTTTTACATGTACCTGTCCAGTTTTCCCAGTACCATTTATTGAATTGACTGTCTTTAGCTCATTGTATACTCTTGCCTCCTTTGTCATAGATTAATTGACCATATAGGTGTGGTTTATTTCTGGGCTCTCTATTCTGTTCCACTGATCTATGTGTCTGTTTTTATTCCAGTCATGTTGTTTTGATTACTATAATCTGGTAGTATATTTTGATATCAGGTAGTATGATACCTCCAACTTTGTTTTTCTTTCTCAAGACTGCTGTGGCTATTTGGGTCTTTTGTGGTTGATATAAATTTTAGGATTATTTGTTCTAGTTACGTGAAAAATGCCTTTGGTACTTTGATAGGGATTGCATTGAATCTATAGATTGCTTTGGGTAGTATGACATTTTATTGATGTTAATTCTTCCTATCCATGAGCATGGTATATGCTTTCATTTATTTGTATCTTCTTCAATTTCTTTCTTCAGTGTCTTACAACTTTCTGAATACAGGTCTTTTACCTGCTAGGTTAAATTCATTCCTAGGATTTTTGTTTGTTTGTTTTTTTGATGCTATTGTAAATGGTATTATTTTCTTAATTTCTCTTTCTGATAGTTCTTCATTGGTGTATAAAAAATGCAACCAATTTCTGAATATTAATTTTGCATGCTGCTACTTCACTGAATTCATTTATCAGTTCTAATAGTTTTTTTCTGTGGAATAGTTAAGGTTCTATATCATATTATCTGAAAATAATGACAGTTTTACTTCTTCCTTTCCAATTTGGATGCCTTTTATTTCTTTTTCTTGTCTGACTGCTGTGGCTAGGACTTCTAGTACTGTGCTGAATAAAGTGGTGAAAGTGAGTATCCTTGTCTTATTCCTGATCTTAAGGAAAATGTGTTTAAGTTTGCACCATTGAGTATGATGTTAGCTGTAGGTTTTTCATATATGGCCTTTAGTATGTTGAGGTATGTATTTATTGTGTAACTTAAAGAAAGTTATTTAATCTCATGCTGTCTCGGTTCTTTCATCTTTGAAGTACTGGCTACCTCATAGCACTGGTATAGCCATTAAATCAGTTAATATGTGTAAAGTGCTTAAAACAGTACCTGGTCCATTAATTATTGTTATCAGGTAAGTGAGAAACCAGTAGGGTTGAATCAGGGTCCTGAAGCTCACCTCTCCCTTTATTCCTGGATTGAAGACATGAAAATAGGAAGAGATTCTCTTTAGCGGCTCTAATTTCCCTTTTCTGTCTACCATGTGACATCTGCCTGCTAATGTCTCTCTCTGTCCCTGAATCTTCTCCCATTAAATACTGAGCTCATGAAAAAAAATAACAAATGACTGGTAAGTCCCACCTTTCTTGGTTTATAATTCAGAAAAGAATAGCTTCAGTTTCTTACTTTCCATCCTATAATAACATCTGAGACAGCAGCAGGCCAAAATTCCCATGTGCTCTTTAATAGTAGTTTTAAAATTTGTCCTCTCACCTCCACAATATACACACATTATCACTCCAACAAAAACAAGTAACTTAATATAGAAACATATTTTTATTTTTTCAAGTTTAGGAGAAGAAAAACTAAATGTCAGCCCTGTAGGGGAAGAAAGGTGCTATGTGGCTAAAATAGACCCTGTACATAATAAGCCAGCACTAAAAGACACTATCAATAAGGTAGTGTTTAATGGTCTTACTTCAAAACTTCCCTATGATTATTTCAGGAGATTAGGATCTCCACAAGACCAAAATACTGGCTATGTGGTGCTGAGACATATTTTCAATGGTTCTCCACCTTTTCCTCAGTGCCTATTACGTGTAAGGCACTGCACTGTGACCTGGGCAAAATGAAAAAAACAAAACAAAAACACACAAAAACTGTCCTGATCCCCAAGGGGCTTCCTATCTGGGCAACTTGAGAGATCGCAAGATGTACGTGCTCTGTGGGATTCATTATCAAAATTCTTAGAGAGACCTGTGAAAAGAATGATTTCATTTCCTGATGGGTGGGTTTTCTTACACCACAGCAGTACCAGGAAGCATTTCAGCAGTGACCTGAGAAGAACATCAGACTCTCAAGCTAAGCATGTGGTTTGAATACATCCCACAGGTGGTTCGGAAATGGATTTCATAGGGAAAGGCTTCACAAAAGGGTGACAATTAAGCTAGGTTGGAAAGATGAAGTTGATTTTAACAGGTACAGGAAAATGGGGGCATAACAGGTTAAAGGCACTGCTAGAAAAAAAGCAAGGAGGAGAAAAGTGGGTTCCCTGTTGGGAGAGCAGCAAATATGCCAGGTGACTGAGGTTAGACAGAGTAAAGCCTTAAATGCCACGAGAGGAATTGGAAACGTATTCTGGAGACCTGTGTTTTTCAAATTTGTTGTTTCTAGGAGCTGCAGGTCTCCACTGAGGTCTTTTGGGATCACTAATCTCTGTACTCTGTACTTGAGATTCAATCAGAGAAACTTCACTGTGTGTGTATGTATGTGTTTGTGTGCGTTGATCGATCTATTTATCTATCTATCTATCATCTATTTATCTATCTATCTTGTATTTATTTCTCACATGACTTATTTCCACAAAGGGAGTCCAGTGCTTTAAAAAAAAGTTTGAACTGCGTCTGGAACTTAAAAAAACAAAAAGCTAGGGTCCCACATGACCAACAGACTCAACCACTTAATGAGCACTTGGGGTTGAGAACCACAATGGCAGACTACGGAGTCACTGAGGGCCTCAGTGCAGAAAGCAGCAGAGCTATGCAGACCTATTGAATCAGAATTTACATTAAAAAAAAATCTCTAGATGATTGGTATGCACATTAAAGGTGGACAGGCACTGATGGGAGATTCTAAATAGGATCACACAATGAAATCCTCATGACATAGTAAGATCCACCCTTTATTGATCATCTCCTACGTGCCAGGCAATATGGTGGCACTTTTCATGCTTCTCTGAGCCTTAGTTTTCTTATTTGAGGGGTGTTATATTTATTTACATTGTAGGGGTGTTATAAGAAATATATAAAGTGTCAAATCTAGAGTCTGGCAAAGAATGGGTGTTTTTAAAATGGTAACTGTGACTGTTAATACATATTCCCTCCAATTACTGCTACTCTGCCACTCACTGTTTCCTGAAACTAAGGCGCAACAAAGTTCAATGGCTTGACAAAGGTTAAGCAGTAAATGGTGGGCTGAGTTCAAACCCAGGACTGTGTTATTCAAAGGCTCATCCCTCCCTCACAACGGACAGCAAGCCTTAGCGTGGACTAGAGGTGGGAGAAATGGAAGGCATGGCAGCACAGATACTAAACTAAAAGGTGCCAGCATTATTTCTCTTCAGTTCTGTTTAAGAGACAAGAATTGGCAAAAATTACAGCCAAATACCAATAAAAAGCAGATACAAGTTATCGTGGTCTGAAGAACACATGTAAGTCCTCACATCATGTAAACACTTTGCAATTTATTTCACAATATTTATATAATATTTAGTTAATATTTAACAATATTTCATCTCTGGATAGGTTTATAGAGTTCACAAACCACTTTCAAATGCATTATCTTCTTTAACCTTCACAACAATGTGAGAGATAGGATTATTATTCTCAAATGAAATATTTCCACCTGCTTTTCCCCTCCTTAAACCCCTATTTAACCTCATAAACATGGATTTCCTAATGCCTTACAGGGGCTTTCATAAAAGAATAAGGCTTTGTATTCAAAAGCTCCAGGTTTTCAATGACAGGCACAGATTTCATCGCCTACCCCTTTTTCTTCCCTTCAGCCCATCAGCAAAGGTCATAAGATAGATGGGATTTTGGTCAAAGAAAGGGAGGAACAACAGGGCAGGGAGCACAGGTCTGTCTGTCTTATCTGCTCCACTGAGAAGGGATGGAAGAGGCCTGACTGAGCTCTGGGGGCTCTTGGCAGAAGTGCTGACCCACCTGGAAGGGAGCTTTTAAGAGACCAGGCACACAAAACACCCTGGTAGGAAAGAGATGATGGGTAACCAAGCAGAAGACTAAGAAGTTACGTTCGGCTGTTGGTATATTCATAGAATATACTCAGTTATGCTGCACCCTCGCATTATTTGTGCCAGTATTTCTATCTATCAGGCATCCTTAAGAGTCTACAAAATTCCTGGTTCCATAGCTGTAAAGAATAAACGTTTTAAAAAGGGAAGCAAATGAAAGGATGTGGAAACACCCTGCTCCTCACAATGCTCACAGGGGTGGAGTGAGGATGGCACTTCCATACGCTTAGTCTGAGAAACAGTCCATTATGCCCTCGCTTTCATGTGAGATTTCGCAGTCTGCCCTTGTAAAACATTTATAGGAGTGACTTCGAGCACTCATCTTGATTCAACATTATACAAAGTTCATTAGTCATGGTATCTACATCAATTTTCTACAGAAGTTATTATTACCTTTCGGATTTCAGCCACTGTCTTCTCTCTTTGTAAGCAAAACAAACACAGATTTGACTGAAGATGTGCCATTTAAGAACCACCAATTTGTAGTATCCTTTAGTAATTCCTGTCACTGCAGGCTACCTTTGAGGGATTTAGTGGGTTTTGCTTTTGGCAGTGCTGCAGTGGTGGAAATCACTTACGCTGCCCATCCCGGGCTTACAGTGTGCTAATACACAGGGTTGTTGGCTGCCAAGCAGATTTAATTTACCCACTTCTCAGTTTGCATTAACCTTTGAATAATAAAGCACAGCTGAGGCTGCTGTAAGAAACAAACCAAGGAATGAATAATTAAAAATACCTTCTCAGCCTTGGAAAAGACCAATCCCTAACCATTAGGGGAGCTTTAATTGTGACTGAACTAAGCATTAAAAAGGCTAATTGTATTCTTTACAAACCGAAACAAATGCTAAGGACGTAGTGCGACTACAATACATGTAGTATATGAAAAGCAAAGCTCTGAAAGCACCCAGTAATTAGTTCAAATGAAAACAGTAAGAGTAGTCTGATTCTAAAGAAAAAAAATCACTTCTAAAGATGGGCACTCTTATTGTCCACATACAGAGAAAACTGCTACTACTTATGAAAAGCTATTATTCATTTGATGCAGGTGGACTGGCTGGAGTAGTATTTGAAGGGATAGAAATGTTAGGGCTAAAACAAAAGGTTGAGAATAGAATACATTACAGGAAATCCCTATCTTCGAATCTGTCAAGTGCTTATGCCAGCTGGGATTCTTTGCTTTCCATGAATTTAATTTTCCTTTGGAAACCCAAATCCAAATGTAACTGTCATATTTATGTGTTAAGATCACAAAACACATAATATTTTATATACTTGCTAAAACGTGGTTAGGATATATTATTATATTCAAATCAAAGAATACCCTATTTACCTGAATAGTTGGAAGCAATGCTATTTCTAGACCTCCAACAAAGGGCAGGCCATCCTCCTAAATAAAGAGATAAGTTCCCCCCACTACTGACTTTAAACTATTATATTTAATTTCCCTTAAACTAGGAAGTTTTTTCTTACGCTGAATTTTATTTCATTTTGCTACATTTAAGGCATTTTCCTCTACTTCTGTTCAAAACCACATTTTGTCAGTGCCCTTCTAAGAATACCAGTACCTTTCAGTTATGGAAAGTTATAGGGAGGTAGAAATGGTTTTTCTGTACTAAGCGACTTTACGGTTTTTAAAATGGCTTTTACTTTCCATTTCGATGTTTCTTTTGGTTCTCTGAATCTTCTCTAATTTTTTGTGTATCTAACTTAAAGATGATTCTCTGGCACATAATAGGTAAAAGGGTGACTAAATGAGAACAGAATTGATTTTGCTATTTTAGTAAAGACTAGCGTCTTACACAGAACAGAAATACTACTTTTTTGTTCTTGCAGGTTATGTGCTTATCATTTTCCTGTGTCCCATCAGTTTCTGATATAAGAAAACTATTAATAACTGCTGTTTTATATTGAACTTGTTTCCTGCTGGGACTAGAAATCTTTCCATTCTATTTGTAATCAGTCACCATTGGATACAGTTGTTCTCATTACTTGTTTCTTTTGAACGTCACTACACCTTTGCTATCACCTGTCAGATTTTTGTTTAAATTTCCTTTGGTGCTCAGTCCACTGCCTTTTTCTCAGTTAGAAAACATTTTTGTAACACTTGGTTTCACTTTAACCCCAGCAAAATACATGATCCCTCCCCCTGGTTTCCCACAGGCCATGCCTCTGTCTCTGTTACAGCACTCATCCCACGTTATGCTGTCTCCTGCCGTTAGCGGACTGCAGTCCCTTGGGAGCAGGCAAGGTGTCTCATTCATCCTTGCATCCTAGGCAGCTGCAGTGGACTCTGTTTCAGACTCCACTTTGTGAATTCACAAAGAACTGACACTTGTAACACTGAGGGCAGTACATATTGAATAAATACGCGATTAACCTTTTTTAGGGGGGGGTGATATTTTAAAAAATAAACGTATTTCAACAGTTTTAGATTTATAGAAACATTGCAAAGATAGTACAGAGTTCTCATATACCCCACAGCCAGTTTCCCGATTATTAACATATTAGTATTGTCACAATCAATGAGACAATATTGATACATTACTATTATTAACTAAAGTCTGTATCTTATTGAGATTTCCTTAAGTTTTTACCTAATGTCCTTTTTCTGTACCAGGATTCCATCCAGGACACCATGTTATTTAGCAGTCATGTCTCTCCTTAGGCTCCATTCTTTTAAAAGTAATAAAATAAAAACATTAAGTTGAGAAACTGGGTGAGGCATATATATAGAAACACTCTGTACTATCTTTCCAACTTTTCTGTAAATCTGAAGTTATTCCAAAACAAAAAGTTAAATAAAAAATTAATAGAGGTTTTTCTTCGGGTTCCTTTAAAAAATTTCCTATATATACAAATGTTCAGTTTGCACAATATGTTTACATTTTAAAGTATATGACTACTCATCTCTCTACACAGAGGTTTTCCCAAAATACTGTCAAAGGCTTTACTTTACATTAGCTATATCCTAGTTCTATCGATGGCACTGGTAATATGATAGTGCTCACCAACAGTATTAGTAAAATACCAAAATTTTAAATTGCTTGTTTTTTGGGGAGGAGAGGTATGGGAAGAGGTGAGGGTAAGGATATTTCAGCTGAATCTGTTCTGATACACATTCCAGTTAAAGCATCCAAACTGTTTCCTGATCCTGTGCTCCCCAGATCTTCAACCTCTCCACTGCATATTATTCATAATTTTACTAAGCTCAATAAAAATGGATATACAGTAGAAGAAAAGTTAGCTGCATATGAATGGTTATTACTTACTTCCCAGTGTATTAGATACTGATATTTCAGGAACTCAAAATATACCTTCCCAAACTCATCTCCCCTTTATCTAAAGACTATAGAGCGCCGTGTAGGTCAACATTTTGTTTGAAGTAAATGTCAAATGAATACTCAAGAGAAATGATATAAAAACCCTAGAAATAGTTCAGATTTGGTCAATGGTCACTTATCATATCTGTAGGCTAAGTCACATTCCAAACTGTCCAGATGGCCATTTCTGTGACTTTCCGTCAGCAAGCAGTGGAGACGGCATTACTGTCACCGCCATATAGCCCTTCTATAACCACTGACAGTTAGTAAAACCACTTTTTAATGTCGCAGTCCCAACGAATCTTCTTTCTTTGGTATACCTGCCTGTCAAAGGTCTGTCCATGAAGATATAAAGGAGATCAGTATAGAATGAAAACTGGTAAGAATGACCAAGTTTGGGAGAGACCTGAGAAGCGGTATTGACTGGGCAACAGTTGCTGCAGCACATTGGGAAGGGGAGACCCATGGCTGATTTGGACAAGAAAGAGGCCTGAGGAAACAACTGAGTACCAGGCTCAATCTACAAAACGACTGGTCACTGAGGATGTGACAGAATATCCAAAGAACACATACACTGGGTAGTGTTAGAGAGGTGTTAAGTGTATTAACTCCACTTCTTTCTAATTGTTGTCAGCATTTGTGAACATTAAAATTCCATGTTCCTCCACATATACCAGTAAGTAACAAAGATAGATTTAAAAGCTATCTGTATCAGAGGTAGGATAATTACCAATGTTAACTGAAATTTTAGGTATTACATCTAGAAATAAAAATGATAATGTTTTGCATTCGCAATTTTGAGGTTTAACCACTTCTTCTTAGGCAACATTTAAGTATAAATGCATTTGTATAATAAAGGTCATTTGATTTTTTTGTTTCTTATTTGTTCACTTTAATTAATTTAAAGTTATTGTAACCATATGCATGAGGTAAAGAAAAGAAATACATACATAGCCTTAAGAAAGAAGGAAAAGAAAATCTTTCCCAGGCTCTACAGGAACAAAGTGAGAGGACTCAGAAAAATTTCCTAGGAATTTTTGCAGAATCACTCAAGGTAAGATTGTTTTCAAACATTTACAACTTTGGGAAATCTGTGTTTCCTTATTACAACTCAGTACAAGGGGAAAGGATTATTCTATTTACCTCCAAGAGAGTTTATTTAGTGTTGCAGAGGGCTGAAATCTCACCAATAAGGTAGAGATATGGTATGCATCCCAAAGACTAGTTGTGTCCTAGCTTTAGTTCCACTGTAGTAAAGAAAATAAAATATCTTTTAAAAAACTAAATAGGGTACCTTCATTCATTCATTAAAAGAAAATGCACGTTAGATCCTGGGAACATGACGGTAAGACACAGTGGCTCCTCTCAAGGAGTTTACCATCTGAGGTGGATGGTAAACACAAACTAGTAAAGGGGCAATTATAATGCCCTATGGTAAGTGCTATGTGATAGGAATAAGAACAGAGTGCTGATGGAAGAAGAGAGGAAAGGCGTCTCAACCCAGTCATGAGAGGTGAGATCTGAAAGATTCAAACAAGCTATCTGCGAGTAGGGGAAAGTGTAAGACGGGGTGGGGAGAGAAGGGCAGGTAGGGGAAGAGCACAGGGTAGAGCATAGGCAAAGCCCAAGAGGCAACACAGAAGAGGAAGTTTCAGAAAAGTGAGCATTGTGTGATGCTGTGACGAAGGGTGAGGCTGAAAATGTAAGCAGGGCCAAATCAAGAAAGCATCGTTTACGCACGTGCTAAGATGGACTTCTACTGAGGGCAATGGAACCACTGACAGGTTTTAGAGACGTGAACATGAACGTATTTTCGTTTTAGGAAGATCATTGACAGCAGTAAGGAAAGGGGACAGTCCCATTGCTGAAGAGCATATGAACCAAAATTGCATTTTAAAGTGAGAACTGACTCACTCTGTGGGCCAGGCACGTCACAGAAATGTTCACTCCGGCCTCGTCTGCCAACCGCTAAAACTGAAGGCAGGCTGGTCTCCTTCTGACCCCTGGGTATAACATTATTCAAAACTGATTCTGAGTAAGAGAGAGCTACCAAAACATTCAGAAAAAGTACTGCTTTTTCTACAAAAGCATTTGCATAAAATCAAGAGCTTTCTTCCATATATTTTTTTTAATTTCCTTTTTATCATTTTCATTTCAACACAAGTTTATTTCTTGCTCAAGTCATTTATATTGAAATATAGTTATCAAATTATTTTAAAAATTAGTGTTATAGATGAGCTTCCTTATTAAATGACAAATTTTAATCTAATCTGTTGAGCCCACTAATTACTGTAATTTTGAAGCAATGAATCATAAACACTATTTTGAGATATCTGGAATAACAGTAACGTAATTTCTATTGGTGTCAAAGAATATTTTCCTGGACCTTTGCACCCAGCTGGCCAACTGGTGAAGAGAATGTAGAGAATGCGGTGCCTGTTAGTACCTTGTATGTCTGTCACTCCATGTCACAGGCTGGAACTCAGGCACATGGACCACCACCTAAGTGCTAGAACAAAGAATTTCAGCAGACTTTACTCTGATGTTTCTCCCGTTGCTGTTTTTTTTGGGGGGGGCTTGAGGGGGGTGGTGAATTGGTAGGTAGTTGAAGCTCATTCTCTAGTCGATGCCTCAGCAAGGGTGCATGAGAACAGTATTTTGACTCCTGGAGTGTTCATAACTATTTGTCTATAATACTTCTACTTAAAAGTACCCTGGCCTGGGTAGAAAATTGGTGGCTCATATTTTCCTTCCTTGAGCATCCTAAACATGCTGCTCCATAGATTTTTCTCCAGTCACCTAATTTTTCAGTCCTAATTGTGATTCATGTTTTCTTTCTCAGCCTCCAACATTTATAAAAATTTTTGTACCGTTTTGAAGTAAAAGTTTATAGTTTTCATTTATTTTGTACACTTTGTTTTGCATGTTTTCATTGTAGGGGCATTATTTTTGCTCTTCTTTTTCTTATTTTTTAAATTAGTTCCAGGTGTACAGAACAACATAGTGATCAGACATTTACATAACTCACAAAGTGACAACCCAACAAGTCTACCACCCACTGGACACTGTACATAGTTAATAGACCATTACCGACTACAGCCCCTGTGCTGCAGGACACATCCTGCGACTATTTGTTAAGTAATAGGTCATATTCAATATTATTTTATATTAGTTTCAGGTATATAGCGCAGTAGCAGTTTATATAATTTATACCCACCAACAATATAGTTTTTACAATGCTATTGACTATATTCCCTATACTGTACTTTACATCCCCGTGACCCTCCTGTAACTACCAACTCGTACTTCTTAATCCCTTCACCTTTCTCACCCAGCCCTCCAGCGCCCCTCCCATCTAGTAACCATCAGTTTGCTCTCTGTATCTATGGGTCTGCTTCTGTTTTGTTGTTTAGAGTCCACATATAAATGAGATCACACGGTATTTGTCTTTCTCAGTCTGACTTATTTCACTTAGCATAACACTCTTTAGGTCCATCCATGCTGTCACAAATGGTAATATTTCATTCTTATTTTATGGCAGAGTAATATTCCATATGTATATATGTACCACAATTGCTTTATCCAACGTCTGTCTATTGATGGGCATTTTGGTTTTTTCCATATCTTGGCTATTGTAAATAGTGCTGCAGTGAACATAGGGGTGCATATATCTTTCTGAATTAGTCTTTTGGATTTCTTTGGATGAATACCCAGGAATGCAATTTCTGGGTCTTAAGGGTAGCTCTATTCTTAATTTTTTGATGAATCTCCATACTGTTTTCCATAGTGGCTGCATCAATCTGCAATCCCACCAACAGTGCACAAGGATTCCCTTTTCTCCATATCCTTGCCAACACTTGTTTGTTGATTTATTGATGATGGCCATCTTGACAGGTGTGAGGTGATATCTCATTGTGGTTTTAATTTGTATTTCTCTTATGATTAGTGACGTTGAGCATTTTTTCATATGTCTAATGGCCATTGGTATGTCCTCTTTGGAGAAATGTTTAATAAGGTCTTCTGTTCATTATTTAATTGGATTTTTTGTTTTTGGGTGTTGAGCTGAATGAGTTTTTTATAGATTTTGGATATTATCCCCTTATCAGATGTATCACTGGCGAATATCTTCTCCCATTCAGTAGAGTGTCTTTTCGCTTTGTTGATGGTTTCCTTTGCTGTGCAAAACCTTTTTAATTCGACGTAGTCCCATTTATTTTTTTTCTTTTGTTTCCCTTTCCCGTGGAGAAATATCAGTAAAAACATTACTAAAATGTAATGTCTGAGAATTTACTGTCTATGATTTCTTCTAGGAGTTACTTTTTTTCTTATAAAAACTTTAATTTTATTTTACTTTTTAAAATTTTAATGAAATATGTTTTTCTATACTTTGAAAGGGATAACCCAGGATAGTTTTTCAACTCCACAACTCTCCCTTCTGTTATTTTCACAAAGTGATTTTTTCAAAAGGACCTTCTACTTTGCAGGACTGCCTCTGTTGTCATCACCGGCTTTTCATCAGGACATTTTCTTTCTTTTCCCATATTGTTTCGTCTTGCTCAACGTGGATTCTACTTCAAGCAGTTTTCCTCAGTGAGAGGCTTTGTTTTGTAAGGGAGCTTTTGTTTGCTTGCTTCAAGAGGTTATAAGGCCCAGACTGTTCGAGCATCCTCAAACTGAATCACTTCCCAGTTCCCTTGTGTTCACCTATGAATTAGATCCTCCAAAAATGCCCACCCAGTCTCAGCGGCTGCTCTGTGATTGGCTAGTTGTACCTTCCAGTGAGGACGTGGTGGCAATTTGAGGGGTTTCCTCTCCTCAGGGCCGCATCAGCTGCCCTGTTTCCTTCCCTCTGCTTCCTCCTACATGGTTACTGATCCCAGGTGAATCATGTAGTTGTTGGTAGTTTGTCCTCACCTGCTAGTATTTGGGAGTTTGTGGGAATACCTGGTTTGGTATTTTTATTTTGATATCCATAGGTTTTTTATTTTGATATCCTTCTTGCTCTGTTTTTATAGAGAGATTGAAGAATACCACTACTGCCACTATCTTTCAGGAATCTTTTTCCTAAAATTTGCATTTTTAAGTATAAATTAATTATTTCTCAAGGTCTACTTAAGGTCTACTATAAATTGGGGATCTTGGTCATTCTAACAAAAAGGTAGTAAAATACCAGTGATTTTCAAACAGTGGTTCTTAGAACCATGGGAAATTTATGTATCTATGTATGCACGTCTCTGTGTGTACACGCACTTCTGTTTTCCTTTCTTCACCCCACTTTAAACAGAGGGCATCCACTACAGATATTGTACTTCCTTTAAATATTCTGTTTGAAGAAATGATTCTGTGGTTAAAACTGTCTGAACACCACTGTTCAGGGGTCATCTTTTAAAGTCCGTATTTAAAACCAAAGTGAACTGAGTTTCATAAAACAGATTTAGTATTCAGAGAGATAACAGCTTTATAAAAATAATCTCATGTTTTTCAAAGGCTTACAGAGAAAGTATGCATTTACAGCCATGCGCTGCACAATAATGTGTCTGTTAACCACGGACCGCATATAGGAATGTGGTCCCATAAGATTACAATGGAGGTGGGAAATGCCTGTTGCCTAGTGATGATGTAGCCACCATGACATCATAGCAACGCGTTCCTCACGTGTTGTGATCTAGTGTAAACAAACCCATTGCACTGCCAGTCGCACAGAAGCACAGCACCTATAACTATGTACAGCACATAATTCTTGATAATAAATAGCTATGTTGTGCCGTTTATGTATTTACTATATTATACTTTTTTATAATTTTAATATACTTTTTCTAGTTAGAAAAACATCGTTTTTCTGTAAAACAGTAAGCCATATTACACTGGCAGCAGCTTCATACATCTCGTGTTTTGTGTCTCTTGATTGCATCATTTTCTCTTGTCCTTGAATTAATCTCGTGTTGTTTTGTACAGTAACGTGCTGTACAGGCTTCTGGCCTAGGAGGAACAGGCTGTATGGACCATACAGCCAGGTGTGTAGTAGGCTGCACCATCTAGATTTGGGCAAGTGCCCTCTATGATGTTCACATAATAATGAAACAGCATAAGGTCATATTTCTTAGAATGTATCCCCGTCCTTAAGTGGTGCATGGCTGAATTATATTCCTTTACATTTCTGTTAACAGTTTTTAACCAGCTTTATTTTTATCCCATTTATTATCTGCTGCCAAAATATCAAGTATAGTCTCAAATATCGTCCTTCAGTTTTCTAACTACTTAGAAAAAATGTGAAAATTTAAACTAAAGTTACACATGCTTAAAGTTATCTCAGATATGATTAACCAAATTAAGATTTTTCCACTTTGTTTTATCCATTTAGAATTTCAATTTCCCTTAGAGATGTTATGTATGAGATGGTTAAAGAATAACTTTTAGAAAAAAGAGAAATAATCCCTAACTGGCAGTGTTTGTGGAGGAGGGTATGATTCCTCCTGGTTAGGCCGAACACCCTGGTATATACTCCAGTATACCACATGCCCAGGAAGTCGGGACCTACCTGCCAGCCCCCTGGGTCAGGATCTGAAACCTTTTTACAAGCAAGAGAGATTTTCAATTCCCTACAGGGTGAGTTCCTCAGGAAACAAGGAGGGCAGCACCATATTGCAAACCAGAAAAGGCAAGGGTGGAGGCACAGCAGTAATAACTCTTGGCCCAACCGACAAGTTCCAATTTTAAGATCTGTTGGTGGATTCTAATCTATTAGAGGGACCTCCATATGTGACTGCTGGTAAACATAGCCTTCCCAGGAAACGACTTATTACTGTAATTCTCTTAAGTTTGCCAACCTGCCCAATACATACCAGCTTCTTTTGCGTGAAGGATCAGATTAGTACTATTTGAACTTGTAACATTTGCAACATGGTTGCATGCCACACAAACAAGGCACTGTAAACCTTCATTCAGAAACTTGCCAGAAGGGACAATATTGAAGGTTTGTGTGCCCAGAAAAATTGTGAAAATGAAGGAAAAGAAAACTGATTTTGTATTTATTTCAGGAATCAGGACTTCAAAGAAAACAAAACAAAACAAGACCACAAATTGGCAATAGGGTGCATTTTTTCTCTTCCATAGGCAGAATCTTTCACTGACAAAATGGAGTGAATCAATGTTACATTCTCTCAGAAATTGTTTAATCATGTAGACTATTAAGAAGTCAAACCTGACATATGTTTTATCAAATATAGCTCTTCTTCTGCCAGTGAATTGCCTGTCAACTTGACAGGTGCAACTCTATTTAAAGTTATTCCTGAGGTACTGAATGCACAGAAGTTCTTACTGGGCAAAATGGAACATTGGAACCCAGCGGGGAGATGCCACAGATGCCCACTGGTGTGGCTATAAAGGTAAAGCCCTAACGTGAGTGAGAAATGTATTTTACTAGTGCCTTGTCATTTCGATGTATCCATTTCCCCCCCTTTTTATTAGCTACAAACTACTTCTTTCAGGTAAGTTAGGGATCCCTAATGAGCTTAAAAGCAATAATATCTATCCTTCACCTATTATCTTCTCTTTAAGGTAACTAACACAGAATGTTCGAGTTCAAAGCAATTTCGGTGATTGTCTAACTCAAGTCCCTAATTTTACTCACTTAAGCAATACAATCCATAGAGGTTTATTAAACACAAACACACACAATTTAGCATGTGCCCACAATATACCAGGCAGCTACACACATGTTCTCATAGCCTTGTGAGAAAAATTTCATCATGCTCAATTTAGAGATGAGGAAATCAAGAGATGTATGATTTGATCAAGAGCACATATGCAGTGAGTTCCAGAGCCAAGATTTAATGTTCACAACCCAAGTCTGTTTTAATTTTTTGTTAGTTGTTTGGCTCCCCACTCCCCTCCATCCCCCTAATTTCACACATAATTTTAAGTGACCACAGCCATGCAATTAGAGTAATACAATTTGAATCCAGGTCTTCTGACCTCAGGGATTCAGTGTATTTCTTCTCTCCTCCATCACATTTCCATTACTAGGTAGTTAGGTACCTCCCTCAATTAAGTAGACTTATTTCATGACTATTTCCTAGCAACTGCTATGAGTAAAGTACTATGGTAGATGCTCAACGTAGTATAACCATCCCCAAGTAAATGTATCAGAATGTGTCATGCTCTTATTTTACTTTATGATTATTACTTTCCCATTTTCTCAACGAGTCTGATTTAACATCTTTTTTTGTTTACTTTTGGTATTATGCCAGACAGCTATGGGTAACATGGGAAAAGTACAGCATACAGCCTTCTTTGCCCTTGAGTACTTATAATTGGAGTACTTTGCCTTGAGTATTTATTGGTTGGAAAAGACTTCAAGTAGAGCAAAAAACACCTGCTAAGTTGTATACGTACTATCAACTGGAAGTCTAGAGAAAATAGTAGTCAAGACTGAAATAAAAGGGGCAAATGACATGCAGGACTGATAGGAAGGATTGGGGGAAGGCAGAAAGCACGATTTGAAAATATACAGTTGGTGACACGCAAAATACAGAATACTTCCAAAAGGTAGGAGGCTCTGTAGCAGTTTGAGGAAAGAAGGCAGCCTAGAAGTACAGTTAGGCTTTGAATACCAGGTAACATGACCGCAGTTTATGGAGTCATTGTAGATTGCTGCAAGTAAAACTAATAGCTCCTAAATCTATTTACTCTGTCCCTATGCTGCACCACACCCTTGATAGCAGTCTGCATCAACCTGGATTGCAGTTCTATGAAGTAAGGGTTATTACGCCCATTGTCAGTTGGTTGTGCCTGAGGCTGGGTCAGGCAACCTGCCCCAAATCACAGCACAAGTAGGTGGCGGATCAGTATTCTAAACCGTGTCAGCTAGATTCCAAAAACCACACCAATTGAGGCAGTTATTTCTCAATTAAAACCAATTGATAAAACAGCAAAAAAAGTCATCAAAGCCCAAATCTTAGGCTTTTAACTTATTTTCGAACTTAACCACAAAGGGAAAAACACACTTAAAAGATCAAAAGCCAAGAAGAGAAAACCTTTAAGCCTGAGGTTTCTCTTGCAGCCAAATTAAAAAAACACACATAAACACACATAATGACGTCTATTATATGACCAGTATTTACTTTGAAATCCCAAGGGAGCATACACTTCATATTTAACAGAGCACTTACATATTCCTTGTGGCCAACTTCGCTTACTGAGTATCTAATTCTTTCAGGGAAAAACTGCTTTGTGTTTTATCTCAGACTTTCCCATAATAGGACCTTACTGAAATCAGTAAGAAAAATAATTGCTGTTTAGCATTCATCTTGCAAACACATCATAGTAAACTCCATGGAGCTTCTCCCATTGTGAAGGAGCTGGCAAATAATAAATACATTGTTATAAGAGAAATAAGGAAACAAGACTCAGAAATTAACTGTTTTTGAAATAGGACAAAATATTCTATAAAGAGCTTATTATAATGCGAAGAATAGCCAATTCAAAGTTTTCATTACAGGCTGTCATAAAGGAAGGGATCATTAGGACTGTCACACAGCACACTACATACACTGTAGAACGCGAGCTGTGAGCTAACGTATATATTATGCACCAATGTTTTCCACATATTGTTTACATGTGTACCTGTTTATTTAGGTACTAACTGTAGTATCTTTCATTTAATGTTTTCTTTAACTCTTTTTTAAAGCAAAATACCCACACTGAAGATCTTTTTAAAAAATAAAATACCTAGTTTAGCCTCAATTAAAAATCATGAAATTATTGGCTTTGATGTATTAGTTATATATTTGTCCAACATAAATTAAAATAAATATACGTAATTATAAATTTAAAAAATGTTTATTCTGTACCACCAATAATCATTCTGCACACCTCTGGTGGTAAAGCATCATACTTTAGGAGAAACACCTTTACAGGGGCTCTCCTAATAAGAGTAGTTAAAAAGTATTCTTCTTTAACAGGGTAAATTGTTACGAGAACTTACCCAAATCTAAAGAACTATACTCATAAACGTACATTATTGCTCTGAGAGCAGAAACTTAGTCAAATCAGATATTTTGTAAAAAGCAAGGCAAATATACTACATAAGTCTCAGTTACAGTTAAACAAATACATTTTCCCTTTGTTAGCTACTGTTCAGGAAGGTTTTGTAGTTATTCAATTAAAATGGCTCAAGTAATTCTTTAACTATGTGATGATACTTGAGTTAATGATGTCATGAGTTAAAGAAAGAAAAAAGCTATTTGTGTTTGAGCTGGGAAGCTGAAGGGTGAGTGGGATTTGGAGAGGCAAAGGACGAAGAGCAAAAATGAAGGTAGGAGTTAGCAGGTGCCTTCTGCTCACATTTCTTGTTCTGGCTAAAGGATTTCCAGTTTGGCCACTGCATAGCCACTGATGGTCTCAGAAGCCAGAGAGGCATCCACTTTCATCTTAAAGTCAGGTAATGAATTTGTCAGGTACCCTTAATTAGCAAATCTAATGGGTCCTTCTGTGCAGAATTAACCAGTCCTAAAATTATTTCATGACAGTAGGTCTTCTAGAAATTTATGGCATTTTGGGGTTGTAATGTGAGATGAACTATACTATACATAGTATGATTCAAATTGCCTATTACTGGGGCTAGTAGAGCTACCTGGGCTCTGGAATCTGAATTCTATCTTTGCTACTCATTAGCTGTGTGACTTTGCAAAATTCTTTAAGCAATTCTGTTTCCGATCCTTCGATGGAAATACTATTACTTATGTCATGCGAGTGTTGTGAGGATTAAATGATACGACATGTGGAAATAATAGTTGAAGATTAAAAATAGTATGTAGAAATAATAGTAAGAAGTCAACAAATGTAAGCTATCAGTTATATCCTTTTAAATGAGACAAAAATTAAGATGAAAATTTGAGTGTCAATGAAAGTTTGGGTTACTATTCATACTTGCTTTTCAGAGGATGTAAGTGATTTTCTAAGATACAGACATAGCTGTTGCCTTGGAGTCTATATTGCTAATTGTATTGTTTGTACTTAAGACTTCACATACATTTGAAAAACACCTGGTAAATAACAAAGCATTTTCTCACATATTATGTCATTTGATTCTCACCACAAACCCTAAGAAGGAACCAGTACAAACAACATTCGCATTTTGTATAATAGGAAACCGAAGTTCAAAGAAGGTAATTTATCCCACAATCAGAGTAGCTGGAGAAGTACTTTCTCAATACGTCAATTCAGTCTCTGATCATGTTTTTTTTGTTTCACACTTTAAGACAAAGAAATAGATATTATATAATTAAATTTTGATTTAAGGTTGTCATTAATTTGTCTTGATTTGGATTTAAGAACTTACAGTTTTTACAGCACAATAAAGTTTTTACATGAATTCTGTAAGTTGAGCTATGTATCTATCTGTGTAGATCTCTATTCTTATTAGGTTCTAGGATAGTATCGTGTTTAGCAGGCTCTAAAGATAAATATAAGAATTTCTGTCAGTAAGTTGACATTATTCAGATGCTAAATAGAGTCCTTTCTAGATTGGCTTACTGCTCTACAGCAGAATTATTCTAGATCATTACAATTACATGACAGTGTAACTTAGGTATTTTCCCTAAAGATACTGGCTTTATTTTGTCTTCTTGAAATAAATTCTTAAGTACTTTTAAATAATAGATTAACCAGCCAATCTACCATAAGTGATACAAAATACTTTGACAAAATTGTTGACTCTAGAGTTCAGGTTCTGGCTTACCCTTCAAAGACTGTCCTAGATGATTGTTGAGCTTGTGTTGTCACCAGGCTAAACTCCTCTGCTGGAGTTGTTTCTGCTAAACGTAATCCAGGCCCTTATAACCGCTAGAGGTATGAAACAGCCACAACAGTGTATCCAAACATGCCATTTCAAATAAAGCCCAATATCACAGTTTGTATGTTCTGCACATTTCATCAAGAACAGTATGATCTTTAACACATTAATTCAAATTGGCTTAATGAAAATGGCTAGCCTTAATTCCTCTGATTCTTTTGAGTTGAAAGGAGACGACCACGCTATGTTACAAAATATGACAACCACTACACATGAAGGAGTTTATAATTATATCAGAATAAACTTAAAATGGGTTAAATCTGAAACATAATGATATAGTCAATGGTTAAGCAGTTTATATACTATTTTTAAAAAGGCAGCCCAAAATTTAAGAGAAACAACGAGGAGGGGAGAGCAACTTACCAAATGAAGAAACTATTCCAAGGCCCTCTCTACAGACACCTGGCATCTCGAGACCCAGGAGCTCAGGCCATCTCAAGTCACTGGCTAGAGGGTCCGAGGGCCTCAGTATGTCCCATGAGACCTGAGGTGATGGCCATGACTACTCCTGCTTACTAGGAGTCAAAACATGGTAGAAACCGAATCTTGGATCTCTCATGGCTTACAGTATGGCAACTTGATGTGACAAGTTAAACTGATTCGGGCATTCAGGTTACAGGCTCAGACTGTCCTTTCTAGTTCCAATTTGCCTAGAATTCTACCAATTATTATGATTTAACAGAAAACATTCTTAGGGCTACTAGTCATTCCCACCTCAGTGTGGCTTGGTTTAGTTCACGATCATTTTTTTCTCTCTTAGCACCCTTCTGAGGGTGTACACTGATTCAAGTTTTAAGGGGTAAAAAGCCTGAGAGGTAGTTTTGAGCAAGAGGCGCTTATAAGAAAAGCGGGTCTTTCAAGTGATGGAACACTCAGTAAATGCAACATTTATTGAGCCCCTTCTGGGAGTGTATATCAAGTCTCCCCCACAGATAGCCATAACCATTTGACTTGTGGTAAAATACCACACCAATTTTACAAACAAGGAAACTGAGGCACAGAGAGGTTAAATAACTTGCTCAAGGTCACACTGCTAAACTGCTCCAGTGTCCCTGCCTGCAAGTTACCCCAGGCTATAAAAAAAGTCTTCTATTAGCTATGAAGAGAAAATCTGGAGTATGAGAGATAATGAAAGATGCAAAAGATGAGGTGGGAGGGCATCAAAAGCAATTGTTCCAAGTTGATATTTGGCCAAGAACTGGTCTGGTCCTTTCCTTAACCTAGACGTGCCCAGGTACCACTTAACTCTTGTCCTGTTCCTATCCCACTCACTTCCCCTGCCTCCCTAGACTGGTGTGTGCCTAGCAAATAGGAGGAGGGAAAGATGAATATTTCCTGAGCTGGGGTGGAGAAACCTGAGGACTCAGGGTTGGTCATACACAGCAAGCAGAAGTTGTGAGAAGCTCTATTTTTTCGTCATACATTCCATCATACATAGTACATCATACATTGTCACACATCATGTGTAGATGGAGGTCAAGGTGGAGATTCATTGGTCTTTTAAAGTAAATTTAAGAATCTCTGGAATTTGTTACCATGTAATGAGAATTAGCATTTTTATACTAGCTTGTGTTCTGCCTAAGACTGGCAGCTTGAATGTACTATGTCACTTCCAAAATGCTAACAGATGTTCTTGATACTAGCTAGCTACACACTGGTAGCAAAAGCACATATTCACACACAATTCTTAGCAATATTAAGAATAAGCAGCATGTAAAGCAGAGAAAGTGTTAGACAATGAAGACGTCAAGTTAAAATGAATAAAATACAGTAACAGCATCAAGGAGACATTTTTGAATTATGTTATATCACAATATAATATTTCGTACCGAATGATGCTAATCTTGTAATATTAAAAATGAAAAATGTTACAATGTATTCCAAATAAATCCCATGGTGGTATATTTATGACAAACTATTTCAGTTCACCCCCAAGTTTACAATGCAACCAGAGCTGGATGGAATTACAGTTTGTCATAATTTCAGAAAACCCTATGCAGCAGATGAAAATCGCATTTAATATAAATGTCACTTCACATAGTCGTATTACTCTTGAAGTAACAGTCACATTGGAGTAGTGTGGGTCTTCAGAATATGCAGTGTAATCAAGACATGTCAAGCAAAAATATGTTAACTTCACATTTAAAATGGAACAAATATGCAATAGCCCAATCACAGTAGATAGACTGTATTCTTCTAATGTCAGAAATAGCTGTCTTGGACATCTGATTTAAAAACAAGCTTTTGTGGCTTATTACATCAACTAAAATTAATAATAAATCAAGTCATGATAGTTTATATTAAAAATCCTTCAAAAAGGAAATCATACTAATGGTAAGTAGAAAATCGCTCAGAGCACGGTGGTCTATCAATGGATGCCTATTTTAATTATTTGACTATTATGAATTTATAATTTCCTAATATCAATTATGAAAATTCTTATTTCTTATTTTTCCAAACATCTTTGCGTCAAGAATCAAGAACAGGATTCCTCTATCAAACTGCAGCCCAACTTTAAGACTTGATATTCACCTAGTGGTTAGTTTCAATGTCATAAACTAAAGACAACAAACTTCAGGTTATGTGCAAAACGGAGCAAAGACCACGCACACAGTGTTAGTAAGGACACTTGCTTTGGGGCAGCCTTCTAGGTACGATTACCAGCAATGCACAGGTTTGGGGTTACACTTAGAGTAGTGGTGTTGGGTTTACTCCATGGGGTCCCCTAAACTGTTTCTCCAGCTCTTCTGAATATGGCATACATTTTGCAAAAGCAAACCGTAGGCCAACTGTGACTGATGGGCCTGAAAATGTTTCTACTTAGACTAGCAGAGGCAGTATACTGTTGTGAAAATACACAAAATTTAGTGCTTATACAGTTCTCCCCTTCTACCAATCACTGCTGACAGAGCCTCAGTTTCCTTACCTATAACATGGGAATAATAAAACCTATCTTACTGGTTTTCTGTGGAAATTAAGAATATTTTATGAATTATATAATATAGTAAGTATCTCCAGTACCTAAAATATTAGGCTATATTCATATAGAAGTAGATATGTAGCCAAATGATGAAATATAATGATTCCTTGAAATCAATATAGTAACTTAGTAATAAAACATTTAATTTTGGTCATGCTTTTGCTTCTCCTTGGAATGCCCTTCACCACTTTCAATTTCTCTAGCCTTGGCATGTCCAAATCTTAAATATACTTTAAGGTTAAACTCAAAAAGCACTTTTTCCATTCTTCCAAGAATACTCCTATGACAACCCTCCACACGGAAATAATCTCTTTTCTGTAACTACCAAAGAACTTTAGATTACACTCATCTGCCTTACATTACAGGTATTTACATGTTTTATCTCCTCTGATTATTAGCAAGATGCAGTTGCTAGCATGCTGTCAAACACTATGCAGTAGCAGCAGGAGCGCGAACGGCTGCTACTGCTCCCAGCCACAGAGGGCATATTAGACACCAAAAATCATACCCGTGGTTTTACCTTCCACGGTTTCAGTTACCTACGGTCAACAAGATTCAATTTCCCCAACCATCGACTTCATCTGCTCCTGGCATCCAGCCGTGGGCATCACCATGGCTCAATGATCCAGGGTCACCCAAAGCAGATGACCTTCCTTCTGACATACTGTCAGAAGGTCACCAGTACCCTGATGCTACGTCACAATGCCTGTCATTCACCTCACTTCATCTCATCACTGTAGGCATCAACACAGAAGGGTGAGTACAGTAAAATTAAGATGTTTGGAGAGAGAGAGAGAGAGAGAGAGAGAGACCACACTCACACAACTTTTATTACACCAAATTATAATTGTTCTATTTTACTATTAGTTGTTGTTAATCTCTCACTGTGCCTCATTTATCAAGTTTATCATAGATACGTCTGTACAGGAAAAAACATAGTGCTATATGGGGTTTGGTACTATCTACAGTTTCAGGCAACCACTGTGGTCTTGCAACATATCCCCCGTGGATAAGGGGAGACTGCTGTAGATTTTTAAGGGGAGACTGCTGTGAATTTTTGAGAGCCTTACATATAACATATGTAACCTAAAGTAGGTACCATTACCACTTTATAGATGAGGAAACAGAAAAGAGGTGGTAGAATGAGGATTTGAGCCTGAGCATTAAGGTAAACCTCCTCTGCAATACGCATTCTGTATGGGAAGCCAAAAGGGAACGATTTCCAGCAGGTCACTGAGGTACAGTAATGGGCCACCTCCTGACGGGGATACTTTCTGAGAAGTGTATCAGTGAGTGACTCTCACAGAGTGCACTGACAGAGACCTAGCTGGCCTAGCACACTGCTGTAATTGTAAGTGCTATCCTTTTACATGATGGCAGCACAGGGCCGTTTACACCAGCATCATCGCGAACATGCGAGGAAGGTGTTGCACTACGACATCGTGATGGCTACAATGTAACTAGGCGACAGGAATTTCTCAGCTCCATTAGGATCTTAAGGGATCACCACTGTATGTACGGTCCATCGCTAATTAAAACAATGTTACACCACACATGGCTGTAATTGTTCTTTAGGAGACACTTGAACCCAGGTCTTCTGAATTCAACTCCAGCGTTTTCTGTAGTGCTTTACTTTGTATCACTTGCTTGCACACTCTCTCCAACTGTGTGTCAAAGTATTTCTGAGAGGCAGCTCAATGGCTCAGAGTGCCAACCAGCCACATCTGGTCCAAATCATAAAGGTAACTCCAGAAATATCAGCCACCGAGTTACTGCTGCCTAGCACTGCCGGGTACTGTGGCAACCGGCTTAGTCATTTCATCACCTTCCTGCTAGGGGTTCTTCATCTGGAAAATGCAGATAGCACCTCACCACTATGCAAGCTCACAAGATTTAGAATTAAAAGGGAAAAAAACCCAAACTTTTTGTTATTTTTAATGAAACTGTTTAGCACAAGTACATTTTGTTTTTTCTTTTCCTTTTCAACATTTAAAACTAACACAAATATTTGAATTCACTATGTAGAAAGTATTCTGACAAAAGGGATTTCATTTTGATCCATGGTTTTTCACAGGTCACAAAAGTTCCAAAGACTATGCAATTACAACAGGCAAAATAGCTCTATACACCAGCTGGTAGAGTTTCTCCAGAAACTTCCCATACAACTTAAAATGGCCCGAGGCAAGAGTAATTTGTTCACACACTGGGTTGTGTAGCAGACCTTAGAGCAATAGAAGGGTTATTGCAGAGGTCCTGGGGGTGTTTATATAGCTCTCCTACTGTAAACCAGCATTAGCTTTTTCTCCTATTTTGGTTAGTTTAAATGTTGTTTCATAAACGTGTCTGCATTTGTAAAAATGTCATGGTTTGAGCACTAACTTATTTTCTCATGATTAGAAGTTGGAGAAGAACTAAAACTTATCAATTAAGCAGTCTTTAATGACTACTGAACTAATTTCGGGGTAATTCAACTATGTGTATCATTTACAAGTTTTGCTCTTAGGATTTCTCATTTTTCTTAGCCACACCTGCCTTGTCAATGCTTATGAGCAGAATGCTATGAAGGAAAAAAATCATTTTGTTCTATTAGCTCCTGAACACTGAAAAATACATTTCAAGAACAATACTCTCAGGAACCAAGTGTGGCGCTCAAGGAATTTCCCACCAGTAGATTTGCTTATTTAAAAAACAAAAAAGCATATAGCAGACTTTGAAAACATAACAGAGGTCGGTAATTTGTGAGCACAGAAGATCTGTGTTTAGTTTCAATGTGTATGGACTCATGAGTAAGGTGGAAAATTGAATCCAAAGGGAGATCAAACTACCGTTTGCAAAGAGTGAGATGGAATCTGAATTGTGAAATCATAATATACATAAAACATAGGCAACTCATGATTATCTTACTTTTTGATTTACTGACCTTTATTTATTTTATTTGTTTGAGAGACACAAAAGGCATTTCCTATTGGCAGTTGGTTGGGTAATGATAGTTAAGCTGGGTAGTCGAATAGCTTAATTATAGGTCTGTTAGCAGTTCTGCGCCATCTATTTTGCATGCTGGGAAGCCTTTGGAAACCTAACTTTTCTGGTCTTCTCCCAGAAAGAAGAGAGAGCAAAACCTGCATCAGGCTGTTCCTGGCAGCCTAGGTAGGCGCCGGTACGGCAGAAAGACAGGACGATCCTAACGAGTTCTTCTACTTGTTCAGAATCAAGTCCCATACTTGTTCTCAGTGATGTCTCAGAATCTCTGACACACTCATAAAAGAGCAAAGCACACTGCTAAATGTAAGCCAAGCAGACCAAAAAAAAAAGTTTCTAACATTTTCTGCACAGTTTGAATCAATGGTAGCTAAATTAGAAAGTACACTGTACAACAACTTAAAGGGAGGTAGTGTTTTGGTGTCTGCATTTGTAAGCAGTTTAAAAAGTTTGGTATCTGAAGATTCATAGTTCAAATACAGCTTTAAAAGAGTTGTCATTCTAGGTGTACTTACACAGCTTTATTTCTCACGTAAACACACCCACATATCACACACACAAGAAAGAGAGCTGTCAGATTACCCTGTTAGCAGGCTGGGGCACGGTCTGTTTTCTAGTTTATGAGGCGACAGTTCTCATCGTACAGTGTATAAGTGAAGCCACTATGCAGAATGTTCATTCACATCACACCTGCTTGCTGACTTCCTCTCGCCTACTTCTCTGGTGTCTTAGGTTTTCTGGCAATTTATTCCATAATTGGTCTTCATGAGACCAAGGAAGACATGAGGTAGAACACGAGACTTAAATCAGATTTCAGGGGGCAGATGGAAAGCACTCAGATATGAGACGCCCTTGAAGGTCTAACCCAGCTCTCAGCTTTTGAAACAGGGACTCCCTTCCTGGGTAGCACCATTTAAAATAAACCGTTCTTTCTCAAAGCTTTTTGTTTTTCTAAAATAATACGCTCTTTCTAATAGAGATTCTACTATAAATTGATAAATAGGAAACACACGGTGTGAGGGAAGTAAGTTATTACATTTAAGTACATGAAAATTAAAAAAATCAGTTTGGAAAGTATTTAAATCAATCAAATTTAAGAGCAGCTAATGAGCATCTAAAAAAATTCATTTGCTTAAAAAAAATCCAAACAGAACAAAACTAAGGAAAGTAAAACATGTTTCTCTTATTCTTCAGTAGCCTATAGTTTGAACAAGTACCTGAACATAGTATTATAATTTTACACAATTTGCAAATGTATCAGAAATGCTGCCTCTCTACTGTGAAACTAAAGAGGACAGAAAACAGTACTTTTAAGTTATTTTTATAGCAGACATCCTACCTATTTACTCTCAGATGTTTATCTTTTTTAAAGATAACCAGCAACTCTGTCTTAAGCTCAGGAAGGGATTCCTCCCCATTCAAGGTACAATAACATCTTAACACTTAAGAGATGCTTCCTGGGCCAGTGTGCAAATAAATCCTGAAAAGAAAGCTGTAACATTTTGTCCTAGAAGAAAGCTCTGCTGGTTGCAGAGGACTAGAAAAATCTATAATGAAAAATATATGTGTTTGCTTTATAAAGTGGTTTATATGCAACACCTTGATATATGCTTTATTAGGATCTTCAATGATTCCCCTTCCAGACTCAGAAAAGCATATAGAGGGATCTTTAAAATCCCCAACTATAGTTCTAGTCTTCTAATATCTGTACCACTTTTAAATGAGTGAATATGTAGAAAGAGAAAATATGGTGAAATTTTAGTCCTGGTTTTTCTTTTGTTAACTCTTTGGATATTTGTTTTGCTTAACTTCCTTCAAACCATATTCACACCAACAATCTTTTTAAAAACAGGTTGAAGATACAAAGTATTTTCTCTTTTGCTCATCATAAAAAGAAGCAAGTTAAGAGTTTGAAAATATATTTTTGCCAATAGAAATTGAAGAATTAAAAATAATCTGTGAAAAAATTCATTACTTTTAATAACATGTAGAAAATACCACAACACATTAAATCAGGATACTCTACAAAAGGTTGCACTTAACTAGTTATAGGAAGGGAGATTCAAACTTAGATTTGTCCTTTGTACACTTCACTTTCCCAACGTAAAATGTTCCAAAATACTTTATCATTTATTGTGTACGGTAGTCATTTTTCTAAATATGCTGTTTCAAAAATGGGACATGTGGTCTAATCAGTACAGTAAACTCATGGAAAAAAACAGAGTGGAATACCAGCAAGTTGGCTTGTTCTGGGAAATCTAGGACATACAGCTGCTATCTGAGCAAAGGGGTGTGCTATGTGCACAGAACAGAATTCAGTGGCATAAAAATAACTTGTTCGTCTTAAGGCTAGCTGTTGGCTTACAGGTCTTTTGGAATACATTGTGGTGCTTGCGGTTGTTTTCCTCCTCATTACCCACACCAGATCTCTTGCCCTTTTAAAAATGACAGCATTACATGTTATTTTCCCATCAGAGATAAAGCCTTATTCCTCCTTTGCCCAACACAGAATTATGAAGCAGCAACTCAACCACATTTGGTAACATGAGTCACCCGGCCTAATGAAGATTATAACTTGGTCAGTTTAGGGTGTCATTTGAAATTAGAGATCTAAACCTAAATTTCAATTGTTCAGTGTGTACTAGAATTTAAAATTCCAGTATTTACAAATATGACCTTTCTCCTGAACTTCCTACAGTCTCACAAAAATTTTAATAGAGATTTAAAAATACACATTCTTAGCAAGAAAGTGCCATCCTCCAAATCCAAATAATTTTCAAGTGCCAACAGAGGATTGCCAGTTGGTTCACAAGTGTATATACACCAAAAGAAAAAGAATGATTATGTAAGAACTGCATCTGTTTATAATTCAAGTTCTCTTAAAGCATTTAGCATTATGTCTCTGGCTGACAAATAAATGCGTGACCTTAAATTCATGCAGGAGACTGACATATCATGTTGCTGAATGTGTCAATATACCAATGGACATATAGTATTCAGTAAATGAAAAGATGAACCAATATATTCCATCTGCAACAATTTTTGAACTATGCAACAAACTCCATCTTTCTTCTTCCCTATTTTCAAGCAAATAAATACTTTCCAAGTCCCACAAAAATATCTCAAAAAAGTGTTGAAAATTTACCATCACTTTTCCCATATTTAAATTTTAACAATTAAATATCTATAATTTTATGCCCAACATTAAGAGGCACACGGTAAAACAAAACACTGTAATAAGCATATACAACAAAGAAACTTAAGTCTCATAAAAATTTTGTTTCTATGAGATAACCAACCACATCCATTTTCCCGACCTTTTGGGTATTGCTAGTTTTAGTTTTTCATTCTTTGTCACGATCTTAATGAAGCCATACATAACACCATTAACAGACATTTCTTGTAAAGAGAATACAAACATGTCCTCACTCGTAAAAATAATTACCCATTGTGTGAGAGTAAAGCTGGAATCACTGTAACAGAAATAAAGTATAATTCCATATTTTTCAAGTTGTAATTTATTAATAGGGTATTATTTTATTTTGGATTTCTTATGGTGGAAAGTTAGTCCTACTATACTGATAGCAAATAGATCAAATATTGTATTGCATGATCAAGACTCCTTAAGAGGTGACACAGTGTAGAACACTAACTTCCTGGGTTCAAATCCTGCT
Source organism: Rhinolophus sinicus (assembly GCF_036562045.2). Taxonomy (NCBI): domain Eukaryota; kingdom Metazoa; phylum Chordata; class Mammalia; order Chiroptera; family Rhinolophidae; genus Rhinolophus; species Rhinolophus sinicus. The sequence continues at coordinate 24,577,718 of NC_133759.1, forward strand.
TCTGCCCCTGAATAGCTAAGTAATCCTGGTTTAATTACTCTTTATTCCATGCCTCAGCTTCCTCATCTGTACAATTATGATAACAGTATCTCTCAGGGATATTCTGAAGATGCCATGTAATGATACTTATCACTACCCATTACTGATCTAACAATTTTTATTTTGGATGCATACACAGATAAATTAAGAAATATAAATGGAGAGCATGACAAAATTTGAGGTAAGCAATTTTAAAAATTAAATTTTAGAACAGTTTTAGAATTTACAGAAAAATGTACAAAATTTGAGGTAAGCAATTTTAAAAGGTAAGCGAGTTCCCAAATAACCCCCATAAAATTTCCCTCATTAATATCCTATGATGTAAGCAATTTTTAATCATAGCCCAATAGCAGAAGGACAGTTACTCCTATTAGTTAAAACTATAAATTTAATTAATCTGTAATTTGAGTAACCCACTTACCAGAACCAAGCTTGGAAACTTGTAAGTACTGGGTTATGATGAGTAAATGCTAAATTTAATGTTTGGTAATAGCACTGCACACACTGTACTAATGTAGGATATTTTATAGTCTCATTAAAAAGGAATAATAAAATGGAAAAGTTATTTTACTGTGTGTAATTACTTCTACATATAAAGTTGCAAATTAAAACGTAAAGAAAAATAAAACTGGGATATTTAAAAAATATATTACTTCATAATTTTAAAATTGAAGAAATTTTCTCAATATCATAAAGGGCATAAGGGCAATACGGGTGAATAAACTTTGAAATGAGGAATTTTTAATTTAAGTATTTTCTTACTATTAGAGAATCATATTTATAATAATATAAGGACTTTTTTCTGGGTTATTAAAGATACAGAGGTAAAAAGGTACATCTGTAGAAATGTTCAAAGAGGCTGGATATCTCAGGCATACAGCATTAAATGTAGGCATTCACTGTTCAATTTAGTAGCTACTAGTCATATGTGGAGAATTAAATTAAAATTAATTAAAATTAAATAAAATTAAATTCCTCAGTTGTACTACATTCCAAGTACTCAGTAGCCACATGAGGTTAGTAATTACTGTACTGGAAAGCATAGATATAAAACATTTCCATTAGTGCAGAAAGTTCTATTGAACAGTGCTGCTCTAGATAGCAACAGATTGTTTCACTAATCACAGTTAACTGAGTATTAAACAATAGCCCGAACCTCTTTTCCAATCAAATATCTTTTATTAAACTCTCAAAAAACAAGCCAAGGGGTACAAGGAGGTTAATCTCTCCTTTCCTGACACGTTTAAGGCGGTGAAAAGGGAGAGGGGTCTGGCCAACTCTCACATCAGACAAATGGCCACCAAGAAATGAAAAAATTGCCGAAGTCCTCAAAGCCATTGCTGTACTCACGTGGCAGGGTGGCAGTGGGCCCAATGGCCAGGAGGACTCCTCTTCAGGGGTCCATTTCCTCACTAGGGGAGGGGTCCCCATGGGGGGGTGCTTCGCACTGGTGGGAACTTCCCCATTATGGGGCTGGGGTTCCTGCCAGTGAAAAACGGGAAATTTCATTGTTAGCCAGCTTTGAATCTTTCCCTCTTTGAGATATTGAAAACACTGCTTACTGGATTACTTAATTAATTCAAAACAGGGTTAATATGAGATAAACTTTTACAACTGATTAACCATGATGTGTGACTTGCCCTTCAGTCTCCCAGGAAAAATAACCTGCAGCATTATTGGAACTGTTAGAATCTCAGATCTGGTCATATATTGAAAAGATTAGATTGAGCCAGGTAACGGATTTCCCAATCAAGATTTTTTAAAAAGGATAACTGTCTTTTAATTATTAGTAATGGGCAGTGATTGAAAGAGCAAATATAATCAGATATAAAAACTTCACAAAGTTCCACAGCTCCTCATTCTCATCCAATCCTTTACAAAAATAGAGCGGACAAGAGAAGCAATGCTTGAACTCCAGTCACTTCTCCTGAACATGCTGTGATTTAGTACTAATTAATGATGATGAAATGGTCAAAGGAAACAAGGATCTGTTTTTCCCCAAACAAATTTTAAGAAATCCACGTAAGCAGTTTGTTGATATCTAAAAATGTGGCTAACAACAAAAATCCCCAATGAACCCTTTCATTCAAAAATGTTTTCTACTTGTACATTGTTTTAGCTGCAACACACACAATTATAATGGAATATTTCTAACATTCTGGAACGCTGTGACAGTCATCCTAAATTCCTCTAATGGCAAACTCTTTTTGCCAGTGTATTCTTATAATGGCATACATTTGGGCAGTAAGGTAAGAGGTAATAGAACACCATGGACTCTTCTGGATGACGGATAACACATTACACTTCTAAGAAAAGATTAGAAAATTTAAGTTTGTGGCGAATTCTGAGAAGATGCAGGAAGAAGCAAAAAGAAAGAGGTGTGCAATGAAAAACATTATTTTTCCCACCAGGTACCACAGATCCCAGTTCCGCCTGATTTCCTCTCCTAATTTCTTGAGTTGCAGCTTTTCCCTGTAATCTCTTATAATTACCTATGCTCCCAGACAGCAATTTAGAGATTAGGTTACTACAAACTGCACTTCTTGATCTATAGTACAAAGAGGATGGAAGATGGAGAAAGGAATCATAAGCAAGAAAAAATATTTTACACAAAATTAGACAGGTCTGAGTAAAAATTATAAACTTAAAACATAAATTATAAATCTTCCAATTTGTAATAGAAATGCATTTTAGTTAATTAGAAGGTATGTTGAATAATTAATGTTACTGTAAGTTTGAATGTTTTCCACAACAGGAACTAATATAGTTCCTGATTAGTTTCTTATCAGACTCCTTAAGAAAGGTCATGCATAAGAAGTATTAATTTAGTAGACTATTTTTAATTGCATTCATAATCTTACTTATTGTGGGTAAATTAGGTTTAGCTCCTGCTGGACAACGTAAGGTTGTAAAAATTAAAATTTTTACACAATCAGTGTGAAAAGAATTTTCAGACTATATGGTCATACAAAAACACTGCTAAAGACATAAATATAAAGATCTGTATCAAACATCAAAGGCAGGCATTCCTTTCAGGAGCTGACTACGAATCCTAGCAGTGAGACTGGAATGCTTCATGGCCAGAGCTTCATTCTGAAAAGATTATGAGGTCAATGACCTGGACAGACTCAATCAAAATTAAATTCTGCTAGACTTCCGGTCTGCTAGAAACACCCTGATATTCACAGATAAAAACTTCTCAGTATGCTTATCCATTAGGAAAAAACTACCTTAGAATGATTTTTAAGAATAGAAACTTACTCTTCTGAATACTGATTTGATATTCACTTTGCTATAGAGTCATAGTTTTCCTATAACCTTTCTTCCATGTTATATGGTTCAAAAATGGAATAGCTCTATCTAAAACTATATATATATATACAATGCTCTGTTCTCAATTCTAAGGTCAAATGATTCTTTATTAAACTTACATCACCACCAGGATAGCTGAAGCTGCCACACATGGTAGCGTTGATTTCCCCGACCCAAAGGCACCGGGGGGAGGGGTTGAAATCTAGCCTGTGCTTTCCCCATCACACCTCACATCCAGCTGCAAGGCTGTTTTGACCTGGAGAGAGGAATGCCTCTTTCTAATTCACTCAAAGGCCATATATGTTAAAGGAGGTCCTGAAAACAATGGTATAATACCGTATTTCATTGATTATAAAATGATGATACACTATTTTTTCATAATTCAAGAAGAAAAAAAACTTGCCAAATTAACCTATAGTTAATGTCTTATCACATACAATTATACTAAGTTGGCTCTCATGATAAGTGTAATGGTGATGTATGTGGTATCACTCGAGCACTAATAAAAGATTATGTGAGTGAAAAAAAATTATTTGTTACCAAAACTTCTTCACATTCTGAGTCCATGTCTTCTGCATCACTTTTCAGCTCAAAGATGACTGTTTTTCCACAACATGTAGTCCTTTGTGCCATCAAGAGCATTGTTGATGCAGGGTACCTTGAAATGTCGCTCCAGGACTGCTGGTCCGCTTTTTGCAAGTTTTTGTTTTGTTTTGTTTTGTTTTTGTGCATGCACAGGCAATGACAATTAACTCATAACACCTACCTGGCCAGAAGCAATTGATATTAGAAATGTTAAAATACAGGAAAAAACAGGCTTCTTAAAATTGATGAGCTAGAGTAATAGAGCTCCTGATGTTAGGGTTAAATGCTTTTCTTTCCCTTTCTTTCATCCAGACAGTAATGCATTCATTCCTCAAATAGTTATTAATCTCCTAATATGTGATACAGATACTAAACTGGAGACAGAGCAGTGCACAAAGCACTACCCTCCAGGCACTAACACATTCATTTAAAAACAAAGAAAATTAACACAAAACTACAATCACTATAAGTATCACAAAGAAGCAGCACATAGTGCAGTAACGTATGACTAGTCAGATCCAGTGATGGAGATCAGACAACGCCTAAGAAGAGGGGAGGAAGAAATGTTTCAGGCAGAGAAAACAGCACCTGCACAGTGGGAGAGCGCGAAGCATTTTTCTGCATGAAGAACTGTGGAAAGGAAAACTGGGGAAAGGAAAACTCCACACTTTTGGAGGACGACTCCATCAGGGGTCCACAGCACACCAATACTGGGGATCTGAAATGCCATTACGCTCCTTTGGTTAGAATGAAGGGCTAGGTAGTTACTGAAATGTTGGCCCAGTCTCTCACGATGGGTCCAACGGATCTACAGACCTACCTTGCTTGGAATTATTTCTTGACTTCGTGTGTAACTGGGAAACCTTCACTGGTTCTCTGACATGGCAGAACATGAAATTTTTGTAAGAACGGCTGAGTATGAGCCCCTGAAACTTATCCCCAGTCAAGATAGTAAATCAAAATCAAGACTGCATGTACTGAGAAGAACTGCAGATATCAGCACCACTACCAAAGACTTAAAGATGTCGAGGGGTCTCTTATCAGACCCTTTCTATACTTAAAATGATGCTGCAGGAAAAAAGAATGATGGACCATTGTAAGCTTAAACTGGTAGAAGCCCCAAGAGCAGCTGTCATGCTACCTATGGCATTATGCGGTATTATAAAGCTTCTAGCATTTGGTACTCAGCTACTGATGTGGTGAATGTTTTCTTCTCAGAGCTCTAGCCAGTAGGCAAGATCAAAAGCAGACTGCCTTCACAGGAGATACTCAAAGTGATGAAAAACAAAGGCCTACAACCTAGATTGCTTTATCCAGCAAGGCTATCATTTAAAGTTGATGGAGAGATAAAGAGCTTCCCAGAAAAGAATAAGCTAAAGGAATTCATTACCACCAAGCCAGCATTGCAAGAAATACTAAAAGGACTTCTGTAAATAAAGATGAAAACAATCTAACTACAAATTTAAAAATGGCAATAACTATGTACCTGTCAATAATCACTTTAAATGTAAACGGATTAAATGCTCCAATCAAGAGACATAGGGTGGCTGAGTGGATAAGAAAGCAAGACCCTTGTATATGCTGTATACAAGAGACTCACCTCAGATCAAAAGACACACACAGGCTGAAAGTGAAGGGTTGGAGTAAGATATTTCATGCAAATGGAAATGAGAAAAAAGCTGGAGTTGCAATACTTATATCTGACAAAATAGACTTTAAAATGAAGAACATATTAAAAGACAAAGATGGGCACTATATAATAATAAAGGGATCGATCCGACAAGAGGACATAACCCTAGTAAACATCTATGCACCCAACATAGGAGCACCTAAATATATAAAACAGATATTGACTGACATAAAGACAGAGATCAACAGTAACACTATCATAGTAGGGGACTTCAACACACCTCTGACAACAAGGGACAGGTCTTCCAGACAGAAAATCAATAGGGAAACAACAGCCTTAAATGACACATTGGACCACTTGGATTTAATCGATATTTTCAGAGCATTTCACCCCAAAACTGCAGAATACACATTCTTCTCAAGCGCACATGGAACATTTTCCAAGATAGACCACATGTTAGGCCACAAAACAAGTCTGGATAAATTTAAGAAAATTGAAATCATACCAATTGTCTTCTCTGACCACAGTGCTATGAAATTAGAAATGAACTACAGGAAAAAAAACACCTGGAAGACACACCAATTCATGGAGGCTGAATAACATGTTACTAAATAATGAACGGGTCAACCAGGAGATCAAGGAAGAAATCAAAAGATATCTCAAGACAAACGAAAATGAAAACAGAAGACCCAAAATCTATAGGATGCCGTGAAAGCAGTCCTAAGAGGGAAATACATAGCAATGCAGGCCTACCTAAAGAAACAAGAAAAATCACTAATCAACAGTTTATCTTCACACTTAAGGGATCTGGAAAAAGAACAGCAAAATAAGCTCAAAGGGAGTACGAAGAAGGAGATAATAAAGATCAGAGAGGAAATAAATGAAATAGAAATCAGAAAAACAATACAAAAGATCAATGAATCCAAGAGTTGGTTCTTAAAAAAGATAAACAAAATCAACAAACCTTTAGCCAGACTCATTAAAAAAAAGAGAGGACCCAAATTAATAAAATCAGAAATGAAAGAGGAGAAGTGATAACAGATCCCCCAGAAATACAAAAAAAATTTAAGAAATTACTATGAGCAACTATATGCCAACAAATTTGACAATCTGGAAGAAATTGACAATTTTCTAGAGGCATACAACCTTCTAAAGCTAACTCAAGAAGAAACAGAAAACCTGAATAGACTGATTACCACCAGGGAAATTGAATCAGTAATCAACAATCTCCTAACAAACAAAAGCCCTGGACCAGATGGCTTTACAGGTGAATTTTACAAAACGTTCAAAAAAGAATTATCACCTATTCTCCTCAAGCTCTTCCAAAAAATCCAGAAGGAGGAAAGGCTCCCAAACACTTTTTATGAAGCCACTATCACCCTGATTTCAAAATCAGACAAAGACACCACAAAAAATGAAAACTACAGGCCGATATATCTAATGAACATAGATGCAAAAATCCTCAACAAAATATCAGCAAACAGAATTCAGCAATACATTAAAAAGATCATACACCATGATCAAGTGGGATCCATCCCTGGTATGCAAGCGTGGTTCAACATCTGCAAATCAATTAATGTGATACACCACATTAACAAAGTGAAAAATAAAAATCACATGATCATATCAATAGACGCAGAAAAACCATTTGATAAAATCCAGCAGCCATTCATGATAAAAACCCTTAAGAAAGTGGGAATAGAGGGATCATATCTCAGCATAATAAAGGCCATATATGATAAACCCACAGCTAACATCATACTCAATGGGGAAAAGCTAAAACTATTCTCCTTAAGATCAGGAACAAGGTAAGGTTGCCCACTTTCTCCACTTCTATTCAACATAGTACTGGAAGTTCTAGCCACAGCAATCAGACAAGAAAAAGAAATAAAAGGCATTCAAATCGGTAAGGAGGAAGTAAAATTGTCATTATATGCAGATGACATGATACTATATATAGAGAACCCTAAAGACTCCACCAAGAAACTATTAGAGCTGATAGATGAATTTAGTAAAGTAGCAGGATACAAAATTAATATTCAGAAATCAGTTGCATTTGTATATACCAATAATAAAACATCAGAAGGAGAAATTAAAAAACAATCCCATTTACAATTGCTTCAAAGACTATAAAATACCTGGGAATAAATTTAACCAAAGAAGTGAAAGATCTGTACTCAGAAAATTATAAGACACTGAAGAAAGAAATGAAAGAAGATACAAATAGATGGAAACACATACCATGTTCATGGATAGGAAGAATTAATATAGTTAAAATGTCCATACTGCCTAAGGCAATATACATATTCAACGTAATTCCTATCAAACTACCAACCACGTTTTTCACAGAAATAGAACATATAATCCTAAAATTTATATGGGACCATGAAAGACCCCGGATAGCCTCAGCAATCTTGAGAAATAAGAACAAAGTGGAAGGTATAACAATTCCTGACATCAAATTATACTACAAGGCTACAGTAATCAAAACAGCATGGTACTGGCACAAAAACAGACACATAGATCGATGGAACAGAATAGAGAGTCCAGAAATAAATCCATGACTACATGGCCATTTAATCTACGACAATGGAAGCAAGAATGTACGGTGGGATAAAGACAGTCTATTCAATAAATGGTGCTGGGAAACCTGGACAGACACATGCAAAAAAATGAAGCTGGACCACCTCCTTACACCATATACAAAAATAAATTCAAAATGGCTTAAAGACTTAAATGTAAGATCTGAAACCAATAAATTCCTAGAAGAAAATATAGGAAGAAACTTCACAGACATTACCCGGAGTAAGATTTTTACTGATATATCTCCTCGCGTGAGGGAAGTAAGAGGAAAAAATAAACATGTGGGATTACATCAAACTAAAAAGTTTTTTCACAGCAAAGGAAACCATCAATAAAACAAAAAGGGATCCTACTGAATGGGAAAAGATGTTTGCCAATGATATATCTCATAAGGGGTTAATATCACAAATTTATTAAAAAACTCACTCAACTCAACTCCAAAAAAGCGAAAAACCCAATTAAAAAATGGGCAGGCAGAGGACATGAAAAGACATTTTTCTAAAAAGGACATACAGATGGCAAACAGACATATGAAGAAATGCTGAACCTAATTAACCATCAGAGAAATGCAAATAAAAACCACAATGACATACCACCTCACCCCAGTCAAAATGGCTATCATCAATAAATCAGCAAACAACAAGTGCTGGCACGGATGCGGAGAAAAGGGAACGCTTGTGCACTCTTGGTGGGATTGCAGATTGGTGCAGCCACTATGGAAAACCGTATGGAGGTATCTCAAAAATCTGAAAATGGAACTACCTTATGATCCAGCAATCCCACTCCTAGGTATCTATTCGGAGAAATCCAAAACTCTAATTCAAAAAACTGTATGCACTCCTATGTTTATTGCAGCACTATACACAATAGCCAAGACATGGAAACAACCGAAATGCCCATCGGTAGACGACTGGATTAAGAAACTGTGATACATTTATACAATGGAGTATTACACAGCCATAAAGAAGAAAGAAATCTTACCATTTGCAACAACATGGATGGACCTAGAGAACATTATGTTAAGTGAAATAAGTCAGACAGAGAAAGACAAATACCATATGATCTCACTTATATGTGGAATCTAAAGAAACGAATAAGTGAATGAACTAATCAGAAACAGTTTTGGACACACAGAGGCAAAACTGAGGGTTGCTAGATGGGAGGGGTGGTGGGATAAGGGGGAAGGTGAGGGGATTAGAAAACAGTCAGTAACCACAAGATGGCCACGGGGTTTTGAAAATTAATTTGGGGAATGTAATCAATAATGTTGTAAAGATTTTGTAGGGTATCCGATGGACACGTGTCCCATTTGGGAGACCACCTCAGGGATGATGTAGATGCCTGATCACTGCACTGTACACCTGAAGCTGAAGCTGAACAATAATAAATGCCAACTATAATTATATATATATATGTATATACTTACAAGAAGTGGAGTACAGCATTGGGAATAGAGTCAGTGGAAATGTAATGGCTCTGTGCGATGTCAGAAGGATAGTGGATGGGAGGAGGGGGGTTCACACAGTGTGAGGGGTATAAATGATAAACGTCTAAGTATTACTTTGTCTTGTGCACCTGAAACTAATAAAAAAAAAAAAAAGGAAAAAGAAAAAAAAAGCAGACTGCCTTCGCCTGGTAGACACAGGATACCACCTCACCCCAGGTCAATGGTAACTCTCCTGATCTTCCTCCACATTTAGTAGGCAGGGACCTGGATCATTTTCACGTTCCACAGAAGGTGACTCTAATCCACTGTATCAATGACAGCATGCTAACTGAATCTGGAGAGCAATACACTGACGGTGCCCTAGTCGGCTTAGTAAACACACACACACACACCAGACACTTCACAAAAACTAAGAGGTACTGTGGCACGCTGCTTAAGTTTTTCAGAAATCTAGGGCTCTGAGGCATGCTGACAACACCCTCTCTATGATAAAGCACAAGTTGGTGCTTCTCTTAACATCGACTGCTAAGAAAAACGTGGGTATCGTCGGATTCTGGAGGCAGCATATTCCATACTTTATAATACTGTTTGACATGTTTATTGGAGACTCAGTATGTTGCCAGTTTCAAGAGTGACCAAGAACAATAGAGATAACTTTTGCATCAGGTCCAAGCTGTGGTGCATCTGTGACCGGTGGATCTGATGGTATAAAACCCATCCTTGATGGACAAGACTCTACTTGTTGTGGAGTCTCTGGCAAGTGCCAACAGAGAAGTCACAATGCAGATCCCTGGGGTTCTGTGGCAGAGGACAATTTTATTTAAACAATATCTCCCAGCATGTCACAGGGCCCCAGTAGAATTTGCATGTCTGACCATGGGTCAACAAATGACCCTGTGACTGGAAGTATTAACTGAGACATAAAGTTAGATGGACACAGAAACCCATTATATAATGGAAATAGCTTATTTGAGATTAGGCTCAAATGCGTTCAGAAAGCATGAGTAAATGACATCCACAGGTAACCCAGACTCCCATATCACCGTCTCTCTGTTTCATAACCAACTGACAGAGAAAAAAGGAATTCAGATGTAACCCAAAGTGGACCGCTGCTACACTGCAGTTTTAGTTTTATTCAGGACTTTGGTAAAGAAAGTCTGGCCGGTAAGAACAGCTGAAGCAGTACAGTTGGTCATCCATTTCATCTGGAGGGAGAAATGGAGTGAGCTACAGATATAGCCTGATTCCAGGGCAGTGGCAAATGGCCTGACTATTGGTCAAGGTCCTAGAAAAGAACAGTGAAAGATGATGTGAAAGGCGGTCTGAGAAAGACGGACTGGGCACAAATCGAGCGCATTTTTCTGTCTCACATTAATGCCCGCCAGGAAGTATCCATTAAAATGTCAACGTGTGTTGTCAAATGTCAACAAGTTGGAAAGGATGAGTCATTCTATGGCTGTTCGACTGCCTCTCACTTAGGCCACCAAAGAGTTGACACAATGGACCCATTCATAGAGTTGCCAAGATGCTTCTTTTCACCAGTGCTGAAGAAGGTATTGCACCTGCTTAATGCCTAACCTGCCAGCAATGGAGACTAATGTCAAGCCCTCGATACGGCACCATTACTCAAGACCAGTCAATCACTTGGTGGAAGACTGATTACACGGGAGAGGGCAATGATTTGTTTTTACCAGAATCAATACCTCTCTGGACATGAGTTTGGTTTCTCACTCCCAAATACTTCTGCTCCCACCACCATCCCAGGACTTATAAGATAACTGATCTATCAATACAGCATCCCACAATATATTGCCTTAGGCCAAGGTCACCATTTTATAAAAAAGGAAACGTGACAGTGGGCACATAACCTTAGAATCCAGTGGCCTAACCATGACTCCATGACTCCATCCACAATGGCTAATAAATGGTCTGTTACCAGTAGCTAAAGTACTTAGGTCTGGGAACCAAAGGATGAAAGTAGGACTGGCCCTTTGTCATCATCACTCCGAGGGACCCACATGCAGAATCTATGTTTCCCATCCATGCAGCTCTAGTCTCTGTCAAGTTACAAGTCCTGATTTCCAGGCAGGGTTGCGGGGTGACTGTTTCCTCTAGGGGACACGTAGGAGTTCCATTAAACTTGAAGCTATGACTACTTTGGGCTCTCCATGTCAGTCTACCAGTAGAAAAAAGGGAGTCAGGTCACTGCTGGGATATTCAGTCCTGATTACTGTGCAAAGCAAAGACTATGGCTACACAGTGAGGGAGGGAGGAGTGTGACCCAAACTCAGGGGTATCTTGTGGTGCTTCCACAGCCCATAGTAGTAACAGCAGATGGGAAATTTCAGCAACTATTGCAAAACAAGAACAAGGGCAACTGAGGGCTCAAACATTTGAGGGAAGAGGCAGGAGACAAGCAATTCAAATCAGGCCAAAAATTCGCCACTAGTGAGGGTAATTCAGAAATGGTGCAAGAAAGAGACGATGATATCAATTACAGTCTCAGGGTTAGCTACAGCAGTAGGGGCCGTAGCTTGTGTCTCCAACTCCATTGTCTTAAGTCTCGTCATAAGACTATGGCAGGACTTCACCTTGAAGGGAACTCAGTTACTGATTGTACTGGTAGCTTATCAGGGAAAAAGTGAGGGTATCTTATTTTCACAAAAACACAGACTCCATATTGTCGTATGGAAGCCAGGAAGCTGGGTATAATGTAGGGCATGAGTGAATCTGAGTGATAAAGGGGTTTATTGTATTGGACACCTCTTATGTATCACTTTCGATTCTCTCGATCTCACTTCTATTGTATTTCAGCTGTTTCACCGGGGCTAATGCCACACAGGTGTAATGTGACAGCACCTTGCCTGATGCTTGAGGGGCAGCTGTCGCCTCACTCCACAACATCTGTGTTGACACAGCTTTGGATCGCCACTTGCATACCAACCACCCCCTTAAGTCTCTGGGGGTGCTGAGGAGTTACGATGTTGTAGCGATAATCTTTGACCAATGGGAGACAGAAATAGTAGAAAAATTCTTCCTCCTTTTCCTCTCACAATGCACAACCCTAAGACGCAGCTTCTATGATTTCTCAGGGTATGATCCTATAGGATTGGGCGGCGGCAGGCAACTCAATAGTTTATCCATGTATTGGCTCTTTCCTACCAAGCTACACTCTTTGTCCCTCTGTCTACTTCCTGGGATTATATCCTCCAATAAAGTAACACACAGCCCTCTGCTTCAGGCTCTTCTCCCTGGGAAGCTAAGCTAAGACAGACCTCGCAGTGTGGTGTCTTGACGACATCGAAGAGGGTATTCATCAGGTGCTCAGAGGTGGTTAGTGAAAACACAGGTAGAAAGGAGATCATTCGGAGAGGGAGACAGAATGAGAAGAGAAGAAGCCCTAACACTTGGCCCATTAGTGGCCATGAGGAGGAGAATGGCCAGGAAAGGAGACTGCGAAGAGGCAGGTAGAAAACAGGCAAATACCATTACTACTGTGAAGGAGTTTAGCAGGGCACACAGATAACATACAGCAAGTCCTCAAATAATGTCATTTTGTTCATCACTGCGTTAAAACACTGATGAGATGCCACAGGAACTTAACCCTTGCTTATATTAGCCTATGGTAAAAATGATTTCATTATACACGGTTTTGCTTAAACTCCCAGAACCTACCGACAATGTAAAGTGAAGACTTACTGTATATCCAAGGGGTTGTTGTATTTTAATTACTAAATTTGGATAGATTCTGACTGCTATGGATACTTGATATGATGCATTATCAAAGAAAACTAAATATGCCAATAAAAGTATGGTGGAGAAAGGATTTTCCAACCACACCCCTCTGAGGGAAAAGCCCCAGCCATCTGCACAAGAATGGAAGAATCAGTAACCAGTAACCAGCCCTTCTCCTCTGGGGCTCTCTGGAGGGCAAACTGGTGGAGGATACAGACTGAGGCGAGGATAATCTGGCAGCTAAGTTATTAATTTACAAAATTCTACCTTTTAAAGATTGGTTTGGATTTTAAAAAGCTTAGATGTCAAAAATAAAAAAGGCTAATAAAACAAATTTTTACAAGGAGATATTGTAGGAAAAACACAGAAAGCTCAGGACCTCAAGTAAGGAATGTTAATGTACTTAAAACTGTATTTCATAACGAGATTTTCTTCCTTACACACAGCAGGCATAAGAGTTCATAGAAATACTTTATATGTCTTTATGAACACTCAGGACCAGAAAACACATCTTCCTTAATGCTTAGAATTTACCACAAGGCTAAACAGTACAAAATAATGTCATCTGCTGTTGCAAGAAGCTACATAGTACTTAAAAATTTTTAAATTAACTCTATATATCTATCAGCTATAGAATGTTTTTTAATTTAGAAATGTTTTGCTATTCTTCTTTAGTAGTTCATTAAAACTTCTCTTTGTTAATTCATTGTAAAAAAATTAATCTGCCTGGTTTTCACTCTAATTTCCTATTTCAGTCAATATTCCTAGTCCCATTGTTAATAACTTTTAGCAATACTCCAGGTCATTAGTAAAATACACTTACGTTGTTCTTTTAACTTCTAGACAGGTTTGATTTTCACAGCATGTATTACAATAGGCTGCATTGAAGACTAAAGTTATAATTAACAATATAAAAGTAAGGGAACTAAAATCTAAATTTTTAACAATAGGAACACTAGGGAACTTAAAATTAAATCACAAAGCAATGCTTTGTAGTAACGTTCTTCAGGTTCATAAATAAGTATGAAATGCCCTTGAACGTAAGTGTCACAGCAATGGGAAACACAAGTGTTTCAAGGGACCCAAGTGGAGAGTTACATTTTCTATCACTGCTTTTGGTTATTAAAAAATATGGCATATTTTAAAATCTTTAGCTCATCATATTGCCTCATGTGTTGTGCAATTGACAACTGCCTTTCAAAACGAATAGCATAAAGCTACACTGAGTGCCCTACGACTTAGAAATAAGAATCAGTAACACCTACGAGCAATGATGGGGGCTGGTTCTGGCCACAGGAGCATGAGAACCAACTGAGTGGGCTCCTCTAATGAAGCCTGTGCTGCTTTGCGATAACACAACCATTTACCTCCCTCTTCAGATGGTGGCATAGCCTCCACACAGCAAGCTTTCCTTCCCCCATTTTCTGACTCAGGCTCAGGTAGATGGATGTTATTCCAACAATTCGAATCCACTGATAGGCACCACAGCTGCCTGCCAACACCAGAGTGGATTGTTTTCATCTGATGCTTAAGAATACCCAACACCAGGTCAAATGACTTCATAGGTTGAGAGTTGGCCTAAAAACCCCAGCGTTTTTACACTAGAGCTCAGTATCCAAACAGCCCATTCTCTCTTTAGAATTCTAAGTAAAATGTCAGCAGCAGGGGTTTTCAAAATCGCCTCTAGGTGTTTCAAATTTCCTGTGCTTGTTTCAGCAGGCTGCTGACCTGCCTACTTATACTCAAGTCTCTCAGGATTTAAATATCCAGCTGCAGTGCTGGGAGGCAACAGAGCCAGTTCTAGGAAGAGCAGGAAAGGAACCTGGAGGGACAAAATTGTGGGAAATGCCTTCTAATAACTCAACTCTTTATAATTATTTAAAATCTGAAAACCAGTCTCCTAAAAGTGAAATTTATCAGTGCACAAATCAACTTAACTAGACTGAAATACTTAGGATGAGCTTATTTTATCCTTTACCTCAGCATCTCACCTAATGACTGTATTTCAAAACCCTGACAGCTGTTTGGCTGGGATGATCTGTGACCACCTCCTTTTTATCAAGAAACAGTTTTCTCTTTTGATGCTAAAATATTTCTGTTCACAGAGTATGAACCTTGGTCTGTTTAGACTTTGAGGTGGAAATGTTGACAGGGAGATAATGCAGGTCACTATTTTACATCTTATTAGGTATCTATTTTTAACAAGATTAGAATGCCTAGAATTAATAAATAAGCTTTTCTGGCTCCATTGATCGCTCATTCATATAAACTGTTGTGATCAGGTAGATTTCAAGGCCATGGAAGCTCAGGCTGTAGGTTACACACCAATGGGGTGTCACTGAGAGTGCTATGGTACTTGAGTCACCCGTCTGGACTGGGGGATAAGGTGGGCACAGTGCATTTTGGCTGAAAGTGGTTAATCTATTGAAACACATTAAAATAAAAGCATATCTTTCTATTTCCAAAGGCTGGTATCCTGTGATGGGGGTTCCAAACTGCTTGAGGGGAAGAGTAGAGACACCTACTAGAGGAGAGGCTGGAGAACATTTATTGTAAAAATATGGATTTTTTATTCCAGCTCTCTGGAGATGCCTCTCATAATCTCTGAGGCTTCAGAGGCTTTGAACAGCTAGCCAGCACTAGGGGTCACTTAAAATTCCAATTCCATTTCCCAGCTCCACCTTGATCTAAGCATTTATCCTAGAGAATCCCTAGCACAATTTCAGGGTTCAGACCCGAAGGGGAGGTGGGGGAGGGGTCCCGCTGTGTTTGGCAGCCTCTCCTGGCACAGGTGCTATGACATACATTCTGTATCTCTTTAGTTTGGAGTCCTGGTATCTGCCAAGTAACACTATGTGATGACCAATTAGGAAGGAATGCAGTCACATGGCTACCTTCTGCCATACATGAGAGGACAGTCTCCTGCTTTCTACAGAAGTACATGTTGGTGTTTTTGTTGTTGTTTTAATCACACATAAAAAGCAAAACCTCACAAATTCAATCTCAAAAAACAAAATATTTTTTGATCAACCTATTTATAAGTGTTACTGAGTTTCTGTACCAAATCTCGTACTCAGATTACCCTGCTGATGAAAATACTCTGACGTTTTGGGACAGATCTAATAACATTCATGTCTTCCTTAAAACGAAGGTAAGATGAGCTACCATCATGTGGTGTGGTGAATATTCAAACATGCCTGCAAAGAAGCTACAAACCTTACAAGAATAATGTGGTTGTTATTAATAGAAAAATGTGCAGCTAGGGTGGGAAATCTGATAATCATAAACCTACAGTCATTCTGATTCTTTTATGGTTTCAATCTGAGTACAGCTGAAATCAAATAATTCAATTTATGAATTAGGCTAAGTTTCCCTTTTCCATTTACCTATGGGATGGGTTACATGTAGCAATATCTAATTTTGTAAACATTTCAAGAATATATTGAGTTCATGATGCACAAAATATACTGAAAAGTAAAAATTTTAAATACTTTAAACATCACTCAAGTGAAGAGTACATGACTAAGAGCTGAATGGTTGCTTGTCACCAACTACTTATCACAATGCTGTACAATTTACTTAATACCAACTAATAAAAGCTCCAAGTTGTACAACTACTAAAAGTATCTGACACATAAGTTGAGAAGATTTATCACTTTTAACTCAAAACTTTTCAAACTTAGATTCAAGGAATTTATACCAGAGAAAAGACAGAAATGAGTTATCTAATTTTGTTACTACTTCTGCCAATCTTCCATTCAAATCTTCCCAGGGCTCTTAAATGTCTATAGAATAAAGCCTGAAATAAAGTTCTAAATCTGGTACCCTAAATCCTCTGTAATTTGGAGCCCCTCACTTCAATCTGATTTCTTTTGCTCTAGAATGAGGCAATCTTTTTTCTAGACTACCTGAATTCCTGAACTTTCCCAACTCAGCCTTTGTTTGTGCTCTTTCTGAAGCCTGCCTGGAATACCTTCTTTGCTTCTCTCCATTCAAGTCCCACCTGAATCAATTTTACATGCTTTAAGGGAACCTGTAACAATTCATGTTTGTGCTCCCATAATCTTAGCTCAGAGACTGGTATGAAACGACGCTCTTCAAATGTCCGTTGAATTAAACTGACTCCACAACCAACTTAAGACCCATGAAGAGTCTGGCCCCCCACTGCTCTAACTAGACCACTTTCAGTAACTGGTCTTTGGAGCCACTGTGCTCATGCTGCATCCACTGCCCGAGAGCTTTGAGACTTGTTGATTTCGTGGCATCTGAGCTTTTCTTATATATTGCTACAGTAAGTGGTCACCTGTCCAGTGAGAGAGATGCAGGACCACCCCTTCTGTGAGAACATCCCTGCAGTTTATGATACAAGAAGATCAAGGGAGTATCATGTGAGAAGAACTAAAAGGGCCATGACGATGCAGAGGTGTGCCTGTCTGAAGGGAACCATCAAGACCCCACAGAGAGACAAGGACACTCAATTCTGCCCTCACAATGTTTTCATGGTGATTCAGGGCCTCAAACATGTCTCCCCTTTCTCAACCCTGTAGTATTTATGGTTTACACTATTTTGTTTTACTCTTAATGATGATGATTACAAACTCTGTTTATTAGGTTGGTGCAAAAGTAACTGCGGTTTAAAAGGTTAAAAATAATTGCAAAAACCGCAATTACTTTTGCACCAACCTAATACTAAGCATTCACTATAATGCCAGGGACTCATTATAATTAGCACTTTATATATATGGAAACACTTAACTCTTACAACAACCTAATCTATTAAACATCTTCCCATTTTACATATTAGCAAACTATGGCACAGAGAAATTAAGTATCTTGGAAAGGTAGTAAGAGGTTGACCTGGGAACCACTCTGCGTGGAATAGTTAAAAGGGTCCGTGTTAGATAGCGTGGTCAAGGAAGCACTCTCCTTACAGGTAAGACTTGGGAAGACACGTGAAACAAGAGAAAGAACCAGCCCTCTAAGGAAGAGTGTTCCAGGCCAAGTAAAGAGCAAGGGGAAAGGCCCCAAGATGGGAAAAAATCCTAGGATAGTCGAGAAGCAGAAAGACGACCCATGTGCCCAGAGCCAAGGGAAAGAAAGCGGAAGAAGAGCAGAAGCTGAGGCTGTAGGAGGCAGCAGAGGCAGCTTACGGCTGGATGGCTTGTGGGCCTGAGGAAGGAGTTCTGTGTGTACTGATTCACTGAGACATCGTGCCACTCTTCCTTCTGGTTCTCCACAGTGTGACAATGGGAGAAGCCACTTCTGATGGTGTTAAACGTAATTTGCAGCACCCAGCCCACGACATTATGCAAAGTGCCCTGTGAAGAACTTCCTAATCGAGATAAGAACAGGGTGGTTGTCACTATGCGTTTGGAAAGGTCTAATGGAGGAGATGCAATTGGAGAAAGGCGGCCTTCCAGACAGCCGGATGCCCCTTCCTTGGCAGTGGATGGAAAGTTAAAAAGTTCTAACAACAACAACAACATGGAATATGGGGACACAAGATTTTGTTTTGGGAAGGAAGGGGAGAATGGTCGAAAGAAAAAACATTTCTTTGTGAGGGAAAAAACTCCAAATCAAGATATAATTAGGATTTACACTCAGATTTCCTTTAAAAGTGCTCAAGTTCTTCCCAGATGAGAGTGCATTAGTTTTTTTATGATAATATGTGATACTACAGTGCATGAATTTATAAGAAAACAAGACTAAGAAATGCTCAGAGAAAGGAAAGTACTTTGTTCCTAATAAAATGTTAAATATGAACCTAGCAAGGGCAAGAAATGCCATGGAACCGTGGAATAAATGTGGGCACTGGAGTCAGAAAGTCCACAATTAGAGTCCTAGTTCAGCTACTGGGCTGTAAGGCCTAAAATAAAGGTTCACTATTAGGTGACACCTTGATATCAAGTACAAGCAGGAAGGCCTCGAGCAGCCACACTGGAAGCTGCCCTTCCCACTCTGCTCCCGTGGATAAGGGCCCCGAACACTCCTAATCAAGGTGCTCAGGTATGCTTCCTGCTTTCTGAGGAGCGGGCTTCAGTGCCCTGCCAGCTTGCAGAATTCTTCAAACAAGCCAATCACATCCTTCCGTGGGGACCAGGGGTTACCTCACCCTCTTAATACTACAAAGTCTGCCTCCCACAGCCTCTGGTTGTTCACTCCGTTCCCAAGTGGCCCTGCATGGCGTGCAGAGCCTTCCTCCCTGGAGCTGAGTATATGAGACTAATAAACAGCTGTCAAGCTCATCTGAAGTGGTGGGTGTTGTGTGTTTAGCCATCTACACACCCCATGGCGGGAATCTTTCCCTTATCAAAGGGGTGAAGAGCCACTCACTGGATATGTGACTCAGGAGAAGTCATTTAACTTTCTTCTCCAAGCTTTTTACTCTGTAAACCAGGATGAATGGTATTTACCGTGAGGGTATTGTGAGCACTGAGTCTTGCAGTTACTAGCGTGAGCATGCATCTACCAGGGCCTGCTAGCCTCACGGTGGAGTCTAATACCACCCACATCCTGTTACCGCCTCTGGATCATCATGACTCTTGCTACTGATTTAAAACCTCTAAAAGTTGAAATTAAAATAATAATTGAGTTTGAAACAATAGGTGGAGATACAAATGACAGACTGCCCAGATTTGGCTTAAAAAGCAATCTGGCTTATTTATTAGAAATAACAACACTTCAATTCCAGCTACCACAAAAAGAAATACAAGGAGAATTTACAAGAGTTCTGGGCAAATAATGAAAGCAGACATGAAACCAAGACTACTTTTAAGATAATGAATAGGCTCAACTGTACTTTGATGGTGTGAATCTTGATATGCAAATAATGTGGTAATTTATAGTGACAGAAGGCCTTTTAATAAACCAACATTCTGTGTGCAAATGCTTTATTTTTAAACAAATGAAATAAACTGGTTGCTCCAGATAAGAGACAAGGGAGGAAATGAAGTTCATAAAGCTTTACTCTGGCAGAATTTTCTTCAGATTTTTCTTCTTTATCAAATCTCAACTTGTTTAAACTCATACCACAATGCACCCATGAATTTCCTGAATTCAGCTGTACATGCTTATGCCTTTCAATTTTTACATAATTACATAATTTATGTATTTGTATAGTTATATGTTTGGAAAGGAGAGAAATTATAAAATATATATCATATATACTCATATTAAGATGAAATTTTACTATAAAAAAGAAGAGGGATGAGACACAATACAGTGAAGATCCTTTTGGATACACAGGGGTTAATCGTTTTGGAGTATCATTTTTTGTAGTAAGAATATTCTGACTTTAGATTTAGGTTGGTTTAGTAGAGCTAAGGCAGAACTGTCTCATTTTGGTGATGCAAACATTATTTTATTCAGAAGTCTAGCTTGATGTTAAAATATTACTTATTATTGCAAAGTTTGAGATAAACCATAATCCAGGTTATGTTACCAAGTAAGCAACTGAATGCCATAATGAGATATTTTTTAATGTACCTTTTAAACATAGCTCCTTGGCTACCACATTCAATAAATATTTAAGTATGAGCTTAAAGTGGATTACTGTTAACATGCTGTAAGAAAATTGCACAGTGATAAAGCTTGCAATAAAATAAGCACCCACTACTTATACACTATTGTTAAGTGTATTAGCTGGACTCAAAAGCATTAACTTTTACTCAAACAGCAGCAATATTCTGTCCAGTCTATTAGCTCCAGACAGTGCATATTAGTTGCAGACTATTGGAAATCTTTATGTTTGCATGCTCAAAGAAAACGATTTGCACTATATTATAACTAAATATAACATTGAGAATTTATCTTAAGTGCAACTGAGGAAAAAAGGAAGTCTTTCTTTTATCTTTACAAACAAGGTAGCTTAAAAAATTTACCATTTCTATTCTATATCTTTCCCATATTTTATATCTTGGGGGAAAAAGCAAGACATGATGTGTTTCTCTAATTAACTTTTCTTAAGGGATATAAATTTATAAAAGGAGACCACTGATGGGCCAGATTTTTCATTTACTCTCATTTTGTTAAGTTTATCTTTCCCTTCAGCTGCATAGTGTGCGAGTATTTAAAAAAAGGCAGGAAAAAAAAAAGGAGAAGAAAAAAACCCTCAGAACTTAGCCAGTGTTTAAAACTTAAAAAAAAAAAAAGCCATAAATACAAGTCATTTTCTTGCTTCCTTGATATTGCATGGTATTTTCAACACTCAGATATCACATATTCTGGTTAATTATAGCTGATAAGACATAATCTAGTCTACTAAGTCTGCATCAATTATTTTTAAACAACCAATTTATAGTGCTCAACATTGCTCAAAAATCATACATTTACTGTTGACATTAGTTCAGAACATTCAATGCACTGAAACATTTCAAAAACACTATCATTTACCTAAAACCAACATCAAACAGGACTCCAGCTTCACATACAATATGACTGAATCAGCTGACTTTCACAGTGTTTTTCTTTCTTTTTTAAGGTTATAAACTCACGATGTTTTTATTTACTGTCATAAAGCTAGTAGTTTTCTGTAGAGAAGTAAATAAAATAACAATTTTGTTTGGAAAGATACACTCACGAGAACAAACTTTTGTTTGGTACACTGCAGTATGCCAGGGGCCTGCAGCAGTGTCTGGCATATAGGAAATGCCATTCAATGAAGATCTGTTGCATGTGGGTACAAGTATTTGCCAACAGGTACATTTAGTTTTTGCTTCCACTAACATCTTATTACACATATGAACAGAGTCCCTGTTAAAAGCATCAAAAGATAATAATGTAGTGCTTAATATTTTCAGTCGCAGCATAATCAAGAATTTTTTAAAATCATGATATCAAACAATGTCTATATTTTCATAGGATCACAATTAATAAGGCAATTAATTTCATTGTGAACTGCAAGCAAAAATAGAAGTCTGTATGTTACTGTAATCTGGAAACGAATCCATATGTAAATGCATATCTATAAGGTTAGGAGGGGGAAGACTTTTAAAAGTATTTAAGTCAATTTTAATTAAACAATATTCAAAATTGTGAAAACTACAACTAAATTAGGACAAAATAATAATAAGCCTTATTCTCAAGTACTAAACTTGTTGGAAAAAGAAAGTAAAGAGAAAAAGAGAACATATTAGAGCTGTGGAAAGATTTATAGTAGTAATTTAATAACAAAACGACATTACTTGTACATTGATATATGCATATATATAAATCTCCTATATATTAAAAAAATTAAAAATCATCTCACCAGATGTAAAACAAAATCTGTTTAAAGTATAATGCAATAATCATTTTGAGAAATTTGCTTTTAAATGCTGATACTATTAGTTACAATTTGGCTTTTGCTTTTTCCCCTGCCTTTTAACTATTAAACGTGAAGAGTGTTCATTCAAATAAACAGTAATTTGCACTTTATGGCACTTTTCAGCCTACAGTCATAAAGCATTCACTAATTAATTAAGAAGAAACTATTTATCCTAAATTAGGATCATCAGAATTGCTTTTTTCTCTCTACACATACCATTTTGGAATTTAAAACTGCTTGTGACAATTATTGTATTTGATAAAACATATGGAATACTTTACAGAAATGACTGAAAAGCTGATTTCTGGGTATAGCTGCAAAAAGTTATCCAAATCTTCTTGATTAAAAGTTGTACATTATCATGTGTTCATAATTAGTAGGGTTTATCTACATGCATTTCCAGTCAAGTTATGAACTCTCTGCAAGAGTTTATTAGTATTTGTATATCATAATCTCTAATTACTATTTATCAGTTTACACTCAAGTATGCAGGCCAACTTGGCCAGATCTTATTGAAACTAAGGCTTTATTTTCACTAAGTATCACATAACTGTGTTTCTGTAACATTCTCATTGATGATAACAAAATAACCAAACTAAGGCCCTGACCCTCCAGCTTGCAAGGCTTAGTAATTCAAAAGGATACTACCAGAGAAGAGGAAGGGGCTTTTTTAATATACAGTGTTTAATGCAAATAAAGTGTTTTTCAGAGACTAAAAATCTGTTTGTACTATTTAATTCTTACCACAAAGCTCTATTTTGTATTTAAGAGGAGATCCAAAGATATGTCAGAAGTGATGATAAATCTGTAAACTACATTATGCAACTCATAAGACAGCTCTATTAAATATACTACCTAAGAAAAGGACAAGAAAATCAACAGCTGATATACACCACAGTGCAAGAGAAATCAGAGAATTTTTAATGATTAGAATCTACCCATAGTTAAGAATACTATTTACTATACTTATGCCATTTCCCAAGAGTAACAGAAAGTGCAGACTATATCTCTTATTAAGAAAAGGGACAATCTTAACAAGAATATAAGTAAACTAATAGTCTAGTTATTAAAATTTTTTAATACATTAAGTTATGCTATCTAATACCTTGCACAAATTGAGTTTACAAACAAAATTTGCTTATTTCCTCTTAAACAGTAAAAACCCATCTCCTCCACACTGGACTCAGTATACTACAACAAAGACAACAAAGCATGCATCTTCAGCGCAGAGCCATGATTTTCAAAAAGCGTTCCTGTAAGTTACTTAAGACTCCCCCTGCTCCTTTTTGGGAAGAAGAGGGGGGGTGGTATATCAGTCAGGAGGACTCCAAACAGAGTATTCCTAATCCAAACAGAGCAGCCCAGGTTTTACATGACCTGGAGTTTAGGTTCAAATTTTGTTTAAAGGATTCCATACTTTAAAAAACAAAAACAAACAAACAAAAAAAACACTGCAATTTGCAAACTTTCTCCTTTCTTCTTTTTTTTTCCCCAACCCATTGCCCCTGATATTACACGCGTTCCCTCCACTTCAGACACCTAACAGCAACACAGAGTAAACGAAAAATTGCGGCTGGGAGGCGAGAAAGGGTTGAGGAAAGAGTTGCTGTGAAACTCATGTGAAATGTCACCATCCTATCCAAGTTGCATCTACACCGACCCTGAAATGCACGAGTAGATTTAGTGGTATGACTCTATATTAACTTGTTTTCAAGAGCAACGTGTAAATATCAGTGTCACCTCCATACTTGCCAGGCTCCACTAACACACGTACTCTTTGTCTCTGCTTATCAACAGAGTGGTAACAGTGACAGTGAGGACACTAGGGTTTCTAGAAAGCCAGGCAGGGCACTGTTCTTATCTGTGTTCACATACCCATTGTTGCTATGAGAGTATCACATCTTTATCAATTATTTTCTTTCAAAAACTAAGGAAAACCCAATTCCATTAACGCAGTAAAAGTGGACAGTGTTTTCAAATAGCTTTTCCAGTGCCTCACAAATTCCTGGAAATATATTAAAACTCTATTAGCATGTAAAACTCCAATTAATGCACAAGGCTCTATTAAACACCCTTCCCCACAGTGTTTAGACAATACATTTAATTATTATAATGATACAAAAATATGTTGGCTAACATTTTAAAACATTTTTCAAATACTTGGAGTCAGCTAGAAAATTTCTGGATGATTCAGAAACTGTATATTCAGGGATTATTCTTGCCATCCCCCAAGAAATCAGATTTTTTTCAGAGAGGCAGGCAATTTTTTTAGTTTTAATAACTAGATCTTCCTTTTCTATCCTGACACAAAGAAAAGGTTTATTCCTCTGGTAATTTATTTGAGGACAGAGAGAGGAAGGCGAAATAGCCATAATCTGCAGGAAAAAAGTACGTCATTTACTAAAATAGAATAAATGAATTTAATGTCTCGTGTGTGAGGATATGATATATGAACAGGAAAGTAAAATATTCAAATAATAACTTTTCTTCACTGAAAGATAAAATAGGCACCTCAGGATCTATTTGTTCTTTGCTACTCATCAATAACACCTACCTGCTATATGCAACATGGAGAAAGCAGATGATGACAGCACATTAATGAAAAGTCTCTTCATAGATTTCAGTCTGTGTTAGTTACATGATTGAATATTTAGTGGAAACCTAGTAAGAACAAAGACTTCCAGGATACACCTCAGGTTGAATTCTAGCTTAGCCATGACTTGGAAGTGAGTAATTTAACCTCTTTGAGCCTATTTTTTCTCACATACAAAACATGTGCTGACCTTGCAAGGCTGTACTGAGGATTATAAATAATGTGTATCAAGTACCCACTGCAGTGCATGCAGTAGGTTCTTAGCAAAGGTAATGCAATTAAGTCTTTGGTTAACTGATTCTTCAATAAATACATTGCAGGAAAAACAAGAGACTTACAGCTATGGAAAAGTTATCACAACTTCAGCAAACATAAAAACATTAAAGAAAAAACCCACAGGGATGGAAAATTTCAAACATCTAAGAAACCATAAAGGGAGGATTCTTGATGTGTTCGTAGTTTAGCTGAGAAACCTGAAGGCTGGCTGGTGGCACCCGTTCTCTCAGGCAGCCCGCTGCCTGTCTGGCTCTACCCTCCAGAGAAAACTTAAGGTCAGCATCTTGTAAGAGCGCACTGGGCATGCCCCTGCGTGGACCTCCATCATATTACACAAATTCTCAGCAAACAGATTCACCTTTCTGACAGTTTCTGATCCTTTCAATGGTACCAATATTCTTTGAGTCAACAAGGCTCAAAATCTCTAAGTGTTTTTTTTATACCAATGCCCGCCAAAATTTCATGTCATATCTCAAGCAATCACCTCAAAACCTTTTCATTCCTCTTCTCAAACCTCCAAATCCCCGAGAAGACACCAAACAGATTAATTCTCCTAACAGACCACTTGTCCCATCTCACTCCACTGCTGTAAAGCCACCACTGACTCTTTACTACCTTCTGCAGTTTCTCAAAGTGAGGTCTGTGGGCTGCCTACAGCAGAACCACCCTCAGAGTTGTCAAGACGCACTGGCCAAATCCATACCCACTCCGTTAAAACGCACTGGCAATGGGATCCAGCCTTTCACAAACTTCCTACTTGCTTCTTATGTCCACAGAAGCTTTTGAACTACTAACTATAAAATAAATAAAATCCCTACCACTAATTATAATAGTAGCCAACATATTAAGTGTTTAATGTGAGCTAAACATTGTTCTACAAGCCTTAGATGGATAAACTCATTTAATTCTCATGACAACCCCATGAGGTAGGTATTATTACTATCAGCACTTGACACATGCGGAACAAGGCAGAGAAAGATTAAGTAACTTGCCTGGGTCACACAGCTAGAAAGTGGTGGAAATAAGATGAAGACTCGGGAAGTTTGCACAGAGACTATGTGCCTAAGCACCATACAGACTGCGTCAGTCTGTCATTCAAGGACCTAAGTCTCAAAACCTACCCTTTTCAGAGCGACCACTACACTCATTTTTCTACATTTGTTCATACTACATTCCTGTCTAGAATATTTCCCCTTGTCTATTTCTTTCTTCCATAGTCTCCATTCCTCTGAAATTAGCTGTATTTTCCGATCCTCACTGTTCACCTCATGTCTACCATCCATCCATCCATCCATCCATCCATCCATCCATCCATCCATCCATGTTTGGACTATCAAGGATGAGTCAGACACTCTGAGACCTGGAGACATCATGGCGAGGCATACTGACAGTTTCTGCCCTCATGGAGCTTACATTCTAGCATGGCAGACAAAAATCACAAAAGCAGACCAAGTGAGAGCAGCACCGATAAGCTATAATAAGAGTTACAAATAGGGTCTGGAGAGGGAACTATTTAGCTAGATGGTGGTAAAGAAAATGCTCACTTTACAGTGATATTTAAGGTGAGACCTACAGAATGAGAAGGAACCATGTAAGGAGTAGGAGGCAGAGAGGAAGGGAATCAGAATGTGCAAGGTCCCTAAGATGGGAAAGACTTGTTCTGAGGACCAGAAAGAGGGCCTTCAAATTGAGTAAGAAGAGTGGGTTGAGAGGCCGGGTCATGTAAGGCATGGTAAGAAGCAGGCAGATTTAATATCAAGCATTGTGAGAAATCAATAGATAAAAATCCTACTTATATTTTATAAAGATCACCTAGGCTACTCCGTAGAGTACAGACTGGACTGGGCAGGGAACAAGAATGTAAGCATGGAGAACAAGATGCTATGAGAAAAAACAAACTGGTGACTGTAGGTATAATGGATAGGCCTCAAAGGTGAAGAGCACAGGGGAATGAATGAGAGGTAAAAATTGATTTCTCGACTTCTGGCTTGAGCTGGGTGAATGGTGTGCTCTGGTTAAATAGTTTCTCTTAAGAGCAGTCCTCGTTATGAAGGACAGAATGCTCTGGAGTATTTCAAAATGGTTCCTTTCCCTTGTCCCTGCCGGAAGTACGAGGGGTTCACTATGAGAACATAGCTGAGCTCCTGGAGGTAGAAAGTACCTAAGTGTGCCCCCCGCCGTGAGTGGTCCCCCGCCTGGAGGATTTAACTCTCAGACTTGTTCACTCTGAACCTCCAGCAATTCATCAATTACAGTTTAGACTTTCCTACACCAGTATTGGTTCCTACAGAAGTTATGCTCTGGTAAGTTGTGATTCTCTGTCTTCGCCTGTCTCTCCAATTGTGGGCGTTAGAGGTTTGCCCTGTGACCGCACCTCTCTCACAGACCTAAGGAGATTTGTTGATTTTTCAGTTTCTTCGGCTTTTTATTTGCTAGGATGGAGTGATGACTTGCAAGCTCCTTACACGCTGGACCAGAAACTGGAAGTCTCATTTTACAGACAGCATTTTAGAGACTATCTTGTTGAATCTCTTTTTTAAAGACAAGAAAGTCTAGAGAGAGAAAAGTTAAATGACTTGTTCAAGTACCCAGAACTACTTCAAGTCATCAGAACTTGTTTAGACCTCAGCATACCCTACTTCTAACCCGCAACTAGCAAGCACATCTGTTTTAATGGTATTATATTTGGCTTAAAGGGGAAAAAAAGTCCTTACTTACAGAGACACATACTGAACTGAATACTAACAATGATATGATGTGATGCCTAGGATTTGCTTTCTAATCAGAAGTGAGATGGGGGGTGAAAGGGGTACAGTTAAAACATGACTGGCCATGTGTTGATAAAAGTGATAGGAAAATAGGCTTAATTATACTAATCTCCTACTTTGTTTATGATGGAAATATTCCATAGCCAAGTAGTAAAAACATGGTAAAGTAGAAAAAAAATGAAACAAGTATTTATTTTGACTTTAATTATCCATTCATACAACTGAAAGAATTGATGCTATTATTATAAGGCTTGTAAGTAAACATGCATTGAAAGTTGATACCGACTTAAAAGTTACCTGGCTTAGTACATCTACCAAATCACAGAAGTAAAATAAAATAAAACTCTACCAATTATAAATCAAATTGCTTTATTTATTTAAAATTCACAGTCATTCTTCTCTAAAATGCTGCATTATTTTAACATTCCATAGTTATCAGAGTATCTTAGTTCCAGCTTAGGGCTAACGGACACCATTTTAACATACCTGACTATGAACCTCTTACACAATATATTAACTCAATTTGGTTTTTCATTCTCAAATGAAATATTTTGCCTGCATCAGGGGAACTTTCATTAATGGTACAATTTGCACAAGAGTATAAAAAGAACACTCATTAATCCAAACAGTAAGATTAAATTTTATTTTACCCATATAAACTAGAAGAAAAAGCCATCAAAGCCAGTATTTACTAAGGCAAATACAGGAAATTCAAAGGTAGTCAAGTCAGTTAATATTGCCTCTCCATTGAGGAAGGCTACCCAATCCCTATTAGAGGAGATATCTCAGCTGATTGCTTCTTCAGTGCCTGATTGTTGGTAAATGAATTGTTAGGAAATCATTTGTACCTGAATACGGTAACTGCAACCCTCTGCTATCTTTTCATTAATATCGTGCTACAAATTACGTAGTCTTCACTTTTTGCATCAGAGTTACCTAGTTGAATATAGAAAAGGAGGTCCTTAAAGATTTGTCTTATTTAATTTGGTATTTTCTGTAGAGTTTGGCACAGTAAATAGCTACTGAATTAAGTAAAAGTATCAAACAGTACTTATGTTTCCAAATTAGTCAGGCAAGAAAAGCTTGAAGGGAAACCCTGAAATACCCACTCACTCTCGGCACTCAGAATTCTCAGTAGTGTCCCATCCCACTATTCCAAGAGGTCCACCACCAGACTCGGTAACTAAGCCAGGCAAAATGAGCCTCCCTGGGCATCATGAATTGAAGGAGTGTGTGTGGGGCTTCTGTTTTCAGGACCCCACTGCTCAGGCATGGTCTCCACTCTTCTTACAGACAGGGAGCACCGGGTCCTGTGTGCTAATGACCTTAAGATTCAAGAAGGAATGTGGGGTTTATGACCACAGTCTCACTGACAGCATTCATGCGTATACTAATAAAGACTTCACACTTTTTGCAAAAATGTAATTGCCCATATTCCAGTTTAAGATAGGTGTTTTAAGTACCTGATACCTATTATAATAACAGATTTAGAAATCAATAAATATACTGGCCATGCAAGCATTATACAGATTATAGCTTTAGCCGGTTATAAAGTAATTAAAAGCAGTTATAAGTAAAAGAAGACCAAGAATGCTTATCTAGGCTGGCAATATATTACATGTCATCTTGATAAGAGGTAAACAATTGTTAACTATTAAAACAAGTTATGATAGAAATGACATAGACAGTGGTACCTCGTTTTTCGAATGTCTCTGGTGATGAACATTTCGATTTATGAATGCCATAAATTTTATGGATCTAAGGTATCACTAGATAGTAAAATTCATGCTAAATTTGCAGTTTTAGGGGTTGAATTTTAAAATCTGGAATGGATTAATCCATTTTGCATTACTTTCTATGGGGAAACCATGCCTCGGTTTTCGAACGTTTCAGGACTCGAATGGTCTTCTGGAACAGATTATGTTTGAAAACCGAGGTACCACTGGATTCCCATATTAAAATCTTGAGAAAAGGTTATGTAGATTAAGAAAAAAATGAAATAGCAGAGCTCTATTTTCATATCATTATTATTAAGATAAACAATTCCAGGTAAGGATTTTTAAAAAAATTATCTTTAGTTCATTTCACATTTCATTGCCAATGAACCATACCTCCAAGATATCTGTAGTGTTAGAAGTTGAATAAATTGGCTTTAAAGAACTGGCTATGAAACTGTTTTATATGTAGTTGGGACAATAAAACAATCACAGACTCTTTACTTTGACTTTGAATGTTGTGATTCTCTAACACAGAAGGGACCTTTTACACAAGAACTGCAAAGCAAATAATCTTCATGATATTGTAAGTAGACACAAAGAGGAAACCCAAGTCTTTAAGAATAAAGTACTGACCTACCCAGTACGAGAGGGTAATCTCTCACTTGTGAACATAAAGGAGAGCATTTGTACAACAGCTAAGCAGGGACTCAGAACTCAGTGATTCAAGAATCTCCGGCTAGGAAGGAACCTGAAATGTCATCTTGCCTAAAATCTTCATTGTACCTTCCTGACAACTCATCATTCAACACTGGCTTGAACATCACCTTCTAGAAACAGAAGATTTTCCAAGCAAACAGCTTACACAATTTCTAGTTTGCTCTAAATGTTAGTGCTTCCGTCTGTTGAGTAAAAATCTGCCTTCTTGCAGCTTTCACTCACCAGTCCCCGTTCTGCCTTCTGGAAACAGACAGAAGCAGCCAAATCTCTCTTACACCAGATAACCAACAAGTATTTGAAGTAGCTCTCCGCCCCTTCTCCAGGCCAAACAGTCCTAGTTCCTTCAAAGACTTTTTCTTTATTCCTACAACGAACTGAGGTCCTAGTAGATCCCATTATAGGGGTCAAACAGAGAACCGAAGAATTATCTAGTCATCAGACGTGCTTGTTTACCTGCTCAGTATTTTTTAAATTTCATAAAGATGCGTGAAATCTTGTCTCCTCTTGAAAAATGGTACATCTGGCAACACTGGATGGTGACCGTGAACTGCTGCTGAGTAGTGGCAGAGAGGATGGCACATTCTGCTCTAGTAAACCAGTCTCCCCACATCCAAGGGTCATTTTGCAGAAAGTCTATCTACCCTTGCAACCTAAAATAGCCATTCCATCCCCCCTTCCTCTTCTTCAGTATCTGTTGTCAATGTTCACCTTATGTAGCTAAGGAAATCATCTCTTTTAAAAAAAGTATCTCATGTGCTCGCTTCGGCAGCACATATACTAAGAAAGTATCTCTTAAAGAATCCACCATTCTAGTGTGATCTGACAAACATCAAACACAAACTTCTACTTATCTCCCTGATTTGGAATATATGTGTGATTTTAAAAGATCATTCATTCATTCCTTTCACATAATATCTAATTACTTATTTTTGGCAGCACCAGTGTTTTGACTCACTGACCAACCAATATCCTGGTCTTTAGTCAACACTGGTCAACAAATTTCCTGCTACCAATACACCACATTTCTCTCACTCAATAACTGTGCCATTACTTGGGAAAGACAAAATTGGTGTCTTCCATTTATGCCTGTTAAAATTTTATCTTTTGGATAAGCATGAGACCGTTTCCTAAACCAGGTACTACTAGACGCTAATACGTATCAGTCATTACTTAATTACATAAGAGTTTGTTTCTACTGCAAACATGTACTAAAATATTCTCTGCTGCATTTCTGTCTAAATGATGTGAGAATTACAGAGTCGCAGGTCATTTACCTGACCTCTGAGCTAACACAGAAACACCCTACATAACAATCCTTATGAAATGTTTAAACACTACTAGTTCACACACTAAAAGGTTGACGATGCCCCCTTTGAAAAGTTCTAACTTTTAGAAAAGTTCCTCCTAATACTAAATTCAAATTGTGCTTCCTATAATGTTCACGGCTAGTCATTTGAAAGCAAAAGGAATAAGGACGCTACCTCTTCTACATGATCCACATGACTCTCTTTTCACATGTCTGAAAACAGGTCTTACTATCTTCCTCAAGTTCATTCTGTTCCTGACAATATCTAGTCTGGGATTTTGTGGGCCTAATTACAAAGGCAGAAAAGAACACGTAAAGACCACTCCTTTCCTGGAGAGAAGGGAAGTATGGGGAGACTTCATAGAAGCAGCAGGATTTAAACTCAACTTCAAGTATATGTATCAACAGATATATGTATCATGATTCAACAACACTTAGTGGATGAATATTCTTGCCTCTTTACGAGGCTGGTGTGATGGTGAAGAATATTGTAAAGACATGTCTTAGAAGTTACAACTACGAACATTATTTGTCCTTATACTACAGACACAAGGAGCAGTACCTGCAGATTACATGGTATTGCTCATTGGAAGTACCTATCTCTTGCATTATTCTCCAATACTTCCAATTACTTTAAGCTTCATTTCTAATATTCATATAAAAGAGCCTCATAAGAACTTTAAATTATACATAATCTTAAGAATATGATATCATTCTGACTATGGTATTTCAATTAAAATTATTTTTCCAAATCACATAATAAAACTTGAGAGACAGAAAGGACCTCTTTTATAAGCTTTCTAGTCCAATTCCTTCATTTTATTAAAAAAGAAACATAGTAAGGAGTTATAGAATTCTGTCTGGGAAATCAGACCCATTTACACCTTCATTAAACATTTACTGGGCTCCTACTGTGTGCAACGTACTATGTAAAATACTATAGTGGTTACAACACAGACATCTATATTTATGTATTTTAAATAGAAACAATTTAAATACCTAAAAATACAAACATGGTTAAATGAATTACAATATATTCATATAGCAGAATAATATCTAGTCATTAAAAATTATATATTTAAATATTTTTAATGATATAGGAAAATGCTCGGTGGGAAAGCAAAATACATGTAATTTTTATTAAAATTATACACATGGAAAGAATAAAAATCTGGAAAGATATATGATATTGACTGCCTCTTCATGGTGAGATTACAGGTGGTTTTCATCATCTTTTTGCACTTTTATATCTAAATTCTCTATAAGACTTATTTTTATAATCAAAGTAAAAGTTTTACTTATAATGTCACTGACATTCTTGTGACAGTCATAGCTCAACAATAAGTAAAATATCAAATTAATGAATGACAAAAAATATGACTAGACATAGATCATGCCCTCAAAAAGCTGTATTTTGCAGAAAATTGAAACTAACATAAATAATAATTCAGGTTATAAAATTGTAAGTTCGATAGTAGACAAGGGCCACTTCTTCTAATGTTTCATCATGGACTCCCTCCTAAGCATCTGCCTCCTTCTAAATGCATCAAAAGTATTTTGTTCATTTGTTCTTGTGTTTACATGCTGAGACTTAGCAGCCTACCAGCAGTCAGGCATTTTGTCAGCACCCACGCAAGTCTGACTGTGGTTTTGAAACCTCTTAATAGAGGAGTGAGGCAGAAGTCCTCAAGCTTCTGCAGCCCTGAGCAAGAAGGAGGGGAGGGAGAGTCTCCCCCCTCCCCTCCCTGCACTGCATTGCATGTGGCACCATGCACTTCAAATCAGCTCAGCAGGTACCTGGAGAGAAGCAAATGTCAATGAAACCAGTGATTTATTCATTCAACGAGTATTTATTTATTCAGTGCCAAATATCTGTCAGACGCTATACTCAGCCCAGAGGCCACAATGCTGAGGAAAAGGACATGTCTTTGCTACCACAGAGCTCAGTCTAGTTTATGTTTCTCACGACTGCACAGCAGATGGATGGAGATAATCTCTGCAAAGCTACTGTAAAACAAAACACAAATTCTCAAGCAACATCCACAACCTCCCAGGTGATTCTGACGAGGCACTTCCCTGTGTTATCTCAAGTCGTGAGTGGCTTCCATTCTAGGCACTGCCATACTGGACCTAAGGGACATCTGATAAGAGACAGTGTGTCACATGGTGACAACGCATCTGTACAGGTAGAACAACAGAAACAGCACATTCTGAGGGGGAAGGGGTGGTACCCTTTCTCTACATCTGAAGCATCTGCATAGCCACAGACAGTAAAACTCAAGAGTTAGGACAGGCACATTTGAAAAGTAACATTTGCGAAAGGGAAAATCGGGAAAACCAGAACAGGTGCTAAGGCCTTTAATTTAACATCCTTACTGCCAAGGGAATTTTAACCATATTAAAGTATCATTTGCAAAGTAACAGCATAACTTAAATACAGCTAAATCTGGCACTTAGAGTCATTACTGCTGTAATCATCACATCACATCCTCTTCCTCTACTGTTGTTCTGAAGATTCAGGGAGTCTAGCCACATGCTAACATGAAAGATCTATCATAACAGTTATCTTTAACACCTCCAGAAAATAGTCTGTTGTTGACAGAATGCCTAGCTTAAGATCTGCTTTTCAACAAACAACACTTTTTTCTTTTTCAGTTACTATCTTAGATGACAATTCTGTACAAGAATAATGTAACTTCAGAAATATAGGAAAGACTTAGGTTTTGTTTATTTCTCGTACTTCACTCTATTGCACTTCACA
Source organism: Rhinolophus sinicus (assembly GCF_036562045.2). Lineage (NCBI taxonomy): Eukaryota > Metazoa > Chordata > Mammalia > Chiroptera > Rhinolophidae > Rhinolophus > Rhinolophus sinicus. The sequence goes on from NC_133759.1 coordinate 24,612,492, forward strand.
GGTGGTATGTTTTTACAAATGGAAGGCAAGACCCTGCACCAGCAGAAAAATTAAGACTGTCTTCATTACAGAGATCTGGAATGGAACTTACAACATCTCTGAGGTGTATGCCTGTACTAAAATGACCCTGGAGAAGCCAGTAAATTCTATTTCATTATAAACCTAGGATTGATTGAATTTTATGGTTGTATCTCATCTGTAATTTTCTTTAAAATACTAGCTGCAGATTTCAAACACTTTTTGTCAGTGACTCACATTTTACATAAACACCCAATGATAGACACACATATAACTGAAAGAAAAGTTTCACAAACAACTGCCCTCCTAGCCTATCCCACCATAAACTACGGTAAGCAGAAGATTTTGCCCTGCTGATCTGATTACACAAACCACTAACTGATCACATTTGAAACGTGAAAATATATCTGTACAGACCGTATGCTGTATTTCTATATGCAAGTCAGTATTTGAAGAATCTAATCAGGAATTACCACTCAGAGTGTGCTGGTTAGCTTGTGAAAAACTCTAGTTAGGATTTTAACTCCAGATGCAGCTTGATCCAGGGTCTTTACCTGCATCTCCAGCAGAGGGTTCATACACGAGCATAAAAGACGTTAGCAATAAATTTTATTGGGAAGATAAAGAGTGTTCAAAATATATGACTGGCCAGAAAGATCATATAAGCTCCTTCCCACTCGCATGAGGGGAACAGGAGTCTCTGGCTCGTCCAGCAGACTAACACCTTCTGAGATGCATCCAAGATCATGAAAGCCTTCAGGTCTTGTTCCTGCACAAAACATCCTCTCCCAAACTGGAAGAATTTGATGCCTAATCAAACTAGAAAGTTAGCTGGTCCTACTATCAAAATGTTACTTTGTTTGCCTAGTGCTTGTCCAATCAAGTATGTTTAAAAGGACAAAGTAGGGAATTTACTGGCCTATAAAATAGGGTTCTATGATTATTTTTCTGTGTTTGCTAATAAAGGTTTGTACGTGGAGCAATATTTGGTCTGAGATTTCACTTCACTTGAAGCAAGGCTGTGACAGTTAACAAAAGAATCTGGAAAAATATGAATAACCAAGTTGGCTTGGATAAATTTGCAACAGAAAGGTCTACTTTGTTCTGAATATAATTCTCACGTAATACACAAATCAGCATTATTTCATGAAACACTGAACTTCTTTGAAACATGTTTTAAGTTATAGAAAGAAATCATTAGCAAATAATTTTTTCAGGTCCCCAAATAACTAATATTTGTTTCTTTTTAATGAATGATTTTACTATATTCTAATACAATTTAGTACAAATTTTGTTTTTCAAACTACAGAGGTCCAGTGCTGTACTGAACTAAAATTTGGCATACAGAGGAGGAAAAAAGAGAATGGGAGAAAATTATATTGAAAGAGTCAGGAAAAGCTTCATCCTACCAAGGGAAAAAAACTAATCTCAATAGGAAATGTAATAAATTTGAGTCCTAAATAGCTTCCAATTCGTCAAGTCAGAGTTTAATGTTTGTACTGTAACATGAAACAGATGAATTTTTTATAACATTAAAATGTAAATTATTAAAATGAGGTATTACTTTAAAAATCTGTTTCACTTTCTCATGTAAACAGAATATACATTCCTCATTACCTTTTGTTTAAATGTTTGGCGTTTTTTTTTTGTGTGTGTGTGTGGATAGAAGTCCTTATTCAAAGGAATCTAAACACCATGATTGAGTTCCTAGCAGTTTAAATCTGTTTGGCAGGAAACAGTTCATTTATTGTAGTATTCCTAAAGCATCTAGGGAGTCCTAGCATTTCCTGAGGCTAAGCTTAAATATCATTGCTATAGTGTTTATGTGTGTAAAATTTTAAAAACGGTTATACACACACAACCATATGTAACAACAGCGCCATTAGAATACATTTCTAGTTGTACCACATATAGATAGATGGAGACACTATCTATGGGAATGGAGACACTAGGAAAAGAACTTCTCAGCAGTACTGCTCCAAGTGTGGTTTTCAGACTCACACTAAATTAGATTCCCTGGGGTTTGGGCCTGGAAATTCACGTATTTAACAAGAAAGATGAGATGTTACTGAGTTACTAAAGTTTGAGAACCATTAAGTTAAAGTCTGTGGAAAACACACACACACATATTCAAAACATTTGAGTTTTACACTACTTCACAGTTACTTACAAGGAAAAAAATGCAATGTGTTGTTCAATTCAATTAAACAGGTACTTGAAATTTAAGTGGGAATAGAAGTAAATCCCTGAAATAGTTAAATGTAAGGCAGGGTATGACTAAATACTATGAAATGTATGATACTATCGTTCCTAAGGAAGTAGTGCCAAGAAAGAGAGATCAAGTGAGCAACTGGTAAAAAGCTTTGGTTTTGTAAGAGGTAAGACTGGAAATGGCAGGGAAAAGGGTGTTTCAGAAAAGGCTGAGTTAGTGGCAACATTTTACACAGAGCGGCTGGCGAGGCCAAGGAAGACGCTGTCAGCAGTCACCGGGCTGTGAGGTGCAGGGGCCGGAAGGAGCCTGGTGCCAGTGAGTATGGAAAGAAAGGGGTGAATGGACATAAACTTTGACAGAAGAATTCATAGGACTTTCCGTCTGACAATGTAGATGTGAGCTCTTCCCAAGAAGAAAGTTCTTGTGAGAGACAGGGGTGGAAAGACAAAAATGGAGATAAAGATTCCAGCCCATCCACTATGAAAGGGAAGGCCGTATGAACGAGGAGCAGAAGGCCAAAGGCTGAGCTCTGCTCAGTGCCCAGTTAGGAGATTAAAGAGGAACCAACTCAAGAGGCAAAGAGGAAGTGGCTGGTAAGGAGGAGGACAAAGAAAGAACTGCATCATGGAACCCAAGGAAAGAGCTTTAAAGAAAGAATGAGCCTGCCATTGTGCAAAATGCACAGAAAGATCAAGGAGAAGAAGAGCTTTGAAAATGTTACTGTACATCTGTGGGTGACCAGAGGTCAGCAGTATCACACAATATTTTTCCAAGGTGTACTAAAAGCCAGGAGGGAGGGCAAGACCTGAGATGTTGAAGCAGGTGACAGAGTTCATCTCAAAGATTTGGTTTTCAAATTTGTGGAAGCCTATCTAAATCAGCTGGCAACGGATATAACTAACAAAGCAGCAACGTATACCTGGCATTCCCTCTGCGGATCATTTGGAAATCACCTATCACAATTACCTATTTCTTTCACTTAATTATCTGGTTAATGGCTTTCACCTAACATGAGGCAAAGTGAAATGAAGAGAAAGTAGAAATACTTATACACTACATTCTTCCCCACCTTTCCCTGTGTGCTGCCCTGTGAGCTGACTATTCCCTTAGGTCCCTCACATGCGGTGCTCTCTGCTTCAAAAACCCCATCTCATGGAGTAGATTAAGCTGATGAACGAATTCAGTGCCCCCTCAAAAAAAAAAACAACCAAAAATCAGTGATTTGACGAATCACCCCTCACTATTCACAAAAGACCATAGGAAGAAAATGCTTAACCTAAAGAATAGACTTTTAAAGGTTCCATCTCAACTCTTGTACCATGGGTGATAAGGGGGTAAGAAGAATTTGGTGGAGAGGCGGACTCCCAGGATCCCTTAAATTATACCTAATGAGTGAGTTCCTATTCCATGCATTCATAAGGGCAGCTTTGGCTTAAGACAAATTCTTTTATTCTCTGGAAAATTCAGGATTATATAGCAAAACTATAAAGGTAAAATTAGCAAGATGGCTAAACTAGATACCCAAAAATATTCTTCTGTAGATACTGCTACAATAAACTTCTTGTGGAAAACCTTTTTTAAATTCAGTTCTCTCTGCCTACTAGATTTGGACAGAACTTGATGCTATTTTAATATGGCTTCATTTTCTTGGGAAAAATTGTAATAAAATAACAATAATTAATAATACATATCTATAAAGGAAACTTTAGAAATTACAGATAAAAGGAAGGGGAGTAAAGGTACCCAGAAATAATTTCTATTACCTCCCTTCGGTTTCTTAACATATAAGGCAAATCTTTTCATGTTCATATACATACATACAGCTGCCTATTAATTCTGTTAAACAGACATCATAGCTTACCTCACTAAGTTCTCACTGCTGGAAATTTAGGCTGTTATTACACAAAATGTTACATGACTAGCCATGGACCTTTGAGCACCTGTCCAATTATTTTCCTCCTAATTTCGGGGTCACAGGATACGTACCACTTAACTGCCCGTGATAAAGACTGTGCCCACTCACAGCTTCATCCACAGTGTCTGACGCCGCCCAGAGCCCCTCGCCCTTGACAAACTGGATTTTATCTTTTTAATCTTTGCCAATTTGACTGGCTAAATACAGGCACTTGGGTTTTCTGGTTCTGTTGTTTTACTATTTGCTTTGGTTAATTAAAAACATTTCAGGTTTGAAAAACACAAATGAAACCAAGTTTATGATACAACAGAAGCAGAGGTTAATTATTCTCTTTCCAGAACGGAATGCCAAATTCTTAAGGGGCTATTACAAAAATCAAAATCAAATAATCATAATTTGTTAGAATAGATACCTTTAGATCAGCTTTAACCATAACATGAAGTGAATGACTGAATTACCGTGTCAATTTGGGAAGTGTACCTAGATGTAGGTTTTTAAAAACATGGTTGACAGAATTATTTCTTGAGCTATTGACACTTATTCACTAAGCCTGTAACTTTCTTTTGCCAAACATGGTAAACAGAAATCCCTATTATGAAATTTAATTTGGAAAATAATAATGTCTAACTAATAACCTTTAGAAGTTGAAGATAAGGTTGTACTTGAGCACCTTCCTTGACAGTTAATATACTGACTCCTCACCCCGTGTCATGCAGGGTGTCTGGTCCCACTCCCCGCACAAGAACGCAGGATATGGTGAGGCCAAAAAGGAACAATAACGGAGCCATAGATAGGGGAGTCATACCACTATATTCTCGCTGGCAACTCATCGAGACACAAAAGCAAGCATCCGCCAGTACCCCAACAAGGGGTCTTCCTGCATCCCAGTCTCGCTGGCAGCCGGGTGAGACTCAGGAAGTAGGATCCACACGATCCGAAATCTGCCGTCTGCTTCTCTGCCAACCAACCCACCAACGTAGCCATGGCAGTTATATCAGTGGCTAATGGCTAACCGGTAACAGCTGATGGCCAACCAATCACAGCTGATGGCCATCTACTACCCATGTGAGGGCGTGAGCCTGGAAACTGCTCTCCTGGCTCTGTCCCACAACCCCATTTTCCAATGTTCCCATAGCCTCCCCTTCATAGAAATGTTGTTTCTGAAAGATCTAAAGAAGGAAAAGCAGCAACTCACGTTTATTTACCATTTGTAGTAGACCAGGCACTTTGTCATGAGCTTTACAAGTGTGCACTGTCTCATACAGACGGATGCAAGAGATTTTCATTCACTAGAAACGGGATTAGGTAGTGGGGTCTCCCCTGACAACCAGAAGGGCCAGTATGGTTTTCTCCAAGGTTCATACAAAGTTCATACAACCAAGTCTCAGATTAAAAAGGTTCTTTCATACTATAAAATTTCATTAACATGGAATTTCACTTGTTGAATTGTACAAAGGGTCAAACCACCATTTGGGTCCTGTTTGTTCTCTTTCAACACATGGATAAATGGGGTGAAGCACATGTAAGAAGAGTTCCTAAGCAAGGAAGTTACAAAGGTGAGTAACAAAAGCTTTTACTCTCAAAACATATAAAATAAGGAAAAAATATAAAAACCAATCTACACAAATATGTGGTTAATAACAGGACACACACACACACACACGCACGCACGCACGCACGCAGGCATCCATACTGCTGTGGGGACAGAACCAGGAGTGCAGTTTCCAGGCTCTGGGCCTCACGTGGACAGGTGCTGGCTCAGGTAGTAAATGGCCATCAACTGTGATTGGATGGCCATCAGCTGTGGCTAGTTGGCCGTCAGCTGTAACCAGTGAGCCACTGGCCACTAACATAACTGCTGTGGCTACGCTAGCAGCAAATGGGGGCTAGCAAGAAGATGGTGGCTGAGCTAACAAGTGTGGATTGCAGAGAGGTGGATGCTACCAGCGAGACTATAGTGGTATGACTCCCCTATCTATGGCTCCGTGGGTGTTCCTGTTTGGCCTCACCATATCCTGCATTCTTATGTGGGGAGTGGGACCAGGGATCCCCACCTGCAACCCTGCGTGACACTGCTTTCTTGAATGCTTAGTTACTTGTTAACAAATGGAATGATCACTCACTTGTTCAATTCATTAGGTACATAGTGAATGCTGACGTGAACCAGGCACTGTGCTAGTAGTAGCTGGAGAGAATCTCTGACCTTAGAGAGCTTACAGTGTATTAGGGGCTACAGAGCATTACACAAGCGATTGCTCTCTAGTGGGATGCACAGGATCTGTGGGAACACAGAAGGTAAGGGAAGGTTACTATGAGAAATGTCTATGCTAAAACCTAAAGAATGAGCAGGGTCAAGGGGTATTTCCAAGCAGAAGTAATGGAATCTCGTTCACCAAAAGGTGAAGAAAGAGTATTAGCCGTTGAGGGAAATAAAGTAATTTAGACTGAGTCTTGGTGTGCAAGCCAGGGGTAAGTACGAAATGACTGTGGCTGGATTCATCTTAATGACTACAGTTGGAATTTGCAATTTAATACTGTCAATATCTTCCCTGAAGGTTTATAGTTAAAATATCATTAAGAAAAGATAAGGTCAAAGGGATATTAGCCATACTGTGCAGAAATCAATATAACTTTTATATTAATAGCTTGAAACACTTGTTTCTAGTACAAAGCTGAAGGGAATTTTTTTACCTAAGTAACGTATAATGCAATACTTTCTCTAGTTGGTCAGTTTTTCCTTAAAATTTCCATCAAACTGGATAAGAGCCAATATGATAAAACCAATGATATTCAAGCTTTAGCTGCATTAAGAATCACCTGGAAGGCTTGTTAAAACAGATTTCTCAGCTCCCAGCCCAGAGTTTCTGATTCTCTAAGTGTGGGGTGGGGCCAGAAAAGTTCTATTTCTAACAAGTTCTCAGAGATGCTGATGCTGGGGTCCCAAGAGCGTGCACACCTTGAGAACCACAGCCCTGGAGTATCATTTGATAAATGTGCTCAAATAAAAGGTCTGAGAAAAGGGGAGTGGTCTCTGAACTCTTAACTGTGGTGATAACGGTCAGGTGTCCACATTTATCTTAGTTGAACTGCATTTTCTAAACACCTTGAGGAACTGACATTCCAATCTCCCCGTTTGAATTTACTGTTCTAAGAACCAGGAGGAATTCTAACAGCCTACCTCTACCTTCACAGAGTGGTTAAATAGTGTTAGCTTTTCAAAAAAGTCTAGCAAGAAACATCAGCTGAGAAGAGTGCTGTGCCTTTGAAAGCTCTCTGAAACCAATTTAGTCTCGCTGCTGCCACTACTACTGTATCCTTCCAAAATGATCCATTGGACAAATAAGCGCCTTTGTAAGGCAAAAGGATTTTTAACATGAACAACAATCTTTTCTTAAAAACACAGTAAATATGTAAGATATTGAACATGGAAATTACAAACAACTACAATGCATTTTATCAACTAAAGCCAACATTTACATACAATGTTATTCTATTTAATTATGTGATTATAATAATTGGTAATTAATTCTGCATTATGGGGGGGTGCCACTTCCATGAACACAAGCTGGCTACGTATGGGGTCATCACTAATGCTGCACTGAATGTTTAGAGGTGTTACGGGCACCTACCTGAGCCTTTCCCAGCCATCTGCCTATACTTGTCCTCCAGCACGTGGCTGAAAGAGACGCAATGATACAGCACAATCTACTTTCCATTAGTCCTGAGAAAGGAAAGCCAATGGTTGGAAGTGTAACCCATCAGAATCACCCTCTTTAAATATGAAGAATGATGAGAACCACACTCATTATGGTGTAATAATCACTAATTTGCTGTGGGTACTGTGGCTACTCACACCTAATAACTTCCTACAAAAGTAGAAATGACGCATTACTCCAAATACAAAATCATGTTTTTTGAGTCAAGTAAAATAATCATCACTGATTTCTGATAGCATTATTTGGAATCCCTGAGAGGATTATACAACACTATGCATTTGCTAATACAGTACTATCTCGGTTTTCGAACGTCTCCGTTGACGAACATTTCAGTTTACAAACGCTGTAAACCCAGAAGTAAATGCTTTGGTTTTCAAACATGCCTCGGAAGTCGAACATGTCACGCGCCTTCCGTTGAGTGCAAGATCCTGAGGCCTAGCTGGCAGGTATTTTCGAACGTTTCAGAACTCAAACGATCTTCCGGGACACATTACGTTAAAAAACCGAAGTACCACTGTATATGACATTACATCCAGGTAAAGCAAAAGAATAAAAACTTACAAGCACACTCCAAGTACCAAGTGTACTCCTGAAGGAAAATAAAATCGAACTACAGTATTGGTAGAACTCTGTAAGTTTTCGTGAACTGGGACTCAGATATAGGCCATTGGGCCCAGCTGGGTGCTGCTCTAGTGAGCAGCTTTCACTGTCGTCAAAACTCTGCTCCCAATTTCCAACTTTGGTGTTAAATTGGAAAAAGTTCATTTCTAATTCAGGTCCTGTATATCTTACTATAAAGATTTATAATCTATAAGAGGCAGCCAACAGAGATATATAGTTAAACAGATCTAAAGCCTTACCCAGGGTTGGCACACTTACCAGCTTTAAACTCACATCTAACTCAGGAAAAACTCCCACAGGAGCAAAAGTAGCAGCATGAGTTTTAATTTAAAGATTTAGAGGTCCAAGGTGACCAGATTTAATGATCTTCCAGATAAATTATATCCATTTTTTGACAAAGTATCTAACTCAAATCAATACTAAATGACCTTCCTTTAAAAACATTCTATTAGGAAAAAAAAAAAGAGAGAGGGGAGAGAGAGAGAAAAAATAAAAAGCCTTATTTCTTTCCATACACTGGAATAGACTGATAACTTGATCGTGAGGCCACATATATATATCATATCTAGCTTTAAATAATCCTTTTCAAATGTGTGTAAAACATTTATTTATAGTCTGTTTCTAAATAGCATTACCACACTAAATATAGAATTGTGAGCATAATTAGCTTAGTTATGCTACAAAGACACTATCATGATGTGCTAGTATATGTTTAGATTTTGTTTTTATCAAGGTTATATTATCTCCTACATACAGTACCTTTACTTTATGCAGAGCCCAGAATCATGTGAAGACCTTACAAACTCTTTACCTAGGCTCAGACAGTTTGAGCCAGGGACTCCTTTGAAACTTCAATTAATGATTATCATGTGATCTCCCTACCCCGCCCCCCCCAAAGCACAAAAACACATGCATGCAAATATCTGCACTAATTTCAGAATGTTTCCATACCCACCAGAGGTTCTATAAACTTCAAATTAAGTATTGCTGAGGTAGGATTATTATAGAATCAGAAATCTCTGGAAAACAGAATTTTTTAATGTTTCTGTATTATTTGTAATTATTTCCAAGAGGGTTAAGGGGAGGTAAAAGGCTTGAAACTTTTAGGAGTGAAATGGCATGAAGACTGGGATTTTCTTCAAAATACTTTATACCAAAAACATAAAACCATAAAAGGTGGAAGAAAAAGAGCAGAAGAGAAGATGACGCCATATGGCAAATGCTGATGGCAGTGCAAGCTGCTGGGTACCTGGGGGTTTAACTCTCTACTTTTGTATATGTTTGAACATTTTCACAGTTAAAAGTTTAAAATTTTTCAAAAAGAACCTTACAGCTAATCAAGATGTCAAGATGTGGAGACATGGTTTTGCGTTTGTGGACAATGAGACCCTGACTACGGTCACAGAACCAGACTAGACAAGAAGCTGCCTCAGGAAGGGTGATTTCCATTAGACCAGGCTGTCTTGGCTCTCACCTGAGTCTTTAACTTCTTATCAAAAGGATAACAGGAAAAAATGACCTGTTTTAGATAAGGGCTCTTGGAAGTAGTAGGAAGCAAGGGAAGGAGGAAGGGAGAAAAGGAGGAAGGGAGGGAGGGACAGAGGGAGGGAGGGAATGAAGCTTGACAGCCACTTGCATAGTGATCAAAGTCTCTTTTTCAGGCCATTTTAGAAAGCAGGGTTCCCCAGAAAAGAAAATACACCATCTTGATGACATCCTTTGGAGAATGTCTTTCGCACTGAAGAAGAAAAAAAATCTCCAAAACAGTTGGAGAATTTGGGAAGAAAAGAGCCCACAAATTCAAAATATCACTTAAGTATGGTCGCTAGAAGATTTTGAATGGGCTTTCCTGCTGACCTTTTCCCCTCTGTGAGGGCACTGACTTTATAAAGAAGCTATGCCAAGAGAGATAAGTGAATTAAATTGAATACTCTGTGGCACAGCTTAGCAGGCAATTCATCATCAGGGAAGTCTCAATACTGCTGGCTGAATTTTAAAGCACTTTCTCCAATAAGGCTGGACATGGACGCTTCTGAGCATACAAATTTTCTTGAAGTTGGCAGGAGAATTGTTTCCTCATTCCATCGTTCTTACAGTCAACTCAATTATCACGGTCACGGAAGACAGGGTTAGCAGGGATAACCCCATGAATAACTTTTAGAAAACTCATTTTAACTGTTAGTTTCAATCTCCTTCTTAACCAAAAACTTTCAACCTAACAACCCATAAATCATCAAATTTATTCATTCAAACTTTGTTATAGCCTGTTACTCTGTAGTTTCAACTGGTTGCATAATAATAATATTAAAAACTCCTACTTGCTGAACAAGTTCTTTAAATCTGTTTTCTCATTTCCCCCCAGTAACCTCATAAACTAGCTATTAGCCTCACTATTTTACAGAGAGGGAAATGGAGGTTTTCTCAGAGTTAAATAACTCTGAGGTCACACAATTAGTAAGTGACAGAGCCAGGATTTGAACCTAGGTCAGCCTGTCCTGCCCTTTCCAGTGTGCTGCATCGTTTCTACAAAGAAACAAACAAACAAAAAGGGAATCAAAAAAGGAAAGTAGCAAAAGAAAGAAAGAAGGGAAATGGAAAACACGTTAGCAAATCTTTGTGAACTGGATGACCTTGGAAAGACTAACACTGCCCTTTACTTTTTGGTTCTGCCTTCTAGGCAGTCAACACAAAACCAGTACTTTTAATTGACATAGTTTTATACTCAAGCTGTCTTGATTTTTCTTTTTTTAAAGAAACTTTACTAAGATCCTTACTAAGATGATCTTTATGAAGAAAAGTGTCATTAAAAGAGGCTGAATTTTGACTTGAAAAACTCAGTCGGAAAGTCAGTTCTTTTGAATGATTGACATCAGAGACAGCACTGCCGTGGAATTTGTTATTCTAATCTGGCCTTGTGTTGGGAATAAAAGGGTGTCTCTAAATGCAAATTACACAAATTTATGAATGCCCTAAAATGAATAATGTTAAGGACTATAACAGTCTCTAACTAAAGGTTAAAACTAAATAACATGTTAAAGATCCAATGAACGAACTCACCTAAGTCTCATCAGACCTGCTTTTCTTCTTCCAGCTTCCATTTCAGGAGATGGTCCCATTATCACCTGTCACACAGCTGACAGCCTGGACATCTCTAGACTCCTCCATTTTCTTTTCCCCTAATTCTTACTAACTTTGTAGAATTCTTGAGGAATTCTATGGCGATAAATGACCTCATAACCATTTGCCAGTCCCCGGAATCCCTACTAACCAGTAAAATAGACAATGTGGTGTGGCTGAAAACCAGTTGTGTGTGTCAGAAGACCTGACCTTTGATCGCTACTCTTCTACTAACAAGCTCTGGGACTTCAGAAATAAAGAAGGGCACTAGACAGTGTGTTAAGTGTTTTACATAACTTCATTTCACTCTTGTAAGTCAGTAAGGCAGATACATTATTCAAGTTTTTTTAAAAAGGATACAAAGGCTCAAAGGGTTAAGATGTCATGTCTTGCCCACGTTCACAAAGAGATAGATTTGGAATTCAAACCTAAATTTGTCTACTACATTATATATACTGTTTTGTGTGACTTCCCATCTATAAAATTATTTTATAAAAATACCCAATGATATTGTTTAGGAAACTGTTGCTGTAATATATGTCTCAAAAATGCACTGATTATAGCAGCATTAACTGTCGATTAAGTGCCAGCTTTGTCCCCACTTTATTTCAGCACCTAAACAGCTGGGTCACAGTATGTAAACCAGATTTCATAATACTAACAAGTGGCTGAACTAAATAAATACAGTAGTGAGAAATAAGTTGTGGTAAATTACTCATATCTCAGACTCTCCTGTATTTAATATATCCATAACTACATAGTATAATTTGGCAGTGCAGAAAAGTGAGGAAAATTTTTCGGCAAATTCTCTCTACCTGTTGCCACAGCAGTATTGAGCACAAACGGACATATTAGGTTTGGCAAATATTTGAATGCTAGAGTTGGCAATTACAGTCATGTGCTGCGTAAGAAAGTTTTAGCCAATGACGAGCCCTGTATATGATACATATCCCATAAGAAGAACCACCCCCAAGGAGATTCACAGTGAAGGGCTTAGCAGAAACTTTTACAGACCTCAACAAGCTCCTTACAAAGTGTGAAAACATGGGGTCAAATATATGATGGAAGGAGAACTGGCTCTGGGTGGTGAGCACACAATGTGATATATAGATGATGTATTATAGAATTGTACACTTGAGACCTATGTAATTTTACTAACCATTGTCACCCCAATAAATTTAATTTTAAAAAAGTGAAAACATGGACCCCTACAGTGAAAGGTTTTCATTAATAAACAGGAATGTTCACTGTGCATTATCTGTTTACAAGTACAAAACAAAACAAAATAAACATGCAAACCACCACGGACATATTTCTGGAAAGAGTAATCCTCCTCAAGAAGAGCCTCAGGTAGGTCCTTCAGAAGGTGTTCCAGAAGGCATTATCACAGGAGATGTGTGATATGTGTGTCAGTGACCTTGAAGACTTTCCAGTGGGACAAGAGGTAGAGGCGGAAGACATAACATTGATGATCCTGACCCAGTGTAAGCCTAGGCTTATGTGTGTGTTTCTGCCTTAGTTTTTAACAAAAAAATTAGAAAGCAAAAAAGAAAAATAATTTAAATAGAAAAAAGCTTATAGAATAAGGATATAAAGAAAATATTTTTGTACAGCTGTACAATGTGTTGTGTTAAGTGGTATTACAAAAGAATTGAAAAGTTAAAAAAACTAAAAAGATTATAAAGTAAAAAAAGTTGCAGTCGCTAAGGTTAATCCATTATTGAAGAAAAACACTTTTTTTTTTTTTTTGGTAAATTTAGTGTAGCCTAAGTGTGCCGTGTGTATGAAGCCCACAGTAGGGCACAGTCTCGTCCTCGGCCTTCACACTCACTCACCTCTCACTCACTGACTCTCCCAGAGCAACTGCCAGTCCTGCAGGCTCCATTCATGGTAAGTGCCCTATACAGGTGGACCATGTTTTATCTTTCGTATCACGTTTCTACTGTACATTTTCTATGTGTAGAAACACAAATATTTACAATTGTGTTAAAACTGCTTACAGTTATTCAGTACAGTTAACATGCTGTACAGATTTATAGCCTAGGAGCAATAGACTACACGCGATCGCCTACTTGTGTAAGTATGTTGTACCATCTAGGGTTGTGTAAGTGCACTGTGTGTGATGTTCGCATGACAAAATCACCTCATGATGCATTTCTCAGAACACATATCTCTGTCGTTAATACATGACTGTCTTAAACATGAAGAAGGAAAATCATGATTTTTAAATTGCAAAAAACGCTGATTTCAACAAAAATCTATGCAAAAGAAGGTATTTGGGGCTGCTATAAAAAAAGCTCATAAAATACTACTACTACTACTACTACTAATAATAATAATAGAAGGAAACCAATAAAAATCTTAACCCATTTCTTGTTCAATTCCAAATGCTGTATTTCTAATAGTCGCCCAAGTGATCTATTCATCAAATAAGAAAAATGAAGTCACAGCTCAATCTCTACTAATGTAGGAACAATTAGGTTATCTGATAAAGAATGATGATAAGCGTCTGTGGGCTATGGGTAATAAGTCTAAGGTAATTACTACCTGTTACAGAAACACTTCATTGATTTGGGTATTTATTTTTGATGAATGGATGTCAAGCTGCAGAGCTAAGCAGGAAGGGCAGGGCAGGAGGAATAGTTCAAAATACTGGCATCACACCTTACTGCAGTCATATAAAAAGCCAATGCTTGATAAATACCAATACAGATATTCCTCATTATGTGCATTCCAACATGCAGAATTTCATTACTACTGAGTTTATAAATAAACTATATAATATATTATTGTGTGTGTGTGAGAGAGAGATCCAATACGATTCTCTCAGAAAGTAATGTCAAGGAGCAGAATCAAGAAAATTGGGGCAGGGGATTCTATTTCTGCAGTACAGTCATTAGTGCAGTTCCTGCTCTTGAATGCAGAGAAAACAGCATGGCAATAAGAGAAGGCAGGGAGAAAGAGATGCAGAGAAGCAATAATGAAAGATGCAACAATGGTCCACTTTTTTGTTATTGACAGGGTTGATCCTTCCTCTTGATTGGAAGTAGAAAGTGCTTTTTGTTTGTTCTCTTTGTTCATTTTAAAAGTCGACTCTCCTACTACGGCATTCATCACATATAATCACTCTGAGAGTTTAATATGCTGATGACAGAGTTCTATTACGTGGCTACAAAGTTATTCCATGGATAGACAAATATGTATATTCAGAGCCCACAAAGAACTTCTGAACATATTCTTAGTGGTGTATCATTTGAAAGCGACAATTTATGAACAGTTAAACAAAACACAAGGTTGGATTTAAGAATAAGGCCTTGACAATTAATGGCACAAGACTCATTTTATTAGAGCCCAGAGAAGTGAAACTGAAGATGTCTGAAAGGTGTACAATTTTCATATGTTTTTGACAGTCAGTGCAACATCATGAAATCCTGCCTTTGGGTATTTCTCTGAATGCTTAGATCAAGTACTGCAAAGAACAAATTAAGTGATAATTGTGCAAAAATAATTATATTTGTTGAAGAAGTTAAATTCATTTTACTTTCATTAAGCTTTTAAAATCTTTGCCTAATTTTATGAAGCATATATATTTTTGTTAATTTGATTTTAAGTATAAACCATTTACATAACAAGGTCCGATACCTTTCAGGCAAATCAGTCTGCCACTCACTTTCTAAAAGAAGCATCTAATCTGCACCTGAGGTTACCAGGTACCCTTTCTTTCAAGTAGCCTTTAGCCCGTCAAGCCTGAAACATGTTAGTGGTGGATGGAGTTGTGGTTATACTTTGGTTGCAGCTCAACCACATCTATGGTTTGGTGTCCAAACATGCATCAGATTAAGTCCATGGGCTCTTCCTGAACCTTCAATTGAGTGTCACAGCTCTTAAGGGATCTTATGCTGGATCGGATGGCAGACATCTCGAATAGTTACTGAAATCAAAATGAGGCTTTGCTAATATAGCTCCATTTAAAAGCACATCACTATAATATTTACTTTATTTCATTCGTTGTAATCCTAATGACACTGCAGATATATACCTAGACACAAATTTCAGATAAAATTATTTCTCCTATTCTGTATCTAAAGAAAGCTGGTCACATATGGTGTTTGCAAACAATATCCTAAAGATGGTTGAAAATTTTCAGGATAATGTGGCTTAAAAACGAATGTATTTTTGAAATACAAAATATCAGTTCCTGGATTAAAGCTCTTAAAATATTTTCTAAACATTATCAACCCTGATACTTACCTAGTGCTCGCTTTTCATGGAGTGCCCACTAATTTTCAGTGGAACTAAAAATTTAAAAACGACTCTAGACAAAAAAAAAAATAAAAATTAATTTTTAAAGCAATTTGTTGGTGTACTTCTTTTGGCAAACTTATCCTGAAGTACTAGTGATTATCAGGTAGAGTCATTGTCCAGGGTCTGGTATTACTTGGAAGTTATTTCATAATGTCCTAGTCTTGTTATAAGTTTATATTATTTGCAAACAAAGATAGTGTAATTAAGTAAGGGACCTAGACTGACAAATGAGAGAAATAAAATAAATGTGACGATTGGAAGCCAGTCCCAATGGAAGGGGTTTCTCTGGCTATGTCCTAGGACTACTATAACTACTAAAGAAGAAATTACTTGGAGGGATAAATGGGACAGTAGAGGAAGGTGAAGAACAATATAAATTCCCTACAGCATGGTTGTTGAGAGCACAGGTTTTGGAACCCATTATATTGGGGCTCAAATAAAATCCCCACCCCCCTTTTTCTTCCACTCGACAGATAGCTTTTTTTAAAGTATGTTTTTGTTCTTAGTTTCAGGCATACAGAACAATAGTGGTCAGACATTTACATAACTCACAAAGTGACAACTCCATCAAGTCTACTACCCACGAGACACTGTACATACCGTTTCCCTGAAAATAAGACCAGCTGGAGAAGTTATTTTACTCTTATTCACCCGAATACATAGTGACTACTTTTGTAAAATGCTTCTTGGATAGCTTGGACACTTTAGAGATAACTTATTTTAACGTTCCATAACCTACTTGCATGATTTAAACAAGTCAAATACTTTTTACCACGCTAGAAGTAAAAGGGGAAAATAGACATAAAACCAATTACCTGTTTCTCTTCCTACCCTTAAACAAAGGCAGGAAATTTTCAGGTGCTGAGACTCTGGCTCAAAGGGATATGGCTGCTGTCACGAAATGACCTCACTAGAATCCAGATTTAGCTGCTACCTGGGCCCCCATTTTCTGTTGTTCGGTTTATCCTTAAGGAGAAAGTTTTGAGGGCTCAAGGTAGTTCTCAATACATCATCTAAACAAGCAGCAGCCCTTCCTCCTGACCAGGTCTTAGTTTCTTACAGGCTTCCTACCCTTAACCTCCTGTCACCAGAAGCAGCAGATTTTCTCGCTTTAATGGTCCTCCTCTCATCTGTTATTTCAGAAGTGGAGGGCCTTTCCTTCCCACTGCTCTGATTATTCACAGGGTCCACACAGAGGGCCTAATATTGGCTGTATCTGATTTAGAGTCCACTGTGACAACAGTAAAAGCGAAGCAATCCCGTGGCGGCTCACTTTAACCCAGTAAAGGACTGGGGTGACTGGCGGCGGGGCTGCAGACCTGCCGAGTGCTGCTCTACCCTTGGGCGTCTCCGATGAAAGCCTGGGGTACATACCCGGGCCACTTCGTCTTAGAATCTCTGGATTCCAGTTTTTAACCTCTGCCCCGGAAGAGGACCAGAAGTTCTGCTCAGCTTCTTAGCCACTGCTGAGAATCAGGCAAATGACCAAGGGTGAAGGTCGGAGAAGCAAACGCAGAACTCCTCTCTGTACTTCTAATCTCTGGGTTCCTGGCCCCTCAAGTGCTTACCGATTTATTAGTCCTCAAGATCCTCAAACAGAATTTGTTTAGCCCAGTTTTCTAGTTGTTCTTGGCAGGAAGGCACACAACTTGCTGATGTACAACAAGCTTATTCACCATTACCAAAAGCAAACATTTCCAAAGTTCAATATTTTTTCCGTGACAGGACTGAATCTTAGGCAAACAAACCATAAAGGCATACTCATGGTGAATGTGGCTTGAGGACCTTAGAAGACCGTTTACACATTTAAGTGACAATACACAATATTTTTACACAGTACATTCAATACCAAAATAATGTATCACTGTACCAAATAAACAACATTGAATCATTTTCATAAAAACTATTTCTCCGTAAATGATGATAAAGAGCCTAGGAAAGTTACTATCTCAGGCAAAACTGCGGCTGGGACTGCAGGCCCCTGTAAGCACAAAGCAAGGACCAGGTTGTTTGCACTCATCTTCCCAAACCAAGGAATCTGAGATTTCTGTCCCTTAGGCTCAGAGCCCATCCTCTGCCTGGAGGCCAGAATAGTAAACTCCCCTTCCTACTCTTCTCTGTTTTCATCAGTCACAAAATACAGTGCATTTTAATGCTCTAAGGCAGGGCCAGCAAATTTTTATGTAAAGAGCCAGATAGTAAGAATTTCTGGCTTTGTATGGTTTCTGTCGCAACTACTCAACTCTTGCACTGCAGTATATCCATAGACACTATGTAAATGAATGCAGTCAGGTAATGACCTTGCTAGAATCCACTAAACCGTTTCACCTACTTCTATATAAATGTAAGCCAGCACAAACAGAACATTAGATATTACCGTAATCTAATTATTGGCTTTGTTTGAAAATTATTTTTAGAGAGGAATAGATATTCTTGTGGAATATCTTTGTATTAATATTTGAACGGTACACAATAGAACAAATGAATGTGTGACTATGTTACAATAATTGATTTATGGACACTGAAATTTGAATTTAATACCATTTTCATTTTTTTAACCATTAAGGAACTTATAAAAACCATGTTGCTTGTTGGCTTTACAAAAACAGGCAGTGGACAGGCCTGGCCTCCCAGCTATAGTGCGCTTTGCTGATCCCTGCTCGAAAGCACTGTCATTCCACAGAAGTACTCAGGTCCTCGGCTCTCACTCTACATTCATCTGTCCCTCTTGCTAAACTCTTCCCACTGGGCCTGTAAGGACAGTGGTTCTCAGGATCATCTTATGTTTATCAGAATCATCCCAGGGCTTGTTCACAACAGATCGGAGGGCCTCGCATGCAGGGTTTCTCACTCGGTACATGTAGTGGAGGGCTGATAGTTTACGTTTCTAACAAGTGCCAGGTGATGCGATGCTGCTGGTCCAGGGACCACACGGCTCTAGAACTTCCTGAGTATTATCAGCAAAGTGCAGTGTGTCCTCACTCTCAGAACAGTCCCTCCCTCTCCTGACCCCTGTACTGGTGTCTTCTATTTGCTACCTTGGGAGTCCTCAGAGAGATCTCCTCTCCCTCATCCTTCATAGCCAATAAAAAATGAAGTCATGTTTCCTTTACCTCCTAAATGTATTTTGACCTATCCACTTCTATCCATCTCCCACTTTACTCCAAACTACCATCATCTTTTCCTTTCAACAGCCTTCTGCTTGCCCCATTACTCTGCCTCATTTCAAAACATTTTGCAGAACACATGCAGAGTGACCTCTGTAAGAAGAAAATCTGATCGTTTCACTTTCTTGCTTAAAATCACCCTTTTAAGGCTTTCCAGGACCCTACAAGCTTTGCTGCCTATCCTCGCTTCTGCCTCATCCTCATTCAGCTCTCCCGGCCTCTATCTGTCCTGAAGCTGCCCTGGCCATGCTCGTCCTGGCCTTCAGACTTGCTTGGAATTCCCTTACTCTATTCCTTTCCCTTTTCAGTCAGTCAGTACCATTCATCTTTCTCTTCTCAGGCCCAAATCACATGCGCAGTCAGGTCATTCTTGACACATCCCTTCCCAGACCAGGCCAAGATCCCCTTAATGTACAATTTTTTTTAACCATCTGTTTCCACATTAAAATAATAAAAATAGCTAACGTTTATTATACTAGGTACTGTTCTAAGCCCTGCACACATTTGTTTATTTAATCTTCATAAAACCCCATAAGGTAGATGCTATTCGGATTCTTTCTCCTCCTCTTCTTTCATTCTTTTATTAACTACACAAGGGAACCGAAGCATAAAGAGATTAGTTGACCCAAGTTCAAGCAGCTAGTAAGCAAAAGAGCCAGAATGCAAATCCATGCCATTGCCTTCAACCCATAAATGCTGCCTTTTGAATAGTAGAGAATTTCACTAGATTTTAATTTTCATGTGGCCAAGCACCATGTAGATAAGAGTTCACGCAGAGTCTGGCACATATAAGGTACTCAATTTGTGGAATGAATTGACTGAGTATAGTATTCTTAGCACAATATTACATATTATTCAGTAGGCCATATTATTAAGGTCTATTTCAAAAAAGGGCTTTCAGCCCTGCTACTAGTCTTAGCATAATCCATAACAGACTATCTTTAAACAACTGTACTGTTATTATGTGGATCAAGTTCTTTCATTCTTTTCATACCCAATACTTTTATCTGCATCTAAACCATTTCATCTACTTATATATAAACGTAAGCCAGCACAAGTAGAACAGTAAATATTACCATAATCTAGTTATTAATTTTCTTTGAAAATCATTTTTAGAAGACTAGGTATTCTTGTGGAATATCTTTGTATTTTAAGGGTACACAATAGAACAATAATGGAGAGGTAACAATCCCTAAATCACCATTTCATTCTATTTATTATTATAATTACTTTAAGGTATGATATACATAGCCCCTCACAACCCAATCTCTCCCTAACTGAATTCACACAACCCAAACTCAGGAAATGAATGGACAAATGTTTTGAGATGGAGTTGTTTTCCTGTGCTATTCAAGCTTTCATGACCACTCACTATCCACAACTTAGGAACCAAAACTGTCTGGATAATGAGATATCCCTCACTATACAAACTCAGGAACCAAACAGAATCAGATGGTAAGGACTACCTGAATTCAATTCACTTTGAGATTTTAAATTAAGGAGTGTATGGCGTTTTGTTTGTCCAAGAGAGAAACAGGTTGAAAAAAATGGTGAGAAACATCTAACTAGGTTTTAAGCCTCCTGGGTTCAGTGATCATATTTCTAAATCTTTGCATCATACTTGTACCTAGCACATAACAGACATCCAATAAAAATTTTCATGTTTAGCGTGTTAATACATAGGCAATACAGTGTCTTCATTCCTGAACTATGGTTTACACAGACATTCTAAATTTATTTCAAACTTACTATTATTATGGAACTAGGATTTAAAAATATATATCTTAAGTAACAGTATTATGGAACTAGGGTTTAAAAATACGTATCTTAAATAACAGCACAACTGGCAACTCAGGCTGATTTCTGGGAATTACCTATTTGTTAGCTTAAGGTTAAGGTAGTTAAGAACCCGGCCTATGTGATAAAGCTAACTACTAGCCAGCTTTATGATTTTGGGCAAGTAACCCAAAGTAACATGCCAGCACTTTAGATGTCCCACCTGCAAAATGGAGATAATGTATTTACCACATACGGTTATTGCGATAACCACTTCCAATGTACGTAAAGCAAATAGCATTCCATACATAAACAATAAATAAGCATCCAATAAGTATTAGCTGCAATATAACCATTGCCATATATAAAAACTTATATAGCTACATTATTATTTATAAACTTATTAAAACGGGATGACAGCTATTGTGATTTAGATATAAAAAAGCATGAATGCCAAAAGCACAGATATAATGATGTTGTTTGTTAATACGTAACAAATGGAAAACCATAATAACAGTAAATCTGAGTTCTACATACCCTTTCAATGGGTAGCTGTTCCTAATAGAAAAAATATCTACGAAGATAAACCAGAAAGCATTTTTTTAAAAATTTACTGGGGTGACAACTGTTAGTAAAATTACATAGATTTCAGGTGTACAATTCTGTATTACATCATCTATAAATCCCATTGTGTGTTCACCACCCAGAGTCAGTTCTCCTTCCATCACCATATATTTGATCCCCCTTACCCCTCATCTCCCACCCCCCACCTGAAAGCATTTTTTAAAATAAATAATCTTGTTGGGAGTCTGCTAAATCGCACAATACAAAGCAAAACAAAAAACCCAAAACTATTATGTCAGCTAAATAAAAATACATCCATGTGAAAAAAACCCCTCCATATTCTTAGGAAATACTATCTTTACAAAATAAGAAATACTGAATCATTTTCCTAAAAATGATTTCTCCAATAATGAATACAAAGAGCACTGGAGGCTATTCCCACAAGAGGTATTTTACAGAACCTCTAGACTGAGAGTATCAGGACTGACAGCAGTTGGCAATACGGCAACAAAAACTGAAAAGTTAGAGAAAATAATTTAAATGCTTTCACCAATTTCAGAGAAGGAAAATTCTATGCTTAGAATTGTTATGAAATACTTTAAAGTGTTTAGAAGGATATATTTTAATGGGTCAGCTAAAAACTCAAATGTGTAATGGTGCACACACTTCATTATTTGGGGAAATTCTGAGTTCCATTACCTAGCTTCAATAAGCTGGCACTTTTGGACACCAAGTGTGGAGATGTCAGCCTGCCATTCCAGGTGTGCCTGAGATGACGTTTTTGTGACCTGGGCAGCTCTTGCTTGCTCAGCTCTCACCCTGCACGGGGTGAACACTCACTGATTTCAGACTGCACACTCCAGCTACAATGTGGCTAAAGCCCTGCAACAGCTTTGCTCTCACTGGGTGAACTACGTTTTGGCACTTTGCCAACGGTCTTCTTAGCATTCTAGTTCCTTTTTTTTTTTCCTGGTTTGGTTTTCATATTGAGAGTAATTCATTACATTTTTTTTTTTATTGTGGTAAAATATACATAACATAAAATTTATTATTTTAACCATTTTTAAGTGTGCAATTCAGTGTCATTAAGTATATTTACAATGTTGTACATCCATCACCACCACACATTTCCAAAACTTTTTAATCATCCCCAAAAGAAATTGTGCCCATTAAATTGTAACTCCCCATCCACCCTCTCCCTGTCCCTGGTAACCTTTATCATACTTTCTATGAATTTGCCTATTCTAGGTTCCGCATATAAGTGGAATAATACAGTATTTGTCCTTTTTACTTATTCTTAACACTGTTCTACTTACTCTTAAGTGAGCTCTGACAACTCGTATTTATCTTACTGACTATATTATCTGATACAAATAGATTACTACATTACTGAGAGTATTCCAACCATAACACCCATTCACCCACAGCTAAAAACCTAGCGGGCTTCCACAAACTGTTATGCCAGATACAGTATTTGCTATGATTCAAAACAAGGTAATTTCTGATGCATGATATGTACTCCATGATGCTTTTGATAAGTTTCTCACCTTTGCCTACTGTGCCTTCAAGATCCTAGAGCTCTGCCCAGCCCAACCCAACTCTACTTCAAGGAACAGGTAGGATGCCTAAATGTCTATCACTTAAACTAGTAAAACATTTCCCCATACTCAAAGCCATTCTTATCAAAATTAAAAGCAGGTGAACCTTGTACTTCATGTCCTATTATTCAACTTTCTCACGTCTCCTAGTGATCCCATGGCATTCACACAGCTCACTTAGTCCTCAAAGCCTCTGAATGCATAAGCAAGCCACCCCCATTGAACTATCATTGGTTTAAGAACTACTACTTTTAGCTAACAGATTTTCAGTTCTTGGCCAGTTAGTTGACTTTGGCATGGTAGCTGAGGATACAGTCTAAGTAAAATTCTTCCCACAAGACTGAAAAATTTACATGAGGACCAATGTGCTATTTACAGAACTGTAGGAAAAACCAGGGTGTCAATAAATAGCAAATTAAGCAAAATATTTCCGTTTTCAAATAAATAGGTTTTGCTTACCCTTAAGAAGCATCAATGACTAGAATCCAGATATTTTTTAATATACACTAAAAGATCCTAATTTTTTTATTTCATTTATTTATTTATGGCTGCCACCTGAAGGAATTCTAAGGACATGGTATAGCAAAATTTACAAGACATTTGCTAAGCTGCCATTTGATACTCAAGATAGAGAAATATATAGATTCTTAGTTAATGGAAGGCTCAAACCCAAACAGTGCCAATTAATGGGTTGAGATCAACTTCCAACTTGTAAGGTATGGTATCCCTTGAACCATGTCCAGTTCCCTTGAAAACTTATCAGGTAATTTTCATGAAAAAACAAAAATAATAAATTTACATATGTTAAAAAGCTAGAAAGGGCAGCTAACATCAGAACTGATTATGTGTTAAAAGTCTGTAAAGAAATGAAAGATACAATAATACACAATAAATTCTTTCAACATCTATCAAGGCCTTACTGTATATATCCTGTGCCAGAAACTGGGAATATGAATAAAAGTCTTGGTTTATAAAAACTGTAAAAATTTGGTAGATCCAGCTCACAGACTATCTTAGTCTGTCTAATCAGTACAGGGGAATTTTTTAATTGTATGAGGCCAAAAGTTAAAAATCAGAAGACTTCTCACAAAGATGTGCATATCTAACTTCTCTTAAAAAACAAAAATGACTGGAAAAATGACACCGGGGTTCCTATTTAGCAACAACTGGTTGAGTGGCACAGTGGTATTTGTATGGAGCAAGTGGATATTTAATTTTTGCTCCAAAACACGCATTAGCGCTGATTGTCCAGCTACGTCTTATTTTCGGGGAAACCACACTTCCTTCCACTCCCTACTATCACTTCTACCTGTTTTACTTCACTAGAGACCTGCCCCCTGCAGACATCATGGTATAAAGTACAACTCAGCACTGCCTGTCAGACGGACTTCTGTCAACACAGCAGAAGGAATGGAAGAAGAGAAATTCTTAGGAAAAGACACAAAAGGATCCAGCTAAGGCAAACCCACGCCACTGCTGCTATTGGACAGAGGCTTGTAATGGTCTTGATATACATCCAATTGTGTCACCCAGACTGCAGGATGTGGAGAGGCTGAAACTGAGACTCCTGCAGAAAGCTGAGAATCTCCAAGAGCTGCTCTGTCCCTTAGGAGAGCACTTGAAAATGTCACCGAATGGCTTGGAACCTAAAGAAGGAGAAATCACCCCTGAGATATAAAAACACCACACATGTACCATACACAAGCATGGAACTAGCTTAACAGTGGTTTTTCTACTCTATCATACTATCCACATTTATTAGCTGATATTCTTATGTAGTTTTCCCTCATCAACCTTAAAAGGCAGGGTTAAAATTAATTTTTTCCCCCTTTATACACCAATTTTCAAAATAAGGAATTGGTTTAATAGTAACCTGCAATGCTGGCAAGTCAATTTTGGGTCAGATCTGTCTCAGTATTACAAAGAACTCATGGATTTTTGTTTGTTTGCCCAATATTAAATTAATTACATCTGATTGGCCCTTTTAATTCCATCATTATTGTACCTTTTAATTTCGAATTATCCCAGATTTACAAGGTGGGACTCCCATGCCCTTTAAGCACACTGTTAGGTTGGTCTTTCAGGGCTGCTTTGCGTTTTGCACAAGATTATCATAGACTCACTTGCTAGTTTCCCTCTCCACACCTGGAATCAGTTGTTTCTCCAAGGAATCCTGGTTTCTTTTAATGGGGAATGGTAATTAGAGAGCAGGATCTGGGCACCAGTTATATACTCACTGGTTCGGCACTATCACTGCTTCCGGCCCTTTTCTACGGACAGAACAGGAAATATATTTTTTAAAGTATCATAAGTTCATGTTGATAGCACCAATTCAAATTTGACATTACAGTACTTCCCTACCCCCAAATTTCTTTCATTTTATATTTGTAAAGTTCTCTTACACTAAATGTCTCAGATTCTAATAACGTGCTTATCTATTTTTCCATCTATCCATTTAAAAATTCTGAAGTTGCAATACTAATATTATCACTGCCTAGGAATAACTGAATTTTAATAGGTAATGTGAGAAGTCAAATGAATCGCTAGTTGAATGTGGGGAATAGCAGACATATTTTCACATGGAAAAGCTTCTAAGAGTTTGTTTTCTTTCAGATGTCCAATCATTTTTCAGTTCATGTTCTGGCAAAGGAACATGCCTAAAACTTAAGAGTTTTGTTTTCAAGTTGCAAAAGGAAAAAAATCTTAATGTTTTGAGAGGACTTGAAAGTGATAAGCACGGTTTAGACATCTAATTCAATTACAAGCGGTATTTTTAAGGATTTTATACCAAAATTTCAGTTCTGTAACTGAAAAATTGTGTATTTCCAATTTAAAAACTCAAGTTGTAACAAGAAATATTTAGGTGTCTCAAAGGAACAAAATTTGCTTTTGCTAACCCTGGCGCACAGTTTAAAATACAAAAAACTTTCACAGTAAGCTAACTACAAAGGATATCTTTATAAACAAAGAACTAAGATAAACTCAATAGGTATCTATCTCCTGAATAACTTTCCTGAAAGAGTGATTTGTTTTTTTGGGTTAATAAAGATAACTGTTTAGTGTTATTAAATGGCATCAAGAATCTAATAAAATGACTGTACAAAGGAACCTCACACATCTTTAAAAAGTTTTAAGTTTTATGATGAGTCAATGTAATAATGGGAAATAAAATAACATACAGACATCAAAACCAATGATGAAACTAATCTACCACTTCCGATTTTGCATTCTTAGTGTATTTCCATCCTCTTTCAAAAATACTAGCTTGGTATTTAAATAAAGATAATGGGAGCTGACAATGTCAATGTATTGTGTTTTCTACTATATAAAATAATCTGAAATATTCCATTAGCATTAGAGTATTAAAATGTAGCTTTTCAATAAAATTAAGAAGTACTACATGTATTTTAAGGTACTATTAAAAGCTTTAAAATTCCTCATTTATCTTTAAAGATGAGCTCATATTTCAGTAAAAATACATTTGTAAATAGATACCCTCATACTTCCGTAAGGTTTGCAAGTAAGGTACTTTTCTCCTCTATTGTACTAAAATTAACAGGGCTCTCTTATGACCAGAGACATATGAGAACAGTGTTGATTATTATACAGAATATCCTCCAAACACCAATATTTTAAGATAGATCAGCAGTGAGAATTCCACCTGCAAAATATGCTACATATTTTACTGTCAACAATAAAAAATAATTACAATCTAAATGCAGAAGCAGGCAAATATTGAGAAATATTGTTTAAACAGTGTAAGCAGTCTCTTTTACTCATAGTTTTACAGTATTTACTCCATAAATAATTGAGTCAAGATTGCAAAGAATGATAACAAAGTACAGACTTGTACGGCCTTAATTGCTTTGAAAAATGTCTGGTACTTTTTCTTAGATTTTTTAGGATAACCAGGTGGTTTGGAATAATTGCATATATAAGGTCACATTCCATTCATTTGAAGCTCAGTTTCAGTTTTTCAGGAATTTAACTATTCTTTTTCCTCTTTATTAACTATTCCTCCCAGTAGCTGTTATTCTAAAGGAAAAGTATGGTTGTTTTTGTCCAAATGTCTGTTCTGTAATTTATTATTTATATCTTGTTACTTCTGAAAAGCAAATGCATATATAACAATCATTAACATAAAGCATGAAAAACACGTTAAAAATCATGTGACCATTACAGTCTAAAAACTGTACGTAATAAGACCATTTTAAGAAAAAAACGGGAAACAGGACTTATGTAAGGAAAGGAAGAACAATAGTTGCAACAGAAAACTGGGCTCAGGAAAATGGTTGCATTTGGACACAAAACTCAACTTGGAGCTTTCTGGCAGCCAATGTTTTTTGCAGATTAACAGGTATCTCTGCACAAGAACTCTGTCAGGTAATGTTTTTATTGGCAGATTTTGCAGATAGGATTAGTATTTAGGTGTCCAGGATTAGTATTTAGATACCCAGGGGACCACTTCTAGGTGCCAAACAAATGTACTGAATTAAAGCCTCAAATAACTGATAATTTTAGAGAAAACCAATCCTTTATAAAGACTCCTTGGCACTTTTAAAAAGTGATGACAGGTGTACATACTGTTAGCTCTGGAAAAT
This sequence comes from Rhinolophus sinicus, assembly GCF_036562045.2. Classification (NCBI taxonomy): domain Eukaryota; kingdom Metazoa; phylum Chordata; class Mammalia; order Chiroptera; family Rhinolophidae; genus Rhinolophus; species Rhinolophus sinicus. The sequence goes on from NC_133759.1 coordinate 24,640,102, forward strand.
ACAGCTCTGCATTTTGTTATACAGGTGACAAAAGTATTTATTCTGAAGCAGAGGTTTGTGGAAAAAAAATCAGGAAAAGTGTGATGCTGGTAATTTATTCCTATTTTTCCCCACCTCCATCTGCAGGTCCGACTTCTGCATTGATGGTTCTGAATATTGAATAGATCATGGTTTCAGCCTTGTTCTGAAGTAGGTAACAGCCCTGGAAGACTCTCTGAGACTAGTGGTTTTCAAACTGGTCCAGGGGTGGGGGGTGGGGGGGGCCTTAAAAGGATACCAAATGCAGAAGGTCTTGAGCTTTGAAGAAAGTTCTTTTTCAGTTTAAATATTTTAAAACTCCCATGCTTACTACCTCTCTGAGTTAGTAATGTTCAAGAAATATGGTATTTATCTCTGTGCCTCTAAAAGGCTAAAATCCTCAGAGAATAAGTTATAGGTCATCTGAATGACCAGCATTGCATATTGTCTTTTCTTGGAGAACTGAGTTATTAGGGCTAAAACAATAAAAAGAGATTCTGAAATTCCAGATCTGTGATGAGGAGGGGAAACCTTAGGACAGGCTTTCTGGCATAAAATGACTGCACCTACCTGCCTGCTTAACTGTTTCACCTAACAGAGAAAAAAATTAAGGAGACCCTATAAAGCTTCCCTTGCATTCATTCATCTTGATTAGAGTAGTACGAGTAGTGACTGCAGGTATTAAAATTACTTGAACTATATATAGTCCTGTGTATTATTATTGTTAGTGATCGTCATGAGTAGTGGCAGGAGCAGTAGCATCTAGCAGTAGTTTGCAGTCTACAAAGAGTTTACAGTTTACTGTGTGTGTGTATAATGCCATTTAATACTTAAAATAACTGAGCTATATAGATATATTTGTCATCACCCCGTTTAATAGATGAATAAATCAAGGCTTATAGAGATTAAGTAACTAACCTAAGATAATACACATATTAGAATCTGAGACTCAAATTCACAGATCATATGACTTCGAATCTCATGTTCTTTCAACTGTATAATTTGTTAAAAGTTTCTGTTGCTGGTGCATTTTGTCCACTAAGAAAGAACAACATTAACTTGATTCTTCATATTATTTAGGGGGGAAAAACAAGTTCTCGCCTTATCCAAGGTTTAAATTAAAGTGTGCAATATCAATCATTAGTAACAAGCCATTTTAGTAAGAAAATAGTACGTGATTTTTCTTTTAAAGATAGGTTTAAAAGTTTTCTTCATCTTTATTCTAGTAAAACTTGCTAGTATTTATGTAGTGATTATTTTTATAGCTTTTGTTTTTTGAGATTACGAGGAAGACTTTCGAGAAATGTGTTTATCCAGCCATGTCTTTTGAGCCCTCAACACCTTTCTCCATCACAGTGGGGCATTGCCACTGGTATAAATATCCTCCACTTGCGTATCAGTGGCACCTACTTAAAGGAAAAAAATTCAGTGTACAAAAACAGACAGAAATATTTGTTTCATCCTTTTCTGATGACCCCAAATTTCAAAACAAAACAAAATATGGTAACTGAAGAAATTATAATTCTCAATTATCTTAAATAATCTATAATGAATTTTGAACAGGAATACATTTTAAAGAAGAATGCAAGCAAGAAAATAATGGCAAACAGTCAATAAGCTACATTAGCATATTTGTGTGCTAATTAAAAATCAAACATATTATGTTTTTCTTTCTGCTGACAGATTTTCAAAGCATACCGGAGTAGCCCTTGTAATGTCTTTTTCTGGATGGGAGCACATTCAGCCACAGGCTCTGGAATGAGGCAATTAGCTATATGATGAAACCAAGAGATTTGCTGCTGAGACAAGAATTATCCAGATTAGCTGTTCTGCTGTTTAAAAGTCAGCTAATTTGTCAGTTTCTCCTTTGACTTTCTACAGAGATCTCTACATACGATGCAATGAAGACTTTTATTATATGAAAATTTCAGAGAAACAAGGCTATGGGACCTTAAAAGCTCTAGCAAATAACGCACATAAATGACTATCACTCCTAAATATAAGGACTGGTTTTCCAGTTGTATGAATTATCTAAGCATTGTTCTTCCTCCTTTGGTGTGCTTTGAATGAATGGGTCATTTTGTGGTTCTCAAATATTTTTCCTTAAAGGTTTTGTGAATCCTTGGAGTTTGAAGACAGAAGAATTTTGCCATCAATTAGAAAGAAAAAGAAAAAAATTGGGGGAGACTGACTCTGGCTTTCAGTGGTCTCTCTAGTCTATTTCTGCCCTTTCTTTCTGTTGATTTAAATCAAGACAGAGAAAGATTTATTTTGACCAAATCACAGAAATGTTAATGTATTTTTTGGGGGGAGGGGGGAGTAGATTTCTGAATATAATCTACACTATTCTTTCTTGGATCAGTAGACTGATACAGACCATCACTTCATGGGAGTGTTAACAGATGTCATACACAAATATGGCTCCATCTTCAAAAAATTGAGATACAAGGAGTTCAATTGAAACAGATGTCTTCATTACTGGACTTTTTAGAAAGATATACGCTAACGTCCACTGAAAGGGATATAGTATAAAGAATTTTTTAAAGATTCACGTCATCATGGAGTCCTTTATTATGGAATACCTATTAACGTCTCACAGATTGGGAAAATGCTGCCTTTTAAGCCAATTTTAAAAAGCAATAATGCTATAAAATCCCAACTATTTGTTTGAAATATAAATCATTGATTGAGTCAACTTCAAATGTATAAATTCTGCTTTTGAAGAGTATATTAAAAAACAGTTTGTACATGCCAAAGTGCAGCTCTGCTCATTGGTAAATTGATAGAATGTACCTAAATATTACAAAAAAGTTTGACATAAAGTTTAAAAATGAGGCTCAAAATAAAACAGCAAACATTGTGTGTGTGTGTGTGTGTGTGTATTTCATACAATGCTTTGTGAAAATTAGTATTTATTAAAAATGAATTAATCCATCTGTCCGTGACTTATAATAAAATTAATCAAAAGCACAAATGGAAAAACATCCCCTCAGTTTATAGTTTTTGGGTTTTAAATGAATTAAATACCTTAAGTGGGGGAAAAGTAGAAAAATTTTATAAATTTAACAAATCATTTTAATTTTGAATGTATAGGAAGTATTTTTGTTTTAAACCAGGTGGATTTGCTAATAATTCTGTTCAAAACACTGGCTTGCGAGTTGAATTCTTTTAAATGAAATGAAGAGTTAATTTTTTTTCTTTAAACAAATGCAAACATGCACTAGTCACATATATTTGAAATAAAGGTTCTTCATAAAACACTAAAGCTAGATTTTGTTTATGGACCTTTTTAAGTACTTTTAATACTATTGTAATTTGATATTTTATTAATAGAAGTCAAGTCGGGTTTGCCCTAAGTATTCTGAGGCTACATAGGAAACATAACTAGTTTTGAATAAAACTAAAGACATGTTAGAAAATCATGCCCATCCGATTCTGGAGATGCATGGTGGTGACAGCTGCTCAACAATGTGAATGTACACAATGCCACTGAATGGTATACTTAAAATTCATTAAAATGACAAATGTTATGTTTCTGTATTTTACCACAAATTAAAAGTCTCTGATTATAAAAGTAAATTTTTATTATAGAAGATTTAGAAGTTAAAAACTCAAGAAAGACAACCATGTGAACAATTTGGTGTACCTGGACTTCTCATTTCAATTTTACTTGTTTTAGTGATTTTACATATATTTTATACATTTAAAATAATCTTTCAAGGTTTTAAAAAATATATATACAGTTCATTAGGCTTGCTTTCAACTTACATTTTACACTTACATTTAATCCACAGTAAATATCTGCAATAATAATATCAAGTATTGTAAAACTTTGTCACTTGAAGCTCATTATTTTTACTATGTCTTACATTTGGATGCAATAAAAGTGAACACGTAGTTTGTTTACTTCTAACAAAGTAAAATATATATTAATGCATTTTTAATTTTATGAAGTGCACTTACCATCTAGTAAAATTAATTTAACGCCTGTTTTATCAAAAGTCCCATTATTATGAACAGGGTAAAAGGTACAGTTTGACTTTGCTCTTCTTTGCTCAAAATATTGATGACATAGCAGGTAGTGTAAGTCTCCTTGATGCCTCAAAATACCAAACACTGTCTTCCTCATTCCCAGTTATCAGTGAGTGATTAAAGCAAGACTGGTTCATCTTCTTATGAAACTTGTGCTCTTGAGCACGACAGTCTCATTTTCACTTATTGAAAGTGAAAAAGGAATACTGTATTTTTAAAATTTCTATAAAGTTAATATTGTTTAGCCCTTATATTATGTTTTTGAAATCGCTAGTTTGCTAATATGTTGCTTTCGGCATTCCAAGGTGCTGGGAAATAATAATTGTATCAAAAAGTAAAAAAGGATGGAGGGGAAAAGCAGTCGTAATGAACTACATACAGCCCACGTGTCACTTCTTGGGAAATAAAATACGATTCTGATTTTCACAAGTATCTACAAGAATAATAGCCAATCTTTCCCAAATTCTTATAGACAAACTAAATTATTTTGATGGGAAAATACATTTAAAGGCCCATTTATGCTTGGTCACAGCTTTCTTCAATCACAATAAAACTTCTGTCAGAATCTACTGAACTGGGAATACAAAATCAATGGCAGTGACAAAGCATCTCAAAATTTTCAATCACCACCTCATTTAAACAGATTGGTCTTTGTATTAGTGTTTAAGTCAACATAAATTATCTTGAATGTAAAACTGCAGCAAGTACACAGCAGGCTAACCCTGATATTGAATATCTTGAAGCAGCTAGATCAAGAATTTTGGAAGATGAAGAGTTGATAAGGATTTTTTATGTGTTTGGATTTTAGGCTTTTTTAAAAAAATTATTTTATGGCTCTAGACTCATTGTACAAATCAATATTTACCTTTCCCCATGTTCTAGGCAAGTATAGGGCTGCTTACTATCTTGTAGTGGTATTTTCAATACTGTAAGGAAACATAATGCAGCAGAAAGGAACCCGAAAGCTCCATATCCATAAAAAATGGTACAAAGGTTAGTTTCTAGAATTGCAGGTAATTACCATGATGCGGTGCCAGCATCTACCTAACATTTTTTGGTACTAGTACTTTTTAGTTCATTTATTTGCTGATTTAGGATTCAGGCATTCATTCATTCATGAACAACTGAGCCCTGTTAGCATGCAACACACTGTTTCAGGCACTGGGAATAAAACAATGAGCAGTACAGACAAAATCCATTCCTTGAAGGAGTTCCTAACCCAGCGGGGAGAGCGGGCATTGAAGAAGTAATGTGTTTAGTATAAATTGTGATTGAGACATGCCAGTGCGTTAGGATGCTTTATCAATTCTATTTATGGGCACTTGAGTAGTTTCCACTTTGGGCTTATAACATTTATTACTCTCAAGTAATACTTAAAAATGGATTTAAAAACCAGACATACCAACCAAATCTAGTTTTCAAATGAACAATCTTTACATTAGCAAATGATTTACTATGCTAATTTCTCCACAAGTTTTCTCCTTCCTTACGACTTCTTCACCCCAGTTCTGATTTATCAGGAATCTGTAGATCTGGGTATGTCTAACCATGTTATTTTTACTTACAACCCTTTTGCTTCAAACAGAAGTACTTTGATTTATCTGGTTCAGAGATATTCACTCCCTCTCATGGTGGTTGTCATTTCACAACAGAGGCAGCCTTCACTCTCCTTTCTCCAACCTCAGAGACACTTACAAACCTGTCAAAAAACATTCTGGAAAACTTTCCCAGAGGTCACATATTGGGCAACTCCTGCTGTCTGTAATAAAGAAACCAAAAGCTCATATAAAAAGCCTCAGAGCCATAAAACTCCTTGCACCTTAGTAATTAATGTAATTTTGGGCAGATTTTATGAAGCAAGCTAATGCCTTAAAACTGCTTTTGTTTATCTTAATGTAAGTGAGTATAATCACCTCCACAGCTATCATCATTTCCCACTGTCTCTCTGAGTTGCTTTCCTGCAGGATCCCCCAGCAAGAAATGAGTGAATGGATGAAGAATTGAGAATTAAAGTATGGATGTTAATGAGATAGCATGGGGTGAGGTAAGTAATAAAGTGTAAAGAAATGCAAAGTAAGGACTGCTTATACACCCTTTATTGGACACAGTCTTCACAGTAGGATCCTAAGCAAATTATTAAAATGTGATTTAAGTGTATTAAATAAATACTTGTCAAAGATAGCTCTTTAAAAAACACACCTACTTCTGTTTTATCTTTATTCCAGTCTTGCAGACTTACATTGTTCTGCAATTGTTGAACATGTCTGTCTGTCTCTTTTTCTAGACTAAGCTCCTTTGAGGGTGGGTATTACAATATTAAATTTTGTATATCTAGCATCTAGCACTTAAGTGATCAATAAATGTATGATGAATTAGGGAATAAATTAATCAAATGAGAACATAATTTTTTAAACACAGTTTGTGGGGAGAAAAAAAAACATTGCTTATGTAAGGTATTATTGTTCTGAACTCAATCGTAGACCCTTGCCCAAGTCTGCAATCTTGAATGTGGAAACAACATTCTCATGAAATCCTGGAAGAAATGGAGAGAAATTTTGCCCTTGAACAGGTAGGTGTTTGTCAGTATGGCTGCACCAGTTTGCACAGGTCTAGTTCTGCCTCTAAATAGACATTAACCAATTGTGATTAATTTGAACTTGGAAACTACATGCCTGTAAGTGGAACTGACCTTTGTAAACTGAATATAAGTGTGGTTGTAACAAACAGAAAATTGAATATTAAAGCTATATAATTGGGAAGCGTTAGGTCAGCTCACTCTTGACGACTGTGACTTGTTCATTTTCTGGATACTTTGTGTATTACAGTCCTAGTGGCTATTAAAGTTTAGCTTACTAAAATGAGCACAACATTTTACAGAGTTCAGCAGCTCTCAGCACAGTAAGTACAGTATTTTTTTTGTCCTTATCATTTGTTACATGTCATTTACTATATGTGGTTTAAAAAATAACATGTGGTTTAAAAAATAACATGGTAAAACATTTGCGGTAATCATAAAACCAACACATTTTGTTATTGTGTAACTAAAAATGAACTTGAATTCCATCTTAATACCATTGACTACTCACAAAATTGTCATGGCAGAAAATGGGTATAGGAAGAATAAGTCACTGAAATTTTAAAAATTAAAATACAAACCTCAAAAATTAGAAACCACTAAATTGATCAATTGTTTTCCTATTGTCAGGTTAAGCATTTAAATTACCTTTATAAAATAATCTTCACAATCCATTCTTGGGCAATTGCAGCTGTACATCTGATTAATATATAAACAGGATACAGATATTCCCATTTTGATTACTAACATAATTTCTTTCATTCTTTACAATTCTGTATTTAAAGTTAGCAGAGCCTCAGGCATTGTTTGGGTAGGAAAGTCGTAAATAAAGTGATATTAGAATACCAGGGAGGAAGAAAAACATCTCACTAAAAGCACCCAGAAGCAGCTAAGGGTTTTCAGCCCTCGTTGATCTAACCAATCATGGTGCTGGGACAGAAAGCAGTTCTGTAGGACTCACCTGCTGTTCTACTGGAACACATTCCACTCGCCTGTCGTTTTTAAGCCTCACTAACCCTGGTTTCCCTTTCCTTAAAAGGTAGTTTCTAACAAGCTGTTTCTTTTACAGCTAAAAATTAATAGTGAGAGAAAACTGGCAGCTTGTTGAGTTTCAACAGAAGTCTTTTGTTAGACATAGATGAATATTATTTTTTGATTAAAATGAAATAGTCAGCTATGTGGAAATGTGTCCTACATTTGTTAAATACCTTCAGTTGAGTTACTATTCTAGCACAGTAAAAGATTAGCACCTTTCACCTTTCACTAATTAACCTACTGGGTCCAGATGTAGCTTTCAGATACAATCATCACAGCATCACATACAGGTTGAAAATGACATTTTCCCAACTATAAAGACACAACACTTCCAGCGAAATATATTTAGGTGTCAGTGATCTGCAAGCTGTCCACTAGTTGAGACATGATGTTATTTTGTCAGATTACTAGTGAAGTTTTAGCTATACAAGTATACACATTTACAAAAGCATTCATTATTTCACTAAAGACTATAATGCAGTGCGTATTAATTAATAAGATGATCTCTTGTGTAAATACTATCCCCAAACTGTATTTAGTCGTGTTTTTCTTTAGTATCAATAAAATTCTATTCACAACACTAAAAAAACATGGAACTTTTTGATGTTTTCAGCATGTTTCTTTTTTTCACTCATCAGAGAGTCGTGAACAATTATAGAGAAAATACTACTATTTCCTTTAGCATCCTGGCAAACATGGTTCATGCCTGAAAACTTCTGATTCACCTGCCTTCTGAAGCAGGACACTAAGTTACGTGAGACCAGGACGGGGTGCTGTGTGGGCAGTGAGAGCTGTAATCAGAGTACCATTCTCTGATGGTCAGTTAGCACTTAGGATAGTATAGTAGCTCCTTAAATGTTACCCAGTGCCTTTTCATTTTTAACCATGTAATTCCCCTCTCTTTACTCCAACCTACCCCCGCACCCCTCCTGCCATTAGGACCATTCCTAACTCAGGAATGAGGCGGACATCGTTGCTGGGGATGCGACCCAGGACAGGGAAGCCTCACTTCAAGTTGGAAAGCAGATTTTTTTTTTAAGTCCAAAGCTTGTAAACCAGGCTTTCAAGTGGCTAAAAGGTTTTCTGAGAACTCCCAAAACTGAGTTTTTACATAAGAGAAAAACAAATGAAGAGGATTAACTGTATTATAATCATAATGAGAATTCCAGGAACCTTGCAAAGGGAGTTCCATTCCTTTCAGGATACAGGAGGGCTGAGGTACTAAGAGAGATTCAGAGTGGATGAGCCTAGAGTGATGGTGCCGCCTGGGTCCTGAGGCCGGGTCACCTTTTCCTCCTTCTCCCTGGCCTTCACACCAGAGGTGGCATGTGACAGAACCCTCAGAAAAGCGAAAGGCTCATCCCTAATCTTACAGGCTATTGCTTGACTTCTCTGGGGGAAGAGCCTGCAAAAACCAGAAGACTTTCAGCAACTCCTGTCTAGGAAAAAGTGCTGTGTCCACCATGGCACAGTAGTAATGGAAAAATGCATGAAGTACGAGGGAGCTTTCCCCAGCTCACAGGCCAGAGGGCAGTTTTTATAGGGCTCCACACACTCCAGGGTGATGCAGAGGGAGCAACCGAGAGTTCCAGATGCCTCAAAGGGGCTGGAAGTGCTGAGGAGATTGCAGCACTGAAACTGACTTGGTTTCACAAGTAAGGCCCAGGCGGCTGAGTGCAGATTTCTCATGAACAGAGAGAACTGCACACCTCTGCAATTCCTTACGCAGCCTTCCTACTGACCGAGTGCATGTATTGAGGACAAGCCCCTGAACACCTCGCCGGAAGGACAGCAGGCGGAACAGTACTTCCTCCTGCACTCAACTGCCAACTTGCTTAACAAGGGAGGGGAGGACCCTAGAGAGGAACAGACATTTTCATATACTGAGTGATTAATCAAAACAAATTGTTTTAAATGGGAAGATCTGTGAGATACCTTTTTAAAAAACAAGGATGAATATTTTATACTATGGCAACCTGTAACTAGCAAGAGATCAGTTTAGAAAACAGTTACTTTGTTATTGCACACCCTCGATTGGGATGGGTCAATTCATACCTCTTATGCTAGAAAATGTCAAATTGTAACAGTGTCACAATCCCCATAGAAATTAAAATTCCTGATCTATAAAATCTGCTTTGCATGAATAATACTGTGAACGCCTCCTTTTTGTACAGCATTACCCTTAAAGGGTAAAAACTACCATGCTATCATTCATGTGTCTCTGTTGACTGACCACATAAAACAGCGTATGTAGTGTGTACATTCCCTCTATAACTACATCAAGAAAAATTTAGCTTTCATGTAAATGTTCTAAGATTTTCTGAATTTTATTGTTAGATATTCTGCCATCTCTTAAAGTATTTATTTTACATACGAAGCTGCCAGTTCTGAGCAGCAGAGGTAGGCTCTGGATTGTCCTCAGGACCAGGGGAAAGCAGTGAGTCAGAAACTAGAAAGAAGATCAGGAAACAGGATGGTTTATACCCAGTGTAATCAGATGATCAAGAGTCCACACCAAACAGGCACCTACAAAGCACGAAAAGAGTCACTTGGTTGTAAAGTAGACAAATCTTTCATGCTCATTCAAAAACAAATCCTAGAATTGCACAGACCAAACCTGCAGTTCAGCACAGCTAGGTAAGTGAAAGAGGATGTGAGGTTAGAACAAGGCTACATCCTGACATCAGCCGATGGTGGTACAGTCTGACACTAACCACAGACAAATTCCTCCCTTTGTTGATTATTTCATTTCTGCTCATACCCAAGTGTATCCCTTGACTTCACTTCATCTTTGTTTTAAATAGCCCCAAATAAGTTTTCCTCTACTCCTTATCAGTATCCTGTAGTGTGTAAAATTTTTGCCTGGGATTGTTCTCCTTTCAGAAAACCTCATATAAAGGCCAGGGAGCGTTGGGAACTATCCCTTGGTGGGAGAACACGCATTACATCTCTGTTATCAGTCAGGGTAGTCGGAGTCACGCTGTATAACAAACAACAGCAACATTCCAGTTATTTACACAATGGAAGTCTCTCACTACACATATACACTGTGCACCTGGGTGATTCGCCTGGGTGATTCGAAACACCTAATATTGTCACAGACGTCCACGTGGGTCGTTCAGTAATCCAGGCTGCTTTGATCTTATGGTCATGATTGTCACAGCAGGGAACAAGAAAATAGAGGGCTGTACATTGGTAATTAAATGCTTTGACAGGCCCAATTCCCCTTGTCCAGAAATTGTCTGTTGGTCTTGCTCAGCTGTAAAGAGGATGGAAGTATAATCCTTCCATGGGCCAGTAGGAATACAGAACCAGAAGGAGGAAATACTAATTCATCAACACACCTTGCTTGGGCAATGAAAAGTTTACACACTGATTACTGATTTCTGAAAAGCAAGAAATTGTAATGTCTGTTACTTTAATTTTTTTATTATTTGTTATCTGATCACTTACTTAAGTCCTTCTTCTAAAGGGCCAGTTATTACTTACTAAGCCTTGAGAATGCCAGTCCCTGGAGAAGTGTATATATGTGTATGAGTGTGTATATGTATGTAAACACAAATGAGATTTCAAGCATATTCATAGAAAATACTTAATAAGTAACTGATTCCTTTCCAATTCCCAGTAGTACCCAGTATATAACAGGCAGATTTAAGATTTTTTAAAAATCTGTCTTAATTGTGTACGTGGAATTATATTCCGAAGAGTATTTGATAAATCTGGAAGCATAACCTTTCCATTAAAGCCATTAATTCTACATGAGAACTCTCAATCAGGAGATACTTTTTTCAGAAAATAGATATACTGAATGGAGAGATAACTAAAAAGAACTATAGAAATTGTAGGTGTACCTTTTGGGGGGATTTGACTCGAGATACTGTCTTACTCTTAATGTTTCCTAAATGTATATCATCTACATTTTGGCAGAAATTTCGCATCTTCAAAGACAAAAGGAAATCTATTTTAAAAAGAGGAAGAAAACTGATGGCAGGACCACTTCAAAAAAATATTTATCTATTCCAGTTAGCCTTTTGTTGTTCTGTTAGGGTAGTGAAGTAGCGATTGAAATATATCTCAATATGGGAAGGTCTGTTAAAATGCCCATACAATATACAATATTGTAGTTACTCTGCATTGCTGAAATGTCTCAGAGCAAAATAAATACAGTGAACTAAGTTTTTAAAAAATATTCTGTATATGATGACTCATAAAATTCATTAAGTCCTGCAAAAAAATTGGTGTAGAAACACCTAATATTGTCACAATAAAATATTCTACATAACAAATCTCTTTAAAAGTGGTGAAAAATGAGTTTTGAATAGTTCCATCAAAGATATCAATAGTATCGCTGCAAAAAAAAAAATGACGTTAATAGTAGAGACTTTTATCTTAGGACTTCAGAATCAAATGGATATATTTGTTCTAAAACAAAAAATTACAAAGTTATTAAATTGTATGGTTAAAGATAATCATTTTGCTTATATCTCTTTTATTTAAAAAGTAGCAGTCAGAATATCACAAGGGAACTGAAAACAAAGTCTTTAAATACCTAAATATTTGTTTCTAAAGAAAGCAAACAGCACACCATATGCTTGAAATTAATGTGCCGCAAATGAACATGGATTAAGTATTGCTGATGTCAAGGCATGGTAACTTATTTACAATACATTGTATTTCATTTGCTCCTATTGCAACCCCATGAGAACTGAGGCTCAGACATATTCAGTAAGTTAACTGGCTGAGGGCACTAAGTATTAGAAGTAAAAGTTAAACCCTTTTCACTATCCTCTGCTGTTTCTGAGATTTCAGGTTGGCGTGGGCGTGCCAAGGACCAGTGGACTGACTGTGATGCAGCCAGGATCTGAGCCCACTCTGCAGTCAGCCCTCTTTTAAACTAACCAGCATCACAGGCCTTACATTTCTTTCAGAGATCTTTCTTTGCAGCTTTTCACAGACTCTATATAAAGGATTACTTCTGTGTTTCTGCTCATGTTTCGTGCACTCCTTTAGGATTGTGGTGTTGCTAAGGGTGGTGGTCCTGTCAGCTCTAGCGTAGCATCTACTTCGAGAAACATCATTCTGGCAAGATTTTAGAGTGTGGACTGATATGGACGGGTTTGTACCAGGCAGTAGGTTCTGGAGAGATCACCTCGGTTTCTCAGGCCTGAGTCATGTATAAATGGGCTGGTGTTAGCTCACTGTGCAAGTTTCTTTTCTAGACAAGGCACTATTTACTTGTTCCTCCCGTTGGAATTAAATGAAAAGTAATTTCTGAATAATTTCTCATGACCTCTAAAACTGGTATCTGTGGACTCTGCAAACAGCTTTGATGACAGCATATTTGAAATGAACCTTGATCTACAAAATAAACATTTGTAGCATGTTAAAAGCCAATACTTAAGATACAGAAATTTACTTTTTGCCTTTCTCTGGACATTGCAAAATGATACGTTTTTATCTTTGTGTAATTCTTAGCTGAGCACTAAGATGCTTATTTATATATTTGTATATATATACACACACACACATATATAATATATATATTTAAGCATTTTAATTACTTAAAAATTATACTTGCATCTTGAGGACACTTTGAAAATTTGGAATTCCAACGCACTTACAAGTTTATGATGTATAAATAATGAAATTAAATATGAATTAGATTTCTAAAATCTGAATGTAGGAACAAATTCCTGAATGCTCAGGAATATGGAGAAGACCTCTGAACTGCCAAACAGCCCCCTCACTTGGCTCCAGGGTGGTCGTCAGTGTTAGTATTTGCTGGTTTAACAGGCGTGTTTAATTGGTTTTCCGTATGTATCAACCTTCAGTTCTTTCTGCAGATTAGAAGACGTATCCTTAACTGGAAAGGCCTATAGTCATGAATTCTTGGAAAGAGCAACTTACGCATTTGAAAAGCACTGGAAGCCGTCCTTGTTATATTATAGCACAGAGTGATGATCAATGCTCCACAGTCTGACCCTTAGTTACTCAAAAGTTTAACAAGTATGCTTAACACACTCTGCACAGTAAGAAAAAGAGTACCGTACTTTAGAAAGATTTAAAAAAAAAAAGTTGTCAATGTTAAAAAACAGTCTGAGTCCTTCCTCCGGAACTCCTTCCTTCCTCCACATGACAAAGATTAATTGAATTTCTGCAGTGTGCCAGACCTATACTGAATGCTGTGGATGCAAAGATGAATAAAACAAGTTCTTTGTCCTCAAAGTCTTTGCTATGTAATGGTTCAAAGAAACATATAAGCAAATAATTCAAATTCAATATAGTATTCTCTTGGTTGTGTTCTAAATACTACTGAGAGCCAAGAGGAAAGGATAATGAAATCTTCCTGAGGAGGTATGGGAAAGACCTACCAGCACCAGCGCTTCAGAATCATGGTGAGTTTTCCAGTTAATACTTCATTTTCCAGTGATATCAGGTAAATGAGGTATAGTTATATTTGGAAAGACTACTAGCTTGGGATTTACCATGGTATATTCCTTTGGGAATTTAGCCTGTTTCAAATGAAAAGTAGTCTTTGAGAAAAACGTTAAAAATTAATTTCAGTCTGAAGAGGCCTATTTGTAAACTTTGTATGAAGTAATTTGAACTCCTCAGAGAAATTTTTTGCAAGTTCAAGATATTGTTGGATATTCTTTATTATATAGCCATAGAACCCCTTTATATAAAATCATCTATTTGACTGTTAAGGAAAATAATAGAGTACCATCTGCATCACCTTATGTAATTTAAATTTTTAAATAATTTGTATACAAACTTTGTTTCATATACAGTAGGAATTTATTCTCTGAGGATAATTCCATGAAAAAGGCTCCTTAAAGTAAAATCACTTAAAACTAGGACCAAACATTCAGAATAAGTTGTGAAAAATTAAACTAAAATTTAGAAAACTGAATTAATTTTAATTCAATTAAGAAATTTGTAATATAACTGAAAGTGTTCTAATTAGTAAGACAGTGAAAACTGAGTGCTTTATTAACACAATTTTTGTATGCTTGATAGCACATTACGCTTTTCACTGCATATCTGCCTTACAGTATGGTAATACATCATTACAAAAAACGTTTAGGTGCTTCATCAGTTTTTCTAAGGACCTCTCTTAGTCCTCTGATAGTTACGTCATTTTAAAAAACTTACTCTGTCATCATCCTTGTTGGTTTTCTCATTTATCAGTGGTTTGGAATGTAATCTCAGGGTTCTCCATCATTACTTTAACTCATTTCATGAAATCTTTTGAATGATCTCCAGTTTCACTTTATAACTGACTTTAGTTACCTTGTATTTGTTGAGAAACCAATGTCTTTGATAGGAAGGGTGTGTGTGCGTGTGTGTGTTCACACGCGCATGCACACACACACACTAGCATTAAACAGACAAATAACATTTGAGTTAAGACTGATTTTGTAAGTCGTCATTTCATTAATATTTTCATTTTGTGATGGTTACCCTATGTATTGTTTTTTAACTGTAGGAATTGTATGGATTAATAATTAACAGAACATTTCATTTAATCTCTTTTAATTATATATATTATTATGTATGGAACTCGCTTTATAAAAATTATAATCCTAATGTAGAAACCAATTTTAAAATGATAAAGATGATGATGATGGTGATGGCTGCCATTTGTGAAGGTCCTACTCTGTGCCAGTTGCTCTAAGAGTTAGTTTATCTAGTAGTCCTTCCCACAACCTAGCCAAGTCAATGTTAATCATCCTGAGTTCATGGATGAAGAAACTGCGGAAACGCACACAAGTGATGTGTAAAGAAAGACAAGCCATTCTAATTCTCAAGTTTGTGCTCTTGACACATTATTTCTTTCTTTGGTGTAAAGAAGCATTCAGAGTTTTCCCTTATAAATTAAAATATGGGGGTTTTGTGCATGTAATTTAAAATATTTTTTGTGCATACAAAATTCATAAAAATTTGCTTAGCCCACTGTTCTAGAAATAGAATACATTTTTAGGTTTTCTATACATTGGGTATTAAGAATCTTGTAAAAATTATGTTTCTTCCTCTTTTTTTGTTACTGAGGGATATTCCACAAATATATACATACCCTTGGTTTCAGCAGATTCAAGAGTCAAAATGAAATGGAAGACGTAAAATTAATGAAATGGGATTTTAAAAACAAACTTCATAAAATATATTAACGTTTTTAAAAATTGCTTGACATTATGAAATTCATCTATTTTTGAAGAGAATGGTACATCATTTTCTAATGTCTATTTAATGGAAAACTGTGGTTGCCATTGGAATTGTAGTTATTTTACCATGTATATTTTTCTATAACCCATTCTTCTAGAATACCAGGATTCAGCTTTGATATATGCATGAGCTGAATGGAAGAAATATAGGTATTTTACAGTCTTTTATAATTTCAGTGTCTGGAATTTCACATACTAGTCTCAACTCATGCTATGGTGAATTTTCTGTTGTTTAAAGTTTTATTTCTCATTTAAAGAGCAGCTCTGATCATGGCCTTTGGTCAAAAACGCTGTTTTTATTGTTAAAAAAAAAAATCTCTTCAACATCAAACAGCATAGGAGGAAGGAGTCTAAAAGCAGCCTGTTAGTCAGGCAACAGAACTCTGTGGTCCCAAGAATAATGGCCTTCCTGGAAAAATGCCACTTCAGATGAGTGAAACGTCAAAGTTATGCCTTTATTGCCTTGGGTTTTTTCCCTCTTGTCCTCTAGCATGTATAATCAAATAATTATACATTTCTTATGTATAGCACAAGGTGTTACTGAGATGTCTTTCAGGCTTAGATCTTTTAGCTTCTTTTATTCTCTCCTAAGAAAAATAATGGAATTACATTCTTTAAACTGCCAGTTTCTCCCAAGTTATTGTTTCACATACGTATCATCATATTTTAGGTACATCATGTCCCTAGCAACTTGCTGTATTGTTATTTCTGACTCAGCATGTCGCAAAACTATCAAACTGCTGAGGCATTAAGCAGGCTTTTTGGATATGCTGTTAGGAACATGGAAATTGTCATATTGAAGCCAGCCATCACATCTGGTTTTCTGCTCTGAACACAGCTGTCATGCATTAGGGGCAGGTCCCTTGAATTGCCTACCTGGGCAGTCATGTACAGAGGGAGAAATTTCATTCTGATTGCGTCAAATGATCTTTTTATGCCCCGAAGCATGAGAACTCATCTTCTGTACTTCTAGCCTATTAAGAATAACTGCACGTATATTCATATTTATATATGCCCCTAATCCCTAACCAAAACTTCTACACAGGGAATTTTAGACCAATTTTAGGTTAATTTTATATAATCTTTATAAAAAAAAAAAATCCTCTCACTTTTTTGCAACAGCATTACTGCCAGAAGAACACAGGTGTCATGAAAATCCCCACTAAATTTAAGCCAAAATGGGAAAAGAAAAAACTTGTATCAACGCATCTTCATTGGACACGCAGATTTGGGCAAGTCTACCACTCGTGGCCATCTGATCTACAAATGTGATGTAATCCACCAAAGCATCGAAATATTTAAGAAGGAGGCTGCTCAGATGGGAAAGGGTTCCTTCAAGCATGCCTGGGTCTTGGATAAATTGAAAGCTAAATGTGAGTGTGGTAATACCACTGATAGCTCCCTGTGGAAATTCAAGTCTAGCAAGTATTACGTGACCATGGTTGAAGCCCCCAGGACACAGAGACTATAAAAACATGTCTGCAGGCACCTCTCGGGCTGACTACGCTGTCCTGCTTGTTGCTGCTGGCATTGATGAATTTGAAGCAGGCAGCTCCAAGAACGGGCAGACCAGTGAGTGAGCATGCCCTTCTGGCTTACACACTGAGCATGAAACCACTAATTATTAGTGTTAACAACCTGGATTACGCTGAGCCACCTTACAGCTAGAAGACATACAAGGAAACAGTTAAGGAAGTCAACACCTACATTAAGAAAATTGGCTACAACCCTGACACCATAGCACCTATGCCAATTCCTGGTTGAAATGGTGACACCATGCTGGAGCCAAGTACTAACATGCCTTGGGGTTCAAGGAATGAAAAGTCACCCATAAAGATGGTAATGCCATGGTGCTTACATCCTACCACCACCATATCTAACCGACAAGCCCTTGTGTCTCCCCCTCCAGGATGCATACAAAATTGTTGGTACTGGCACTGTCCCTGTACTCACACCCGGTATGGTAGTCACCGTCGCTCCAGCCAACGTGACAACTGAAATAAAGTCTGTTGAAATGCACCATGAAGCTTTGAGTGAAGCTCTTCCTGGGGACAATGGGGGTTTCAATGTCAAGAACAAGTCTGTTCGAACTGTTTTCGCGACAATCTGGCTGAGAGCAAAAATGACCCACCAATAGAAGCAGCTGGTTCCACGGCTCAGGTGATTATCATGAGCCGTCCAGGCCAAGTCAGGGCTGGCGATGCACCAGGGCTGGACTGTCAAATGGCTCACACTGCTTGCAGTTTTGCTGAGCTGAAGAAGACTGACTGCTATTTGGTGAATAACCTGGAAGATGGCTCCAAATTCTTAAAATTCGGTGATGCTTCCATGGTTAAATGGTTTCTGGCAAGCCTATGTGTGTTGAGAGCTTCTCTGGGTATCCTCCTAGGGGTCATTTTGCTGTTTGTCACATGTGATAGTTGCTGTGGGTGTCATCAAAGCAGTGGACAAGAAGGCAGCTGGAGCTGGCAAGGTCACCGTGTCTGCACAGGAAGCTCAGAAGGCCAAACGAGTATTATGCCAAATACCTGCCACCTCAGTCTTAATCAGTGGTGGGAGGACAGTCTCAGAATTGTCTCCACTGGCCATCCAAGTTTAAAAGTAAAAGACTGATTAATGATAACGGTACATCATAAAAGCTTCAGAAGGAAAGGTGATGTTTTGTGGACGTGTGTGTGTGTTTTAAATTATTAGTTTTTTGAATCAGTACTTTTTAACGGAAACGACTTGACCAAAAATCTGTCACAGAATTTTGAGACCTATTAAAACAAAGTTTAATGAGAAAAAAAATCTCAAATCTTAGATATTTTATATCTGTTGCCTCTTTAAATACTAATATCCTCATGAGGGAAATGGAAAATTTCCCAATGAGCTGTGAAATTTTCTCAAAAGTTCTATCAGCTCAGTCTCCAGAACACATTTCACTCTTTTCCATGTTTTGTCCCCCCTCCCCCTTTTTTTAAAAACCAAAAGCAGGGTTTTTAAAAATTTTGCTTTTAGTAGTCCTAATGACCGTTTCTTTATTTTTTCTCTTAATCTGTCTACGGACTTTATGTATTTTCTCAGTTCTGTATTCTTTTTCGATCAGATTTCCTTTTCTATCTTGTCGTCAATTTGTCCCTGTTTTGAATTACCATCTGCACTTTACTGTAGCACTTTAGTAAGACACTGTTCAGCGTGAGTTCGGTAGACACCGATCCCTGCTACCTACCAGCTTAGAGTCCAAACAAAGTGTTGAAATGGGTTAACTATAGATAACAATGGTAACTTAAATAATTAAAGAAACATTAACTAACCTTAAAACAAAGTAAGCGCCATTGTAGTAATAGGAATCCAGGAAGGGAATGTCCTGGTATTACACATATAGCCTTTCCAAATAAAAGCATTCCAGGAAGTACAATCAAATTCATGATAGTCAAAGGCTTTCGAAATGAATTTTACTACATTTTCATAGGAATGGTGTGAAAGGAAGAATGGATAGATGTGTTCTGTGAAATGGTGAGAAAACAGTGAAGTGTGAGAATGGCATTTTAATATTTAAGGACTTGGGTGTAAATGGAGGAAATCATACGCTCCACCAGTGGTGAAGGTAGATTACTGGATTCATTTAAATAGGAAGATGGAAGTTCTAGAAAAGGAGATGAAGACAATCAAAGAATACCTCAGGGGAAGATACCAAGAGGGAGATGAACAGGCAAACGAAAACTGTTCTTGAGGGCAGCTTCCTTTTAAAAAGGAAAGGGAGTGGAAGTGAAAGCAAAAAGAAAAAACAAATAAGGCTGTTGCTTATAAAATTTTAAGTTTTTAAAGATGGACTAGTGATTAGAGTGTGAGTGACTAGCATTTTTTTATACGTAATGGAATCTAAAATCAGTTGTGAACATATTTTTAATAGATTTTTTTGAGTTGTTAAATACCTATACCCTACAGACAGCATTATGGGTATTTTACATTTTTCATTCAATGTCAGTGATTGGTTCCTTATATTTTCTCAATTATATATATCCCCAAAGAAGCAAGCTTTCTGCAACTGTGTCCTTGTTATTTATTTACTTATCCATAAAATAAGAACTGCTTTTCACTTAACAGGACATGAGGAAATAGGAGAATTGTTCTTTGAAAGGAGAAAGCAGTGAAAAGCATTCAACAATCCTGTAATTTTGAAACAGGTAACAGTAGTTCATATAGAATTGGAGGTGAATTGGGGATAACTAGAGAACCAAAATTTCTGGATGATAACAGACAAGGTTTTGAGAGGATGAGGGAACTTTCTGGGGTGGTGATAATGTTCAGTACTTTGATCAGATTGCTCATTACGTGGGTTTATTCCTATATTAAAAGTCACTGAGCTGTGTAATGTATCAATAAAACTTAATATTTACACATTTTCCTGTATGTAAATGATATCTTAATTTTTAAAAGAAAAAAGTAATTTGACTTCTAATGGGTGCTTCAGACTAAGATACAGCTTTAATTTTTATTATTTCTACTAGATACACACTTAGTATCATCTTTGATGTTCATTTTAAAATGTTCTATAAAGTAATACGCTAGGAAGAAAAACTAGCCAATATATTTCATTTGTAACTGTCACAAGCTGAAACTTCCCAACACTAACCTCTGTTTCAGATTCCTGCTGTTGCTTCTGTGCTATTAGTTGGTGTCAGCAGGGGGTTAACAGCGCTCGATTTAACCTTGCTATTTGCACTGTTTTGATTTTTTTCCCCTCATTTAACTTCCTTACATGGAATCCC
Organism: Rhinolophus sinicus; assembly: GCF_036562045.2. Taxonomy (NCBI): domain Eukaryota; kingdom Metazoa; phylum Chordata; class Mammalia; order Chiroptera; family Rhinolophidae; genus Rhinolophus; species Rhinolophus sinicus. Next base: position 24,660,741 of record NC_133759.1, read on the forward strand.
CATTTTAAAGATCATGCATGCACCATGGGGTCTGTATATTGAAAGACTGTAGTGCAGATAAGCACACAATAAAAGCACATTTAAAGATAATGTGAAGGTACAAGGATCTTTTTTTCCGGGAGCACAGAAGCATTGCTGTGAAAACGACTGGAACAAGAGAAAAACTGACTAAACCTACTCATGTGGTTATTTTTCTGAGAAGATCATAGACCTGTTTAAAATATGTAAGAGTTACATAGGTAGATATTAATTACATAGGTATAGGTTTATGTCCAGATAGAGGGGTAGCTCTGTGACTGTTCCACCTTCAGCTAGCCAACAAAAGCACTTTCTTGCTCTCTCCCAGATTAAAATGATAAAATCTATTATGGCCCAGACCTCATCCACTACTACTACCCCCATCCCTTCTGGGTCCTACTGTCTTACAAACGCTGAGACCTTCTATTTCAAAGCACAGTCTTCAGCAGCAGGATAGGGAAGACGGTTGAACTGAAGAGGGGTGCCTGAACCCAGATCCATCCCTTGCCCCTCCCCCATTCCCATCGAATCCTGGTCAAATGTAAAGAATCACTACTCTTATGAATAGTCTTTGTCTTTCTCTGAGAGGGTACAGAGTAAAACAGCAGATTGGTCAAGGGCAGGCTCAAATTCTGGCAATCCTGTAGGAACAGGAATAACTAGACAGGCTTCTGTGGAGCTTCAACAGGAAGGAGAGCCCAGTTTCCCTGTTCCTCAGCCCCCCAATGCTCTTCACTTCTGACCACCAGTCTGTACAACTCCAGAACACTCTTCTAGCTGGAGGCCAAGATTCCACTAGCTTCATCTCCATGCGCTGGGTACCCTGCTAGGTGCTAGAGACACCCAAGGTTAAACAACAAAAACAACTCTAGTGGCTTGGAGTGAAGGTAGACCCAGACCTCAATGTATGTAGCAGGGCGGGGACACACATTCCTGTTATCCGGAGCAGGGATTCTGAAAGCATTTCTCCAAAAGTGCATTGCTTTGATGATTAGGGAGTGCAACCACCCAGGTTTTGTACATAATATAGTAGTCTATTATTACACTAGGGGGCTCTACATCCTGCTTTGCACTTGTTTTCCTGGCGTATTAACTTAATAACAGCATCCTTTTCACTCCCCAAATGTTTGGATGTTAAATTATATGGTCATTCTAGGCAAAACAAAAACAGACTTCTCTTGGGGAGGTGGAAATTATTTAACAAAAGCCGAAAATGTAACATAAGACATTAAGTATTTCAAAGTTAATGTAGTGGCAGTGATGTTTTAAAATATTACAAAGGCAAATGTTCATTAAATATTCTTCAGAACAAAACAAAAAACCCTTTGGAAAAGGATTATCATAATTTCTACACAATGCTTATAGTACCACATACAATTAATGTGAAATAACCACCTAATATTTAAAATGTTAAATCAAACATAACACTATAAAAGCTTTATAACAGAATACTTGAACATTTCAATTATGTATTTTTCAGCTTCAATAATAAAGTGAAATGTTTAAATTTTACTTGTTCTCAGTTCTTTATAATTAAACTAATATTATATTATAACCAATCATCGTTCAACTTCATTTTGAACATTTGTTTTTAGCCCATGTTAAATGTAGAAACAAATAATGTTTAGAAACAGTGGTTGATTTAGGATTTGACAAATGTTTTTTACATTTATCTCTTTTTTCATTTACCTTTCTAAAAGACATATTCATGTAAATTATCCTACACATTTAAATGGATAGGTACGAAGTTGCATTAGTAAAACATGCTTCAGTAAGAAAACAGTTTATTTTCTGATTTAATACTAATCAACCATTGCTAATGTGCTATAAAATCCTACTTAAGAGAGATACTGACTCCAATTATTAAAGTTAATGGTCTCCAGTTGCTTCATCTTGCCTTAGTCTAAGACATTAAGCATGCAGAACCTATAATTTAATTATCACCTGTTAATATTGGCTCTAAGTTCATTTCTCTCCTTTCAGGATAAAACTCCAGTGAGGAGCCAATTAAAAACCATTATCTTCCTACTCAAAATACCAACCTGCTAACTACACCCACAGTATACAGATCTGCTGGGACTTTCAAGATGAAACTTGCTGCCTCTTGCCTTTAGGGAATGCTAAATAAAATTATTTTTGTCCATTTATCATTCAATTTTTAAATCTCTATATTATATTTTCTTCCTTTAATATATTTATATACCTTAAAAACTGTCCAAGAGGTAGAGTTATGTTATTCTACAATAATAAAAGACAAAAAGAAAAAGAAATCTATACTCATTCCTATTTGGACATAAGATGTAACAAAACATCACAGAATGTGGTGCAATAAGAGATAGCTTATCATAAAATCCCACTGATAAGCACTGAAGAAATGTGCAGTTCATTTACAGGAATTTATTGGAAACTTTGTCCCCTGTACCCTCCTGATATATGTACCATTCTACTGAAATACAATTTTATCAGTTTGCCCATGGGACTCAAACTCTGGGAAATTAATTTGTGCTAACCAAACTCACAAGATATTGATTTATAAACTAGTAAAATCACTTTTTAATTTACCATGGGAATGCTACCTGATCCAAGAGCCAGAAAAATTCATCTGATGTCTTTGAGTTTCCACTGCGTTCAGTGCAGCAGGCACTCCAACGAATGCTACGATGAAAACAGCTCGTCCCCATCCTCAATAAGCTCAAAATCTGGTCAGAGGGCTTGGACAACACTGAATAAAATACAAGTCAAACTATACAATAAATGGATGAGTGATATGTAGTGATCAAATTATACACAGGAGGTCCCTTTCCTTCTCCTAGACAGACTCTTAGTTAGGAAACCGATCATACTTCAGATGAATTTTCAGTAGATGCATTTTAAGGTATGTTTTTCTAAGCCACTCTTGGTTAATAAATTATCTTTCCCTTTTTCTGCATGTTTCTGTATAAAGAACCAAGACCAGCTTCTGTAATTACAACTCTGCTCTTAGGATACATCTAAACACGCTACAAAATTTTTCAAACTGCGTATCTAGATCCATGAAAAGTTCAATCTTACTGTGATTGTTATTACAAACATAAATATCTTTATTTCTGTCCTCTAGAGTCACAGCTAATTTGTAAGATGATTCAAAAGTTACATGCAAAAGGCAAAAATTATATATAGTCAAAGTACCCCTAAAAATTCCATAAATAGCCTATATATTAGAGTATATAGGGGTTTTGTAAAACAATATTCAGCAATATAAATGTATACTGTTTAGTAAACTGTGATAATAAAGAGTATATAATCCAAAAAAAGAATGTATAATCCAAACACAATTTTAAAGTACTTTAACTAAAGTATTTTAAAGAGTATTTACATAACAGAATTTATACAAATTAAATATATGCATCATGCATATTTTATAGATTTCTTTCATTGAAGAGATTTTAGGTAGGCCTCTACGTAACCCATATATACTGAGACACCTGTCTTTTAAATCACAAGATCGACAGCGCTGCTTTTGAGGAGATTTCCTATAGTCAGCTTATCTTAGACATTTTATGTGGTTTCTTAGGTATTAACTTGAGTCTCAGGCTTCTTTCCTAGATTTGGATGTTCTCTAATTATTATATTCGCCCAAACAGTCCATGCAACTGGTTGGCATCGAGCCCACGTTCTTGTCTCTTATCATGGATAGCAACTAGCCTGCAAGAAAATCATAAACCTGAACTTGATGCTATTTGTACTGTACTCAATCAGCTGAGCCTCAGTACTCAGACCTGGAATGATAAAACAGTTTTATTTTACAAGCACAGTGAAGCAGGAATAGCTGTGTACATAAGTTTCAGCCTACATCTCAATGTGTGACTAAATGCCTTTGCTCACTATAACAATAATCTTAGGTAATCATTAATAATACTGTTGATGGTACTAATTGTTGCCTGTTTATTTTCACAATGAGATCAACATTATTTATACTTTTAAGAAACCAGAGTGTGAAGGATTTGCAAAAGCCTTGCTTGATTTGAAAGCAAGTGGCAGAGCAAGGATGATGGTTTCCCCCATCTACTAGATAAGACAGTCGTCCCTTGATTTGATCATAACCATTTTGCAGAATAGTGGGAGGACTTGGTAAAAGATGGTTTTTAGAATCTGGCGTTGAAAGTGTACATTGCTCAGGCTCTAGAATCCAACAGCTGAGTGTGAATCCCACCTGTTCCACTTACTGGCTGGGTGACCTCTAGCAAGTTACTTTAAACTTTTCAAGCCTCAGTTCCTTATCTCCTTTTGGGGTTTTTGAGACAATTAAATGAAATAACAGATAAAATGCTCAGCACAATACCTGGCATGCGATTAGAGCTCAATAAATATTATGTGTTTTTTAATCTTAATGATATCTGTAATTTCAAGCTTTCAACAACTTTTGTACAGCTCTTATATGTGCACCTGTGTAAGATGAAGACCAGTAATTAATTTGACTGTTCTCCCTAGAAACAACTATATATATATAACTACATATATAACTACATATATGCTAATGAGGACACACATAATCTTCCTCACTCCCAACACCTATTTTCAGTGTCCTCCCATGATATTTTCTCAATCTGTAATGTGAGATATGTAACTACAGGTGTATTAAAAGCAGAACAGGAAACCACACAAGTTTCTTAAAATAAGAATACACAGTGAGCTCAGATACATGATGTTTATATACCTATCTAAAAAGGAAATATAGTCAGTATGCAGTATACTCAAAGCTAACCACAAATGAGGAGTAAAAAAAAAAACACCACAGTTTATTTTAAAATTACACACGTCTTACTTTCATTAGTGTATATAAGAATTTCATTGTAAAATGTGTTTTGTTTTTTTTAATTTCACAGCTATGTGTGCCCCACCTGAATAATTCTACTGTGGTATTTATTGATTATGCTCTACAACACATACGTTGAGCTAAAGCTGAACATGAGGTGCTGTTCTGGCCTCCCACACCTCAGCAGCACACATGCGATGTAACCAAACCCCATCCACTGCAGGGGTCAGCAAGTCACACTTGTGTTTCTCAGAGCTTGGTACATGAGCTGTTCAAGGGAAATGTTGGGGGTAGCTCTCAATTTTTTAAATTAATGTGTAAATTCCATGATCTTCTATGAACTGCAAGTGAATTGGATTTTGTTTTAGAATTGGTAAATGAAATACATTTAGCTTTTTTAAAAAGTGTGTTGATTTGAAAACTAGTATGGGGACAGGGCAAAAAGTAAAAATGTTACACTCTACTGACTGAAATTGTGGATACTGAACCAAACAAACAGACGTGGATAACTGTTGCTATTTTAACTTAAAATACTATTATGACAGATTTAAATTTTACTTAAGAATAGCGTTAATATCAAATTTATTTGACAAATCTCTTACTCCCTTTAACTATTACATTTTTAGTAGCAGTGATTTGCTAACATTTGCACAAACTATGCTGTGGTCCATATACTTCTTAGGCACTGAAGTGTTTTCTTTTAAATTTGCGCTGCTATGTATTTATACATCTTCAGGAGAGAGGAAAAGTGTATTGATAGTCTTGTTATGAGACTGAACGTCTGTGGATCAGTAAAAGCAAAGGAAATTTTAAAATACATAAAGTAGTTCTTCTTACCTAAAGAAATGTTCCACAGAGATTCCCCCACATTCCTTAAGGTTGTAAACTTATTGAGTTTTAATTATATCTTGGGCATGGTGCTAAGCTTTGAGTACAGGTTGGTAAAAAAACCCAGACATGGTTCCTCCCCTCCTGAACCAGTCAGCTAGCTAGTGAGACAGACAGACATTAGACAATTAAATACATCTCTCTGAGGAGGTGACATGTTGAAAATCTCAGAAGGGTAGGTAGGGCCGGTAAGGTCCAAGCAGAAGGAAAATGCGCAGAGACCTGGGGGCAGAGAGAAGTTTGGTCCATTACACAAACTCACAGGAAGCTTGTGCAGCAGGAGCTTAGTGAAGGAGGGCAAGAGCTGGGAAAGGTAGGCAGGAGTCCCTGCAGATTCGCCCAGGTACTGGCATTTTATAGTAAATTGACTGAAACCACAATAGAGCTAATGTTGTTACATTATCTTGAATATACAGGGAGAAATATTAAAGAGAATTTGAGGACCATGAAAAAAATCCATAAAATTGCTAAAATTCCCTACTGGGAATAAAAAACCCCACCAAAACATCATTTTGTTGAAATTTCTGTCAACAGGTTCTCTGACTGCTGAAGTCACCGACGATACTACAGGCAAATAGCCACTTGGGAAGCACCACAGGAATTCCCTTCAGTATTTAACACAGCTTCTGAAATTCTTTTCTGTTTTGCCAGCTGCTGCCTGAGCCACGGTGCCACACCTCCCACATTTCCCCTTGAACCTAGGAAGGAAATACAGTACTGAGTCTGTGGTGACAGGACCCATGATGGTGACACTATAAAGAAGAAGGAAAGGAAGGAGACTATGTGAGCCCCCCATTTCTTCTTTAACAGGGCTGCCTCCCTGCCTTACACCTTCACTCCGCATTTGATGCACAGGCTCTATAGTCAGGTAAAATCTTCCTGACCTTTACCCTCCACAGGTGCATTTTCACACTGCTTGTTTCCTGCTCAGTTCTGTTATAGAGTACTTAGGCGTCTACTATCAATGACTTTGATTTGGGGGTTCTCAGTCCATACAAATGGTGTAGATATCGTTCTTTTATTACACTTTTGAGTGTGCCTCTCCTTGATTCAGAATTGGATTTGCTAATGATATTCTGTATTTCAGGTACATTGTGGCTTGCATTCTCTTTTTATGAGCACGCATGGGATTTTAAAAATAATTTAATTGGGTAAGTGAATCAATTCCAGGATCTAAGCACTAAGGTGGGTAGACCAAGTTTTGAAATATAACTAGTTTAGAAATTGGGAGCTGCTTGAACTCAACGGCATTTTCCTTCGTAGTAATCTCGTTCTATGACTCATTTTGAGAGTCCACAGTGTTACCGCTGCTGTTTTGGTGGTGAGTGAGTAGCCTTCCTGTTTCCTGCTCTCCTGACTGGAAAGAGCATTTAATTCTTCTTTTCTAATGAAAGCGCTTAGATAATATCCCCATAAATCTGCCTGTTGGTCTCCTTTTTATCTTCCCACATTAAAAACAAACTTAAGATTGTATTTTCATTGTACTTTTATAGGTTCAGGGTAAGGTACGGTGCAAATTAGAACAGGATTCAAATTGGACGGTCAGATATGATTTCTTTCTAGGCAAATGTAAAAAGTACAGAAATATATCCTTTAGCAAAATGAGAAAAGCCATCCAATATCCCAATAAACCTATAAATCATATTATTGACGAACAGAAAACATCAAATGATTATAAACCATTATTTATGCAAATGTCTCAGAAAAAAGATATGCTAAGAGTATTTTTTCAAGCACAGAATCAGACAAAAATCTCTAAGGTGATCTGTGTGTGTCAGTCATTCTTTCAGAGCCCTGGACTGCTCCACAGGCCCTTCATGCCAAAACCCAGGCTGGCCAAAACTCTGGTAGATAGAGCATAATCTCAGTCAGGAAGGGACAAATTACTTATTAAAAGAAACCACATATTACCTTACAAGTATTTAGAATTACCTGCTGATACTTTTTTCTATCAATGCGAATTAAGTTCACAGTTAATTTATTCTCTTTAAGAGCACGATTTCACAGTCCTGTTTCATATACGTGATTTACTTTTATTAATAGATGGAAATCAAGGAGTTGTCTTTGTTACGGTGTTGACCATGTTAGCATTTTTCAGATGCCAGTTTCCTGGTGTTTCAGGCCACTATGACTGAAGAGTGAAGGAAGATGCAGGCTGAGGTGGGGGCGGGGCAGCTGCTGACCCCCGGGGATCTCATCACTGGACACTAGTCGGTCTGTTCCAAGGTCCAGGATCCTTCTCCTTCCCACTGCTTTTCCTTCTTGAGGATAGCTCACTCTAACATAATCCATTTTATAAAACTGCTGTTGAAACTTGAGAGATTAATTTTACTTATTGGTAATCCACCAGGATTACCAGTTTTGTCTATAGTATACAAAATGTCAACAAGATAATTTAAATTACACTATTCTTCATAAGTACTAATACCTAAAAAATCTTAGCCAGTGATTTTATTGTGAGCGTATCAATGGTATAACTGGGAGAGAAGGTGATATTCATATTTTTAAATGACTCTAAATTTTTATTTTAGGAGAACTGTAGTTACCACACATAATTTATTATTTTCCATTTACTACTAACCAAATTATGCATCTTAAAATATTTTTTAAATCACAGTATTGCTTGTGGACTTCACTTTATGCAAATAACTGAAATCCACGGTTTGTATAGCATTTAGGATTATGAATGCAAGGAACTGATAACACTTAAACAACTGTTAGAAGTTTATTATGTATTTTTTCCATTATTTCTTTATACAGTTTTAAAGCATGTGGGAAGAACCAGATACGAGAAGGAATGAAGTTGTTCACTGAATTGCTAGAAGGTCAGCCCTCCATTTTCGCCAGGAAGAGAGGCAATTGGGATAAACAGGTATAAATCATGAAAGACACTGTAATTCAAGTTAAAGAGTTTACACTTTACCTGAAGGCAAAGAAGAGCAGTTGAAGAGTTTTAAGTACAGTAACATTTTCAGGTTGGGGTTTTAGGAAGAATGTGGGCAGAATTTGAAGAATGAAGAAGGAAGAACGGTTAGGATGTTACTGCATTAATATGGGAGAGAACTGATTAGATACATGTAAAAAGGGGAGGCGTTAGGGATTCAGTTTTTGACATATGTCATGAGTGGACAGTGCACACATTCGGGGTTTTTTTGAGGAAGATGCAGTGATAAATTCAGCTTTGGACATATTGAATTTAAGGTGTCCTTGGGATGACATCCAAGTAGAAATGTTCAAGAGACAATTGAACATACATGTTAGCAAATGTAAGAGGAAAGACCTAGACTAGGGGGTTTAGGTTTGGAAGTCCAGCAAACCGATGAATAAATACATGGAAACAGATGAAATCACCAACAAGTATACAGAAGGAGAAGTCCGCTAGATTTGAGAGAGAAGCAGAGAAAGAAGTGAGGACTTCTAATTTTCCCTTATCAGTGAAAAGAAAAGCATTTTCAAAGGACACTAACCACAACTTCTAAAATACCGGCCGTGTTCCGGTGTAGATTTCAAGAGAGACTCTAAAGTTTTCAACCAATACCTCAATTGCTCTAATTAGCTCTTCTAATCTTATTCTTGTTTTTATCAAATTATCCTTTGATGTTCATTGTAGCCATTATTTGTACCCTCTGGTCCTGTTCGCAAACTACTGTTTTAGAACGAAGTTCTTTTTGATGGCTTTCCTTCCCTTAATTTCTGACTATTTTATCCCCTTTTTCTTCAATTTTTCTCCATTTTGTTTAATTATCAGTATGTATTTGCAGTGGCTATCTTCCTTTTTCAATGCAAATATGTCATACTTAGGTACAACATGTGTTAAGGGGGCATCTTGAGCAAGTCTGTGAACCTGTGATTTATTGTTTCTTTGAGAAAGCGCATTCTGAGTTTGTTACTTATTTTGAAGAAATTTGGGGTTGTAACTTGTTTTAAATAGAAGCTTGGCTGTATCTGAAAATTTCTGCTCTGGATCCTTATTTGGCCCATTTCCTCAAGTTTGACGATATACTCTTATGTTACATTACTTAAATTATTCTATATCATTGTACCAATATGATTTACTCATAGGCAAATGAACAGGCAAACAGTCTGTGTTGCCATCAATAAAATACATCATTTCTAATGAAACAAAGATTTCTCATTCATGTCATAGAAAACTATTAATATATTAATTCCACAGTTTATCTAAACATTTAACGTGCTCAAAATGATGTCATACAGATGGCCAACAGACACATGAAAAAAATGCTCAACATCACTAATCATTAGAGAAATGCAAATAAAAATCACAATGAGATACCACCTTCACACCTGTCAGGAGGGCAATCAACAACAAATCAACAAACAAGTGTTGGTGAGGATGTGAAGAAAAGGAATCCCTCGTGCACTGTTGGTGGGATTGCAGATTGGTGCAGCCACTGTGGAAAACAGTACGGAGGTACCTCAAAAAATTGAAAATGGAACTACTTTATGACCCAGCAATTCCACTCCTGGGTATTTATCCAAAGAAATCCAAAACACTAATTCAAAAAGATATATGCAGCCCTATGTTCACTGCAGCACTATTTACAGTAGCCAAGATATGGAAACAACTGAAATGCCCATCAACAGACAAATGGATAAAGAAGATGTGGTACATACATACAATGGAGTATTACTCAGCCATAAAGAAGAATGAAATCTTACCATTTGCAACAACCTGGATGGACCTAGAGGATATTATGCTAAGTGAAATAAGTCAGACTGAGAAAGACAAACACCGTATGATCTCACTTATATGCAGACTCTAAAGAACAGAATAAACGAGCAAACTAAACAGAAAGAGACTCCGAGATACAGAGAAAAAACTGATGATTGCTAGATGGGAGGGGATGGGGAACACAGTGAAGGGATTAGAAAGTGTAAATTAGTAGTCATAATATAGTCACTGGGATATAAAATACAGCAATATAATCAATAATGCTGTAAAGATTATATAGAATGGCAGATGCGCACTGGATTTATCAGGGGGATCACTTAATAGACTGTGTAGATTCCTGACCAACACGCTATACATCTGAAGCTGAAGGAGAATAATAGTGAATGTCAACTATAATTATATAGTCACAGGATGCGGAGTACAGCACAGTGAAGGTAGTCAATGGTATTATAGCAGCTACATACAATGTCAGAGGGATAGTAGATTGGGGAGGGGGGTTATCATTTGTGAGGGGTATGTCTAACTATTACATTGCTTTGTACACCTGAAACTAATTTAAAAAAAAAGTCTTACAGGACAGGAGAGTAGAAGATTTCTACCCTGGAAAATTAGCTCTTTTAATATTTGGTATTATTTTTAAACAAACTAACAATTTAAAACTCTGTTTTAGGTAAATGGTTATGGTTGTTGACATACTGATGAGAGATAATTCTAATTGTTTGTGAATTGCTTTAAAGAAAGGATCTAGTTAATCCTTTTCATGATGCTTGTATTAAATTGTCCTTTGATTTGAGTTGCAACTATTAAACTATTATTTGTACATTCTGTCCCTGCTTGCAAGCAAATGTTTTAGAATCGTGTCATTTTCACTGGCTTTGCTGTGAAAGAATCGTTTCATTTCTGATTACAGCATTCACAAAAACTCTGGCTACCCTGAGCTGTGTTTTATCATTTGAGGCTATGATCCAGTGTGGCCTTAATGCATTTCTTCTGTTGGCCTGGTTTGTGGTCTCCCTATTTTAGATTACCATGTAGCAGCTGCCTGGACAGCCTTCTGTCATTTATTTTCAACAGTGTTATATAGCATCCCACATAGCTTCAAGGATGATAAACTGGCTGGACTCCAGGGCTTGCACTGTAATCCTGCCTTGCCATTTAATGTTAAGTGTATCTCACAGGTGACACTGATGAAACTGCTTAAGAAATCATATAGTATGATCTTTAGTAGAGCTAAATCTCACTTTTATATGTAGGATGAGATTCTGTTTTGATCAACTTCAGGGCAAATATTAACACTGTATCAGAAAACTGCATCACTGTTTAATGTCTAATATATCTTTTCTATTTATCAGTCCATTCTTTCATACCTTTGATTCCTGAGATACGTTTACTGATCTGTATTTGGGGTGATATCTGTACCCTCAAAACAAACTGAATTTAACTGATACATGATTTAATTCACAAACTGTTCTATCAGCATATATTGTTATTATATATAAAAATGTATAGATCTGACCTTTCAAAGTTAAAAAAAATTCTTCCCAACATTGTAGTCAATTTATCTGTCACTCATACTAGATCCTGACTGGCACCTAACCAGTCATGAGAGGAATAAGGACTTAAAAATCTTTGCTAATTAAGACCTGCTTGTAGGAAACTGGTGCAAACATCTCAAAGTGCTAAAAAGAAAGCAAATAGGGTTATCAATGTTACTTCAATTTACAAACTATAACACAGATAAGACACCACAATCATAGTTTTAACTGTTGAACTGTGGCTTGATTCCGGTTACTATTTAGCCAATACTTATCAATTACATTTGGACTGGCCTTATAAATATTGAACAAAAAAAGTCTTGCCTTATTTAGTGAAATCTACACAACATTTTGTAAGTGCTCCTAATCTGAAGCAAACTTATCCAATTTGAATTTTATTACATCTTATCTGTACTTTGTTGAGGCAGAATGAATGATTATACAGCACAGGCTGTCAGCAAAGAGGATAAGGAGAAAACCAAGGGCATTGATAATCTGCAAATTGTAGCTGCTTGCCTGACTATTTGAGAGTCAACTCTCAATCCTTAAATATTTGATTCCCACCTTTAGGTAAACACGAACACTATTGCTGAATTGACCCATTCAGTTTCTATGTGTTTCTCATTTACTAGTAAATGTCTAATACATTAGAGCAGCTCATTAGCAGATGCTGCCAGTCATTTCATTAATTGCTTCCAGAATTTGGGTTAAAAATCATAATCCAAAATTGTTACTCAAATGTTTACTTTGTGGAAAACAAAACAAATTAAACTGCCTTTCCAGTGGTTAAATATGCAATTATTCTTTAATAGTAGACAATCCAAACCAATTTTTCCAAATCATTTAGGTTTCCTATTAATGAGGTTTTGGTATGTATTTTCATAATTATTACTGAAGTCACAAAACAGTTAAATTTTAAAGAAATGGCTTGAATAGTGAATTAAGCAATTTTAAAAGAAGATTGCTATCTTTTGTGCCAAAATCTGCAATAGAGCACATCTTTTCTTGATTTATAACGTAGGTGTACACAGTTTTGTTTGATTTCAGCCTTCCTTAAATGAGGGTGCTTTCAACTAGAAGTCAGGATGATCCATCTTTAATCTTGACTTTTTATCAATTTACCTAGAACCTTCTTTCACTTTGGTGAACAACAAGATCAAACATGTACTGAGAGCCCATTATGTGTCATTTAATGTTTCTATACCTTAGATACCATATCTGTAAAATGGATTAAATTGTTTCTCTTCCAGATCTTTCCTGGCTATAAAAGGATGATTTCTCTTGGGAGCTCTGGTTGGATTCAGAGAAGTGTCATTCTGGTCAGCGTGACCTTCAAAGTAATGGAGCTACTGGAGCTAATAGGAAGGCTCACTACTTAAAAAGTCACACAAAATTTGTTACAATTATACTGAAAAAACCTGGTTAAACTGTATCAGGAATTTTATTACCATGCATTATTAGCACTTAAAGATATTGTTCTTTCTTCAAGGTCAGCCTCAACTTTGTGTCTGTTGAACTAGGCTTTTTTTTTTTTTTTAACGAACTTACTGATAAAGTGTTGAGATCAAGAATGAGGATGATCATGATGTAATGCAGAATTGTACACCTGAAATCTATGTAATTTTACTAACAATTGTCACCCCAATAAATTTAATTAAAAAAAAAAAAGAATGAGGAGGATGATCATTCGGGAAATTTTTTATAAATTAAAGCAACAAGAATCCTAATTAACATTAATAACAAAATGGGGAGTCAGTAGCTGTTTTTTAAATGTATATATTTTCCAGAGCTGTGCTATATGAGTGAAGGCATGGGAAGGAGAACATGGTATTGACACGTAAGGAGTTTATTTTTAGGGGCAAATAGACTCACATTCAGAAAGTAGCCAGAGAACTTCATCCTACGTCCCACATCATGAAATGCTAGATGATGTACTAGAGGTAAAAGTGATCCTAGTAACTCAGAGACATCATCAGCTTGAGCTTATCAATGCCAAGGGGACTTCTTGAAGATTGTGGCACTTGGCTACACCAATACCCACAAACTGGATGATTGGGAAGTTTCCTGACAAAGGAGGACATTCCAAGTAACAGCTTAACCTGGCACTAATATGTGGTAGTTCTCCCATTATCATCATTTTTATTTAACTTTTTTAATTATTACTTTCAGAATTGGATAAATTAAGAAGGAAATTAGTTTGTGTGTCTGGCATGTAATTTTTAAAAATGAAATATTTTCCACTCATTTGGTGCAAAATTAGCTCACTAAAATCACACAGAATTACCAATACATTTATTTCTCTGGGTGAGGGATGAATGTTCAAGCTAGCTACCGCTATGACATTATTTGGTACAAGTAGTTGTCTTTGATAATTGTAGAGTTGTCCATAAGGGAGTAAAAATGGTTACAGATAGTTTGATTCTTTAAAAGCACAAGTTTACTCTGTAAATAAAAGTATTTATCAGTCTAGAACTATTCAGCTACCACATTTAATTTCATAAATTTATTTTAATGTATTATGAATTTTTAATATGAGGCAGGCATATTTATGTAAGTTTTCACATATTAAAAGTCACTGTCAAATTTAGCTTTGACATAGAATACTTCAGGAAATAGGCTAATCAGTACACTTTAGTCACTTATTTTACACACTCATATTAGGAAGTAGGATTTCAAATTTGAGATAAAAGTATTTTCCTCCGTAGACACAGAGAGTTTGTATCTTGGATATTCTGGTCACTCAATTTTCAAAGATTGTAAACTGTTATCAGACCCCATTATTTTGATACATGCATCAGAAAATATAATTACAGTTCCTATTATTAATGGTCCTGCTGCCTGACCTTCTGATCAGCTACAAGTTGTTGAACCAGAAAGCATGTGTAGCATCCTTGCTAAGTGAAAATCACCTATCGAGGACTGCAAAGACTCTGGCTTTGGGGTAGAGGTGGGGTTCAAAATGAAGCAAAGTGTATGATATGCAGATGTCCCTAGAAGACTTCATTCTGAGAAGATGTAAATGTAGTACTCATGATGGTTTAAGTAGATTGTGGTTATAGATTACGCTGGTGCAGGTGAGAAATTGTAACAGGCTGTGATGTGAAATCATCTTCACATAAAGTACAAGGTACTGTTTCGTTCTTTGGATTTATTCTTTAGTTCTTTTCAAAAGGTGAATTGGATTGGATTTTAATTATATTTCAGACAAACCTTCTACTTTCAACCTCTGCAAAATCTACATTTTTATGGAGTTTTAAAAAAACAGTCTTTGTACGTTTCCTGTACCCTTTAATACTGTGATTTATTTCTTTCTTTATCCATAAGAGAGAATTTTCTCATGTTTTTCTTTTCCTCATCTTCACTAAAATCTTTTACGTGAAATGACCTATCAGAAAAATTATGACAAGGCCCTAGCAATCTGAAAATTGTGTAGTTAGTCTCTGTGATCAATGGCTTATGCTTCTTCTTTCTTCACCATTCCTAATTATTTGTTTGCTCTTGCTGTTAGGTGTATTGTTTTAAGCACTCAGCTGTTGTAGTGGGTATGAAGTGCCTGACAGTCCACTGAAAATAAACCAAGATAAATTACAGCTCTGGCAGAGGTTCCAGTCTTTGTTATTCTTGATATGGTACCATCTGTGACTCTGGTGAATTCCCTTAGACCTTTAAAAAGGCCTGTCAAACTGCTCAACAGAAATTAAACTTCTTTTCCCTAAGGCTACTAGTAGGGTCACAACCAGAATTATTCCACAACAAATCTCACACTTTTAAATCAAAAAATATTTTCATCCATTAAAGTTAAAGAAACAAAAAGGTTTTAGAAAATATCCTTTGAAATTATCTAGTCCACTTCCTCTTTATAAAAGAATATTTTTAATTCCTACCTTTTTACTGTCTTTTGATCCCTACCTTTTTACTGTCTTTCATTAAACAAAACAAACAAGTATATGCAAATTATTAAATGCTCCTTTTGTAAAGAAAGCTAAATCACATCACTGCTCTGTTGACAACTCTGCAGTGACTTCCCATCTCACACAAGCTGAAGTCCTTCCAGCGGCCTCAGGATTCACACACCTCACCCCTGCTTCCGCTCTGACCTCACCTCCTCGCACTCTCCCCTGAATCATTCTGTTCCAGTCACATCGGTCTTCTGTTGGCTCCTCTATCATGCCACGCATGCTCTTTTCTGCCTGACATACTTTTCTGCCAGAGAAATTAAATTAACACAGCTTACTCCATCATCAGCTTCACATTTTTGCTCAAATGTCAACTTCCTAGAGGCCTTATTTCTGCCCCTCCCATCTGAAATCAAAACCTTACCACGACCACCAACCACCACCACCCACTGGAAGTACTTATCTTTCTGCTCCCTTCCAAAGCATTTACTACCTTCTAACATACAATATAGTTTATTTGTTCACTTTCTTCTTCCTCCGCTAGAATGTAAACTCCAGGCCAGGAGTGTTTTTGTTTTGTTCTGTTTCCTTCTGTTTTGTTCATTACTATGTCTCCAGCATCTAAATAATTCTTGGCACATATGAAGTATTCAACACATATGTGTCTGATGACCAAAACAATGACTTAATGAATAAAGCTCTCTTTACTCTGCTTTGAACCAATATTCCATTTTCTAGCTTTTAAAAGTGATTTGTGCAAATATATGGTGATGAAAGGAGAACTGACTCTGGGTGGTGAACACACAATGGGATTTATAGATGATGTAATACAGAACTGTACACCTGAAATCTATGTAACTTTACTAACCATTGTACCCCAATAAACTTTAATTTAAAAAAAAGTGATTTGTACCATTTACCCACATATTACCCTGACCATATTGAAATAATTCAAAAGAACTTCATGCGAACATTTAAAACATAAACTTGGCTTTAACTTACTTTTAAAACCAATGTAATACAAAAATAGTTTGAGAGTGTAAGGATGGAAAAGAATATACCATGCAAACATTAATTTTTTAAAAAAAAGAATAGCTATATTAATATGTATCAGATAAAGTAGACTTCAAAGCAAAAAAGTTGTTAGGGACAGACACTACATAATGATAAAAGGATCACTTCATCAGAAAGACATACCGTGTTTCCCCGAAAACAAGACTTAGCCGGACCATCAGATCTAATGCGTCTTTTGGAGCAAAAATTAAAGTAAGACCCAGTATTATATTATATTATATATTACAGTATGTTATATTATACCAGGTCTTATATTATAGTAAAATAAGACCGGGTCTTATATTAATTTTTGCTCCAAAACATGCATTAGAGCTGATGGTCCGACTAGGTCTTATTTTCGGGGAAACACGGTAATAATTCTGATTCTTGTCCAATAGGGGACATCTCTCCATTTTTCTAGAGTGGTAGAGCTCTGAGATTGCTAAAATACATTAAGAGGAGTACAAACTGCATCAGTATCACCAAGAGTGAAAGCCGTGGGGATCTCCTGGAACCCCCCTTGTTATCACAGCCCTTTTAAGGCAAGGCTCTGCGAGAGAGGGACGGGAGGCATCTGCAGGCGTGATGACAACGACGCCTGAAGGAAGTCTCTCTGGCCGGCAAGAAAGCCAACTGTGCCACCCCGCAGCATTTGTGCCAATGGAGACAAGCTGTCTGAGCCACTGGCTCCAGTTAGTTGTTGTTGTCTAATTAGCTTGCCTACCAAAAGAAACAACAACATTGAGGAAATTCAACAATCTCTCATCAAAGCCTAATATTTAAATTCCTTGCCATCAACTCATTTAGAGCCATTTGGCAGAGAAATCTGCCCTTTTGCCCGCCTACATACCAATTTTCTGCCTACTATTCTGTCTTGTACATTGGCAAAATGTAAGCAATGCATTTGCTTTTAATTGCTTTTAGGACATTCAAGAAAAGAAAATATGCAACGTCACCCCCCCAACCCCCCGGTAAAACAGATCCACTGTGTATTTCTTGATGTCCATTCTGAGAGTGAAGCCATGCACATGTTAGATGTTCCATAAATATTTGTCTATTTGTCAATATAACACTAAAATTTTTACTTTTAACAACTACAATTTCCTACTATCAAATATATTCATATGTATATGAATTTCTACTTTAATTTTCATATCATTAAACATTAAAATGTTCATCAAAAATTATTTTGCTAAATTCTCAAGAGAAACCAACATCTACTATGGCAAATAAGATCCTGGGGTAAGAGGGCCAGAGCATTAAGTATGAATATCTTATTTAGTTTAAACAGCATTTGTGTGAAAAGGCTACTGAGACCAAGACATTTTAGCGAAATGGCAGGAATCTATTTCATAGACTCAAAGATCCAAAGGTAAAAGGTACTTTTAGAGATGATCTAATCTAATCTTTTGTTTTGCAAATTAGGAAATTAGCCTGTCAAGATTACTGGCATGCTTCATCTTCTTCTTTTTTATTGTACCAAATTATTCTGAAATTTTGTACAACTTTCATATTAGATCACAAAAAAAGAAAATATTTGATCTTAATATTTATATTATGACCACTGTTCTATGTTTATGGTAATAAATATAAGACGAGCCAATTATTGCATAATCATTGTTAATAAGAAATCAACATATCCTATGATCCTACAACTAAGACTAAAAGAAATATGGAATGACATCTCATGAAATCAGAACCTGAAAAACTTCATCTTCACAAGCTCCTAGACCACACCAACTCCTATTTTGCACACAGAACTTTTATCTGGTTTACGATGCTTTTTTTCAAATCTGTGTAAGGTGTCACTAGTCTATAAAACTGTGTCCAGCCTTCCCAGGGTTGATGAGATAAAACACAGCTAGAGCGTTGGCTTATTTCACCAGAGTACATCCTCTTCTTTCAGATCATCACTGGCTTTTCATGACTTCAGCAAGACTGACTCTACCAGCAGCACGGTGCCCAACTCATTCTTCCCAGCTGATGCCCACCCAAGAATTCTATAAAATGTTGCTGGTCCACGCATTCCGTATTGGTTGTTTTCCTGGTTTGTATAGCCAAGAAAAGACAATGAACATTTTAATACGCACTCGTATAACTGCCTTGCCAACAAGAAAAAAATACAGAGAATGAAGTCATATACCTTCATTGTCTGAAAGAACAGAGAAAGCAATTCCAGAACAGCTTCCTGACAGTCTTCAACATTAATCACAGCCACAAACAAACCTGCTATAAGTACAATAAGCAATCTTATCTGTATTGGCTTACACAAACATTTCTCCTAACGATAAGGCTACTTAAAGAGTTTCTCATTAGTGAAATGAACGCGACAATGGTGGGAGGAAAGGGGTAGTAGATTAGATTCTGTATTGCAGATTAAGCTTTATGTGTCTTTATAAGACTTCCAGAAAACTATATATAACCTCAAATGATTTTTAGATGATATTTCAGTAACACTTCTCTCACTTAATAATCAATATTCCTACCGTGTTTCCCCGAAAATAAGACCTAGCTGGATCATCAGCTCTAATGAGTCTTTTGGAACAAAAATTAATGTAAGACCCGGTCTTACGGGTCTTATGATATATGATATGCTATGACATGTGATATAATACCGGGTCTTATATTAATTTTTTGCTACAAAAGACACATTAGAGCTGATTGTCCAGCTTTGTCTTATTTTGGGGGAAACAGGGTAGTAAGATTAAGTATTTTTTAAAAATCAAGGGATGAAAGTATCTTAAATGTTTCTTTTTTAATCTAACTAATTTAAAAATATAAAAATATCAGCATCTACTCAAAGAGATAGTCTCAAAAAAAATTGGAATTGGTACACCTCTCTTCATTTTTAGATTACAGTTTACAAAACATATATCTGAGGAAAATATCTTAAATGTTTCTTTCTTAATCTAACCAACTTAAAAATATAAAAATATCAGCAGCTACTCAAAGAGATAGTCTCAAAAAAATTGGAATTGGTATACTTCTCTTCATTTTTAGATTACAGTTTACAAAACATATATCTGAGAAGTGAAATGAGACAAGAAATTCTTACTTTCACATTAGGGAGTTCCCAAGAACCAAAGGGCACTCCCTGTGGTTGCCACCTAACATGAGTTAAAAAAAAGTATCAGATTTAAGGTATCTGTTCTTTTTCCACCCCTATTGGAACCAATTTCCCCCTTTACTAAATTTCCATAATGCTTTACTTGAAGTAGCTTAATGATTAAATTCAGTCTCATATAATTATTCAGTGTGATCATATAACGTGTCCAAACCAGGACATCTTAAAGAGAAAGGGGAGACATTATTAATAATTATGCCAGGACGAGAGGCACAAAATAGGACATAAGGGCTCCTAAATTATTCTCATCATTCCTCTCCTATATTAGACTTGTAACTCAATGACATGGGAGAGCTGGACATTCATCATTGTATTTCTCACAGTAGTACACTACCTTGCACAAACTAAACATTCAAGTCTTACTAGCTGAAAAGTAAACGAACAAATAAACTGAAGAGGACCTCCACAGCTTCTTAGGGAAGTGTAAGTAAGTAAGTGTAATATTTGGATTGCTTTGGACAAAGCTAAATTTGTAAATCTACTGCTCTGGATTTAAAAATCAAAAAAAAGGGGAGGGAATGGAAATTAATTAGGCTATAACATTAAATATATTTAATGTTCTCTATATAATATTAAAAGACCTAAATGTGTTCAAATCCTAACAGTAAAATCTTAATACTGTAGTCACCACTACAGTAGCCCACCCTTTATCTGCGGCTTTGCTTTCCACAGTTTCAGTTATCCACAGTCAACTGTGGTTCAAAAATATTCAATGGAAAATTCCAGAAAAAAAACTAACAATTCATAACTTTTAAATTTAAACTTATCGGAACTCACCCTTCCGAGCAGTGTGCTGGAATCTCCTGCTGTCCTGTCCAGGGCGGGTAATCCTCCCTTTGTCTAGCATATCCAAGCTATATACGCCAGTCCCATTATACGAGTCACTTAGTAGCCATCTAGGTTATCAGATCAACACTCGGCTGTCTGCAGTGCTTGTGTTCAAGTCGCCCTTAGTTCACTTAATATGTAATGGTCCCAACGCGCAACAGTAGTGATGCTGGCAATTAGGATATGCCAAAGAGAACCTGTCTTAAAAGAAGCCCTTGCTTCTCTTAAGTGAAAAGCTTAAAGTTCTGAACCTAATAGGAAAGAAGAAAATCACATGCTGAGGTTGCCAAAATCTATAGTAAGAACAAATGTGCTATCCATGAAATTGTGAAGGAAAAAGAAATTCATGCTATTTTTGCTGTCGCACCTCAAGGTACAAAAGTTAAGGCAACAATGCATGATAAGTGCTTAGTTAAGGTGGAAAAGGCATTAAACTTGTGGGCGAAAGACACGAACGGAAAACATGTTTTGAATGATGTCAATGTGTTGAACCAGAAACCATTGAATCTATACGAAGACTTCAGCAAGGGATTCCATGAAGCCAGTAACCACATTTGCATAACTTTTATTAAGGTATATTGTTATAATTGTTCTATTTTATTATTACTTTTGTTAATCTCTTCCTGTGCCTAATTTACAAATTAAACTTTATCATAGGTATACATGTATAGGAAAAAACAGTATATATAGGGTTTGGCATTTTTCTTGGTTTCAGGCATCCACTGAGGATCTTGGAACACATCCCCTGTGGATAAAGGCGGGCCTACAGGCACATATTGAAAGAAAAACTTCTTAAAGTATGATATACTCCTGGCAGCTGAATAATCAGGAGAATTTATCTCTCTCCTCCAGCACAGTATCACATTGGTATGTAAACTATAGAAAAAGTATACAAATTGAGTATGTTCATTTGCTTTTTAATAAATTACTGTTTAATTTCATGTTTCATTTCTTACTATTTACTCTATGTAAAACACACTTTATTATCAAATGTACATCCTTGTCCCAAAGAAAACATAGATACCTCTATGGGGGCTACTTCAATTCTTAAGGAGTAAAATATCCTAGTATTTGTTCTTAGTGAACAAAATGAATGTGTGCCTAGCAGATTCAAAACTGCTGAAGTTTGCCTGACACTAAATAAGGACCTATCCTGCCATATTTCCCATTAACTTTGTATCAGCAGATCTAGTTTTCATTAGGACTAGTCCTGGTTAGTGGCAGAAGCAATTGGTGTTGTTAAAATATTTATAGTTTCATTTCAGTTCCACCTTAGTTTGTTGAGCAGACATAAAACCACAGTCTTCATCATATGTGCCACTTTGTAATTCACAACTGAACTTGACTCCATTATTCATTATAGAACACACAATTTAACAAAATAAAATACCATAAAGAAAACAATCAGAATCCATTTAGGTCTTTTTTCTTTTTAATTCATTTTCCAAAAGCAAGGTGTGGAAAAAAATCTTCAGGAAGCATTTCATAACTACTTTAGTTTCCAGCAATTTTAGTCAATTATAAATAAGTATCATCTCTGATAACTGGAGACAGAAATAATAGGTATAAGGCACAAATAACCAAACTATGTTCATTCTCCTCATACCTAACATTGAAGGAATCTGCTAACAAGCAACAAAACTGAAGGATGTGGACTTCATTTCCTATTCCACTTTCTGGCATTGCAGCTAATAAGGTAGCCGCCAGAAGGCAGAGGAGAAAAGCACAGAAACACAGGAACTGGTTAATCAGACCCTAACCAGGCATTTGGGAAAGTACCCACCTTTAACCTCCCTTCAGAATTTACAAGGAAATTTGGCCTTTCTTAAAAGTCACTTATGGAATAGTCAAGAGTTTAGCTAACATTTTTATTGTTAAACAAATTTAGACAAATATGACAGGCCTCAAGCAACAAAACTTCATTTGTGTAAGAGATTAAATGTCCTGAACACTTTTTGTCTTTAATATTAATAAAATCACAGATTCAACTAATGCAACATTACAATGAAACTGTTTCATCCGGGTCCCAAACAACTGTAAGTGATGAAGTAAAGCAGTAATAAATTGGCCCAGCACCAACTCCAAAATATTTATGCAGCAAAAATCAACAAAACATCATGTAGTAGGTAGTCAAACATTTCATAGTGCACAGTTATTCCAGAATCAGAGTACATACTATTTGACTCATGCAGCTTATAGACACTATCAAATATGTAGCATTCATTCATCCATTTATTTTTTAAACATTTACTGGGCTCCATTATCGTCCATTCAAGGTCCTGGAGAAGTGAAGAGGCATATCACGATTTTTACATTTAAAGAGCTCGATCACAGTATCAAAATAATAGTTGTGCCAAGTGAGGCAGGTACAAAAGTTCTATAAGAGAACATAAGGGTAAAAAAGAGATTTTTGTCTCTTCTGGGTGGGAAAAGGCAGGTTTTACAGAGACGGTGACAGTTGAGCTAAAACTGAGGGACAGACAGGAGTTTGCTAAAAGGAAGAGGAAAGGAATCCTGGCATTTAGAGGACTTTTAACTTACATTCCTTCCACCTGGGCTAGCTTTGGGATCATGCCAAATGACACAAATTATTCCTCTTAAATTCTCTAGAATAAAAATCACCAAGACTTCTGCATTCCCTAGAAGAAACAAGATAATAAATACTACCATGACTGACCAGTGACACGCAAAGAAATGGGTAACTATACGAGTAAATTATAAGGTCATAAAATGTAGGCAAGTTACCTACACACTAAACCGTAGTTCCTCCATCTATAAAATGGAAATAATAAAAGTTGTCCAACCTACCTTCGTAGAGTGGCTATGAAGATCGAATATACTACATATAAAGAAAACTTCTTTTATCAACTATACATCAATAAATACAACAAATCATAACTTGTTAAGACCTAATAAATTTTGATGTTAATTTCTGACTCATAGATTCAAAATTTTCTTAATTAAGGTGTGTAAGATTTTATATACTTATATTAATACTATTGACAGCTATGTTTCATTGAAACATAAATGTTTAGAACAGAGACGAGGAAATGCTTTCTACAATAAAAAAATACACAAAATTTTCAGGCCTCTGTGGCTTAATTAAGCCTACAAATCAAATTATTTGGTGTAGATGCCAAATTAATGCTAGACAAAATAATCATAATACTACTAAATTATAGGAAAAAAGACATGGTATTTTCTAAAGCTTCCTGAAAAAAGAAGACTACACATTGCTTCATGGATTTTTAGAAGTGTTATAGTTTTGTTTTTGCCTTTATCTTAAATTCTAAGGTTTGGAAAGTTACATAATCTCTAAGGACTTCATTGACTCTGATGTTCAAACCATTTCTAAAATTCTAATAAAAAGCATCAGTAAAAAATGAACGTATAGAGAAAGGTAGTTACGGTCCTATAAAATAAGATACACAGGCTACAAAGCTTTACAGAAAACACTAAAAAGAATACCTGTGATGATTCCTCACTGAGAAGTCGCACGGTGATTTCCCAATCTGAAAAGCAGCACTTCCGTTTGGGAGAAATAACCGATTTACAACAGCTTCCAGTTTCAGAACTCTCTAACGGTGGAGCTCAGCCTAGTTAAAACTAACCACTGTAAGAATGCTCACCCTGTGTAAGTACATCTTGAGTTTTTAAGAAGCTTTCAAGATATCTTGCTGGCTCTTTCAACTAACTGAATAAAAGGAAAAATTTGCAGGCCAGATGGTGATATTTACAGCAAATAAAGACCCACGAAGAGATGTGCTGTAAGTTCATTATGAAAAATTCCAGCTTCCAATGAAAGGAAAACTTAGCTTACATAATTAGCCCATTGAATATTCCAAGAATACCTTTACTTACTGAAATGGAACTATTAACATTCTTTTCTCACCATTTATTTTTAAACGTGTTCTGTGTTTTGTGGGTAAGTGCAAAATGAAGACTATTAAATCAAGTAAGAAATAATTTCATTTTAACAAGGTGTTGTAAAACTTTTCAATAGTTGACTATGTTGAAAAATAACATCAGCACTAATGTAAACCATTCTTCTAAGGCCTAAATTCCCTGAAAAGTTATATGTCATTCCAATCCTGTGTTTGTCTGACTACCCAACTCTTGAAGATGGTGCTTTAAAAACTATTCAAGGCGTAAGACATTCCAGAATGACTGTATTAGGAACTCAGAGAACCACCCTCAACATTTACTGATCTAGCAAACACAAAGATTCAGTGTCTCTGGAGATTGATCAAAGGGTTTGCAACAAACTGCAATTCACTTATTCAACAAAATCTACAGACACTGGGTAGTAACAGTGGGAGGCTGTGGCATCCCAGTTAAGGCCTGCACTCATCCCCCACAGCTCCGTGTCACAACCCTTCCAGCAGGCTCATCAGTAGAGAGGCAGTTCCCAGCTCTCACAGATCCCCCGCGTGGAATGAAAGAGCTATTCCTAGTGGATCTGAGAGCTAATGAACATCAACAGGGACAGGGATTTCCCACAGCTCTTTGCTGCAGAAGACCTATACCAAGGAGTGGGTAGCAGCCAGGCAGCACCCATTTTGCCATTCCTGACTCCACTACATCTGGGCTGTGGAAGATCTATGCTAGCTGGTAGATCAGTTTCTGCCCTCTTCACACACAAATACACAGCTCCTGCTCTATGGGTCTTCATCCATGTGGACACCTGGTAAAGAACAAGGTTCTTATCACCCTCTAGCTTCTGATTCACAGGATAATAGTTAAGCCTAGGAGCGGGTCTACTGGCTCCTCAAAGACTGGCAGCCCTAACCCACCAAAGGAGCCATGGGTCAGAATGCAGAGCAATTTATGCTCCAGAGCATTACTGAAAACAAACCAGCAATCAGCTAGTGTTATGGGTTGAATTGTGTCCTATAAAAGCTGAAGCCCTAACCAACTCCCATCTGTGAATGTGACCTCAATTGGAAATAGGGTCTTTGCAGATGTCATCGAGTTAAAGATACGGTCATCAGAGTGGCGCCCCATCCAATATGACTGGTGTCCTCATAAGAGAGAAACTTGGACACACACACAGTGGAGAATACCATTACCATCCGAAGACACAGACACATGAGGAAAGATGGCCATGTTTAGAAAGAGGCTGAGATGGGAGTGATGCATCTACAAGTCAAGGAATGTCAAGGATTGCTGGCAAATACTAGAAGCAGGAAGAAGCAAGGAAAGACTAATCCCTACAGGTTTCAGAGGGAGCATGGCACTGTTGATTGTGGACTTCTAGCCTTCAGAATTGTGGAGAATAAATTTCTGGTGCTGTAAGCCACCCAATTTGTGGTAATTTGTTACAGCAGCTTTCGAACACTATGAATTAGAACAGCTATGAATTAGGGGAGGCTAACAACTGGGTGTGATACTGGTAGACCCAGAAGAGTCAGAAGCTTAACAGGAGATGGGTGGGGGGACAGTCAAAGAGAACGGAGCTGAAACCACATGAATCCCTGGGGGTACTGAACAACATACGCATCCCCAAGGCTGTGCCTTCTGAGGAACAACCAGAGGCATGTTCTGTGCTCCAAGTCCATGGCTGAACGCGGGGCAAACATTTAACCTCTCTGAACAATGAACTGAGAACATTATGTTAAGTGAAAGA
The DNA here is from genome assembly GCF_036562045.2 of Rhinolophus sinicus. Classification (NCBI taxonomy): domain Eukaryota; kingdom Metazoa; phylum Chordata; class Mammalia; order Chiroptera; family Rhinolophidae; genus Rhinolophus; species Rhinolophus sinicus. The sequence goes on from NC_133759.1 coordinate 24,687,197, forward strand.
TGTTAGTCACAAAAAACATGTTGTTTGATCCCGTTTGTATGAAATGTCCAGAACAGACACAGCTCTAGAGTCATAAAGCTGATTAGCAGATAGCGAGGGCTGGCGGTACGGGGGAATGGGGAGTGACTGCTAATGAGTACAGGGTTTCTTTTTGGAGTGATGGTTGCACAACTCTGTGAGTACTAAGTGAATTGTAAACTTTAAATGGGTGAATTGTACAGTATGTGAATTATGTCTCAATAAAGCTGTTACCAAACAAAGCTACTAAAGTCTACAACTTGCAAAGAATTAGAGCAGAGTAATATCTGAAGAGGCATGACGAGCAGTGTGGGGCTGTCACTGAAAGCAGGCCAGACTGGAGGCAATGACAGTTTTCACTCAGCAACGGACACAGAGAAGACAGGACTCATAAAGGGAAGCGCTATGCTGACAGAACTAAGAGCACGTAGGGCTGGGTGTGAGAAGTAAGGGGGGAGGACGGCTAGGGCAACTCTGTTTTCTGCATTGGATACCTTTGTTTAAGGCACTGTGACAACCCAATTAAAACCTGGTTTTGCCCTGAGAAAGGTGCTTTCAGATATGGCTGCTGCTAAGGCTATATGACAAATCTGCTTCCTGAAAGAAGACTGCTCTCTGATTCCACCACTGGGCACAAACCACCAGTGCTGGCCAGATCCTGGGGGCCTTAGCTATGTTCTACGACCCAGTTATCTGCCCTGCCACCAAAGGAGAAGAACAATCTGTAAAAAAGGGAGGATAGTTGTTTGGCATAGGGCAGTTTTGAGAATTAAATGTGTTAGTAACACAAGAGCTCAGAACAGTGACTGGCCCATGGAAGCAGTATGGAAGCATTCGTTACACAGTGAAGAGAATTACAGTGTATTTGCTAAGGTCAACACATAAACCTTTCCAGCAAGATCAAGTTTAGCATTTAAAGAGCTTGAGCTCACCTGTAACTCTTCTCACCAAGAACTTAAATTTTGGTAGAACAGACAGGCCCATTTGAGACCAAAGAGATCATCGGAGCTAAGGGAGGGAAACAGCAAAAAAACAATAAACCCAACCCCTTCCTGTTTACTTTGGAAAATTAAAAAGTTTATAAAACCAGGCTTTAATCAATTTTGGTTAACATGGTCAATATAGATTAGATTAATTATAACATAAATTTGGTTTACAGTTTAAAATAAGTCATGGTTTGTAAATCCTTTACTCTGTGTAAAGTAAGACTCAATTTTTCTCCACTTAATGTTCACTGACTTCCTAGAATTAACACACATTCTCCTTTGTCATGAAAATATTTTTTAACACTGAACACTGGAAAATGTGCAATCTTAAAATAATATTCAAACTATATAAGGAAAAATTAATTTACTTATTTATACAGATATACTGGCAATGTTAACTCTTTCTTTCCTGTAAGTTTTGGAAAGTGTTTCTCTAACAAACATTTTCAAGTTACATATAACCCATTGAGAATGTATTTTTAAAGTATATATATGTGTGTGTGTGTGTGTGTGTATGTGTGTGTGTGTGTGTATATATATATATATATATATACATATATATATATATATATATATATATATAAATATAAATTGAACAGCAAATTCAGTTATAATTGTATCATCTGATTTGATACTGGCTTCCATTTAATAAATGGAAATTGGAGAGTCAACCAAAGGGAGATGTTAGTAATATTCTCAAGATATTCCTGAAGTTTTTTTTTTATATGTATAATGGGATTAAAAAATAAACAGTGGAAACTTTAAAAAAAAAAAATAGATAAATTTAATTTCTTCAATTATATCTAAGCTCCTTTCCAAAGGCATGTTAGCACGGGAAATGATCTAGTCCAATTCATTTATTTTTTCCAGATTAAGAAACCAAAGTCCAGAGAATGTAAGCAACTTGACTAAGTACGAGTGCACAAGCAGCCAATGACAACGCAAGTCTTTCTGATTACACTAATTGTTTTTCATCTTTCCTAGCTACACACAGAGAAATACTCTCCTGCTGAGAATCATGCTACAGTCTATTGAATAACGGCCTCATCACTATCTTAATCTTACTAATTCTTCCACACTTTTCTAAGTGCTTTCATACTCATTCTGTCAATCCTACTCGTCCCCTCTGCCTCGCCCAAAGATGTCTTGTCTGTTGCCTCTCTGTTGCCTATTTTCTCTCCAATAGCTTCTCCACAATAAGCTTGGTAATTTCTTTTGTCTAGCTACATTTAGGTCTAAAAGAATTCTTTAACTATAGTACTATATTTTTTAATCCTATAAAAAACAACTTTGGAAACATAGTGAGAACTTTCCCCAGTATTTCCCTTTGGTAGAGTCTTCTAATTTTGGTGGGGAGGCCAACCACCGTATCTTGAAGGCACTCAAGCAACCTGTGGAGGTGCTCACGTGGGGAAGAAGTTTGCGCAACTGAGAGAGCCAATAATTTCTAAATGACCAATACTTTGTTACAAAATCATGCATGGGTAAAAGATTCATTTAAAAGTACAAGGAAAAAGAACGGAAGTTAAATGTGCACACACCCATGCGCACATCCCCAATCAGTAACTGAATGGATGCATGCACGCAAAGTGTAAACAGTAGATTTTAATGCAACAAGTATGAAAAGTTCACTGATAATGTTTCAGATTTCAAATTGCAATTAACCTATAAAGAGTACTACTTGTCAACTTTTGGTGTATTATCAAAGAAAAATATCCACAATTATTCTTCCTTTTCCCAACTACATAGATGTGTGAGGATTTTCTTCACGTACTTCAAGTAAAACAATTTATCCCAAAAGACTACAGAAGCAGATTCAGTTGTGGTCTGGTCTAGTAAGTCAGATATTAAAGAGATTTGCAAAAATGTAAAAGAAGCTACTTGTCAAGGGTATTTCAGAATATATTTAAACTAATATATATTTTTCACATTTATGTTAACATAGAGTGGGTTTACTGTTGCTATTTCAAATTAATAATGTATTTAAATTTGTTTTAATTCCTAATACATCAAATATGGATAGATATAATCCAATAATTTTTAAGAGTGCGAAAGTCCTAAGATCAAAAAACTTGAGAACTGCTGATTTAATACTGTAGCATTAAATAGTGGTATCTTACTGTCAAAATTAAAAGATCTCTATGTTAAGGCTGATTCCAGTATCTGTATTTGAAAATATTTATCCCTTTTACTACAATTTCATCGTACTAACATCTTTGACCTGCCAAGGTCAGTTTTATTCTTATAAAAGTAAACAGTGAAATGAAACACATACTACACTGAACATAAAATGCCAATTTTGCTATGGAGGATAGTAGTTAATTGCTGAATAACAGACATGAAATTATCCAATAGGCAAAGACTGAAGATAAGAAGACCCCTTCAGAGCAGGTGTGCTCAGCCCAGTGCCGTGGCTAGAATCCAGCTCAGATAATTACATTCTACGGAGGGAATTCAGGTTAAGACTACAAACATAATTACATTGGTGGGGACCTGGCCAGGATAATAGGGTTAACAGTCTAATTCCTCTGAGGAGAGCCAAGGGGATCTTAACGGCCACAAGTGGTCAGACTCTGATTGTTGTACCTCCACAGACTTGAGTTAAGCTACTCAGTTCACTTCTAGATCTTACAACTTGTTGTGACCCTGCTTCAATAACTTTACCTTTGTTTCATTCCAAGTACCTGGAGTATGAGAAAAGGAATAATTCTGCAGACTTAAAGTGCTACACTAGTCACTAAAAAGGCATCGGCTCATGCTCATGGAAAACTTGTGCCTAATACATGGATGATACCTAAAAGCCTCCTTATTACCTAAGTCCCAAACAACTGAATAGAAATAATTGAAAAGAAACATTCCTGTATGATCTCTAAAGCTGAATTAAACATGAAAATTTATACCTGATAATAAAAATAAATTGTACTGCCTTTTTTTATCTGATGTTTCTAAATAAAAGTTAGTTTTTTAATGTGTGTGTGTGTGTGTTTCGATGCTCTGATTCTAAAACCAACACAAAAGAAGAAAAATTTGCTAGGACAATTGTTTGTTAATACTGTACGAACAGGTTGACAGACTATGGCTCACAAGCCAAATTGAGCCTGCAGTCTGTTTTGGTTAAAGTTTTATTAGAATATAGCCACACTCATTAGTTTAAGTATTGTTTTATGGTTGCTTTCACATTACCTCTGCTGAGCTATATAGAAAGTTAGGTGACAAGTCTAGTTTTGGGCTCTGCTATTAACTAATACGATCAAGGGCAAGGCACAAATTTTCTATCATTTATAAAACGCAGACGATTAGCTGATCTCTAAAATACTTCCTAACACTAAAAGTATCGAAGATTTTAATTGATAATAAGCCATGAAGCACTCACTAGGTATAACAGGAATTCAAAGCAAGAAGTCAGTATGAGCTCGAGTCACCAGAGAAGACGCCTGGAAGGCATGAAACTGACGTGTCAAGGACGAGTGGGGTTTCTGACAGAGGAATAAGAGATATTTCAGTGGTGGGAAATAGCAAGAAATAAAAACAGGAGACATAGTAATTGATAATAAAGCGTCTTCCCAATTTGGCATAATGACTATTTCATAGTAGGAAATATGGTTGGTAGGGTAAAGGCAAGATTATGTACGGTCTCAGAAAATCTGAAAAGGAAGCATATTTAGCAGGTTCCTAATCAGAACCACGGGTGTTTTCAAAAAGAGCAGTAGAGTGGTCAGAGTTGTGTTTACAGCAAATTGGAAATGGCTGGACGGGATATCATGGACAGGACACAGAGACACAGAGTCATCAAGGAGATAAGCAGAGAGCAAATGTGGCTGACAGGCCTCAGGGCATCCTGCAACTTCTGAGTCAGCAACTTTTCACCAGTCTGAATTGGCAGGAAAATGATTAAAGACACAGGAACTAAGTAAGGAAGTAGATTGGAAAGACAGATGAGTTTGATTTGAGACATGCTAATTTTAAGCTAGTGAAGAAAAGAAACATTAAAGTAGTGAAATGTTCCAGAAGTCATTGGAAATATAACATGAGAACTAGTGTGAGAGGTTAGACAAGCACCAGATTTAGAAGAATAGAATCATAAATTTTAGAATGGAAAGGCCCCTGAGCTGAGCTGGCCTTACTATCACTTTGAGGTAGACAAGTACTTTCTCCAATTCAAAGATTAGCCCAAGAACTGTGACTCCCATACCAGCTACAACTTTCTTGAAAGGGATCCAGAATTTCGTTTTCTACCTTCTATTTAGAAATGTGTAAAGCTATGGGAATATATGAGCTCCCCAAGATTCAGAGCAGAGGTCACAAGTTAGAGGTCCACAGTCATGTTTGTTCGGACTGTAGTTTTTTAAAAAAAAGATTCAGCTTCGAACAGCTTTGGCAGGAAGAGTCGCTTGGGGGACATCTACTCCAGTCATTTCCATCAACCTTTCCTCCATGGCACCCCAAACAGTATATACTCAAATTACAAAATGTGTACTTGCTATGAAACTACAGGTTTAAGGCAATCCCAGGCCCACTCCTGATGGCGGTCGCACAAGTGGGGCGTATAATAACGTAGACTATACACCCAAAGGCACTGTATGCAATGCATAAACTATATTAACCCCGTTCCACCCAGAGTACAAGCCAACCCCTTCTCATTTGGGGTATTCCCAAGCTTTGGTTGACTGCCAACACTCAAAATCTGAAATACTGCACATAAAAATTTAGACTTTTCCCACTTCTCTTGATTAATTAAAAGATCTGATTACAGTAAACCATTTTTTTCCCCTACATGAAAGCAAGCTAGAGCCAAATAGTGGTGTTCCCTTTGGACAGGGATCTGCTTTATTACTTTTGTCCCTACTTGGCCCATTCATTCCTTCATATCACTTACAAGTCTCTTTAGGGGAATCTAAAACCCTAAAACAGATACAAGCAGAGGATTAAGGCTTCAGCTCTAGAAAATTCTTTGAGACATGAAACTAGCAAAAGGGACCAAGGAAGAAATATCAGAAAAGTACAGTATGCAGAAACCAAGGGAGAAGATAGTTTCAGTGAGGAAAGAAGGACACTAGAATTTAGCAAGGGCTTGTTACTGACAGTTTTTGAGTACATTCAGCTGATCTGCAGAATCCATTCCACAGTGGATGAATTTAAAAAGGGCTGGAGAAAGGAAAGTGATAATAACAAGAGAGATGGATATTATATGTAAATAGACTTCCAAGATGATTTTTTTTACTGCAGATATTTACATATGTTTGAATGGAAAAGAGTAACAGGAGGAAGTTGGGAGAAGTGGTTTTAAACTCAGTCTCAGGCAGATGGAAACGATGAAATTTCTGTATTCAGCTGAGTGACTGACTTTAGACAGTAATTTTTTAGATTAAGACAATCATTACTCGTCTCATTATGTTTTGGGTCGTAACAAATTTGAATAAAATATCTTTATAGCAAATAATAATGAAATACAAAATGCAACAAATCGCCTAAGTTCTAAACTTTATACACAGATGATAACGAGACACTGAAAAATCAGGTAAGTCATTTCTCAATTATCTTTTATTTTCTGGTAGAATAATCTAAGATGGTAATCAAGGAAGGTAGAGAAAAACATCACTCCAATCGGAAATCAGAATTTCCCATTAATAATCCTATGTCAAATAATCTACTCTTATAAAACTAATTAACCACAGACACAAATTACATTAGGAAAAAGCATATACTAAATATTAGCGTTTCTCCTAGTTTAACCAAACACTGATTTATCATTCTGGCTCAGCAAGAACTGCTTTATATCTATCTTTATGCTGTGAATAATGTAAGTTCTACCAACGACATTTAAATTTTTCTTCTAAAAACACCTAGTTGAAAGTGCTTCACTCAGAAATAAGATCACTGCACAATTATTCTTTTGAAACTATTAGTTTCTTAGCTTTTTAATTCAGTGCTCTAATAAATTATTCAAGGCAAACAAAACGTGTTTCTACTTATAGATTACACTTAGGAGCATCCTCACTGCCTAAGAACTAAGTTTATTAACTCAAAAGGAACAATACTGTATGATTTCTAAAGTTCAATAAGAAAATGTATACCGGAAGGTAAGAAAAATAAACTACCTTTCCTACTTAACATCTTAATAGAAGGAATAAAAAAGATGATTCTAAAGCCAAAATAAAGGGAAAGAAGACCGCCATGACAGTTATTAGTCTTATTCTAGAGATAAGCCATCTATTATGATTTCTATATAGCTCATTCGATCTTTTTCTAATAAGCCATGGGATAATTTCTTATGCTTCAGTGAATTCTCCATGAAGGTTTCTGGTAACATATCTGAAACGAGTGTTTGCTCTCATTAGACAAAATGAACAAGATCCCTGCCCTCTCACATGCACGAGTACATAAATCTACCCTTAGTGGCTACGGCAGGTCTGAAATGCAGTTCACTATGAGAGGATCTTTAGGATAATCTATTAAATATAACACAGGGTAACGTCTTAAATATAAGAAGAATCTGGAAAGCTCATGAAACACAGAGGGACTGAAACAGAATTGGGGTGGGAGGGGTGTGAATTTTTATTTAATTTAGTCTGTTGCTTTCCACACAACTATTGAGATCAGAATGAAGACGATAACACAGCCGACTGCTTATTATGTGGCTGGCAGGCTGCCAGATGTTTAATAATCACAACCACCGCAGAGAGACTGTACTATTATTCGGATTTTAAAAGAGGCTCAAATAGGTTATGCAGCTTTGTCATGGTTATGAATGGCTACACAGCCATTAAAGTGGCAGAGCCTAGTTCAAGCTCTTAACTCCATGCTCTTCTAGCTAGCAGGAAGTTATTCTGAAGGCCTGGACTGCTCCCAGGAGGAGGTGAATTTTCATGAAGTATTGAAATAAAGACAGTTATTGGTAACTATATTTATGAACCACTCAGGAAACAGGTGAGAGGGTCTCTGAGAAGAGAAGTAAAAGAATGCTACTATTTTATCTACCTCCAAAATTTTCCAGGCTCAGCCTTGGTCTTCTTCTTCTTTCTTAAAGACCAGAGAGAGAAGTTAATTTTCCTTTTGTAAAAAGTACGGCCATGAACGAAAGTAGCATAGATATGCACCCTTCACACAACACATACACACACAAAAATACACCTTTAATATATTACCAATCTTGTTTCACAAAGAAAACACTTTTACTCCTAAAATAATAATGAACAGCACCTTAAACAGAATCGACTTATAAACATAAAATCCTTACTACATTGCTGCATTTCTCTCATTTTGCTTGCTACCACAGGACTGGGGCCACTTCCCTAGACTGCTAGTCTATCGGTGTGGCTCTTTTCTAAGTCAACATGGTCAACAGTATGTTGCTGATGTATGCTCTCTGCATTTTCGTTAACCTACTGAGTTACTAGGTTAACTGCAACAATAATAAATTTTTAAAAGCACGTATATGAAAATTGTAGAGAAAAGTCCTATTATTACACCATATGAAGAGAGAAGATCTCTTGCTTTGCTTATGTACTATTTGAGCAGCTGACTTTATCACTATAATAATAATTTTAAATGTCTTTTCATACTACCAATCTAACTGGTATACAGCTAATGGTATATTGAAAAGTACAAAGGAAAATCAAAAATAATCAAAAAGATATTTTAAACATAAGGTCTGGAAATGCACCCTATTGTATCATTTATGGTAACATAGTATGATATTTTAAAGTCACATTTTAAAATTTTTTCCTCCTGACTTGCTTTTGTTTATTAAATCTTATTCATACTTCACATTCAAAAAATTATACCTGGAAGTGGCAATATGTCAAACTGCTTTTAGTTCAGAAAAGTTTTCTTTTAACATAATACAGTGCATGCCAGGAATGTCAGCCAAAGTAACAAACCTTCATAGTGTGAGGACAGTGCAGAGCTGGTATCATTGTGTTTTTTTTCTTTCCAACTTTACATTATAAAAGATTAAAAGCATACCTTTTAGAGAAGAGCAGTATCCTTATATATAGCCCTTATCTTAGTCCCTTCAGCCTGCAGTAACAAGTATCAAAGACTGGGTAGCTTATAAAATTTATTTCTAACAGATCTGGAGGCTGGGAAGTCCAAGATCAAGGCCACAGGATGGTGGCTTCTGGTGAGAGCCCTCTTCTTGGTTCCCAGCCAGACCTTCACAGGGCAGCTGCTGTGCTGTCACACAGGGCAGGGCACAGGGAGCTCTGTGGGGTCTATTACCTGGAAGCATTAAATCCCATTCAAGAGGGCCCCACCCTCCTAATACCTCACATTAGGCATTAGGATTTCAACATATGAAGTTGGGGGGTGGGGGCAAAAACTTCATAGCACCCCATCATTCAACTTTAATAATAAGCATGTTTCCATTCTACCCTCATGAATTAACTTTCATTACTCCCACTCCAATTATTTTAAAGCAAATCCCACATACATATTGAAATATTTACAGATGAAATTATAAAGACTAATCCCCCTATAAAACATACCCAAAGTATTGTCCTTTTTTCTACACACACATATTCGAAAAGAATATAAAATCCCCTTATACTATTTTAGCAAAATCTTGATAAACTGTCCAAATATTTTATGAGCACAAATAAGGCCAATAAGAGACTATTTGTATTTTTAAAATCACATATAATTCATTAAAATTAAATACTGTAACTTCTCTTTAATGAAAAAAAGGTCTGTTTCTTTGAATAATATAAATATTATGTAGATTTTACCCAAATTCTAATTCCGTCAACATGGCTAAGTCTAGAATAGACATAGTTGATGGCTATTTTAAAAACTAGTAAACCAGATGAAATTAAATTTTGACAAAATTTAGTATTTAGATTGTTTTTTAAATTTTTTCCCTACTGGAATTAGGGTAAAGTATCATTAATTCAGGCTGTACCAGAATTATAACCAACTAGTCACAAAATGGGTTTATCCCTAACAGCGCTAAGTAGGAAAAGCCCTACACTGTACAGAGCCTCTCTTATCTGTGTGTTCAAGGTTTCAAATTGCAAAGATACCTAAGGCAGTGACTCTCAAACTTTCAGCAGGCGTCCGAATCACCAGGAGGACCTGTTAAAACAGACTGCTGGCCCCACTCCCAGAGTTTCTGTTTCAGTGGGTATGGGGTATGGCCTGATAATGTTCTCAGGTGACACTTAATGCCGCTCTTCTGGAGACCACACCTTGAGAACCACTGATCTAAATTTTCAAAATCTTGCAAATTTGCATGATTTGGCATTTGCTTTAAGCCGCACACAACAGAGAGGAAAGAGCATGGGTTTTGGAATAAGATGGGGATGGGTTCAGGTTTCAGTTCTCCCTTGCTGTTATAAATTTTGAAAGCAAGTGACCAGTTTTCAAAGCCTGCGTAGTTTTCAGCTGCAAGGTACTAAGTTCCAACTTTTCTAGGAAGAAAAAAACCCCAAACAAACTCTTTACTGGTTGCCTTGGGGAGCACTTTGGAACATCACCTATTAATCTGCACTCAGGGGTGGATGTAGGAGGGTGGCATTTATTTAACTACTCTTTGGATAAGAGTTTTAATGACAGAAATCAGCCTGTTCTAACTGTCCTGAACAGTTTGAGGTCTATCTCTGGAATCTCTTGGCCTCTACCATCCAATCTGATAAAACATGAACTTTAGCTTTCTCCAAATTCTGCCTATTCTGATATACTCATGTCACTACTTTACAGCTCCAAATCTCATCCTGACCTGAGCCTTTTCTTTACACATTAACCTAGTTCATTACCAAATTAATTCACTGTCACTTTTTTTTATCAAGGCTTCTATAAATGATCATGTAATATGTGTTTAGAATAACAAGCTTAACCCCATTAACTGTGTATTTTCTACTTTTGACAACATATTTACTATACTTTTTAACTTCACTTTAATTTTTAAATCATTTTTATTGGCATATAAAAATAGAATTTTTATCCTGAAGGAGGATAAAACTCTACATTTCACACTGCAAAATACAAGGCTTGGGATAATCAAATACAGTATTACTGTAAAGCATACAAAGCAAATTTTATTGACAACTTAGATAAAGTGAACTCAAACTTGGGTTATTATCTCCTAACAGGCCCTATAAATATATCAGCTAGCCACGTGAGAATGTTATGTATGTGTGTTGCTTATATTAAAATCATAAGCTGGTAGAACAGCAAAGAAAATTATTCACAATAGGCCAGAAGCTGAAACAAAATTACATTAGAAAGTAAGCCTGTGTCATTAGAGTAATAATGGTTATACTTAATTCATTACAAAAAACATTCATCCACTGCCAAGACAGAAGGATCTGGATGAACCCTCTCATACTGCAATGCAATAAAAAATTTCTCGGAGGTTCCAACAGTGGTACTATTTTTCAAATTTCATTTACTGCAATTCAGTCATTTGTATAGGACAGTAGAAATTAAACACAGCACAGATAAAAGGGCTGGACTTTGGAATAATATGAAGACAGGTTCAAGTCTCAGCACTTCTCCTTGCTAGTTATAAAGCTTTGAGAGAGCAAGTGACCAAATCCCAAAACCTGAATTTCATCTGCAAAATTTAGATAATTCCCTTAATCTTTCAGGATCATTTTGAAGACTGAATTAAAATAACATCCAAAGTATTTTGGCACAAAGTATTCAATAAATGGCAACTGATATTTTACTTCATTAATAAATAATAAAACTACTTTTGAAAAGCTGGCCTATATCTACGTCTTCAATAAAAATCATTCAAACTATTTTGTATTTCATAGGTTTCTAGGGATTTAATAGATTTCCAATGTTATTATTAATAGAATTTTCAGAAACTGAGTTTTCTTTTCACAAGATTTTCTGGTGATTTATTCTCAATGTCAAAAATAAGTTAGAGAAAAATTAAGAAAATAGATATTATTTCCTTATAAAGTGTTCAGCTTTATTAATATTGGACCACAACTGCATTTTTTAGTATCATAAAGACATCTCATGATGGATATAAACAAATATATTTATAACTATATTAAGTAGATATATATACTTATAAATAGAATACCTAAATATAGATGTATAGGCATACCTAAAATATTAGTGGATGTAAGTAGATATAGCTTAAATAAATATGAAATCTTCAAAAATTCCTCCTTTAGACAAAAATACAACTTTTTCATTGAAGTTTTAATTTTAACCTTCATGATACAAGTATATTCTATACAATATAGCTCCCATAAAACTAATGTTTCTGAGTTAATGTATAAATGGTATGTTTGCAAGATAAAAAACATTTTTGCATTTAAGCTCCACTAACAGCCAATCACAGTAATTCCTGTCCACTCATTGGTGATTGGTCCCTCAAGCTCTGGGTCAGGTAAGCCATTTAACCAAACCACCGTCCATTAGAATAGGCCTCTCCACCCGAGCCAAAGGAAACCCACTGAAGGTCACATACAGGAGAAACTGGGGATCTCAGTGATAGCTGGTATGAGAACTCTGCCTTCTGGGCATTCCAGATTGGTCAGTGACTGACTGACCTGACCCTCTGGGAAATGTGAATGTGAAACAAGAGAGAAGGTAACATGAGTGGAAAAAAGCAGAATCAGTAAAAACAGAAAAGGAAGGTAAGAAGCAGACAGAGAAGCTGAGCCTCCAGTATTCATTCCTTTACTCAGTAAGTATTTACTGAGCCTAACCAGTGGGTTACACATCAAGTAGTATATGAAGACAATTATGGCAAGTGCCACTAAAAAAAAAGGCACCATTCAGATAACTGGGTCTTCAGAGCTGCTGTTACGTCAATAGGCTTCTCAAACAAACAGCAACCTCAACACTTGTCAACTTCTAACTACAGATGGGGAAAAAAAAGTGCAAAATGTGAAACAAATAAGGATCAAAGAGACTGTATGCCCATATCTAGTTCCATTCATAATCCCTGGAGACTTCCCAGTTAAAAGTGGCACCAATGTCATCCTGATCCATAGCAGCTCTTCAGTGTAGGGGTAAGGGGGACGACGGTATATGCATAACATTTATATTTCTCAAATATTAGTGCTATCAAAATTGTCACCATTAACAAATTATACACAAGGGTTCAATTCTGAATACCAGAAAGAGCTGCAAATGAGAGGGCTAATAAAAACATCTAAAACTGTTTCAGGGGCTTAATCACAGGGATTGGCCTTGGCAAAATTTTAAAACAGGTTATGATAGGTTGTTTATTTTTGGTACCCACAGTCTACCTTTGCTACAAGCCCCATCCTATCCCACTGTGTTCTCTTCTCTACCAAAACCTATTAAGAAAAGAATTTGGTATCAGTGATTTGAATCTTAATGTGGTCATGTGTCAAACATGTTTTCTGTCCCAGGCTTATGTGCATTTACATTCTTCTAATAAGGGAATGAAAGGCACTGTCGACTATTAATTGATTGCAAGCATCAGTGAGTGAATGGTGACAGAGGTGTTGAAGAGAGAAGGGTAATAAGCATTTCCTGAACTCACACCTCAACGACTAAATGAAATCTGTCAATTTATTACCAGAAATTTAAAGAATGGTACAATTATTAAAAATGACAGCCGAAAACTCACACAATGACTCAAGTGTATGATCAGTAAAGCGTATGCAAATTCTAACTTACATTACATTCTAATAACATTAAAAAGTAACAAAAGTAACAATTTTTGTATACTGAATGGTTTACCACTGTATGATCTTACCCCCCACCAAAAAAAAAAAAAAAACACAAAATGAACATGTCACTATCTGTTTAAATAAAATATCAATATGTGATAAATCATATATATCTAACATTGCTAATTTTGGTTCTATACCGCTAGGGTTTGGCAATTTTGGCTATAACAGTATATTTATACAAAATATATTGCTGAATTCTGATACACATTTTTTACTCTAAATTAGTTTCAGATTTCATGAATTAATATTGATCATTTGATTACTATTTATAATTTAGTGTTGTTAAACAACTGCCCAATATCTTTTGAAAGCTACATCTAGGAAGCATACATTTAATTCAACAAATGCTTCTGTGTACCTACAACATGTCCTAGACATATAATACATTAAAATAAAGCTACAGTGACAGCTAAATAGACATGTTTATTACAAGCTTCTTTTTACTGGCACTAAAATTCCTCAAAATAACTCCTCTTGGATCTGGAATATTTTTACTCTCATCCTCAGCTGTAAGATTATAGTTAAGATTGGACAAATTATCTAATTTCATATATTCAAATACTTATCAAACCTTTAAACATTATATTATCTTACAAAGAAGACCTATTAGGGGCTACTTTAGAATGACAAAAATTGCTTCTTTTTCCTAAATTAAATATATTTCATTTTCTGGATTCAAAGCAGTCATGACACTGTACTAATTCAGAAATCTTAAACAACATTAGAAATTTAATATATGTCGCATATATGCATATGACATGATTATGTGTTAATATACAAGGCATCTAAGCATACTTTAATGCATGTTTATTTGGAAAATTGCTCTCTGAAATGCAGTTATTCTTTTCCCAGAAGGTGAAAATTGCTCCATGTAATTTGCATACCTTTCCACTCACTTATCAGCTACTGTATTACCTTAATTCCAAATGACAACATCTGACTGGATAATATTTGAATAGTCACTTACAGTTTGATTAGCTCAGTAGCTTTAGAACACTGACTAAAAACTGGGTGCCACACCTAGTGCAACAGAAAATTCTGTGCATACACTTTATACAACACAATTTACAAATTCAGACTGCTTTTGTCATGCCTATTTCTCAACTCAAAAATTAGTCCTCAAAGCTTAATTAATGACTGTTATCCGCAATAGAATGTCTCAGCACATCAAAATACTCATACTTTAATTGAGGTCAAGGTCTTTGCTGTTTTGGTCAAAACCACAGAGCCTTGAACGACCTGCACATAGTTAGTAGTCATTCACTAAACACCCAGTGAATTCATCTGACTCATCTCTAGGGCCCAGCTATAGTTAACAGCAGAATCAGAAGCAATCACAACCGCCTGATTTAGAGACCCAGGCGAAGATGACCCACACCCTTCTATTCCCAATTACTATGTACAGATGCAAAACTTGGACAGTAGAGAAGGCTGAGCGAGGGTAAAAAAGGATTCCTTTGAAAAATGGTATTGCAGAAGAGCTCTACGCGTACCCTGAACCACCAGAAAAATGAACAAGTGGGTCCCAGAGCCAAGTAAACCTGAAACATCACTAGAGACAAAAGTGACAACACTGAAGCTGTCTTTCTTCGGGCACATCATGAAAAAGCAGGTTCTTTAGAAAAGACAATAATGGTGGGAAAAATAGAAGGCAGCAGGAAGAGGAAGACCAAGCATGACATGGACTGACTCCAGAAGCAGCCCTGGGCAGGAGTCTGCAGGGGCGGGGCGGGGCTGCTGCAGAAACCACACTGGGCATTCACAGGGTCGCCCAGAGTCAGAGCGCACTCAGCGGCACGTTACCGCACATTTTTAAAAGCAAGGAGGAAAACAATTACTTTTACAAGGATTAATTTCTTAGAGAAACATTTATGTTATAATCTAAGGGAAAATAAGTAGTAGCTTTGGTTCTAGTTCTTAGATGGGTTGGATGGTTTATGAGGTTTACACAGTAAACACAATGTATAGATACAGATGTTGATCTTTGAAGCCTGCAGGAAATTATAACTGCCTGACTGCCACACCATCAATTATAAAATGTAAATCTTATTATCAGCACATCTAGCTTCTGGCAGTGGCCAAACTGAAAACATAAGTCAACATGGATTTGAGAAGGCTACCGTGGGAATACAATAGTTTTACATGTCACCATGAAATAATGCACACTTTCGATATATTTTTTAGTTTGGTATTCAATGCAGCTTATTAAAAAACTAATTTTATCCTTCGTCTGTATTACTATTCTTCTAGAGTACAGCTGCCAACCACAGTTAAATCTGATTAGGCCCCATGCTGAGTTAATCAATCTGATAATGTCAGACATTATTAAGAAAGCATGATATGGTCACAATGTCTACTATCAAAAGCATGTACACCAAAGCCTTTGTTTTCCCAGAAAATTGCAATTGCTTAAATTGGAGCAAAATTTTGCTTTGTTTTAAAGAATAAAAGAAGAAAAGACACCTCTTTACCTCTTCATTAGGGAGGTATCCCCTAAAAATCATTGTTAAAATATTAATACTATGATAAACTATTTTTCTTTATCAACCCTTGTTTATATAATAATTTCAAAATTACAATCATTATTAGAAGTAAAAACAAATAAAAGTATAAATGCTCACAATGTAAAATAGTATCCCAAAATAATATCTTGAGATAAATTTTTATTTTACCTTGTTCATAATCATAATAATTCAAGACCTCAAAACACAATCCAGACTCTCTACTTGTGATTTTTATACCTTTGCTGCACTCACCTCAAAGCAATCAAAGGAAAAAGCAGCATGATCATTTGAACACACAGGTTTGTGTCATGATCCCACCACGATAAGGCAAGATTCAGACATTTTAGAAGGCAGAAATATATTATTTTTTTTACGAACATCCTACCTTTTAAAAAAGTAAATGAAAAAAATGCTAATGGAAATTAATCTCTCCTCAGTTTATATACCGGGAGTGCCAAAAAAAATGTATACAAGTGCACACTTTGGTCAACGTTGCTCAAGCAGTAGTTCACTGTAATCAGAAGTGTCTGGACGCTGATGGTAACCACTTTGAGCACCTCTTGTAATTGCAGAAGTCAGATGTGACTTGTATTCATCTTTTGTTATCGGTATATATTGAGTATTATAATTTTAATACAGTTTTCCTTTCTTAAAATGTGTATAAGTTTTTTTGGCACCCTCTGTATTTAAAATGTTAACTTAAAATTATATTTAACTAACTCAAGAGGAATAGTTTCCTAGTATTCAATTTTAAAAGGTTTGTTTCTTGAAACTGAAACAAATTTAACAGCAAAACTTAGACGATATGAAGTGTACCTTTCACAGAACTACAAATCTAAGACATGCACTGTAAGTTACTGTCCATATCTTAGGGGTAAAGGTCGGAGGTAGGTAACTTATTGAAGGAGCTGTCGGAACAAAATGAGTAATTGAGAAGCACGCAGCCTCTTTAACAACCAACCCAGGCACATGTCAAATAGCTGTCTGTGGCATCATGAGGCAGAAAGGGACAGAAATTATAGAATAAAATAAAAAGAAGTTTATCTCTATTTTTCTCCCTCACACTGTATCTTATCAATCTACAAAGCCCTCAATTTCTTTCAGTAAGTCCCTTAAGTGACCTCCTCTCTGATGTGGTCTGTGGAGGTCAGATGGCATGGAGGCAAGCATTATTACGAACAGAAAGAAACTCAAATTCAGACTTTTAATGAATCTGGATCTGCTGGGCAACATATTCTGCTTCAAATACAATCATTTGTGCTTCGCAGATACTGCATTTTTTACAAATTGAAGGTTTTGTGGCAACCCTGCATCAAGCAAGTGTATCGACGCCATTTTCCCAACAGCATTTGCTCACTTCATGTCTCTGTATCACATTTTGGTAATTCTCACCATATTTTAAACTTTTTCATTATTATTGTATTTGTTATGTGGATCTGTGATCTGTGATCTTTGGTGCTACTACTGTAATTGTTTTAGGGCACTATAAACCATGCCCAGATAAAACAGCGAACTTATTTGATAAATGTTGCGTGTGTTCTGACTGCTCCACCAACTTGCCCTTACCATCTTTCACTCTCCTCAGGCCTCCCTATTCCCTGAGACACAATACTGAAATTAGGTGTATTAATAACCTTACAATGGCCTTTAAGTGTTCAAGTGAAAGGAAAAGTCACATGTCTCTCACTTTAGATCAAAAACTAGAAATGATCAGGCTTAGTGAGGAAGGCCGGTGGAAACCTGAGTACACAGAAAGCTAGGTTTCTTGTGCCAGTTACCAAGTTGTGAACGCAAAGAAAAAGTTCTTGAAGGAGATTAAAAGTGCTACTCCAGTGAACACACAGATGATAAGAAAGCAAAAACCCTTATTGCTGACAGGAAGTTTTAGAGGTCTGGATAGAAGATCATACAAGCCACAACATTCCCTTAAGCCAAAGCCTAATCCAGGGAAAGGCCCTAATTCTTTAATTCTATGAAGGCTGAGAAAGGTGAGGAAGCTGCAGAAGAAAAGTTTGAAGCTAGCAGAAGTTGGTTCATGCGGTTTAAGGAGAGAAGCCGTCTCCATAACATAAAAGTGCAAGGAGAAGCAGCAAGTTCCGATGTAGATGCTGCAGCAAGTTATCCAGAAGATCCAGCTAAGCTAATTAATGAAGGTGGCTACTAAACGACAGATTTTCAGTGTAGACAAAACAGCCTCATACTGGAAGAAGATGCCACGTAGGACTCTTCATAGCTAGACAGGAAAAGTCAATGTCTGGCTTCAAAGCTTCAGTGGACAGGATGACTCTCTTGTTAGGGGCTAATGCAGCTGGTGACTTTAGGTTGAAACCAATGCTCATTTACCATTGTAAAAATCCTATGGCTCTTATAAATTTTCTTAAATTTGCTCTGCCTGTGCTATATAAATAGAACAACAAAGCCTGGATGACAGTACATTTGTTTAAAATATGTTTTAGTGAATATTTTAAGCTCACTGTTGAGACCTACTGCTCAGAAAAAAAAAGTCCTTTCAATACATTACTGTTCATTGACAATGCACCTCGTCACCTGAGAGCTCTGATGCAGATGTACAAGATTTATGTTGTCCTCACGCCTGCTAACACAACATCTGTTCTGCGGCCCATGCATCCAGGAGTGACTTCAACTTTCAAGGTCTCATTATGTAAGAAAGACATTTCATAAAGTGATAGCTGCCATCGATAGTGATTCCATAGGGATCTTGGAAAAGTAAACTGAAAACTTTTTGGGAAGGATTCACCCATTCCACATGCCATTAAGAACAGCTGCAATTCTTGGAAAGAGGTTAAAATAGCAACATTAACAGGCGTTGAGAAGAAGCTGATTCCCACCCTCACAGATGTCACGGATGACTTGGAGGGGTTCAGATGCAGTGGAGGAAGTAACTGCAGATGTGGTGGAAAGAGCATGAGAACTAGAATTAAAGGTGGAGCCTAAAGATGTGACTGAGTTGCCTCAATCTCATGATAAAACTTTAACGGATGAGGAGCTGCTTCTTATGGATGAGCAAAGAAAGTGGTTTCTTGAGATAGACTCTACTCCTGGTGAAGATGCTGGGGAAATTGTTGAAATGACAATAAAGGATTTAGACTCTTACATAAACTTAGTTGATAAAGCAGTGGCAGGGTTTGACAGGACTGACTCCAATTTTGGAAGTTCTACTGTGGGTAAAATGCAATCAAACAGTATCTTACGCTACAGAGAAATCGCTTGTGAAAGGAAGAGTCAAGTGAAGCAGCAAACGTCATTGCTGTCCTATTTTAAGAAGTTGCCACAGCCTCCTGCACATTCAGCAACCACCACCCAGTCAGCAGCCATCAATATGGAGACAAGACTCTCCAGCAAAAAGATTATGACTCGCTGAAGGCTCAGATGACTGTTAGCTTCTGTTTAACAATAAAGTATTTTTAATTAAAATATGTACATTGTTTTTTAATATATAATGCTACTGCACACTTATACTACTGTGTAAACATAACTTTTGTATGCCCTGGAAAACCAAAAACTGTGTGTGACTTGGCTTTACTGCAATATTTGCTGATATTCACTTTGCTGCCGAGGTCTGGACCTGAATCTGCAATACCTTTCAGGTGTGCCTGTACAAACTTAGGCTTCTGGACACTGAAAAGAAGGGACTGGCAGTGCTCGGACTTCTACGCCTTGAATCATTCCTTCCTTCTCCCTCAAGGCACCCATTCAATACCACCCCCCCAATCCCATTATTATGGATTTCTTTTTAGGTTTTTGGTTTGTTTTTAAGAAATTTAAACACCTCTACCTATCAAACTGATGATAATAAGGTTGCTAAAAATTATAGGGCAATAGAAAATTTCATACATTACAACCCACTGTCCACACAGCAGCCAACCCACTTTTTAAAAAGTAAATCTGCTTGGGACTCCTCCACTTAAAAACATTTAAAAAGCTTCCCACTGCTCTCAGAAAAAAGAATAAAACGCTTAACCTGGCCAAAAAGACCCTGTGTGATCTAGCCCCAGTCTCCTTTTGAGCCATTCTACTCCAGACACCTTGGGATTCCAGCCAACACTTCGTCTAATTTCAGGTGCTAAAACGTGCCCACTTTACACCCCTCTCAAAGCATTCACACACCTCCTAAGCCTGAAACACTTCCTTCCCCCACTTTGCCTACTCAGGGTGTAAAGTTGTTTTTTCAAAGATAATTTCTTTCTTGCCTCCCCTCCCCACGACCTGCGTGGTATACTTTCAAAGTAGCCTAAATTTCTCTTTCATAGCCGTTCTCACAATGGCAATTAAACGGAGAGTAGTTGTTGACCCTCAGCCAATTCTTATGCCATGTTTCCCTGAAAATAAGACCTAGCCGGACAATCAGCTCTAATGCTTCTTTTGGAGCAAGAATTAATACAAGACCCAGTATTATATTACATTATTATATTATATTACATAATATAATATAATATTATATTATATTATACTATATTATATTACACTATACTATAAGTATATTATATTATATTACATAAGACCCGGTCTTACAATAAAATCAGATAGGGTCTTATATTAATTTTTGCTCCAAAAGATGCATTAGAGCTGACTGTCCGACTAGGTTTTATTTTTGGGGAAACATGGTAAGAAGGTGGGCCTCCACAATGGTTGTTTTGTTCACTACTCTAGTACGCAGCCTAGCACAGTGCTTTGCACACAGTAAGTACTCCGTGGTTTCTGGACAGACTATATTAACAACACTTCCCTCAAAGGGTTATTCTGAGGATTAAACAATCCATATAAAGCACAGGTGTCGACCAGCACTCACTACAAATTACATGTTATTATTTAATATTTATTTTACATAAGAGTAAATAAATAAGGGCAATTAGGCAGTATTTATTAAAAACTATACAAAAGTGGACACTCTGACACAGCATCACTCCATTTATTTAACTCCACAGCATTTATTGCACAGAAATAATGAGAATTATGCAGAATACTTATAAACAAGAATGTTCAATATATCATTATTTTAAAAAGTAAAGAATTCTAATGATAAAGGATAAATTATAGAACAAACAGATAACCTGAAAATCATTTTCTTAATGAATCCAGGTATACCTTCAACAATATTAGTTTTTGTAACTTAAAAGGCTATCACAAAATATATGTATATACGTGTGTGTGTGCGCGCGCGTGCGCATTTAGAGACTGCCTTTGGTTTCAAACATGATCCAAGACCAGAAATCAGCACCACATGGAGGGAGAAAAAATACAGTAGTACAGCAATTTGTTGCTACTGTGCTTTAAAAAAAGATTTTGTTATATCAGCAACCCTGTACAATATTTAACCCCACTTCTCTTATCAACAGCACTTTTTTTTAACCATTGTATCAAAGGGTTTCTACATAAGAATGATTGAATCACTAGTCAAGTTTGCTAACATCTGAATCATTTTTTAACAGCACATACTGTATCAACTTCAAATGAAAATAAGCCTGTGAAAGTGGGAGAATTATTCCTGATTCAACGATTTTAGAAGTTCATTCACTTATTTCATGATGCTTTAAAATTATTATATTACATTTTCTACTATAAAATTGTTTTAGAAGTATAAACCATCAGTGATGGCTAATTTTATGTGTCACACTGACTAGGCCAACATTTGGTCAAATATTATTCTGGGTGTGCCTTGGGAGGGTGTTTTTAGATGAGATGAACATTTGCATCACAGTCTGAGCAAAGCAGATTGCTCTCTCTAATGTGGGTGACCCTTACAGTTCAAGGCCTAAATGGAAGAAAAAGACTGACCCTCCCTGGAGTAAGAGGGCACTCCTGTCTGATTGCTTGATTGAAACAGACTACATCAGTCTTTTCCTACCTTGACTCAAACTGAAACATCAGCTCTTCTTGGGTCTTGAACCTACCAGCTTTTGGACTGAAATTTACGCCATAAGCTCTCCTGATTCTCAGGCCTTTGAAATCAGACTGGAACTATATACACTGGTTCTCCTGGGTCTCCAGCTTGCTGACTGCAGATCTTGGGACTGCTCAGCCTCCACAATCATGTGATAAATTCCTTATAATAAATCTCTCTCTCTCTCTCTCTCTCTCTCTCTCTTTCTCTCTCTCTCTCTTTCTCTCTCTCTCTCTCTACACACACACACACACACACACACACACACACCCTGGAGAACCCAAATACACCATTCCATATCCTGACTTCAAAACTCTCCCTCTGTCATACATGCACCCCAACAAATTCACATTCAGTATCTTTTGAAGGCCCATGTTTTTCTTCATTATTCCTATTACCTTCACTTCTGAGTGCCTGTTGCATGCTAAGAATAGGGAATAGAGAAATGAGTAAGATAAAATCTGTTCCCTCCAAGTTGCTCTCAGGTTAGAGAAAATTCAAGTAGATCCATTCAGGAACAGTCCATTAGCAAGTGGGGTAGAAGTTCAGTTGTCAGGATGATTTCATAAATGTTAGACAATTATTGTTCTTAACCTAGGACTTGTGAATGGAAACCAAATTTGCTTGAGAAAAACAATTGCACACCTAGGAGAAACTATTAAATGATTTCCTGAAAATGTTATTAAGCATTATAACTAGAAACAAATATCCTCACAAATGAGCGATGACAAGGAGCTTTCTGACAGAGGGAGCTGAAGATATCAGAAGCCAGTAATGACCCACTCACTCAAACCATTGCCTTATTTCTTTTGCCAAGACATAGAGACAGGAAAGTTCAGAGATAAATACTGGGTTGGTACTTGTTTCAGAGCCTATCAACTCTGCATATCTACATATACTGCACAGTTCCTGAGGGGCCAGAATACCGGAACCACACAAAATCTTGGCTAGGCGGAAAGCAGAATCAGCCCTGCAGAAAGGTGGGCTAAGCCTCAGCTCCACTGTGTCTGTGAGCAAACCGCACTGAGTGGTTCCCATGACTCTTAAGTCTTGGTTCCAGGATCCTCCCTGAAGTGCAGAGCGACCCAGGCCAACGGGTCTCTTATAGAAAGGGGTGCAAGGAGAGCACCAGGCAAGCTCAGCCAACCCGCAGCTGCACAAATCCGCCATCCCAGCACATGCCCTGCACCCAAAGGCAATCCTATCACCGTGAACTGAGGGTGGCCTCCGGAGAAAAGGATTCCTGATCCTCACCCTGGACAAGGAAGACCTGGTGGCAGGGGAAGTCCTTTAGATACAAAGAGCAAAATCATCTGCTGGAGAAGTGGCAAATGATCGGAGTCTTGAACACAAACAACGTCAAGGACCCAGACATAGGGACCTCTCTGGCCCACTGCTGCCAGGGTCGTAAGCAGACAGTAAATGTATGAGGCACTCAGGGCCTGGCCTGGACGAGGCATTTCTGGAGTCCCCAGATACACAGAGGGCCTCCAAATCAAGACTTTCAAGGAATTCCTAGTTCTTGGTGTTACTATGACCCTTATTTCTTGATGCTTGGCTCCTTGGGGCTGCTAGGGCCTGAGAAAACACGTTGTTCACTTAAAAATAAGGTAGAAAAGCCCACCACCCTTTTCGACTAGGCCTTTCACCGCATTAAGCTGCACAACATTTTCCTTCCTTTATTTCTCTCTACTATCGTTCGCACTGCCATAGGCTTTCTGCGCTCTGTCCTCGTAGAGTGCGATCTCGTCCCTGCACAATCTATTTCAGCAGCTGCTGCTCCTGCTGAATTATCAACTAAAATCTGTTCTTTGGTGCCCAGGGTAAGTGATATTCTCTTAACCAGCCCTTTGCATGACAGTAAAGCATTTTGCTCTCTCTCCCTGCCCCTCACCCTGAAATCCTCTCCATCTGAATGGTGAGAACTGACCTGGGCAAGCGGTGCTCCTTCCCCTCAGCCTCTAAGCATCAGCTGCATTTCTTCACTTCTATCTGTCCCCAACAGCAACACAGACCCCAAGGCCTTTGGTCTCAGCTTTTAACCTACATGCCAGCTGGTACGTTGGTTTCTCATGCATTACCCACTGACAACAACTTCCTACCTGAGGGGAAAATCCAGCTTCCGTACCAGCAGCTCCCAGTCGCCTCCACCCCCTGCCTTCCTGGAGGAGGAAACCCCTGAGGCGGACGGAGCTACTAGATACAAAAGAAAAATCGTCCACTGGAAGAAGTGGCAAAAAGAAATACACGTTTATTTTCACTACGATTCTTGGTTTCTGTCCCTCTCTAGCTTATTCCACTGTCCATCCTCAGTTCCCGTATTCACAACTCCCACAGCTGCTCTCACTGCAAGGTTTAAGAGAGAACGGCTGCTGGTCCCAGTGGCTTCTCCAGGTGGGTCATGCGCTCTTGATTTACATCTTGACTTCATCTATTTTCTAGGCAACCCCTCATCCATGTCTGGATTGCTCTGTATGACTTGGGGTGGGTGGAGGAGTCGAGAGGGAGAGATATTCTTACTTTTCAGTAGAACGGATCCATTTGCTACCTTCAATGATCTGAATTCCATCCCCTCCAAGCCCAATCACGTGCACCTTGCAATATCCATCATGACTCTGCTTTTCACCTGCCATTTTTTCCTCTTCGTAATGTACAGTCTCAAGACTCTTCAAGTCCTTAAACAAAAACCCTCCTTTAACCCTGGGGCTCCGAGCTTCTAGTTCTCTTCCTTCCTATTACGACCTGCATTGACAGAGGTCTACACGCAGAGTGGCCGACTTCCTCACCTTGCATTCACTCCTGAACCCAACATAATGGGGTTTCTACTCTGCAACACTCCACTGATGTTGTTCCTGCTAAGATACACCAGGACCTGTGTGAAATGCAGTTTCAGCCTTTATCTCACATCACATCTCTGCTGCATTTCACAGGACTGAAAACTATCTTTACGGAAAATTTACCTTCATAGCTTCCATGATACTCCTATAGCCTGGGATTTTTACTCATTCAATTGTAAGCTTAATAAAATGAACAACTGTCACTATGTTCCTTATTTATACTTCTCAATTTTTAAAACAAAGATGTTTACTATCTGCTCCTTTGATTTCTGAATTACTCTATTCAAAGCCCAGGACTGATTGGCAAATGTGCAGACCATCCATTTCTCTCAGTATTTTGGATTTTATATTGGATCATACCACCCAAGCAGGCTTAGTTGCTAGCATCATGGTATCTCATGGAACTCTCCTTTCCAAATCATGCTTTGACATTATGGCCTCAAGTGTCATCATGGGATCAAAAAGCACCAGCCCTATTATACCCATCAGCAGATACGATATAGGAAACGTTACTGAAGAAATCATTCCCAACATCTCCCAGTGATATTCCTTTTAAGGCTCCCACGGGGGGATTCTATATTTGAGAATTAAATACTAAGAAAAGAGTTTTATATGGTATTCTCCCATACCCCACTGGCCCTCCCCACCTTTTTTCTCTTACTATAGGAAATTCAGAGTCAAATTCATGGTCCAGTCATAACAGCTGTGGGACGTTGTATACTAAAATTTAAGACAATAGGAAGATTTAAACATTAAGGCCATCCTGGTGGTGTGCCTCAATTCCCCTACGAAGATAAAATCTTTTCCAATTGCCAATGGATTCTAAACAATCTTACATCTCTAACACAGAATATCATACTTTAAAAAGGACTTTCAAACATAATTTCAATGTTTTTAATGGATTCTACCACACTCTTACATTGCTTACTAAACACCAGTTAGTTTCACTGAATTATAGGGATTTATCATGTGAGTTATCGTACTTTTTTAAAAAAGTACATTTTTATATATAATTGGATGAAAGAACTCTATCATTTTCATATCCTATATTTGATGCTTTCTGATTTTTTATATTTTTAAAATTTATACTATACTATGAAATTCTTGGCACTGAAAATAATCCAAGTACAATTTGGTACAGGCTTATATTATAATTTACAACTGATTTCCAATTCTAAAAATAAAAATAGCATTGTAAACATGCAATAAATGGATTACATATCAGTGTTTTTAAATTGTATAATACACCCGTCATGCTTACCATATGTATGAGTCATCAAACAAACAAAAAGGACTAACGTATCAGGAATCTCTTCTAAGTCTGATTCCTTCAAAGACACAGATCAGTAATTTTTAACCCAGCAATGCTACACACGTATCTAAGACTCCACTGTGATTAATTAAAAAGGGAGGATAGATTTAACTTTAAGATACTATTTTAAATGACACAAAGGAAAGAATTACATTTTAATTCTTTTTAAGGATATTTACTTTTGTGAGGATGTATATTGCTTTTGATACAGAAATTAAAGAAAATCCTCCTTCAACTCTAGTCCTCTAGGTTCCGGTTCTCGCCTCCTTTTTACAACTTGCTTCTACAATGAGAAGTCTCTATATACATTTGTGAGAAACAATTCCAGGCAAGGAGTATTTTAAGGAACTTAAATTAAATTTTGTGCACTATTTATCTAATTCCATATATTTTCTATCCATAATCATGAATTTTGCTTCTGTTTCTAAATTAGAACAGTTCTCTAGATCCCTTTTACCCTGAATTCTTACACAGAAATCTTTCATTTAAGGAACTGGAGCTCTATAAATCTCTTCAAATATGCTAAACCATCTAAACAATTCCACAAGGTAGATATGATGTAATTTTACTTTCCATATACACATGAATATAGGCTCGGTCAATAAATTCTACTCTAAGAAAAAAATACAGTATTTGAGTGATTTTTTGAACTGTTTTTTCATAAGAAGAAATTATACAATAACAAACAATGCAACATTTCCCCCCCAAATATGTAAAGGAAAAAAAGCTAGTATCTTATAAAACCACGCCCCAAAATAACTTAAACATAACTTTATAAAACGAGCAGAGTTCCCCTTGGGGTAACTCCCATGTGCGTGTATACATGCGTGCGCGCACACACACTTAAAAGGCTCAGCAAGGAAGTAGACCGTGATTTAGGGGGCTTCCAGGGTGTGCAGAGGGTGCCTTGTTTCTTTTAGGAGTGGGTGGCTCTTTAGTGGCTCTTCTGCAGCCACCAAAACTCCCACAGAGGTCCTAGTTGGTAATATCCATGCCCCTGTTCCACACATTTCCCAGAATCTTAAAGTGACTTTTTTGTGATTTGTTTTTCACTGTGATGTTCATTTAAAAAGCACAGATATCATTATCAAATCATTATGCTATATATCTGAAACTAATTAATGTTGTATATCAATTATGCCCCAATCAAAATAAGTAAACAAATAAACATAGAGAGGAGAGCATTAAAGGTGTGTAGAACTGGAAGATCGCAGGCTACGGAGAAAAGGCACCTGGAGCCTAAGCCCCGTATGGAGGCGGAAGTGAGAAGGGCAGATCCAGGCCATCCGTGGTGCCCAAAACACTTGGCAGAGGTGGGGAGGGGAGGAGGTGATACCCTCACTGGGAAGAAATGACACTGAACTGACTGTCATGGAGTATGTAATGAAGGCTTTTTTTTCCCTGCCCCTCCTATGCTGTTCTCAGTAAAATTCACTTGCTCCCTCAAAAACAAACAAAAAAAGATTTCAGATGCCATGATCATTTTGTAGAAAACGCAACAGAATCAATACAAAAACTCCTAGAACTAATAAGAAATTACAGCAAGACTGCTGAATACAAGGTTAACACACAAAGTTAACTGCTTTCCTACATACCAGTAATGAACAAGTGGAATCTGAAATGAAAAACAACTACATTTACATTAGCAACCCCCAAAACTGAAATACTTAGGTATAAATCTACCAAAATACGTACAAGCTCTACATGAGGAAAACTAAAAAAAATCAGATGAAAGCAATCGAAGAACTAAACAAAGGGAGATGTATACCATGTTCATAGACAGGAAAATTCAATGTTGCCAAGATATCAATTCTTCCCCAACTTGCTTTATAGATTCAGCAAAATCCCAATGAAAATCCCAGCAAGTTATTTTGTGGATATTGACAAACTGACTCTAAAAGGAGAGGGAAAAGACTCAGGTTAGCTAACATAATACTTAAGGACAAGAAAAAATTTGGAGAGCTACCCAGCCTCAAGACTTACTATAAAGCTACAGTAAACAAGACAGTGTGATATTGGTGAAAAAATAAATAGATCAATGGAACAGAATGGAGAGCCCAGAAACAGACCCACATTAATACTGTCAACTAATCCTTGACAAGGGAGCACAGGCAATAAAATAAAGCAAAGATAGTTTTTCAATAAATGGTGCTGGAACAACCCATGGATCTAAATGCAAAATGTAAAACTATAAAACTCCTAGAAGATAATATAGAAAAAAATCTAGATGACCTTGGGTTTGGTAATTTTTTAAAATATAAAACTAAAGTCATGATACATGAAAAAAAAGAACTGATAACCTGGACTTCATAGCAATTAAAACTCCCTGCTCTGCGAAAGACAGTCAACAGAATGAAAAGACAAGCCACAGACTGGGCTAGAATATTGGCAAAAGATACATCTAATAAGGGACTGTTATCCAAAATATATAAAGAATACTTTAAACTCAACAGTAAGAAAATAAACAACTCGATTAAAAAATAAGCCAAAGACCTGACCAGATACTTCACTAAAGTGGATACACACATGGCAAATAAACACATGAAAGGATGCTCCACATCTCATGTCATCAGGGAAATGTAAATGAGAACAACAAAGAAATACCACTATACCCTATAAGAATGGCCAAAATTGAGACACCATATCCTGGCAAGGATTTGGAACAACAGGAACTCGCACACTCGTACATTGCTGGTAGGAATGCAAAAACAGTACAGCCACTATGGAAGACAGTTTGGGGGTTTCTTACAAAACTATACACTTACCATAGGATCTAGCAATCACACTCCTTGACATTTACCCAAAGTAGCTGAAAGCTCACGCGCACATAAAAATCTGCACACAGGTATTTATAGCAGCTTTACTCCAAAACATGGAAGCAACCAAGATATCCTTCAGTAGGTGAATGGACAAATTGTAGTACATCCAGACAATGGAATAGTATTCAGTGCTAAAAAGAAATGAGCTATCAAGCCATGGAAAGACATGGAGGAACTTTAAGTACATATTACTAAGTGAAAGAAGCTGGTCTGAAAAGTCTATATTCTGGGAAAGGCAAAACTATGGAGACAGTTAAAAAAAAAATCAGGGATTTAAAGGAGAGGGAGAGATGAATAGGCAAAGCATAAAGGATTTTTAGGGTACTGAAATTACTCCTTATGCTATTATAACAGTGGATACAAGTCATTATAAATTTGTTCAAACCCACAGAATATACACCACCAAGAATGAACTCTCATGTAAAGTATGGACTCTGAATAATAAGCATGTGCAGGTTCATCAATTGTAACAAACGTACCCCTCTGGTGGGGGACACTGATAATGGGGAGACCATGTATGTGTGGGGACCAGGAGTATATGGGAAGTCTACCTTCTCAATGTTTCTTGAAACCTAAAACTGCTCTAAAAAATCAGGTGCATTAAAAAAAATAAATGTCACAGATACAAAAAAATAAAAAACAGATTTCACTTATATAAAAATGGCCACTTTAAAGAAACAAACTGCCAAGGACTGTGTTTCAGGAAAAGCCTTTTATTTTATTCAAGTCAAAACATTATGACAAATACCTCCTACTTTCTCGATGCAGTGATTTTTAGAAGATCACGACCAAAAGAAATACGTTTGTTACAAACAACATCATGATTTGATTTTTGGTAGTTCATTTTGCTGTTGTTATTAATAAACTGATACAGAAAGGCAAACTGGTTAAAAGCGGCTCACTCAAAAAGCAGTATATTACTGTGACTTTTTTCAATAGGCCCATGAATCAGTTGCTAGAAACAGGTTTAAGTTGTTTTTCTACTTTTAACTATCACTACTTACCCCCACCTACATCAAAATCATTTCCAACTCCATGACTCACCCTTTCTCAGATTCTACTCTACGCTGTTGGTGACGTCTCCCCTCTTACTGTCCTATAAACACATCGTCTAGTCACCATCTTTGATCCCCTGTGAGGTATCTACTGTTTTGCCTCTCACCTTTCTAATCGAATGTTAAATTCTTAGTCTTATCTTCAGCAAGTTCAATTACATGCTCTAATCTTGGATGTGCACTTGCCATTCCATCCTGCTAGCATTCCGATCCCATCCCTGTGCTGGGCTTAGCCTCAATTATCAGCATAATTAATTCATACTTGACAGAGCAATCGCATGGTTATATATATGTACTGTCATCTCTTCTCATTAACCTGTTCTTTTTAAATCCATTTCCAACACTGATTTCTCTTAGGAAGAGATTTTTTTTTTTTAATGTCAGTGGCTGAACAGATGAAAGAGGCAGATCGAAATGAAGAAAAATACAGAACATAAGGAATTATAACAAGTATTGGAGATTTCTTATTAATTTTATAATCCTAGAAGATGAAGAAAGGTAAATGTCAGTCTATAGACTATAAATTTTTCCACAAAATACTGATATATTCTCCAAAATGAAAAATAAAGAAAGAGAGAGAGAGAGAAAGAGAGAGAGAGAGAGAGAATTGAGGATGACATGTGTAGGAAAACATATTGGGTATTTTCTGGCTTCAAATGTACCATGGGGAAAAAAGGTTAAAAAGCCAGAAAAGTCTTAATATAGTTAACTTTTCTTCCCTTAAGCAAGATGAAGCTAAACCAGAAGAATTATTCTGTTGCAGATCGTCATTCATGAGATCGGCACTTAGACAAAAATATAAGAATAAAAGTTCAGCTCATGGTTTGATTTAACAGGCTCGGACGCACGGGACCAATGGAGGGAAGAGTTGGGTGGGAGATGATCACCAAGAAAGATCTTAGCCATGTGCTGTGGTTGTCATTATATCCACTCCATTTAAATGACAAGCTGAGACTATTATAGTTCTGGCTTGGCTACACCTCAAAGATGGAGACCCACAAGGAGGAGCCCTCCTTTAGGAATTAACACAGTTTCTCCCAAAAGCCACATCCATCTAGAGGGAAGGCATACATGGTCCATAAAAACACTGTATTCCTAAGACCTAAGGTGGGAAAATGGAGAAATGACTTCGAGGTTTGATTGGAAAATACGGTAAACGCTGCTTCCGAGTGCCATCCAATGGAAAGGCAGGGATCTTCAATACAGGAGGCTGCGCGTCGAACCTTAGGAACAGTGTGTGGCAAGTTCCAACTTGTTTGGTGCAGTCAGTCAGGTGTGAGCTACAGTTGAGAGAAGGTGTGTTTTAAAGTGTACTGTAAATCATCCTCCATCATGACGATGCTCTGTGTCACACATGGCTTCTGGTACGGCAATTTCTGTCAAATAAAAACATTATGGTGTGTCCCCACCCACCTTATTCACCAGATTTGGCTCCATGCGACTTCTGGGTCTTCCCCAAAGTCAAAATGACCGTGAAAGGTAAACACTTTGAATCGATTCAGGACATCGAGGCAGCCATGACAGCGCAACTAAAGACACTCACGAAAGAGGACTTCCAGAACTGCTTCAGAAAGTGGCAAGAACAAGGGGATGAATGTGTTCAAAGTGAGGGGGAGTATTTTAAGGGGGATTAATGGCAATGCGTCTTTTGCTGTAATAAATTTTTAATTTAAACATTCATCGTACTTTTTGATCACTCCTCCTAAGCTGGTGCTGCTTCCTTCTTGATTCACAACACCCAAATAGATTTCTACTCCTCTTTAAGTACCTGATATTCTATCAAAACATACAGGTAGTGTAGGAAGAAATGAAATAAACTGCACATTACTCAAGCTAAACCACATGCCACTCTAGCAACCACTGAGGGAATAAAATAGAAATGGACAGCAATAAGGTGAAAGTGATTGTGTGTGTGAGAGTGTGTGTATGTATGTGTGTGTGCCTATGTACACCTATGGGCCTTAGAACTAAATAGATAAAGCTTCTAGGTAAACAAGCAAATGTCAAAGCAGTATCTAATGCACTGCATTGAAATGTAGAAAAAACTCAGCAAGAAAATATAGCCATATTACTGACTTTAATTTAGTAGGGATTTTATTAATTGCTTTCAAAAAAATTGACATAACCTCAACAAATCACATTTTTCTCGATTTTTAAAATTTATAACTTAGAATTAAAATGCTCTCAATTAAATAACATATCCTTTAGGAATATAGTTTGAACTAACCTGTTTTTTGTCAAAGATTAAAATACAAAGTTTCTTTAGTTTATATTACTAATAAAACCACACACACACACACACACACCTCTTGTTATGGAATATCCTTTAAAATAAAAGACTAATAAAAACAGTAACCTAAATTCCCAAACATTCACTATGACAAGGCAGCATCGACATTTTACTTACAAATATAAGAAATTATTTTCATTAGAAATATCATAAAGAGACTATAAATCCTATTAATTTCAATAAAGTATTTCCCATACACACTGAAAACGTGTATACCAAAAAAGAACTTTGTATCAGAACTTTATAAGAACAACAGAAAATCAGGTGGCCGTGACTCACATGCCAACTTATTTCTAAAGCGCCTGCAAACAGAACGATCTCCACAGCTGCCTCAGGCCGATGATGGACAACACTGTTGGCTTTTATAGCATAGTGCGGTTTCCTGAATTAACTTCAAAGACTGGTTTGGGAAAGCAAGTTTACTAATAAATACTCTCAGAAGCTGCTGTGCTCGAGTATTTCATTCCCAGCTACTGGGACATTTATCCAACAGTAAAATAGTTTAGATTAAAAAAAAGCTAAATCTGCTGAAAATCAAGACAAACACACTGTATGTGCTAAAGAGCAAAATGTTCAGAAGCTGATACTTTCGTAAAACAGAAAAAAGCAGAAAGCCTGCTTATGCTTTTCATTACCAATTTTCTTTTAACATGGTCATGCTTACTGATTTATGAGGCTTAAGGAAAAACTGACTTAAAGAAATGAACAAGAGTCTCTAAATCCCTTTAAGACTGCAGAACTACCTTCAGAATAGTCGCTACACCCTGCCTTTCCCGATTGCTCTTCTCCTCACTCCCGTCCTCTCTTCTAATTTCTACTTACCGTCAAAATCCAGCTCCAATAAGACCTCCTACAGCAAGTCCTCCTTGGTCTGTCCTTCCCATCTCCTTCCCAGACAGAATCAAACACTCTCCCCCAACCCCCACGTAATCCTATAACATCCTATGGTTTCCTTCAGAAAAACACAATAGTTCAATCAGAATTTTGTGAACAGGAATTTTAACAAAGCCAAATAAATCTTAGCATACAAATTCTGCGACTATACTGAATTTTAGTTAAATATTAGTCCCATACCGCCCCACACAAGCTTTGAAAACAGAGGCCTTTTCGTCTCTGTATCCCTAGTCACTTGCACAAACGAGCACTGACCAGCTTCTCAAACGCCGGCCACGCCTCTATCACTGCCCCGAACACCTACCCACTTACATCTCCAGAAACACAGGGCAACCAAATGTTCCCTAAACCCAGGATTAATCTCTCTATTGACTTTATTCATACTATTCTCTATATCTGGAATCTTCTTTCATCTTCCTTTTATTTACTTCATGATCCTTTGCTGCCTTCAAAACGCCCAACTGGAAACAAAACAAAACAAAACAAAAACCACTGCTTATTTCATGACCTTCTATTTTATCATCCTTCAAGGCTCAAAAACCTGTCACAACCTCTATCTAGTCTTCTAAGAATCCCTCAGTCAAAATTATCTCTCTTCTCCACAATTTAAAAGTCATTCTGGATGTAAACATCAGTTGAAATATTTAATTCATAAAGTCTGATTGGTGTCGGGATCTAATCATAGGCCACAATGAGTCTCCTCAACGAACGCCCAACTCCCTGGGTGCAAGGAGCAAGCTGTTCATCTTCATTCACTCCCACCCCCAGGT
The DNA here is from genome assembly GCF_036562045.2 of Rhinolophus sinicus. NCBI lineage: Eukaryota > Metazoa > Chordata > Mammalia > Chiroptera > Rhinolophidae > Rhinolophus > Rhinolophus sinicus. The sequence continues at coordinate 24,721,252 of NC_133759.1, forward strand.
ACATCACTGGAAGATCTTACAAGCTCTCCATACATTTACTCAATATAAATACTTAGCTGCCTATTTGGTAGCATAATAGTATAAACTAATGGTTCTATAGTCAAACTGAATAAAAGGAATAGCAACTCATTGACATTTTTAGATGGAGACAGTTTTTCAGTGCCTTTAAAAATCTAGTTTATTTTATTAAGAAACATTGACTTTTAAGGTTTACTTGACTTTGTAAGAATCCAGTATGTAAAAAACTTAATTTCAAGAGCGTTCCCAGATTGTTTGTTTATGTCTCTCTCATATCAATACCATATTTCTTTCTATTGTAGTTCTACCTCACTAGATTGGCAGTTCCTTGAGAACAAGAACCAGATCTTCATAAAAATATAAATCTACACTGAAACTTTAAAATGAGTATAACACTATTTCAGAGAGGCCGAAAGAGAGGAAAGATTATCTATAACCTCATTGCTCTAATGCAGTATTACAGATTAAATTTTCTTTTTTTCCTTTCAAATTATTTTTATATTTAGGTTTTATAAACTTATAATCACAGATTACATTTAATATAGTCTACTCCTTTTTATATACATCTTTTCATATGACTATACAGCTTGTCTATTTATTTTTATTGGACACATAACCATCCAATGAAAGGATTAACCATAATTTAGCTATTTCTCTTTGAATAACATTGTTTATTTTCACATTCTCACTGCTACATGTAATGGTCTTTGTTTTAATTATTCCCATAAGCTGGAGCCTCTTATGCTAAATTATTAGGTTATGAACTTAAAGGTTATGAACATTTTTATTGCTCCTGAAGCACAGTGCCAACATGCTGTCAATTAGTTGTATCTTTCACGGTTCTCTAGCAACAGTAGTTTTAGCAGCACTGTGTATGATTCCTCTTGCTTAAAATCACATTTCCTAGATTCCTAGCAAGGTTAGCCATTTTCCACGTGCCTGTTTACCAGCAATGTTTCCTTTGTGAACCCTGTTTGTGTATGATGCCCATTTACCTATTACAGTCACCATGGTTTTCTTACTGGTTTTTTATCCTCTCCCTGTCTCATTTACTGTGAATATTTTTTCCAGTTGGTTATTTGTCCTTTTTGCAGTTTTTTTCCACTAACACACACTTTTTTTAAGCACTGTAGCTTACAATTTTATCTAGTCAAATTGGTTGTTTTTTTCTTTATAATTTCTTTTATGACTTCTAGAAGTCACCCCCCCAAATTTGCTCCTGTTTTATTTTTGTTTTATATTTAACCCTCTCACCCATGGGTAAGAAATAGGTCATTTCTGCATGCTCCCACAGAATGTATTTCAGTACCTTTTACATACTAAGCATTCAATAATGCTTCTTGAATATTCTTAAATTTCTTATTATTCTTAAGGTTTCTAAAATATTCTTTATTAAGAGATAAAATGTAGAAAACACTATCCATTATTGTAATCTTACTCGTCTCTTTGCAGGCTATTCAACCAATATAGGTACAAAAGTAAAATACACTCTACAATGAAGGACAAGACAATGCTGCAGATTTGCTTCGTTTCTTTCTACTGTGGGACTATAAATCATATTGTTTAAGAAAATTTGTTTTTGTTGGCAAATTTTAATATCTGTGGTTAAGTCATACATACACTTTTTACACACACACAGCTTGCAGAGTACAAGCTGGATGATAGTGTGTTATTCATCTTCCTAAATCACAGTTCCCCAGCTCTCAGATCTCTGTTCCTCACAGGGTCCTATAACTATGGAGTGAAGAACTGCTGAATAATTTATTACAATTCACATCATAACTTCTGCTGTATAATAATTCACAGACACAAGCACTTTTATTATAATGACAAGTTGGTAGTTTTTTTATGTCAGTTATCAACTCTTTCACAGAAAAACATGTACGTATCTGCAATGCATAGATTTAAATAACCAAGACATCACCTAGTAAAGGGCAGACAGCTTTATTCCTCTTTTCTAGTTTGAGTAATTGTAATTTTATTTTGTTGCAGAGGAACAGTCAATTAGGTCAAAAAGCCTACTACTATAAAAAACATAACATGTGTCCCCTTGGATTATACAACATTTATATAGAGTACCTATCAATATAATTTGTATTTGAAAACCTATAAAAACATTGTTAAAATGACAGCTGTGGAAATTAATCTGAGTAGTGAGGATGGCAGCACAGACTTTATTTTCCTCTGATGGTTATAGCTTTTTCCCTCTAAATGTATCTGTAAGGCAAGTAATTGCTAGTAACCCTATCCCTGCATTTTGGAAGAGCTATATCTCCTAATACATAAATAGTCCAGAGAGATGATTAGGACTTTATAATCTTTACTGTTTACCTACCAAAAAAAAAAAAAAAAAAAGGAAGGCGGCATAGTAATACTGTTCTCATATACAGATTTATTTTATGGTTTGAATATGTTAATTCTAAGTGTAAGTTAATAATCACTTTAAAAATAATTTACTATTGCCTATTTAAGGTAATAAATTTAAGAGAGATTCCTTTAATAGAATTAAATGTAGTAGGTACATGGTTTGCATGAAAACATCAACTACTCTTTATGTTTCCAAGACAGTTTAAAACTACAGAGAAGGTGCTTTTTATCTTTCTGACAAAACTAAGACATAGGATGACGATTTAAATGTAGAAGTATGATTTATAGCCCAACTAGTGCCAAAAAGGACATCAGCATCTTATAGTAAGAAACTTTGTACAATTAGACAATTGAAATATAAAATGAACATCCAACCCGGAGAACAATGGTTCTTTATCTTCAGTAGGGGGTGAGGAGGTGGAGGTCACTGAAAATTTGATAAAAGGACACTCCCCCAGAATCTCACATGCACACAAACAGATTTACCTATCATTTCAGAGCGGTTCATGAACTCCCTGAAGCTGATACACAGAGGATGGATTAAAAACTCCTGCCATAGAGAAAGAGAGAAGAAATTATCCATATCAAAAGCCTAGGCTAATAAAGTTACTGTAATTAAAATGAAATATAACTCCAAGCTTCCGTGCAACCTAAGCAGACAGAAAACACAATGGACTAAATAATTCTCAATGACTGATAGAAGTGTACCAGATCATAAGGAAATTTTTCTCTGAAATCAAATCCTTGAAGAATTTGTCATATGAATTCATATAAAGCATATGAATTCATATAAAGAATTTGTCATATGAATTCACTGAACATCATAAGAGAAAATGTATATAGTTACAGGACATGAGAAACATTTTTCATATAACTGCATCTTATCAAGATTGATAAAATACGAGGGCATGATATTTAAGTATAGAACTAACTAGCTTTCTTGATGATCTAGTTTGATACAAGGTTAGAAATGAGGTTATGCCACGGCTCTCCATTCTCATGCTCATAACAGCCTGTTACAAAAATGATAAAATTTTCGCTGAGTTCAGACCTAATCTCAGAATCCTCTAAACAGCCATTTTCCATAAACTGAAGTGAACAGTTGAAACTTTTATAAATGACACAATAACGTAATAGAGAATCAAAAATCAGCATAGAAGAAAGGTTAAGAGTATAGAAAATGGAGACAGTCTGAATCTGAATCCTGGCTCATCTGCTGAATAGCTGTGTGACCTCACTGTGCCTACAACAGTCCCCCCTTCTCTGCAGGGGATACAATCCAAGTCCCTGGTGGATACTTGAAACTGCAGATAGTACCAAAACCTACATACATAATTCTATGTTTCTTCCTATACATATATAACCTACAATAAACTTTAATTTATCAATTAGGCACAGAAAGAAATTAGCATCAATAACTGATAGTAAAATAGAACAATTATAACAAATACTGTAATAAAAGTTACATGATGGCCTTGGGGCCATTGTCAAGTAAAATAAGGGTGACCTGAACACAAGCACTGCGGCACTGTGACAGTCATCTGATAACGGAGACGGCTCCTAGGTGACTAACAGGCGGACAGCATATGCAGTGTGGAGATGCTGGACAAAAGGAGGCTTCACCCACGGGGCAGGATACAGTGGGACGGCACGAGATTTCATCACACTAACCACAACAGCTCATAATTTAAAACTTAGAAATTGTTTATTTCTGGAATTTTCCATTTAATATTTTCAGACTGTGGTTGACTGCAGGTAACTGAAACCACGGAAAGCGAAACTGTGGATAGAGGGAACCGCTGTGTATTGCAGCTTCTCATCTGCAAAGTTGTGATAACAACCATCCTTAGTGTTGCTAAGAATTAAGTGACTTAATCTATATAAAGCTCCCAGAACAGTGTACAGAATTGTGAAGATTAAATGGGATTAGAGAGGGTCTGACATATACATAGCATCATCTATTATGAAATTCTTCAAGAATGTATATTTTTAAAACTTTCGGTTACTATAGAAGCCTTTTACTTTATCAAATTAAAATGACCAGATTTTTACTTAATGTAGACATTTATTTTCAAGGTCTATAGAATCCCTAATCTTGGCTAATTTAACTACATATATCCTGAATCAATCCCTTGCTTCCCACTTGTTCTCTTTGCCCAAATTTTAAGAAATTGGAAAATATACTAAGTGGTCTTTAAGGAAAATTGACTGATTAAAGAGTTATTTCTCTATACATATCTTACTGAATGTCCAGTATTTTTCAAACACATCCGTTCTCAACTGTTTCTACTGGGCTTCAGCTCTATTGATCTAGTTAAACTTTAATTCATATAAAATTATGGCAAAGTCACATCTTACTCCAGAATTAAGTTCTAAAGTCATTGTAAAAGGCAAAAATTGCACACAGTCAAAATTACCTTTGAAAGCCTCTTAAATCAGCCTGTAAAGTATTATCCCTCAAAAAGGCCAAAACAGCCAGTTTTCCTCTAGCACTGAAGTAGCTGACCTGTTCAGGAAAGACTGAAATCATACTCAGGAAAGGGAGCTGTTTACACTAAGAAACACAATCAAAACCTGAAAGAACATCTTCCATTTTTCACTGAGAGACACAAAATCATTGATCAGAAACACAGGGACGGCTGAATGACTTCCCCGCACTGTTTAAACTGTGCTTCTCCCAAGCATGCTCCTTCCTTTCTGTAAGGGAGATTATACATGTACATAGTTGAATTTACATAAGTTAAATAAGATGCAATGCATGTGAAATAATGTTTGTACTAAAAACTCTAAAAGTGGTTCTGATGCCATGCAACTTTAATGTTTATATATTATATGTTAATTCTCTAATGTGGCACATTATATTTTGAGGTTTTCCACATGCTAGTTGGTCAGATGTTTTGGTGCTAAATGCTCTGAACTTTCAATACTCCACTTAGCTGGCAGAACTCAGATTCTATGGAACAATTTCACCTGATCCCCTAAACCCCTCCCTCAATCAGGAATTATAGTGGGAAATTAAGTTGCAGTCTTTGGGAAATTCCAGAGAAATTTGTATTTATAAAACAGAAGAACACCACTGAGGATGTAGGGTAATTCAGATCATGTTGCCTAATGAATATTCCCACATTCAAAAATGGAATCATATACTCATATGTCATTAAGACAGTCACCTAACAGAATCATCTACAGAAATGTGTGAAGCTGGGGTGTATCAGGCCAATCAATAACTGCATTTTTTTTGATGAAAGAAAAATGTATTCAACAGAAAAATGGGCAACATGATCTATACTTCTGCAGTAGAGAGAAATGAGGACAAAATTTATTAGAATTGGGAAATGGAGACAAAAACACACTTGCTTGGCGTATGCAATGGATTCTTCTAAAGCTTTAATGTTAGCTCAATTTTTTACATACTTCTTTTAAAACACAACACTAAGACTTGTACAACTTAGTCTTTAGAGTTGCCATTTGGGTACAAGATGGAAAAGCACAAATGAATTTGCAAGTGACTTTTTACAAGTTATTGTTTTCTCTTTAGTAAACAGGGGAAGGGAGAACGAAGTAAATGTCATCAGAATTATTTGATAAGCTAATTTCTGGGTGAGAAGTGTAGTGGGAAGTGCCTTTGCAAATGAACCTCTAAATTCAGCCCACTAAAAAAGAAATGCCTTTTCAATTCTCTGTGGAATTCTTCTTCTTCTTTAGGCCCAAATATCTCTGCTTAACAAATTATATACTCATTGATATAACATAACCAGGTTATTTCCAGATTCAAAATTCAGCTGATCAAGAACAAGATACTACAGTACCAGAATAAAAATACAAAACCGATCCAGTTTTTTTAACTAAATTATCTTTTTGTACTCCTTGAGAACTGGCTTTTTGGGAAAAAAAAAAGAAATTAAAAGTCTAGAAAATCTCCACTGTGGTTATTTATTCAGTTAATTAGTAACTGAATGCCTACCAAGTCCCAGGCAATGCTTTAGGTGCTTTCTTATGCACTCTCATATATAACTGGAGAAGACACAACATCACTATGGTTTAAAAAGAAAAACATTAATAAAATGATTCATTTTAATTGATTATAACCAGGTAGTCTATGCTCAAAATACATTTTTATTGCGTATTTTCAGCAACTTGTCAGTAGATATTCACCTGAAGCTTCCTGCTCTTCCTTCTGAAAGCTGTGCTTTTATTTATCCATTCATCCATCTACGTATCCATAATTACCCAACCGCTGGTATAATGGGGGCGAAAAGGGAACAAAAAAATCTATGTATGTAAATATGCAAAGACAGTTCCTAAACTTCAATAGCCATGGTTTTTCTTCATTTTAGAAAGGTCAAGAGGGAACAAAATCAATTACTTGGTAGCTCTAATAAAAGATTTAAGGTGTTCAGGTAACAGACATGAAAGTGCCCTTTAAAACTGTAAAATGCTATTCTAATGTAATATATTACTACTAAACAAAATTGCTTGATTACTCTGATGACTTCAATTATTCATGCTATTACATTAATATCAAGAGTCCCCCTACTAAACTGAATTGGCATATTTAAAAACCAAATAAGGCCTGTAATATCATTTTTGAGAAGTTCAGTTAGAGTTATTTAAAAATATCCAACATTCTGTGCCAATTCAGTCAAGTCTGAAAAAGTGATATCCTCTGGGGAGGGTCCTAGTCATTTCTTATGATTTAGGAGAAAGAAAATTGGATTTCAAGTTAGGATTTGAATTCTGGCTTTGTATGGCCTTCAACAACGTAAGGTCTATGATATTAAGTCTCCCCAACTGTACAGCGAGGGTGATCATACCTAGAATACATGTTATGAAGATTAAAAGAGAATATGACAATATTCAGCATAATGTCTATCACATGAGAACTCTATTTCCTTTTTATCTTCTTTCAAATAATGTGTAACCTATTTTTCAGTTTACATACCCTTTTACCAGACAGTAAATCCTCTGTGGTTTTTATTTTTTATTTTTCATTTATGACCCACCATTTTTATGTAAATGGACTGTAAGCCCAATACCTTCTACCATCTCATCTTTTTTTATGTACCACACAATGTCTACAATTGGCTAAATACATTCACTAAAGACCATAATAAATAGCCCCGAAGGGTATTTTCATTTATAAATGTCTTTACATAAAAAGAAAACAAAAAATATCTGAAATGAGAACTTGCCCAGAAAATGTGGGCTGAACAAAGCCCTAAATTCTCTGCACAGTATAGTAACCTATTGCAAATTTTTAATTCTACTATTTATTGGAATGTAGCATTTTTTTTCTTTAAGTCTAATGCACCAAAGTCAAAAACAAATATGTAACTTAAAGTGAATTTTTGTTACCTTTCGAACATTACTCATTTGTATAAGAGCTCAAAGTCTTTCAGAACCAAAGTACACACACAATATTTCTCCAATACAATCATTTCTCCAAGCAAAATTTCCATTATTTTCTTATAACAGTGCAATAGAAATGGCAATTAAAATTACAAATTTTAGTTCCTGTTATCTTAAGAATGTAAGCATATGCTTACAAATTCAAGAGCCACCAATGAAGGCATTACAATTGCCCAGCTTCACACACTGCTATGCTATTTACTAATCTTCCGTGCATGATTTCCTCTTTGAAGCATTGTTCTAGTATTCAGCTATAATAAACAAACCTTGTATAGTTAATTATGCTGCTGCACTAACAGTAAAAAGTTGGCTCTCTTCCCCTTTGACTATAAAAATCTTCATTAAGGAGGCTAATGACTACTAATACTGAAAAGTCGACTGCACAAAGAGGCATGTAACTTGTTAAAAGGAAAAAGTGTGTATTAGATAATAAAATTCCCACAAAGCTAGACACTAATCTATCTTTACATACAAATAATGTATGCAAGTATGAATTTGTTAATATGGTGAGAATTACTAAAGATCATTTAGTCTTTCTTGGTTAAAATTTATGCACAAGGCATATTGATCTTCTGAGTTTCTCCTAAGTATGTTTTACAAAAAAAACAAAAAACATAAACCATGTTTAAAATTTTTTCCATTTAATAATTTACTCCTTTTTTCCATAGAAAATTCAGGGTATCTTTTTCTATCTATAAAATCACCCTTAGTGGATATAACAATAAGAGGTTAAAGGCTGTACAGGTTTAAAAAAAACAAACATCTCCATGGTTGGACAAGGGAAAAATCATCAAAGTTGTGCCACTGATCATCAGTGGCAGCTAAAATATCAAGTGGAAATGAGTAAGTATGTAGGCTAAAGAAAAATTCTGAAGCATCATAATTTTCATATAAGATAAAATATTCTCTAAATTAGCATTAGGTGGAACAAAGTCTGCTGCATCTTATATTTAAATATTTAGAAGAGGACTAGTTGGTTAAAAATTCATTATTAATGCCCTAAGACCAAGAAAAAGAAATACTAGTTGTAGACAACTGATTCAAAATATTTTAAATACCACAAAAACATTCAGAAGTTCAATTAGCTTAACCAATGCTATAAAAATGTCTGTAAACTTGCCAAAATGATTATGCCTGAATTTATGGTAGAATAATTTTTTTGCTGAGCCACGAAACAGTATAATCTTTAACATTAAATAAATTATTTTCTTAAATAAAGCCATTACTTCAAAAGTATATGTTGCTCTTTAGAGAAAATTCAGAATATCAAATACAAAATTAAAAATCAGCATGAGACCTGATACGTAGTAAGTGCTCAACATGTAATAATGTTATTATTGAAACTGTCCATATCACTGGCTGTAGTGCAGGTGGAGAATTTTGTTCACCAAAAAACCAAACGGGCATAGTGTCATTTGAAGGTTTTCTTTTCAGTTCCCGTTGTTTAAACGTCAACAGTTATTTATCTTTATCTTTCTATTCAGTGATACCCATTTTCAAGCAAAGAAGCTGTGGCACATTATAAGAAATTTGGGAGTTTTCATTGCTTTTATTAACCAATTTATTAACCTAATACACTTTAACGGTAATAATTCTGTTTTTCTCAGCAGAAAGACTTGAGAGTTACAATGTACTACTTCCCTTTTCAATATGATAATTAACCTTGATATTCACCTGCAAAGCGCTCCATCCTGTCAACAGAATAAAATGATCATCTAAATCATAAAGATTCTAGTAAAATGGTGAAGGCTGTCATCCCTGTGACATTTGTATTTGTAAGAAGCACAGAAAATTATGGAAATGATTTAAAACACATTTCCATAAACTCAACAAATAGTCTTTCTGTTTCAATATACATCCTGGCTTTGTGGACTGCTCATGACTGTACTGGAAAAAACAGGTAAAAGGATGTCATTACTCTAACATCACCTGAAGAATAAAACGATGTCATTACTCTACCCTCACCTGAAGAACAAAGTTCAATGTACTGACTACTACTCTGCAATAGACATTTATTTGTATGAAGGATACTTTGCCTTTAGGATACTAACATTCTAATGGAAGAGAATAGACAATACACATAATCATAAGTAAATGACAGAAGTACATGCTAGGTGTTCCGTCCCCTGGAAAGCAGCAGAGTAAGAAAGATTGGCCTTGCTGAGGTAGAGTGGTCAGAGTTGGCTCACTGAGGTGACATTTGAAGAAAGCCTGCAAGTCAGGTAATAAGTCATGCAGCTACTCAAAAGAAGAGCAACCCACGCAGAGGAAACTGCTAGTGCAGAGACCCTGAGGTGGAAGCAAGTCTGACAGGTTTGAAGAATAGGAAAGAGTCCAGTGTAGCAGGGGCAGAGTACAGGCACATCTGAGAGATGTGCGGGTTCAGTTCCAGACCCCCGCAATAAAGCGAGTGTCGTAACAAAGCCAGTCTTAAATCATTTTGCTGATGGAGGGTCCTGCTTTCAATTTGTAAAAAAAAATGCAACACCTGTGAAGTACAATAAGTGAAGCGCAATAAAATGAAGTGTGTCTGTAATCAACAATTATGAGGTGAGGTCAGAGAGATAAAGAGAGACTTGATCACTTAGGGTTTCATAGGCCATTGTAATGGGAATCCAATGAGTAATATGATCTGACTTTCATTTGAAAAGGATCATCCGTCACATTAGGAATAGACTATAGAGAAGGAAGGACAGAAGTGGGGAGACCTGTTGGGAAGCTATAGCAATTAATTCAAGTAAGAAATGAAGATGGCCTGGACCAGAATAGTAACAATGTAGGAAGTGAGAAGGGGTTAGACTCTAGGTATATTTTGAAGGTAGAACTAAAAAGGATTTGCTGACAGAATGGATTTGGAATAGAGAGAAAGACAGGCATCAAGGACGACGCGAAGATTTTTTGCCTAACTGGAAAGAAGGATTTGTTATTATGTGAGATGAAAAAGACTGCGGATGAAGCAGACCTGGGAGGGGAAACAGGAGTTCAGTTTTGAACCTGTTACTTTTGAGGTATCTACTAAATATTCACACAGAGTGTTGAATAGGCAGCTAGACACAAAGGTTAAATTTTAAATGATGGGTTTATTTTACAGGCAGCTGAACAAAAATAAAATATAAAGAATAAAGTTGAACTTTAATTGTTAACATCTATTTGACCAGCTAATTGATATAAATTTCCACTATTATAAATCTTCCTTTCGTACATCTAGTAATGCTCCATTATTAAAGGTCACAAAACTCTACCAAAAACTCACTGAATACTAAGATACTCTAAGAATTACAATTTCATCCAAGAGTCAGTTAAAAGTGACTATGGGCAAACAGAAAATATTTAGGCTTAAATACTTGGGCTCACAGCTCCACGATACAGATGGCTTAATTCGCTTCTACGGTGTTTCCCCGAAAATAAGACCTAGCTGGACCATCAGCTCTGAAGCGTCTTTTGGAGCAAAAATTAATATAAGACCCGGGCCTTATTTTACTATAATACATATAATATATAATATAATTAATATAACTAACATAAGAAATATAAGACCGGGTCTTATATTAATTTTTGCTCCAAAAGACGCATTAGAGCTGATGGTCCGGCTAGGTCTTATTTTCGGCGAAACACGGTATAAAAGATGTATAATGATTAGAGATGAAAATGCCAAAAGGTCCTGTGAGATTTCATCTGTAGCTTTTACTGCAGACATAGTAAGCCCCATAGATTCATAATTACATCATAAATAGTGCTGTTGTGTACTGCAGAAACAAAACTATTTAATGACACGTTTTCTCCCTGAGCAAAACAACTGGATCATTACCATTTATTAAGGATAACATGGTAAAACTGGAATCGAGTACTCATAGTTAATGTAGTAATAAGCACACTGCTATACAGCTAAACACTGCCTTATATCAAGTATTACCCAAGTTAGCTCTTTATCTTTTTTTTTTTTAGTATTTTAATGGGCTAGTGCATTAACACAACTTTAAAACAAAGCAACATTAATAAAGTCCTGTAAGAACTACTGCACTAAATAATTAAAACTTAAATATATCTAACAATCGAAATGGGGGAAGGTAAAACAGTCAATGGAATAAATGAAAAATGGGAATTATTTGTGAATAAAATGTGAATGTTCGGCCAATTATCCTAACCTTAGATATTAACCAATAAGGTCTGAAGGGAAATTACTGAGATGCTTATTCTCCTAAGTCAATAATATTTCCAAAATTCAGCAGGCTGCTCTATGATAAAAAACTATAACCAAGAACAAGGCTGGCATCCAAGAGAAAAAGCCCTACGGAAACTGGGAAGAAATGGGAATTATACTTTAAAAGAGGAATAAAAGTTGAAAGCATTCTAGTCAAAAGTTGATTATGAACACCAGCATACCTTTTAGAACCTCTTTTGCTTGATCACCCAGTAACTTTCCACACTGCCAGGCTTATATAATAGATACGCAATGTTTGCTAAATCTGAATTTCTTCTGATCGCATCCCTCTCCCTCTTACTTCATCTTCCTTCTTTCATGGAATCTCTTAAACCTCCCCACCGCCACTCAATATATCATATTTGACTAGCTTTTTTATTATACAGCTGAATGTTTTCACTATGTTAAGTGAAAGAATCCAGACACAAAGACCACACCTTGTATGATTCCACTTATACGAAATGTCCAGAAGAGGAAATTCCATAGAGACAGAAAGTCAATCAGTGGTTGCCAGGGGCCAGTGGTAGGGGAGGAATGGGAAGTGACTGCTAACACTAGGTGTGGGGCTTCTTTTGGGGGTGATGAAGATGTTCTGGAAGTAATAGTGGTGACAGTTGCACAACTTTGTGAATACTCTAAAACCACTGAATTACAGAGTTTAAAAGGGTGAATTTTTATGGTATTTGAATTGTATCTCCATTTTAAAAAGCAGCCTGAAGTCCTTTATAGGGCGTGAGCTAAAAGCCCACACCTCACTCAATACCTCAGCAGTTCCACGATCAATCACTATTACAGTATCACAACTGAAGTTCAGAATGAGATCCTAAACTAACAAGAAAATGTTAAACTCAGTATATTCTGTTTCAGAGGTGAATGAAATGCAAAACTCATTTTATCTTAAATGATAAAATACAAACTATTTGGGAACTTAAAGAGACATATTTCAGTTACTCAAAACTTCGTTTTCCAAAAACACACAACTGGACAATTTTTCCATCTTACTGAAAAACGTCTTCTTTCCCCAACTACTTCATTAATCCTGTGTATTGGCTTTTAAAAACAACTTTTCCCCCTGATGTTGTCAGGGAGAAAATCCTGTCCACCCTTCAAGGTCAGTTCAAGATCCCCTGACTATTCCGACCGTCACTGGTCTGTTTTGTTTTTTTAACTGCTACCATACAGATGGTCTGCTCCTAACAATTCAACATTATATAACTCTTTATATTTGCACAATGCTTTAGTGTTCTAGGAGCTTTCGTTTACATTATTATATTTGATCCTTTTATCATCCTATGAGGTAAGTGGAGTAAATTCAGGAAATATAAGGAATTTGTTCAATTTCTCGAGAAGATCCTGGACTAAACTTCAGACATGCTGACTGAATTTTGACCAATGAGAAGAAGGCACTCGTAGGTTTTGAATAAATGAACAAGGCTGTTAAGAATTATCTTACCACTTACACCACGCTTCCTTTGTACACCATGTGCTATTTTTTCTCTAATTATTCCAAGTGGAACAGCCTTATTTCAACAATTAAGATTATAAACTCCTAAAGTAGAGGCCGTATCTTACACTTGTTCCACGTCCCCACAGCACTGAACACATCTAGATGAGTTGATTAAAACGAAAAGCCACCCATGAACACTGAATGTATTCACGGTTGTTGAGATGTATCATCCGAAAAGACAAACTAAACAGGAAAACACTAAAAATAAAATTTTAATCTATACCCCGAACTTATATGAGAGTTTAAAACCAAACTTAAGCTCAATGATTTGAATAAATAACAAGTACATTAAGATTCTGTTTATAATTGCATTGTATAGAATATTTTTTACCTTAAGTAGGAGCTTATACCTTTCAAAAACAATTATTCTCCTAAACAATTGATGGTGGTAGGCTCTGCTACAAGACATAAGACCTAAGACAATCCAAGTACCTGTGAGAATGAAGCAGAGTACCTCATACTGAGTGTAATTAATATAGAAAACTAGAGATTACATTTTAAGGATAAACGATATTTTAGCTGACAATAAACACTACCCCAATTAACGAGTTTTGTAAACATGAAAAACTAATGAGATAAAATAGTCAATGCAACCTCCTAATGAATTTTCTAATCATCTTCCTTTTACTGACATTAGTCCAGCTGATGAGACTTCCACATACAGATGAAAATGCAAAACCTTTACCAAGAGATATTAACAACCAAATAATCTAGGGTCACACACAAGATACTTACTTGTATGCTTAGCTTCTTAGAGAAAAATAAAACATTCAGAAATTCTGTCTTACTAACTGCATAAAAATATTTGCGTGCCGTATTATTATACATGCAGTATACCACATTCAGAAAATAATGAACTGTACTCATATGTCATATGACTTCACCATCCTCAAAAAAAAATGAAGAAGAATGCATGCAACCCTTATAAATACTAATACTAACTGCATCAGTGACTAACAGTTACTGAGCTCTTATGTGCTAGGCACTACTCCTGTTGTATGCTTTCCATATGTAAACACATACAATCCTCACAAATCTGTGCAATTTTACAAATGAGGAAACTAAGACACAGAGAAGTTACATAACTAGACCAAGAGGTTATATATACGTAACCTGGGCAGTCTCCAGAAGAAACTACTGTGCAATAATGCCTCTCTAATGCAAAGTAACAGGTGCTGTGTGGGTGAACTGAGTAATTATAGAACAGAGGTGATATCTGAGCTAGGCTTGAAGTCCAAATGGAAGAAACGGAGCAAAGGCTATGCTCATGCACATGTGTAGGGGACGACTTTCCAACTCTGCAACTTCTATTTGGCCTTGGCACACATAGGTTATAAGCAAAAGTGGTGACAGAGACAGGCAGTCCACATATCCACAGGAAATGTTTGACAGCACACTTAAGCCAACTCTGGCTTTACAAGTAGCCTTTGCTGTTCTTCAGGTATAACAATCCTGACAGCTCATTCTCGGCGGCAAAAAGAAAGAAGAGTGTATGCTGACCACACTTAATTGTGTGTTGCAAGAGATGGGAGCTAGACGGGCATAAACTGACATGCTACCAACCACGGCTTCTTCTCTAGTGAGAAATACACTGGATTAACAGAAAGACAATAAATGGTGACACATGCACAACCGGCTGTGTTCAGTCCACAGTCACACTCCGGCTGTGAGTTCTAAAATGTGTTCCTAATTAGGTTGGCCAACATGCAGATGGGAAGCACCCTGCTTCCCAAGGGGAAAGCCTTCCCTCTTGAGCTCAATTATGGAGTCTGGTTAAATAGGTGACATGAGTAATCTTGGAAAATTACTCTTGGAATCTCAATGCAACTTGATGGTCTTTATTCACTATTACTTCAGTCACGTATTACTGAGGACAATGAGTAATTGCAATCTTATTCTACTTTTTTATTCACTTGAAAAGTTCATTCATGATCAACTTTAGACGTACTCACAAAGACTGAGTACTCTCCTCTCTCGACCTCATAGGAACCTCACTCCTGGTCTGCCTCCCACTCCCTTCCAGGAGACGGCAACTCCTTCTGTCTCCTTCATGACTCCTTCTCCTTTTCCCACCTCTAAATACTATGGTTGCAGAGGGCTCGGTCTTGGGTTTCTTCTTTTTCTAGTCCCTTTCCATACATACCATGTTTCCCCGAAAATAAGACCTAGCCGGACCATCAGCTCTAATGCGTCTTTTGGAGCAAAAATTAATATAAGACCTGGTCTTATATAATATATAATATATTATATTATACCCTGTATTATATTATACCTTATATTATATTATATTAATTATATTATATTATATTATATATTATATTATATTAGACCCGGCTTTGTATTATATTAAAATAAGACCAGGTCTTATATTAATTTTTGCTCCAAAAGACACATTAGAACTGATGGGCCGGCTAGGTCTTATTTTTGAGGAAACACGGTAAATTCGTCAAATCTTATGTATTTAAATATCTTTATGATAACAACGTCAAATTGATATTGCTAGCTCTCCACTCATGCTCAACTGACTATCTGGCATTTCCATTTGGATTTTTCACAGACATTTTACAATTAACATACCCAAAACAAAACTCTTCATCCTGTTCACCAAATCACTTCTCTGCACAAAACTTTCCCTCATAATAGGCACCACCACTTCCCCAACAGACTCAAATCCAACCTGTTTTCTCCCTTTTCTCTAATATTCCCCCCAAATCTGCCATCTATCCATCAGCCTCCTACCAATTCTCTTTCAAAACCTACCCCTCTAATTACCCTCTTCTCCACACCCTAATCCACACCACCATCCTCTCTGCCCGGGATGACGGGCAGCCTCCAGTCTTACACCCCCACCTCCAGTCTAGCGGCCACAGCAATCTGCATAAACACCAAACTCTGCTGGATTTGGCCCCAGCCTCATTCTGCAGTCTTATCTTGTGCCTTCAGAGTCCCCTGCACCCTCCCCTTCAATTCATTTACACCAGACGTCTGCTAGCTCCTGGACACCAGAGCTGGTACGTGCTTTGGAGTCTCAGCAGAAGCAGCCTGGAAGGCCGAGCCCTCCACACCTTACGTAGCCAGCACCTTTTCTTCATTTACTTCTCAGTTTAGATGTCATCTCCTTTAGAAACGCCTTTCAAATCCAAAGTAAATGTCTATTTCCACCCTAAAACTCATCCCGTGTTTGTTTTCTTCACAGCAATTATGATATCTGTTTACTTTCTCCGACCCATAAGGTAGTTTGGGTTTTATTTTTTCAATACCAGTCCCCATCTGCCTTCACAGCTGAAATGTAAGCTAGCTCCACAAAGGCTGGATATCCCTTTTGTCTTATTTATAATTGCATCCCCAGTATCCCGCATAGTACTAATCATGTAATAGGCCCTCGGAAAACATTTGTTTAATGTTAAATGAATATTAATTTCAAAACACACTCCAGTTTTATTATTCACTTAATCTTGTAATAAGCATGTCCTGAAGACACCAGCACCTTACCATCCTTATTCAAGAATGTTATTTTATTTTGCTGTGTCCCACGCCCCAGTACCATTTTGAGCCTATTCATAGACTCCCCTATTCATCTCTGACCAGCTGCTTTGTCAACCATGGAGGCTAATCTTATACCTGAGACAAACTCCCACCTCTTAAAAATGCGGCAAAACGCATTTCTGCTCTATCCTACCCTAATTCTAAAAGCACTCAGAAGGAAACACTTACCTTAAGTCTTAATGGGCAGTATGCCAGTAGATCCCTCCTTCCCAAGCCTCCAGCAGACTGTGGGGCATCAATCCCACAGTCCCTGACTATGTCTAACTTATAAAGTTAAACGTTTTAAGTACATAAATATGTTTAAGCCTGCCTAATCTCTTACCTAGAAAACTGTGCTTACTGAAATACACGTTCTACTTCATAGATTTGTCACAACTTCCCAGATGACAGGCCTGACCATGGAAGCTGAAGGTCACTGGGTGCATTTCCATGTATGGGTCGAACTGAACAGTCATCTCTAACTACCTTCAAATAGATACTGATAATCTGTTCAACCATAAGCTACCATCTCCAAAATCCACAGCCGGGAGTCTCCAACTGGCTGATTACAAAGCTGCACTCAATTTGGTCATATCCCAGTCCAAACCCCTAAACTTAAAATGATGGCAAGCAGGAGAATGAAAGAATATTTCAAGTATGGAGACTGATGACATCAGAAATCATGCACAACTCTTTTTCTGTAAGAAGATCCTGTCAGCAGCCATCCACTGACCCACATCTCTAGTGACCTCAAAATTCGGAGAAACTGTTTAACAGCTTTTCTCCACTTGAAACTGGACACATCTAGCCATACATAATTTGAAGGAGAATCAATTTTAGAAAACTACCACATGGTAATTTTATAATTATTAAATGTTTTATAACACCTATATTTACATATTTGAAGAGGCTACCCTGAATTTAGTACTTAGACTACTTTGTTATAATATATTCAGAATACTATGATTCTTATTCCATCGGGTTTGTTTGTTTTTTAAGAATATTACGAGTTTTTCAAAAAGCTGATTTCTGGGTTTTTTTTCAGTTCCAGTTGACATTCAAGATTATTTTATATTAGTTTCAGGTGAACACCACAGTGGTTAGACATCTAGATTTTACGAAGTGATCACCCTGCTAAGTCTAGTACCCACCTAGCACTATACATAGTTATTACAATATTATTGACTTATTCCCTATGCTGTACTTTATTTACATCCCTGTGACTATTTTGTAACTACCAATTTGTACTTCTTATTCCCTTCACCTTTTTCACCTTCCAATCTGGCATCCATCAGTTTGTTCTCTACATCTATGAGTCTATTTCTGTTTTGTTTGTTTGTTTATAATTGTTGTTTAGATTCCACATATGTGAAATTATATGGTATTTGTTTTTCTCATCTGACTTATTTCACTTAGCATAATAGCCTCTAGGTACATCCATCTTGTCACAAATGGTAAGAGCTCATTCTTTTTTAAGGCAGAGTAATATCCCATTGTATATATGTACCCCTTCGTTATCCAATTGTCTGTCAATGGACACTTAGGTTGCTTCCATATCTTGGCTATTGTCAATAATGCTGCAGTGAATAGCGGGTGCATGTATCTTTTCAAATTAGTGCTTTTGGTTTCTTCAGATAAAAACCCAGAAATGAAACTGCTGGGTCATACGTAGTAATATTTTTAATTTTTTGAAGAATCTCCATACTATTTTCCATAGCGACTATACCAATTTACAATCCCACCAACAATGCACAAGGGTTCCCTTTTCTCCACATCCTCGCCAATACTTGTTTGTTCATTTATTGATGACAGCCATTCTGACAAGTGTGAGGTGATATATCACTGTGGTTTTAATTTGCGTTTCGCTGATTAGTGACATGATGCACTTTTTCATGTTTATTGGCCATTTGTATGTCTTCTTTGGAGAAATGGCTATTCAGGTCCTCTGCCCATTTTTAAATTGGATTGGTTGGTTTTTTTTATGTTAAATTATACAAGTTCTTTATAAACTTTGGATATTAACCCCTTATAGGATGTGTCATTGGCAAATATATTCTCCCAATAGGGTAAACTGTCTTTTAGTTTTGTGGGTTTCCTTTGGTGTGTAAAAACTTTTTAGTTCAATGTAGTCCCATTTGTTTATTTTTTCTTTTGTTTCCCTTTCCCCAGGAGATATATATAAAAAAAAAAAAGGAAATTACTAAAAACAGTGTCAGAGAGTTTACTGTCTATGTTTTCTTCCAGGAGTTTTATCGTTTCGGGGGTTACATTTAAGTCTTTAATCCATTCTGAGTTTATTTCTGTATATGGTATAAGAAGGTGGTCTAGTTTCATTTTTGTGTATCTGTCCAGTTTTCCCCAACACCATTTATTGACCAGACTGTCTTTACCCCACTGTATATGCTTGCCTCCTTCCTAATAGATTAAATGACCATGTAGGCCATGGGTTTATTTCTGGGCTTTCTATTCTGTTCCATTGGTCTGTCTATGTGTCTGTTTTTATGCCAGTATGATCACTATAGCCTTGTAGTATAGTTTGATATCAGGCAGCATGACACTTCCAACTTTGTTCTTCTTTCTCAAGATTGCTGTGGCTTTCATGTATTTTTACCTTACACTATATAGTGAATTATTAATTTCCCATTAACACAGATAATTAAAATCGAGTAACTGCTACATAAATATTCGAGGCTCCTTCTAATGTCGTCTTCAGGTCCATTTGAACCTTTTAGGCAAAGGTTATAATGAGGTTCTTTTGGTACTTCAATAACTAAAGCCACTTGGACACAGTCTAAGACGTTTGGATAGTGCCAGAAGTACTGTCTATCCACTCAAATTTAGAGCATAATGCAAAAGGATTTGTCTCAATGTATTAAGAAACTATCCAAGACAAAGTATCTATTATATAAACTCTAAAAATTCCTAAAGGATTTGACACCAATATAACAGGATAGTAAAAGTGATTTCTTTTGCCATTTCTTAAAACTAGTCTGCCCCTTTCCCCTACCTCAAATCCCAGTTGTTCGCAAAGTAGGGTCATAACACAGTTCAAGTATCATTTATAAACCAGGCTGTTGCAGAGCATTTACTGAGGTGATGCACAGGGCTTAGCTAAGGGAGAATATGATAGTTAACTCAGAAAGGATGGAGAGAGACTACTCCCACCCAGTCCCACCCTACCTCAGTCAAGGGCGTCTGACTCCCCAACCCACACAGTCCTACCTTCTCACGTTCTAGATCATCTTTCCCTGCCCTGGCAGGCTCGGGCTAGTGCCAGTCCGCCACTTGCAGACCCCCTTACTCATTACCAGGCCACCTGGAATCCAAACACTGCACATGTTGGGCTTCATCCACCTGCTGACTTGAGCCTAAAACCAAAATGGCAACTGCTGAAAGCAGTAAGCAGTTTTGCCAGCCCTCAGAAACTGCCCTAGCTTCAGGCAAGGGTTTTCCTCCTGTACTTGCACTGATTCTAGTTCACCATTGGCATGTAGGCCTCCGATCTTTCTGCTCTGATGCATTAGGCCACAGAATTTAGCCCTTGCCTACAGACATGAGTTATCTTTTCATAACACTGGAGAAAAGTTTTAAAACAATTGTCTCTTAATGAGTAAGATCATAAATAAAATAAGCAGTCCACATGTACGCTTATGTGTAAAGAGCAGTGGTTGTTTCTTCAAAACTTTGAATTTTCTTTTAACCCTAAGATTTTTTTGGCTCATGGAACATTTAAGTCGGAAGAAACACATCCCAAATAAACCATAAGGACGCAAATCATATTTTTTCCAGGACCAAAGGGAGGAAAGGGAAACCATGAGTATTGCAAACAGTTTGTTACATAGTTTAATAGACTTGAAGGTATGCATGAATGCTGTCCAAATGAATATTCAAAGGATTCGCATTCAATTATTAACTCAATTTCATGTTGTTATTTGATTAACAGTAATATTTCTATTTCCTAAGTCAGATAAGTGGGGTTGATGAAACAACAATAATCTGGGACCTATCAAATTGATGGATATTATTTATGTACCTAAACCCCACATCAGGCTTTTATTCCTCATGTTGTTCATATATTGTCCTTTTCCTATAAATTTAAGTTATGACTACAGAAGGAAACAAAAGCCTCATGTATTAATCAGATAGGGAACTGATAACAACAGGATGCTTTAAATAGGCCAAATCAACTATATAAATTACGTACCATAGGCTCCAAAAGGGCAAAGAGGAGAGGAAAACTTTCACAATCTATGGGTAAGGAGGACAAACGCTGATAAAAATATCATTTGTCTAGGGTCCAATAGCTGGGAAAAACCATTCTAGTACTACCTCACACATGGTATCTGAAAATCCTCTGAAAGAAGCAAACAGGTTCATTTTTAATTCCTCCAGAGATGGGACATGTATTAGCTCCTGAAGTCACCCCCATTATTTCTCCAGACAGCTCTGACTAAAGATGAAGCCTTTACATCAAGAAGAAAATGGTTTCCTTCTAATTTAACACAGCAGTGCTAGTTCCACTCCCTGAAATCACACAGAATAAGATTAATCTTTCTTCCATTTTATGGCTCTGAAAACAGTTAAACACAGCTATTATGACCCCCTCACTTCTCCAGACGAAGTAACTCCAATTCCTTTCAAATGTACTTCATGATCACAAATAACAATTCCCAATTTTCCTTGTTTACATTAATTGTATCTAAATTTTCTAACTGCATAAAATGCATCCATTCTATCAATTAAATAAGCAACACACTGAACTGTCAGAACTAAACGCTAGTCCTAGCTCTGTCATTAAACTGTGTGTCTTGGGAAACTACCATTTTTTTCTCTGGGCTGGAGAGAGTGCGACCATAAGCTTTCCAGTTTCAATATCTCAAGTCTATCTAAAAACAATGATTTGCAATTATCACTTTCATTTTGTTAAGAAGTTAAAAATAAATATTTAACCAACCTTTATAATATTAATATTTATAATGGTCTTTTACTTAGTTAAGGGCACTGTGTGTGATGCTCTAAAAAATAATAGTATTTACGAGTCCCTGATTCTTAGACTACCATGGTGGTTGATGGGAAGGAAGTGGGGAGACAAACATATAACTACAAGTATGCAGTCATGTATGTATGTATGTACTTATGTAGTATATCTACATCACTACAAACACCATTTAAAAAGGCCAAAACGACCAGGCAGTTTACTCTTACCCAAAATTGAAATGAAGCACAGAGTTAAGCTTGAGAAGTCATTCTTTTCCCAGGTCTCTGTTGTGCGCCATAGTAGTCACTAGTCACATATGGCTCTCTAAATTAAAATTAAAACCAAGTAGAAACAAAAATTCATTTACTCAGTTGGACTAGCCTCCTTTCAAGCACTGAATAACCACATATGGCAGGAGCTACTGTGTTGGACAACACAGATACAGAACGCTTTCATCGTAACAAAGTTCTGCTGGGGCCAGGGCTGTCCTAGACTGATTCACCCACATCCCGTTTGCAAATGGAAGAAGGCACAGCAAAGTCTCAAAGCATTTGGTCTCCAACATCTGCAACACCAAGGCTGAAACCCTAGCTGTGCCACCTACCTGCTGTGTGCCCTTGACAAGTTACTTAATCTCTGTAAGCCTGTCTTCCCACCTAGCAAGTACTGTACTGTCTAAAACTAGTTAGTATCTACCTCAAGGATAGTCATGAAGATAAAAGGAGATAATGCTGGTAAAAGCACTCAGCACACTGACTCAAACACGGAAGCTTTCAACAGCTATTAGCTCCCGTACGTACTCATTCACAGGGGCACTGAACCAACTGATTGCTAAGATTTGAAATATAAAGATTAAAGAAAAAGTTCTCCCCCAGTAGGTGAAACAGTTACCACATGAAGCATCAGGAGAACTGACAACAGTGGGAATAGGAGAAGAGGGCACCGGATTCTAGGTGGAGGGAACAGTAGGTGCCAAGGCAGAAACCCTGGCTCTGGAATGAAGGCTCTGCTTTTCGTCGTTTTGAATTATTCCTAAGCTTCATCTTCCATACAGGTGAGATTGGAGAGTCTACCTGCTTTACATTACATCAGAAAATCAATTTTAGCTTATAGCTCTGCCTGATTCTATTATACATTTTAGAACGATTTGCTGCTTCTACACAAATATGGATTTAGATATGCCTTTAAAGGTTCCCAGTAAGTCCCTAAAGTATGTAGACATTCTAAATAAATAGTTCTAAATAAACATTTACAAAAATCAGAGTCAAAAAGTAAACTGACAGCAGAAATTTAAAAATCTAAATTTGCATTGTTCTCAAAATAAACATACTAATGAAAGTTTTACTTCTTATTTGCAATAACGTTTAGTTGATAAAAGATATTTAAGTCTATGAATATAATAATCACTGTAAAGAAATGCTTTGGGTGTGCTAAAAAAATACAGTTTTCAGGACATCTTAACAGATAAAACAGCTATGGGAATTAAAATATTACATGTTAGTAATATGACACTTTCTATCTAAAGTGCTTAGGTAATAAATCTGAAATAATACCCAGTTATAAAACTAGGCAAACTTAAACAGGTGATAAAATGTTCTGTGCTATTATAAAATATAATCCCAATGTGATCATTTAATATATGTTTTTTCAGACACATTCTTGTACTGTTTTTAAAGCAACAAAGAATAGAAAAAAAGAAATAACATATTAAAGACCACAAGTAATGGGGACTAAACTCACTTTATCACTTAACATTTTCTTTTATTATGAAATAAACATTTTTAAACCTGTGCCTAAAGCCAGATGAAAAAAATTACATTTTGAAATAAGAAAGCAAGGAATTTTTCTGGTGATTTTATTGAGGTAGTTATGTCTTCCCCAAATACAGTTCTGAAATAAAGGTACATGACAGCAGACAATTACACCTGAAGTTCCCCATGTAACACAATATCCCCTTAAGGCGCTATGTTGGTTGTACCCCAGGAGAAAAGGCAGCCTCAAGGTAAAGGCAAAAAGAAAACAGCCATATTCCTGGCAGTAGCAAAGGAGGGCGCCTTAAACACTATAAAAGGTATGAAAATGAGAACATTAGCCAGCTTGAAACTGACGTCAACAGAACATTAGGCAAGACCATGCTTTCTCACTTTCTGTCACACTGTACACATACGCCAACTCTTCAGCTATACAACCTGCAGGTTATATAACAAACAATTCTTTAGCTGCTTTAACCACTCAGTGCCTCTAGAATGTTATTTAAAGACTTTTGTCTTTGTTAAGTCCATGCGAAACCACTCAACACTGTAACAGTGAAGTCAAAAACTCATAGGAGTGAATAAAAAAATATCCCTCAGTTTATCTGTACTAAAGAGAGATGGATATGAGTAATTCAGATCCTACATATCATAGACGTTTAATATTTATTTAAATTTTATCATGTTAGTGACTCCTCAGAAGAGGCATTCCAGCATTCTGCTAACCAACATACATTTACATCACTGTTCAGTTATTCATACTATTTATTTAACTAATAATCTGCCTTGCTCCAAAAAGACATTGAGGCAGCTTAAAATTTTTTTGTAGTATTAAAGTAGAAAATGAAGATATGGCTACAAAAGGGAGTTTGAGTAAGAAAATAAAACACAACCAGAGTTGAGGTTTCTACACAAAATGCAGGTAATTACTAAAGACATAAAGTGAATAAGGCTATTAGCTTCAAGACTACTAAAGTAAAAAGGGGAAGCATTATCAATTTTAAGATCCGCAGAGGCCATAGATACTGGGAGTTTCTACCAATGAATACCATCATTCTCCTAGTCTTGGTTCTCTAAGCATCTATATATCTTGTATCTCAATTAGTTATAACCAGATCTTTAAGGATTACGGGCTACACCCGGGTATCTTCTTGTCGCCTACATCTGTCCTAGCAAAGGTCTAATACTCAGCCCTCAATAAGGACTAAAGGGACCTGCAGGGGAACGTGACCTATCATCGGGTGAGTAACAGGCTCACTTGGGCAATAAGAGGGCAAGCATCTGCCCATGGTGAGTCAGGAGTTGTCACATGCAAAGAAATCCTTTACGTGGACAAGTGCCAGTACTAAGAACACTAACATAGATGCACACCAACACACACAGGAGGGAGTGTGGTAGAAATCACTATACTCAAAAATTAACTTTTCAAAAGGTTCCAGCTAAATACTGTCTCATGGAATTCAGAAATACAAGTCAAACATCATACAAATGGTATTTTAGATTGTCTTGCGTGTTGATTTTTTTTCCATTTTTCCCTTAATTGAATCACATAGTTAGCCACAAATGTAATTCTGAACGTGTTTCTCTATCTAGTCACACATGTGGCATAATAAAGAATGAAAGATCAGAAAACCTGGGTTTAAATCCAAATCAACTATTTCTATTTGTACAACCCTGAGCAAGTCACTGAACTCCAGGAGTCCCACAAAGAGGTTGAAAAGACTGAACAACATCATGTATGAAATTCCTTGAAAAGCTATAAAATTCTACATAAATATTACTACAATCACCAAAAAAGGAAAACAATGAGTGACAATAATTAGATTTTTGTACTGTGGCTCTTTCTAGAGATCACACCTATGTAGACACTACACCCAAATTTCTATCTCAATGACTTCCTGTTCTATGATATAGTTTTAAAAAATGTTAACCCATGCATACATTTTCCCTACACACTGTTTCTATTACTATAATCTGGAAAATATATTTTCCTCTATTAAATGGCTCTCATCAAGAGTGAGGTCAGACAATGGGTAGGTATACGTCCAGTCATGGCCTCCTCTGTACTGGGAATGCCTTAACTAATTTGTTAAGACGATGAAAAGTAAATCAGAGGACTTGGAGTTTCTGATTCAAAACTTACTACAAAGCTCCAGTAAGCAAGACTGTGTGGTAGTGGCATAATGAGAGGCATACAGATCAACGGAACATAATTAAGAGTTAAGATATAAACTATCACATTTATGATCCATTCATTTTTCAACAAGGATGTCAAGAAAATTCAATGGGGAAAATGGTCTTTTCAGCAAATGATGCTGAGATCATTGGGTATCCATGAGGAAAAGCATGAAGTTGGACCTCTACCTCACACCATATCAGGCTGGTGCAAAATAGTAACTGCGGTTTGAAAGGTTAAAAAAGAAAAAAAAAAAAAAAAAATTGCAAAAAACGCAATTACTTTTGCACCAACCTAATATAAAAATGGATCAGAGACCAAAGTATAAAAGCTAAAACTAAAAAACTCTCAGAAGAAAAACATAGGCAGAAATCTTCAGAGTCTTGGATTGGGCAATGATTTCTTAGAAATGACACCAAACACACAAGCAACAAAAGAAAAAACACATAACCTGGGCTTCATCAAAATTTAAAACATTTGTACTTCAAAAGTCACTAGCAAGAAAAAGAAAAAAAACTATCCACAGAATGGGAGAAAATATTTACAAATCCTGTATCTGATACAGGATTTTACCCAAAATAAATAAAGAACAATTACAACTCCGCAATGAAAGCACAACTCAATTTAAAGATGAACAAATGATTTAAATAGACATTTCTCCAAAGAAAATACAAAAATGGTCAATAAGCATGTGAAAAGATGGTAGTCATCATCATCATCATCCATCATGCAATCAAATCAAAACCACCGTGACATACTGCTTCACACCCACTACGATGGCTATCATCAAAAAGAGATAGTAACAATTGCCAAGGCTGTGGCAAATTGGAACTCTCATACATTGCTATGAGGAAGGTAAATGGTGCAGCTACTTTGGATTACAGTCTGGCAGTTCCCCAAAAAGTTAAACATAGTAACTATATGACTAAGCAATTCCATTCCTGGAAAAATGAAAACAAATGCCCACACAAAACCTGTACACAAATGTTCACAGCAGCATTATTCATAATAGCCAAAAAGTGGAAACAACCCAAATGTCCATGAACTGATGAATAGATAAGTAAATGTATTATGTCCATACAATAACATATTAGAGACAAAAAGAAAATGAAATGCTGATGCACCTTCCAACATGAATGAACCTTGAAAACATGCTTTGTGAAAGAAGCCAGTCACAAAAGACCACATATTGTACGATTCCATTTATACAAAATGTCCAGAATAGGCATCAATAGGGACAGAAAGTAGACTGATGGTTGCCTAGAGGGCTGGTTGGTGGGAAAGTTGAGAGGAAATGAGGAAGTGGTGACTGCTAAAAGGTACGGTGTATCTTCTGGGGGTGATAAATGTTGCAAAATTGATTGTGATGGTTATACAACCCTGTGAATATATAAAAAGCCACTGAATTTTACGCTTTATATCTCGATAAAGCTGTTACATTTTTTTTTTTAAAGTAAAGCAGAGACAGTGTTCAATGAATGTAGAGCTACTGAAACAGCAATAAAAAGTGAAAACTGCTAGTATAACTGAACTACATCCTTTTTTTTAGTATCTCCTCCTTTTATTTTCTCAATTACTAAATCAAAAATCAAAATCCAAATGAATCATTTTGCCGTAGTCGCTACTCGTACTTTCAAAAAGCAATAAGGATCTCTGTCCAATTTCCATGCTCATAAAGCTAATACAAACTTGGGTAGTATCATATCATACTAGAATTTGAATTTAGCTGCTTCGTAATACAGAAAACAAGTTATCCTCTGGACAACAAAATTTTTAATTTTAATTTGTAGATTTTTCTAGCAAGCTGCCAGTTTTCCACCAGCATCAAGGAAATCATAAATGAATACACTAGCACCTTTACAGAGTTAAGATGTGCTTTTGACAATTTATGAAGAATCCTGCAGGTTACAACATAGTCATTTACGAGGGGCAGGAATTCTACCTGTGAGAGCATGAGTTTTACCCACTCCTTCCTGCTAAACGGGTGTGCGAAGCACTGACTTAGTAAAGCAATTCTAGCCAATAGCTCAGCACGTCCGACTCAGCTGGAGGTAAGAAAACATTTATGAATCTTCAGAGACCTCACAATAGAGCCCTTGCAAATGTTATGGGTCAATTATGTTATCCATTATCCATAAGAGACGAGGCCAAGCAAAGTATAGTCTACTATTTATAGGGTTATACTCTTAAGTATATAACCAAGTTTCACCCAAATTATCTATAATTCTCTATGCCTATAGCTGTACAGAACTTATGATTTCATGAACAGAAAATTGTTTCTTAGCTGGATTATAATTTTGTTTTTGAACATTGACTCTTATGTTGTAATTGTTTTTTAAAACAACTCTTAATTTAACCCAACTGGATTGTTGCATTTTTTACCTCAAGGATAAAATTAAAGTAAAAAGAAAACTGAAAGATGTACAGGCATGTGTTTCCTATAAGAAAAAATAATTCAACCTATTATCAAAGTATATTGTGGATACTCTTTAAAAATAATATTCAGGCTCATTCAAAACCCGAAAAAAAAATTAATACTATCAGTAGCTTCCTCTAAAAATGCCTTACATAAACTTATCTAGCTACACTAAGTGACATAATTCAGGGAGACTTTATATTCCCAACAAGCTCAAATGACACTCTTGTAGAATACTTTAACACAAGCTAGTTCTTTCAACATGATTGCAAGAATTGCTGACTTCACATAAGAGATGCACCAAAATTCATTAGTCCCACCTCTAACCTGACACACACACAGAACTGGGCTGTACGAGTCCGTTAAGGTTCCAGAAAATAATGATAAACCACAGTCTAAGTGGAACATAACACCCACGCAATCCCACCAAGACAACAGATAAAATCCTTCTCCACACCAATTGCCTGAACAGGTAAACCCACAGGAGTTCCCTTCCACATAATCTTGACCTGTGAAAGCGAGCTAACAGTTATCCAGACCACCAAAAGGCAGGGTTTTGAGAGCCATGTGTACTGGGAAAGGTACTACATAAAGGGAGTACTAGGGGAATAGGATTTTTACTCCTCCTATTAGGCTGATGGATTTAATTTACTATACTTTTATAAATTAATTCCATATTCATTAGGACACACATGAAAGCAGCATAGAACTTTAAAAAAAATCAACCACCAAAGCACTATTAAACTTCATGCCAAAAATAAGCCAAACTAAAATTAAGCTCCAACTTCTCTTTTCGAAGATGTTATAGTAACCACATTCTCACTGAAATATATAGATAGGCAGATTTACTATAAACCACAATCAAATATTTGACACCAAACAATCCAAAAGCCACATAATCCACTAACAAGCACACTGAACAAGTGTATGAAGCAGCACAAACAAGCACACAGGGAATACAGAACTAATCACCACTTCCAATCAGCCACAGCACAGAGGACCCTCGCTTGCCAAAAGCGAGCACCACATACAGGAAGGTGGTGGACACCATCTTTAGCTCTGCCTGGTCCAGTCCAATCAACTACTCTGGGATCAATGAAAGGATCCAAAGCCACTGCACCATAGACCGCAACCTCACTTTTAAAGCAAACTCATTGGCTATCCAATCTCCACACCGTTAAATGGATTTTCTTGCAAATTCCCATAAGCAAACAAATTAACCAAAATAGGAACAGGCACACCTCATTTTATTGTGCTTCACTTTACTGGGCTCCACAGAGGTGTTTTTTAAAAATTGAAAGCAAGACCCTCCACCAGCAAAAAGATCACCACCCACTTTATTGCCACACTTGCTTTATTACGGTGGTCTGAACTGAACCCGCAGTATCTTCAAGGTATGTCTGGACCTTTCTACAATGCTGTATGTCAATTAGCTCTCAGTAAAACTGGGAGGGGGGAAAACACAACAAAGTAGGTATCTTTCCTGAAACTGTCTGAAGAGCTTTTTATGTGTGACATCACACGTTAGAATGCTTTATTCATAAAGAGCTTACATATCCAGTAATGATATCATTAACTAAGGCTCAATGTGAAAGGAAATCTCCACAATTCAGATGACACCATAAACTTTTCTTTTTTACTTTAACTAGAACTATGGCTTAATTATTTTAATTTATTTAAATAACTATTATGTAATTTCTTTCCTTACTCTTAAGTTTTCATGCATGTTTACAATATATTGGTTTAATCAAAAGTTAAATTATCTGTAATAAGTCAAAGTTAAAGTAGACTAATGTGTTAGAAAATAATACATCCTACAAATGTGAGCACGTACACATTTTTACAGCTATGAAACCAAACTGTACACCCTGTATTGGGCAATCTGTTATTTTCATCCAACAGTATATTATAAACATTTTTTCAAATTTCAAAAAAAAAAAGAATATATCTGATAGCAAAGCAGCAGTCTAACCATCACATGATATTTTATATGGATTTCATTTCTCCAAAATGATCCTTAAACAAGGTAATGAAAACAAATTAATTAGTTTATTTTTCCAATAATCTGTTGTCAAAAGTTAAGCGGCTATATAAATTAAGTTCACCAATCCACTGTTTGTAAAAAGGTTACAAAAGTATGTATGTGGTAAAACACACTTTATTAAAAAAAAGATTCAAACAATTAAAGCAAATACTATCCTAAGAAACAAGGGATTTTAGGTTTAATTCAAATTGGAGTTTTTCGGTATATCAATTCACTTACATGAATTAGCCCCCGAAGTCTAAACAATGATAGGCCATCTGAAACAGCTTTGATGTAATATAGTCTTAAGTGCAACAAAAAGTCTTACTGTTAAACAGTTTTACCAAACAAAACGTGTAATATTTGACACATTCTTTGAACATTATTGCAAGTTTAAATACTGTGTATGACTCTCATGTAAAGAACGGTATTAGATTCACCACCAACCTAATAAACCTTATAGAATTTTTCCTACACAAAACAGTTGTCAACTACGCAACTATCAATATAGCCATTTGAAAAATTTCTCATTAATATCTATAGTTGCTATCTTTACTTTCACATAAAAATAAGATCAGCAAAATCAGAAATCATACCAAACAATAAATTCTACCTGAATTCAATACCGGAAACATTTTCCTGTAATGTGCCCTCTCACTTTCAATCCATAAAACTACCAATTTAAACTATAAAAACTCCCTATTGGCCTGGTTCCAACGGTGACCTCAGATCGAAACAGAAAGAAAAGTCTTAAAATAACCAAACAGCCATCTTCCAGCCTCTGCACCAGACCCAACATACAGTATAAAGCTGACGGTTATTTTTCTCCTCTTCCTCTATGTACCTGCATATCATTAATCACTTCCAGGCAAGTACTTTTACTTCCTACAAGTAAACTGACCAGAAAATTGATGACATGTGGTCATAAAGGAGAGAGTATTTTCAATTTAACATCATTGCCTCAAATCGCCTATTCCGACTTAATCACAACTGATGACTAGAAGAAATAATGTAAACCAGGAAGAACAGTTTAATGTTCCAGCACTTTTAAAAATCAATTTTCAACAAGGTAACAATTGAATAATTATCAAATAGCAAATATTTCAGCCACACTATTATTCTATCATTAAAGAAATCCTTTAAGGCCCCAACATCTCTTCTACTAAAATTGTATGTTACCCTACAATTGCATTACTGTTTTTGGCAATTCCGTTCTACACAGTGAACATTCCCTTTATGCACAGAAACCACCACCACTGGCTTTCAGTCATTTAAATCCAAATCACAACAATGTGTTTACTAATAATCAGAGTATGACAACAGTTGCATATCAAGCCAACAGTTCAATTATAATTTCTGCAAAAGATAAAAATAAATAAAAATCCACAAGTACTTACCTACAGTTGGGAGGAGGGTCCAATGTAATTTCTGCAAGTTCTTTCTGAATTCTTTAAAATAAAGACAAAGAAAGTTATGTTAAAATGTCTTCACTCTCTTTTTATGTCTTTAAAATGTTATACTTTTACACTAATATTTCCCATTTGTAAGTTTTTTAATTTGAAATACTAATTCTGTAAATCATCAAAATACTACAAAATACTATTTTTGTACATCATCATTCACAATAACAACAAAGTAGTAATTTCTACTGCAATTCTGACAATGCACCTACTACTACAAAGGATAACAAGATTGGCTGCTGTCAGTGCACGCAGCCTGTGGAAGCTGCAAGGTGACTTCAACTAAAACAACGTTAAGCCACTAATTACAATAACCAAAATTTCTAGTTTAAATTGGGAACTTTTGCCACTTATCTCTGGATCATTCCAACTTCTGATTTGTACTAGAACATCCCCATACAAGATGAAAAGATGATCATATGAAGCTGAATTCAAACATCCTAATCGATCCAATCAATTAAAGAAACGATTGTCAGGATAGTGATACTGCTATCAAAATATGTATGGTATTCCTCCTTGAAGATTCCAGGTTGGAGCAGACTGAGGCCTTCAAGTTTGACACTGTTCTTTCTGCTAGAACTATCCTAACAATATGTAAATAATCACTTTAATGTCATTGCAATGAACTTCATGCAAAGAAAAGAGAACTTTTTTAAAAAACCTGCTTTTGTCCTCATGTGTTATTTTCACCTTGGACTTTTAGCTGCACCAAATGCCCTATATACATACAATGAAGGCTACCAGTGCTACACTGTTTTGTAAGACAATACTTAGCAAGCTCTTAACTATCATTCATGCATTATTAAGCATAGGCTTTGTTAAACCAAATACAAAAAAAAAATTTCTCAAAAGCATTTCATTTCCTTTGCCTTGGTTTTTAAATGTGAGATTCACTGACTGCTGGATGCCTGCTGTCTGGTAATTACTGTGATAGTATATGGACAACAGCTGACTAAAGTACCTTAAAAAGCAAAAATGTGAACAAAAACATTTACTCTCAAATTCATCCTATGTCTTTTTCAAGGCAACAAATGGAACTACTGGAATAGATGCGACTCCTCCAAGAGGACTGGCACCAACTTCCTAAAGGAATTACACGCTACTAATATAATTTCCACTTCTCTAAGTCATGTGATTCAAAGTTAGGGAGGCATTATAAAGTAAAGCAAGACTAATAAATTCAAAGCCAAGAAAACTTTCATTTTAATTCTGCTATGCCATTAATTGAGAGTTCTTGGGTAAGAAGACTGCTCAAACCTGCTTTCTCTCTCAGCCTCAGTTTTCTGACCTATAAAATGAAGTGGTTAACTAGAACAAATTCCATGATCTCTTTTATTTTTAAAACATGATTTCCTTCTAATATGCACTCTATGATGTGTTTACATGCATATAAAGTATATATGGCCCACAATTAAATGAAGAAGTCTCAAAGATCTGATATAGGAAAACACCCTTGATGGATTTCACACAAACATACACAACAGGCACTTTAAAACTCAGTGGGTAAGTCCAGGTTAAAGACAGGAAACTGAGCATACACACACCTATTCACCTCCCACTCATTCAGGACCCCACCTGGTGGGAGAAGACACAGAAAGTGCAAAAAAGTATAACCAACAAAGATAAGGGCATATCACCAATGGATGAGAAATTTCAGTACATTTCTGGAAGACAGAGTGGATGGGTGAAATTAAACAGATTGAGATGGCCAATTGCATAAAGATATAATAAAGACATTATTCAAGATGGGGGAGGGAAAAAGACAACCAGAAATCCAGAAGAAAAACACTTCAGTAAGAAAATCATAGGTCAAATAAGAGGGAAACTAAAATGTAAAATAATTTTAATCAAGTAACAGATATTAAGAGGAAAAGGAGAGACTTGATATATTTTGCCTAAATGCTATGACTCATTGGGTAGCCTCGAGATCACGACATTGGACTTGTAGGAAACCAAATCCTAACATCCTGGTTGGTCTAGCACTGCATATTTAATTATAGTAAATGTTCTCACAATTTATTGCTTTTATTTATAAATAAAGCAGAGAATATGGGTTGCACTACACAATATAAATGTTACTATCCTTGAGGATGTAAAGTTATGTGTAGCTAACCAGCTAAAAATGGATGAAGGATGCATGTGAGTAGATGGGAGTAAGAACAAAGTATTAATATCCCTATTTTACAAAGTAGGGAACCAAGAAATACCGCTGAAATTTGAAGGAATAAGAAAATATATTATTTTCTTAAATATATTATTTAGTTTAGAAAGACAAACAAAACTTTTTTTTTAATGTAACTATCAACTGGGAGGAAAGAAAAGGAAGGAAGAGTAGGTAAACAAGCTACATCCTCAAATTTCATAGCACGAAATCCAAAGATATTATTTATGTTAACAATTCAACAAATAGATACATGCATATTATTTAGAGTCCTGTAGAAAACCAATAAAAGCGCTAAAACGAGAGACAGCTAAAAGAGCTTGCTTCAAGGGACTGAAATTGGTATAGGGAGAGTGTTGGACAGAAAACTGTGGCTTTCCATTAAAAATGTCTCTGTACTGTTTGTCACCAGAAGCATGAATAACTTTTGCAAAGTGTTTTTAAACTAAGAGGACCAAAAGAATACGCATTCAAAAGAGCATATTTAAACTGTCAAAGAAAACTATTTTTATCATAAAAGGATCTCTTTGGGATTTTTCTAGTAACTCATCTTGCTTTGTGCTTATACTCTCCCTTTTGTTTTTTTTTAAAAAAATGATATATCATAATTTTCTGTCATAGAATTCTATAATGGAACTTGAACCCTTCCAGATGTCTGTAATTCCAAATCTAATTATTCAATACAAAAAGCAATTTATTGATAAACTTGACAACTCTGAGCAGTGAGTCAATATATTTTGAGCCACTGTTACCTAAAAATGTTTTTTCTCTCTTGACAAAAAAAAAAGATTATACTAAGAACTGCTACTTAAACGACTGCGAGATGTCCTACTGTTTTCAATGACAGCAATTCAATTCTGTCTCAAAAGTTCTGATCGTGGTATATATTAAGTTTCTCAGTCTTGACAAGTGGGGTAAGGAATGTAGCTACTTCAGGCACTGTCCCTTAAGGTGAGGAAAAATGAAAAAGTATCAATAATTCACACTTACAGTGTACCTTTCACATGATGTTAGGCTATTAAAAGTGAAATAAATCTCACAGAATTCTCTTAAGTATTACTGGTTTATCAGTTTCCATTTCAAAGATAAAGAAAATAAGGTTAGTTATTATAAACTGGTAAGGTGAGAGACAGGAAATTACCTTGCTAAATCAAACAAGCCAAAAGATCTCTCTCTTATCAGAACTTTTAAAACAAAATTATTTCGTTAGACGTAAATCAACTAGACAATTGCCTAAATTTCCAATTTCCATTTGGCAGTGCAACTTCTTTGATTATTATGATACAGAATTCGGCAACTGCACATAGTTACTGAAACAAGTCAGAAGCAAAACACAGACTAAATTTCAGCATCTAAGACTAATACCTTAACTATTTGAGAAATGGTAAGAGTACAGCATGTGACTGTCATTTGCCAAAAAGAAAGGGAGGCAAGGGAACAACAATCATTATTCATTCAGACTTAATTGGAGAATATGGTACCAAAATTATACAAAATGGAGATGATATGAAGCACTCATTTTAACATCAACGTATTGGATTAATAGTTCAGAAAAACGAAGCAGCATATACATAGTGACATGTTTAAAACACATATATATTTTAGGTTCAAGAAAATTCAATAACTCTCACTCAGGGCCAAACAGAACATGAATACATGGACATGGGGATTTACAAAAGTGTTTTCTTGGCAGTTACGTAAAAAAAGAAAAGAAAAACCCTTTATCCTACCTAGATGACCTTCTATATTCCATGGACTGCATTCCTCAGTCACCAAAGAACCCCTATTCTAACAATTAAATCAAATGGTCAAACCTCACAAAATGAACTTATTCTCAAGGAGAAAATACCATGCAACTAATTATTAAAAATCTGTAAATCTCATAGTAGTCTCTGCTTTAACCTATATAATATAGAGCCATTGGAAATAATAAGCCTAGGATTTAATTCTGAATGGTGATACAGTAGGTCCACTCCCCCTTATCCACAGGGGATACGGTCTAAGATCCCCAGTGGATGCATGAAACCTCAGATAGTTCCGAATCCCATGTGCAGTAAGTTTTTTTCCTATACGTGCATACCTATGATAAAGTTTAATTTATAAACTAGGCAATTTCACCGTTATATTAGTTCTTACCATAGATCTTAACAACCTCAGCATACGACTTTTTTTTCTTAAGTTGAAAGTTTTCACTCTTACACTTTGGGGGCATCATTAAATAAAGGAAGGGTGACATGAACACGGGCACTGCGATAGTGACAGTCCATCTGATAACCGAGAGGGCTAACGGGCACGCAGCGTATACAACATGGATATGCCGGACAAAGGGATGATTAACGTCCCAGGCAGGAGCGAGATTTAATTATACTACTCGGAACAGTGTACAATTTAAAACTTGTGAATTGTTTAGTTCTGAAATTTTCCATTTAACATTTGAGGGCTGAGGTTGACCGCAGGTAACTAAAACCGTGGAAAGTGCAAACGCAGATAAGGGGGAGCTACTGTATATACAGTTGACCTTTGAACAACACTGGGGTGAGGGGCACAGACCACCTCGCAGTAAATAATCCGCGTGCATATAACTTTGACTCCCTATAAACTTAACTACCCTTGGTATCTGCAGGGGACTGGTTCCAGGACCACCCCTCACATATCAAAATCCGTGGCTGCTCAAGTTCCTATTTAAGTGGCGTAGGTGGATGCATACAGTCGGCCTTCCACGTCCTCAACTCCCATCTGCAGAACAAACACACTGCAGATATTTATTGAAAAAAAAAAAAAAAAATTTGCATGTAAGTGGACTCGCGCAGTATAAACCCATGCTGTTCAAAGGTCAACTGTACTATGTATCTGTGATCCTAAGAGAGCACTGATTTTTAAGACCCCCCTCAATTAAATGATTGTGAACATCAATTGTATGATGTACCTTTTCAGAAACATTAAAGCTTTTAAATGTACGTTTTCAGAATATAGAGTAATTACAAAAGATTATCTATAAAAAATACTACTTCATTCTCATGTGGAAACCAAACTGAGATGAGCCCATATAATAAAAGTTCACACTGGAACACACTAGAATCCATCCACCTTTCAACTTAACAAAAATTTAGAGTCTAAAACCAAATACCATTCCTACAACAGTATTATATTGTGTCTAATAGAATTACAATGTCTACACTGAACAAAGATAATTTGGAATAAATGCAATTTAAAATTCACATTTACAGATGTGTCAACACATAAAAGGAGCAGTACAGGCAACTCAATGAAGAGCTCAAAACAGATGTTTTATGGAATTGGTTAGTCAATTTAATAATATCAAAATTTGTCACTGCAGACATGGTCCAATTACATACTTACAAATAAAACAAGAGTGTCATAGACATTATCAAGAGAACAGACTGTGATAAAAGCATACCAATTTTTTAAGAAAGAAATTCTTGCCAAAGAGCAAAAATGCATCAAGGATATAACTATAATCTTCCTCTTAACTCCAAAAAACACAGAAATTAATTTATACCATTGTTTAAACAAAATATCCACTTAAATGTTTTCTATATCGTACATCACTTTTCTGTAATACCTGAAAACTGAGATTTTTTCCCCAAGAAAATACATTTCTATACCAAATTATTAGTTTTACAATTATAATACATTTCATGAAATTGAGTACCTCGGAGTAAAGTACTTTCCTTGAGTTACCATAAAATGTATATAATTATAGCATCTGAGTGTTTCTTGTTTAACAACAGCATTAAGTCCTAAGAGGTTAATAAATGCCTCATTTTCCTAAAGTTTACTAAATAGACTTGAAAAATACGTAACTGGCACAAAGAGTAAATGGCAGCATCAGTGTGGGGCACTTACTATATGTGCCAAAAAATGCTTTATCACATTCATTCTTCACAACAGCCCTGTGAAAATGGTACCATTATTATGTCCATTTTACAGAAGAGGAAACCGAGGTTTAGAAATGTTAAGTTACGTATCTAAGCTCACAGGGCTACTAAATACCAAAACTTAGACTCAAACCCAGATCCTATCTCTAGAGTTCAAGCTCTGCATGTTTCTGATTAACTATTTCTCATAAAATAACACTACCTGGAAAAGACTTCTCATCTGAATAAAAGTCAATCATCAGCAATAAAGTATAAATTAGAATTTTATTTTGAAACTACTTCTAACTTTGAATCTTCTGAACATAAGTACTTGGATACTAATATTCATGGCCGATTCAATCCCTACGATAAACTCAAAATTCTAAGACAACCAGTAAATAAATTTTGTGATCCTTTTATACTAGGCGCTGTGGACATAATGTGAATCAGAAAGATGCAGGTCCCTGTCCTCATGATTCCCAATTATTTTCTCAGTTCTTAGAACTTAAGCAGAGAGGCAAATAATAACAACAATAATAACATCACTATCAACTAAATTTGGGGAAGGGGAGGAGAAAGAATTAAGCCTGTTTTTAATTTAAAAATTAACAGTGAAGCAGCATTTTTATATCTAAAACAGATGGTATATGACTAAGTCATTTCAGACACTGTCACCCATAAACAACCTGGAGACTTTCTAGAGGAAGGTCATGAATCACAATTTGAAAATCACAGATTCCCAAGAATGAATTTACTAATGGAGGGATTCTTTCTGTCAAGAAGCAACTCAAAAGATACTTACTTTCACCAATGTAATAGTACCAATTTCTATTAAGTGACAAACAGGCACAAATACACACCATCTCAAAACTAGATAGCATTCAGACATCCACAATGCCTAAAATTTATAGACCACTTTTATTTACACTTCCTACTTGATATAAAAAGTATTAAAACAAAACAAGAACATTAAATCACAGTATCAGGACTCTACTAAATTTAATTTTCCTTTAAAGTATTTTCCAACAGATATTCAATAATGTAACAATATTAAAGTAGATTCCCTCTGCTGAGCCCACTGACATGCCAATGATCATAAGCAATTGATGGGGCCATACAGAATCATTCAAATATCTACCTTCCACATCTATCTATTCTCTAGAGATAAAGAAAATGGGAATCGAGAAAAAGAAAATCTGTATCCAGACTGACCCACTGCCTAATATAATGAAACCAAGATGCATTTGTTGTGAACTCCAGCATTTCTCACTTCCTTAACAGGGAGCAGTAGAAAATACACTATTCAGTAAATACTTGAATAAGAGTCCTACGCTCTACTCTGTGTTACTGAACAGAATAAAATATTTATGGTCAAATAAGTATAAATCAAAGCATCATACTTCTACATGCATTTTCCTGTATATGCTCACCTGACAATACATAAACATACACAAATATACTACGGATATGTACTTTATTAATTTGCCATGGTGTTTAACTGACTTTAAATACCAAAAAGTTCATGTTGCCTACAATTAAAACCATGTAAAATAAACAATCTTCAAAGAGAAAAATCCATGAACTTCATCATAGAAAAACGATTAACTGCAACAGAAAGACAAAATTTAAGATGATAAATTGATACTAAAAATAAAAAGATTACCGTAACTAAGGTACCTTTTAGCACTAGTTGACAATTTAGCAGCTGTTTTGCTGGATATTTTCCCCTCCTTTTTCTTGGGCTGAACTTGTTCTCTTTCTGGTTCTTGCTGAACACTTTCACGTTGGTCTCCATCAGAACTTCCTCCACTAGTGCTTGGACTGTCATCAACTCTTTGTGCCTCGGTGGACATTTTAGATCCTAGATTAAAGAAGAAAAAAACATTTATTTAGTTGTGGGAAGACTACAGTAAGATACCTGGAGAATAGAGAAAATGAGGAACAAGTAAAGATAATACAAAATGAATACATTGGTCATTTACAAAACAGCTGTGGGAATTGCCAAAACTTTTCTTTCATTCATTCAAAATGTACTGAAAAGAAAAATGCAAACACATAAAATATACATACAAAATGTTCACAGCAACATTATTCAGAGAATCGAAAAGAGAAAATAACTCAAATGTCTAACTGATAAATGGATAAACCAAATGTGGTATGTACACAAAATGAATATTATTAGGCCATATAAAGGAATGAAATATACTATCTACATACTACAGCATGGATGAACTTGGAAAACATTATGCTAACTGAAACATGCCAGTCACAAAGGACCATAAACTGTACGATTCCATTTACATGAATGTCCAGAATTGGCAGAGTCAGAGACAGGAAACTCGGTAAGTGGTTGCCAGGGACTAAGAGAGTGGAAAGAATGGGGAACAACTGCTAATAGGTACGAAGTTTCCTTTTGGTATGATAAAAATGTTCTGAAATTAGGTAATAGTGATATTGCAAAACTGTAAGTATTCTAAATTACCACTGAATTATACATTTTAAAGGGGTGAATTTTATAGTTTGTGAATTACCTGTCAATAAAGCTATTACCAAAAACAAACAAAAAAATTGAGGGACTGCTCTCCACCAGGCACTGTGCTAGGCCTTTGGTCCTGCAAACAGGAGAAATTTGGTATAGTGGGTAAGCCAACTTGCTATATACTATAACAAAGGTTACTAAAAACAGCCACAGAAACAAAAAATGAGGGACACTTTCCCATCCAAATCCAATGAACAACGCATCCTCAGGACTGGGCTAAGGTGAAAATCCTCCCAACTAGTCAATTGTTTTCAGTAACATTTGTGATAAATAACAGAAGAACACAGAGGCCTACATGATTCTAAATAAAAATTGAACCTTATGCTAAGTGAAAAGGTTCAATGATGGTGTCAGCATTGATTCAGCAATATACCAAGCAATCATGTTTCACAAGAGATGGAGACTATACTGAGACACTGAGGATTCTTTTTTCCCCCACAGTCCGAATCAAATATCCCTCAAGGCCTTCAAATTCCCTTTGCTCTGAGTTCAT
Source organism: Rhinolophus sinicus (assembly GCF_036562045.2). Classification (NCBI taxonomy): domain Eukaryota; kingdom Metazoa; phylum Chordata; class Mammalia; order Chiroptera; family Rhinolophidae; genus Rhinolophus; species Rhinolophus sinicus. The sequence continues at coordinate 24,762,154 of NC_133759.1, forward strand.
GCTCCCCAAGCAGCTCTGATTACCAACTCAATTTCCTCAATATCTTGATACCATAGGTAGCTGTTATAACCTAGATAGCAGACACAAAAAATTGCAGTAAGTGAAAGGGGATATCCCCTTTTATCTGTCATTCCATCATAATCAATTTCTGAGTTTGATTACTATGAATACATGTCTTATGGCCCAACTAGCTTAGAGGGTACTTACAAATCCAAACCAAAATGACAAAACCGATGCCTAGAATCTAAAGGGCCTTGAGCTCACCATGTTACTGTCACTTAATAACCACTTTGAGCACAGTACAGCTATCTTCTCAGGCACCTCTTTAAAAAACAGAACTACATGCCTTTAAGAAGTGACACTAACAACAAAATATACCTTTAAAAATCACAGATAAATGGAAAAATTCTTTTGAAAAAGATACTGTGTTACTCTTAAATTAGGACTTGAAATAAACTGTACTTGATATGATCAAGGATAATACGCAAAAGAAAAACATCTCAAATAAAGCACTGTTTATAACTATAATTAGTCCAAATGTATAGGTAGTTGACAATGATAAAAATTCATCATCATCAAAGATTTAACTTGTAGCTTGCTCTAAATCGAAGTGATTTCATAATACAGACCTTCAATGGATTGAGATTTTTATGGTAAGACAAACCAAAAAGCACTGCAAGAAAATGGAAGAATCAGGAAGCACAGGGAGGTGAGAGTCAATAGAAAACACCAAACGCCTTCAATGAGGTATGGCACAAATATACCCACCACCCCTCAAACCCAGCAGCTCCCTTTCCCCAAGCCAAACAAAAAGAGGTCTGCCCAAGCAGCTCTGAAACATACTGACAGGGAAACCGGACTGCTTTTCTACCTATTCTGTAAATGGAGAACATCATACTCCACAGCTGTGACATCCTTTTATGAGCACTAAAGTCACTTAATAAATAGAATACTGAAATTTTCTCAGTATATTTCACATGTAGCTCTAACAGTCCTGACATACTACTTTTCTTAAAATTTTTATTTCATTTTAATTCTCATCCTTGGATTCAACATTGATTTTTTTTTCCAGCTTATTTCTTTCAGTTAAAATACATCAGAAGTTTAAACCTTACTAAGTATCTACATAAGAGCATTCAGATAGACCAAACGTACACGGGAGTGAGAAAGAACAATTCTCAAGGAAAAAGCCCTAGGATATAGCAGAATGCTGCCAGCAATATTTTAAGAAATGTGAAATGTGAGAAATCATTTTATACATCTTAAACCAGAAGCAATCCATTACATGACAAATATATAGAAACCTAAATGAAATAAAATTATTTGTTATTAAAGGTGGAGCTTCATAGTTTAATAAACTATGCCTAGCGTTTCAGTTATATATTTCATTAGTTATAAAGCTACACATTCTTAATATTCTTATTTGTGCATTTACATACTATCTAATAATGCCATGAGTATACAATTACTTAAAAGACTATTCAATGATGTAATCTGAGATATAAATTGAAACCCAAATTTCATAAACTGCTCCAGAATATCATAGGACTAAAATTAGTCTCACTCGAGTAGTATTAAAAATACTATTTAAAATACCCAAATAGATGTATAATTTCTATAGTTTCACAAGAAAGAAAAAGTTATTTCCAGGTTTGACCTAAAATATTTTATTTCATCCAAATCTTAACCTAGGGATGATAAAATTCATCTGAGGACACTAATAACCATCACAGAAACTTTTAGAAACAAACTTTTCACATCATTTTTAAATATCAAGAGTAAGGCAAATTTCTGCTGGTTTTGTTTTTTGAATGCCTAATTACAGGAAAATGTGTGGGGAAAAATTATTGCCACTCAGGTGGCAACTAATTTTTATAAAGAAAAATAGTCCATAAGCATTTTAATTAGTTATAAGTATAAAGTTGGTGTTTCATTTTTCTAAAGTACAAATGAATAAAAACTTCTGAATTAAAACTCTTTAAATGTTATCTTCTAAAGCAGCATTTTAAAATTATCTTTAAGATTAATTCCTAAATAGCTAATTTGATTCAATCATCTAATCTGAAGGGAAGATAAATTTAAATCCCAGGGTTATAAACAGCGCTGCTCATTAATGATAGTTTCAAAGATATAAAGATATTTCAATTTATATTTTTACTTTGTATTCAAAGTAAAACTTGGCTTCTATACATAAAATAGTAAGGTAGACTTTCTTCAAACATGTGATATTAAGAGTTTAGATATTCTTCCTTCTTTAACACACAAATTAAGCCTGTATTAGCTATGTATTCTATGTTGTAATTACAGTCCTGGAAATTAGCAACATATAGTGAATGAAACTCACATGTTCCGTAAAAATAAAATGACTGGGTTATAAATATTACTGATAACATAAAGAAAAACTATACGCACTCCATAAATCCGGATTTCTGTCCAGATAAGCCTTATAACTGTATCTCATAGTATAAAACTGCACAAGCAAGTGTTCATTAGAGCTTTTACAATAGGAAAACGCTTAATTCTGTCATTTGATACCTTGCCATTTGTCTTTCTACTCACGTTTCTAAACTCCTGTAAAATGTAAAATAATTTATATTATATGCACAGCATCTAGCAATATCCAGCTTTTCACTTATGTGTAAAGATATTTATGCAGGAAATAATAATGGAACACCTGATTTTTGAGGAAGAGGTGCTACGTCCTGGGGGAGATGGAATGGGGTATGACATTATATGAAAACCCTCCGTGATCTGCATCAGACCCTATACGAAGGAGCATCCAAACTGAGTAAACATAAATATTTTTGTTTCCAAGGTCCAGCCTGAATTATCACATATTCAAAAACATACTTTTTAAAGAATCAGGGATTAAAAAAACTAAGAGCTTTAAATCTTTCTGAAGCGCGAAGCTAATCTGAAGGTAAACCCTAGCAATTCCTTTTGTACTTTTAAATAAAAATATTTGAGGAGACTCTCAAGTATACACAATACAAAACGATGAATCTTGAAAACATGCAAATAGGTCTAACAGCCATCGAGCACGGGATGATGTCTTTCTAAAGCAGCCTTAATTTCCTTAAGAGAAGATGGATTGGACATTTCTGGTTGGTCGTAAGGGGGGGGGAAGCCACAAGAAGCTACGCTTTATCTTCATTAGAAATGGTAAAGGGCAAAAGGATCAAAAACATTATGAGAGAAGGGGGGAGAAGGGGGGGGGGATCCAGTTTCAATCCAGGCCAGTGGGGGCTGCAGAGAAGAGACCGGAGAAAAAAAATGGGCTTCGGCTCCAAAGTGTGACAAGCGCTAGGCTTCACAAAAGACCAATACAACACACACTCCACACCAATGCACACAAACACACCGAACAGGGTCCTCCCCGGGCGGCCCACGGGGGTGCGGCGGCGGCGGCGTGGGAGCCAGAGCCGGCACTAGCCAAGAGAGACACCATGTGCAGCAATTATGCAATTAGGGAAAATCGCACAAGATCAAGCCGGGCACTTTCCACCGTGACATTTATCCTGTACTTTTGCAAAGACTTAGTTCCAGGATGCGGCTGGAAGAGAGAAGGGGCTGGGAGGGTGGCGAAGGATGGGGAACTGAGAACAGACGGGGGCAGAAGATGGGCAGGAAGGGAAGAGGCAGAAGGGGGTGGATGGGAAAGAGGGGGAGGGGTGGAAAGGGCGAGAAACCGGGGCAGGAGGCTCGCGGGAGGGGGCGCTGGGAATGGGGCACGCCGGGGAGCGAGGAGGGAGGGAACTAGGGCGAAAGCGGTGTAAGCGGAGCCCTGCGACGTGGAGGGGAGGTGGGGGGTGCCTGCGAGGGGGAGGACGCCCGAGGTGGGGGTGCGGGGGGGCACCGACACGGCCCGGGCGAATACCTGAAGGAGGGGCGTCCGCGCAGGTCGCGGGATCGAATCCAAGCGCTGGGAGAGAGGGCTGTGGAGGCGAGGAGGAGAGGGACTGGAGAGGCCCCCAAGTCCGGGTGTCCTCGCAGACCGTCTAGTCACCGAGAGCGGGACCCACGCACCACGCACCGGACCGCCCGGCCACGCCTGTCCCCGCCGCGCTCGCGCCCGCCCGGACTCACCCTCGGCGCTGCCGCTGCCGCCGCCCCCGGCCGTTCCAGCTCCGGCTCCCGAGGCTGTTGCCCGCGGCTGCTGCTGTGGCCGCCCCGGGGTCTTGGAAAGTGAAGCCACCGCCTCCGTGAGCCGCTGCCGCCGCCCGGCCGTCCGCGCGCGCGCCCGCGAGTACGCGTGCCCGCGCGCCCGCCCGGGAGAGACCGCGAGAGCGCGAGCCCCACGTTGGCTGTGTAGCGCCGCGCGCCTCCCTGCACCCCCGCCCCCCCCCCCGCTCTGTCCCTCCTCCTCCGGGCGCGCGACCGCGAGGGGGCGGGGGCGGGCGCGCGCACGGGCGGGCAGCCTCGCCGGCTGGGCGAGGGGGCGGGGAGGCGGCGTGGAAAAGTAAAGTGACAGCCGAGTCCTGCGAGCGGGCGGCGGCGGGGGTGGGCGAGGGGCGTCCCACGTTAAAGGAACGGCAGGGACCCGGTGAGGTGAGGGAAACAGAGGCTGACGGGGCGGTTTGAGGGGAGGGGACACGAGGACCTTGACGGGCACGCGCATTAAAGGGAAACGCTGGCTGGGGGTGGCAGTTGCCCTAAAACGAAGCAGGGGCTGGCGTTTTACCCCAGTCCATTGCAGCCCTTGGCCTCACACTTGTCTCAGAGCGTTCGCAAAGTGGGTGCAGAGACTAACCCTGTTGACACACTAAACAAATCTTGGACGCCTGGTGTCCACATGCATCCAAAATGGGAAAACTTCGCCTTGGCCTGGAAAGTTCGCCCAGGCTAAGCCAGACTCTTCGCCCTACACTGCAACACGAAAGTGCTTGTCCCTCTTGGCTCGCCCTGGCCCAGAATGTATAACAGCAGACAGAGCTCCAGGCCACTTAGACCTGGGATGTTGGGGAGAGAGGTGAGGATAGGCCAGCCAGAGCAGCGCCATCAGAGAGAATGGAAAGCTGCCTTAATGCCCAGTTGAACGGTATGGGAATAGTAGCCGTTCTGTGGGTGACCCGAGGGAACGTTAGCTTTTCCTATAATGTTCACCCCAAGTAACCGTTAACTATATCTGAGATATATATATATATATGGAGAGAGAGAGAGAGCCAAAAAAAAAAAATGTATACGTTTTAAGAAAGGAAAAAACTATTAAAATTACACTGATGGTAACCACTTTGAGCATCTCTTGTAATTGCAGAAGTCAAATGTGATTTGTATTCACCTTTTGTTATCAGTATATATCGAGTATTACAATTTTAATAGTTTTTTTCTTTCTTAAAATGTGCATACATTTTTTTTTGGCTATATACCAGCTATGCAAATTCAGCTTCCACAAAATTTACCCCTCCCCAGCACTTTTTACCAACTGATTTGCTCTTGGATGCTACTAAACCTCTCCTATATAGAAGCAGCTGTCACACTATGGAAAAAAATGTACTGCCCAGATGGCTAAAGACAGCCCTACAGAGTTCACTGCAACACAAGCAGCCTAAAGAAATCAGTGCAATAAGACCCCAGAGGACAGGAGCAAGTTAAGATCCATCCATACGTCTAGAACTGAAAATTCTTTTATCAAATGCCTTCTTCAAGAATTGACTATTACTTTATAATATTCCTGAAAATTGCCAAAAACAGATATCAGCTTCTAGCATCCACAAATCAACAACGAGCAAAAAGAAGATGCATTCTTGTGTATCACTACTATGTTGTCACTCAAGGATATTGACAAGCTCCTTTACACGTAAACTCTAAAATATATATTGGAGGATTAGAAATTAGTATATCCTGGGATCATCAATTAAATAGCCCCCATACCTTTCACATGGTGCAATATATTAGTAAGAAAGTAGGGTAATGCATCAAGTTTGCTTTTTAATATTTTGGATATGACCAACAGAGCATTTCATAGATTGCCTTAAATTCATGCATAATTTATTTCATGAAACCTTTGTATATTAATATTTTAATTTTACTGATTGTGTTTCAATTTGTTTTGCAATTGTTTGGTGAGGATAGATGACAGAATCCCCATCTCCTAGGTCTCAATGCTTTTCTCCAAATAAACTACTCTTATATATACTCTTAGGTATATATCCTGTTGGTTTTTGTTCGTTTACAATGAATATTTTATAAGGAAGTACTCTTCTGTTACAGAAAGTATCAAAGTTGTTTTGTAGTCCTGGTCATTGGCTGCTGGGGGCCAGGGATGCAGCAATGTCAACTTCCAACTTTATGAAGGGATTGGAAAAGGTTTCGCTGCTTAAATGCTGAAACTGTGCTTGCTACAGAACTTCATTTATCTGTAGATGTTTTAACTGCTATATACCATTTCCAGAGTTTACAAATCAGAGTTACCCTTTTCATTGAGTCAAGGAATACTTATTGAGCACCAGGCACTGTCTAGGTGGCTGAGATGTGATGCTGAATAAAAGAGAAAAATATCTCTCCCTGCCGAGCTTTCCTATCTTTGACCCTTCTCTCTGTTTTACACAGGACATCCAACTCATCAGCAAATTCTGTTGACTCTACCTTCAAAAATATATCCTAAAAGTATCTACTTCCTTCCCCCTCCCCCACAGCTAATACCCTGGTCTAAGCCACCGTCATCTCTCAGTAGCACCCTACCTGATTTTTCTCCTTTCCCTATCCACTCCCCACCCATATCCACACACACCTCCTTCCCCACACAGAACAGTCTGTGTGATCCTTTAAAACATAGGTATCTTCTCACCCTAGAGCAACAGCTAAAGGACCCAAACGTCTTACAGTGGCTACAGGGCCATATATGATTTGCCTGCCACCCCAACCAGGACCCTGCCGACCTGTCCTCATCTCCCTCCAGCCACACTAGCCTTCTTGCTGTTATGGAACACACCAAACATTTCTCTGCCTCAAGATTTCTAACTTACAATTTTCTATCTCCAGAACATTTTTCCCTTCAACCCCTCCCCCAGCACTTCCTATCCCCCTCCTCCGATTTATTTTTATTCATGATCATCATAATAAATCTGACATTTTTTTACTTGTTTATTTTACTGTTCCCCTTCTCTGCCACTCCTCACTCTTTCCCTTCTTCACATATAAGCACCTTGAGAACAAGGATTTTTTTTGGCTGGCATTCATTGCCATATATATTCAATACCTACTTGTTGAGTGAATGAAATTGACCTCTTTCAGTTGATGGCATAATAGACATTGTTCTAATTTCTTCAATAATAATAATTAGCATTTACTGTGTTCTTAATTTGTGCCAGGTTTTCTAGTGCTTTGTCTATACTAGCTCACAAACAGCTGATAAGGTTGGTTTTATTCAATCAACCCCACTGTACAGATGAGAACACTGAAGGGCAGAGATTATGTTTCTTGTCCACAGGCATACTGCTAGTGAATAGCAGCGCTGGGATTTGAAAAGAGCAGTTTGTGAACGGCTGGACTCTATGAACTTCAGGACACGTTAGCATGAGACCGGTGTTGCAAACATACATTTGACTTGATTTTCTCAGTTCCTCTCCCCTGAGACCAGACTTGGTCTCCAAAACAAATAGCTCACCATCCTTATATTTCCTGCTCTGGTCCATCAATCCGTCATCATGAACTCAGTCTCTCCTTTTCTGCACTTATTTCTGAGCTTTGATTTAGAGCCTACACTTTTTCCCCTAGAATTGGCAGATGGCAGTGTTTTTGTAGGGCCCTTCTTATAACTTTTGTTACTGCCAACTTCGTGAGTAGGTAGAGTCATAATCAGGTTTCAAGTTTGACTGGAAAGGTGCTAGAAAAGACCTCTGTGAGGGTAAGTAGGCTGGATTTCAGCAAAACACCTCATACTTGTAGAGCTACTGCTTGTTTAGGCAGCTTTTCTTGTTGGACACCCAATGATCAGGGATTGTTAAATATTTGTATTGTACCCTTGAAGGAAATATCATATTAGTTTAAGTTTACCAAAAATTAGGACCCTGAGAGAAGGGGATGAAAGACAATAATCAATTGCTTTCAGCCTGGCTTGAAAGGGGCTGTAGGCACCCTGTGGTTACTTTGAATGTCTCGGCTACTTAAGGACAACATTCATGTGGGAAAAACTGAAGCTTCATTAAAGCTGAGACCCTAGGCTCCCGTTACCTAGTACAGTACCAACACGGAGGCATGCCCCAGGTGCTTAACAAATGTTTGTTGCATAAATGAATAAATGAATTCCTAACAGGGAATGGAAGAATGCTGAGGACAGGTACCCCTGACCTCCAACACTTGGTCATGGACTGCTATCTGGGCTGCTATGTATGATTGTATGTGTTGCACACTGCACAATATCAGGGGGCACCATTCACATAGATTAAGATGCAAACACAGAAGTCTGACTGCTTCTCCCATCCCTAGCCTTTGCCCAAGTGTGGTAGTCAGTCTCTAGGAAGGCCCCAATGATTCCCTGCCCCCCTGGTATTCAGACCCTTGTGTAGTCCCCTCCTGCGTCATACCAGGGCTGGTATATAATGGTGAGAAGTGATACTACCTCACTTCCAAGTGTAATTTATAAAAGACATTAGGGATTCCATCTTGGTTTTCCTCTCTCTCTCTCTCTCTCTCTCTCTCTCTCTCTCTCTCTCTCTCATCACTCACTCTGGAGAAAGCTAGCTGCCATGTTGTAAGCAGCCCTACGCAGAGGCTCATGTGGCCAGGAACAGAGGTCTACCACCAACACCTACATGAGTGACCTCGGAAACAGATCCTTCCCCCTTAGCCAAGCCTTCCCATGACGCAAACCTGCTCAGCTTCTTCAGTGCAACCTCATGAAAGACTCTGAGCCAGAAACACCCAGCTAAGCCACTCGTGAACCTTGAGATAATCAACGTTTGTTGTTTTCAGCCACTCAGTTTGAAGGATAATTTGTTATGCAGCAATAGATAATGAATACCCGTGCTCTCTGCTCTCTAATGATGACGCTCCCTCCTCAAGTCCTCTGCACATGGAAGGCGCTCCTGCTGTGGTAGTTCCTGTGGAGCCAGGGGTTCTCCTCGCTCCTGAAATGGGCTCTTGCATCCAGCTTCCCAGAAATATAAACAAAGGGGCTTAAGTAGCTGCTGAGATACTGGTGAAGGGTCTGAAGAGAGAACACAGACAAGGAATGGAAAAAAATAAAAGTGGTTCAGAGAGGCCATCTTTAGACACCAAAGGAGTAAAAAAGGAAGAATCTGCCCTGAAAAACACTATCAGAATAAAAGGAAGAATAATGACTTGTAAGAGTCAGATTTGAGCAATGAGATTATAGATAAGGTTTTCTTTGTGATGGTTATTATATTGTTATTAGTACAATAAATAATATCTTAAACTTAGGGAAAGCTCAGAAAGAAACAAGTAAAAACAGAAAGAGAAAAAGCCTTGCCCTCTCGTTCTTAGGTAGCACGAAGATACTTGAGAACTAGGATATCTCGATTGATGATCCTGGCTCTACTTCTTCCTTGCTGTGATTATAGACAAGTTATTTAATTTCTTATTGACTCAGATTCCTTTTCTACAAACAGGACTTACGTTAATAGCTCATACATTTACAGGGTAAGAGAGAAAATTCAATGAGTTCATGTATGTATCCAACTTAAGCAGAACTTGAAACAAAACAAGTACCATAAAAGTGTGAGCTATGAGTCTTCCTGATAAGTGAAGGTCATGTCACCCTCAAGTCTGGGTGTTGTTATCACACTTGAGTTTGCCACTTTTCTTGCAAATAGTCCCCTGGTCAGTCACAGCAGGTTGTCTCCCTGTGTCCTCTACTGTTTAAAACCCTATGTCTTCTACTTCGCTGTAAGATACTCAAGGGCAAAGACCATGCTTCTTTATCTCTGTGTCTACCTTTTAGAAGAAAGGGCAGGCATCCCATAGTGGCTGGAGGAATGAATGAACACACCTGCTTTTTCAACTGCCATTTCCTCAAATTATGGAACTTTGGGAGGTAGGTGTAATTGCTCCATGTCAATTCATATCAACAACCATTTCAAAGAATACATTGTCAATTCATATCAACAACCATTTCAAAGAATGATAAGCTCTTTATCATTTCTTATAAATCCAGAAAGTATATTAATGAATATTTTCTAATGCTTCGTGAGCTCCCGGGCCCCGTTGCCAGAGTCCGTGGAGAAAAAATGTGACATCTCTTTATATATGGCCCAAATGAAACAAGATACTATTTGCTTTCTTTATCTTATTGCTACGAGTTTTCTCTATAGTCATCGCAGTACTCCCTTCTATACTTGGAAATGCACACATTTTTAATAACAGCTTTATCAAGACATAATTCATAGGCCACACAGTTCACCAATTTAAAATGTATAATTCAATGGTTTTAGTATATTCACATATTCACGGGAATGCACACTTTTTGTGAATGGAGGAGAATAAAGACTCTTCTGCTTTCTTTCACTGCCTATTCTGTTATATTTTCTATTGATCAAGGCTTAATTTGAGAACTCTGTAGGTAAACAATTTGTTTGGACTCTCTGGGATTAATATGCAAACCAAGGTCCAATGAAAAGGTAGCATTATCAGAGGAGCCAAGTGTCTAGGCCCCCAGTTAGTGATTTATCTTACTAGCCTGGCCCTATTCAGCTTGTATCCTGGAACACTGGTATCCCCCTGTATTAGTTGAGTCTTCCAGGAAGGAGACACCAAGATGAAGTTAGAAGTGCAAGAGATTTATCTATTTATCCATGAAAGAAAAAGGGAAAGGGGAGCAGGAGTAGGCAGGGAAATCCTTCAGGCTATTGTGTAGGTTTGATACCTGTGCAAGTAGAGAGGAAGGAAGGAGGACCAGGTAGGCAGAGCCTCAGACTGCAGGCAGCTCTAAGGAAGTCCCATCTAGCCTAACAAAAAAGCTTCAGTGCAAAGGTTGCCTGCAAAGGGGTTTGTATTGGGCAGAAGTGGCCCAAATCCCAGTATTTCCATCATGCTGAGCTATTTGCTGAGACTGCCTGGGAAGACCATGTCTGTGGCTCAAAAGCTGAGATGGGTCCTAAAGGCACTTACAGTTGGAAGCTGTCAGCTAACGGAACTCCTCACATCTGATAGACAAGCTCTTTGATCCAAGCCACATGTCTCCATAGTTGCACATTCCACTTGACCCTTTGTCATCAGAATTCCACATTCGTGAACATAGCTTGATACTAGACTTCTGTTTCTGCCTTGGACTTGCTGACTTGGATGACCCCCTTCACTCATGCTGTTGCTCACCACCCCCACTTTAACCTAGGTTATAAGCTTTGTGCTTTTGATCCTGGTGTCCTGCCCCTAATTCTTCCATGTGCTTAATAGTTAAAATGTTCAACCCCATGCCTGTGCTTAGCTTTCAGTAGACTGGCCTCAAAATAAATGCCTGAGTTCTCCTTCAGAGGCTTCGAGTGAGTAGAGTATTAGCTTTCTTATTAATGCCTATAATTTCTCTTTTAAAGAAATTTAAAGAAGAGGCTGGCTGAAGTATGCTCTGAAGAATACATAAGAATTTAAACAGTTGGCTTCTTTATCCCCTAACATGTCCCAAAACTACATCCCAAAGAATCTTACACCTCTAAGGAAGATTTAGATGGAAGAACTAAATCGAGTTATCTCTCTGCTTGTTCAGAGGGCGAGCAGACATACGCCCTCCCATCTATCCTCAGCATTTGCCAGAAAGACTCACAAAAACCTGCTTTTTAACTCATGAGTTAGAGAGTATCAATAGATACACATGGTGAATGTGTAAATATCTTTATGTAGCGTATATACAATTTATTCTTAATTTGGCTCTCAAAACTTGTAAGTAGCATTAAGTGAGTAATAAAAATTGTTACTGCTGTATATTTTCTCCCCTGATATATAGAATAGATTTTCATCAGTGAGATCTTATGGAGAATGACCAATCACATTGTCACTGCTAATTGACATGAATACATCTCAGGGGATATTTTCTCCCCTGATATATAAAATAGATTTTCATCAGTGAAATCTTATGGAGAATGACCAGTCATATTGTCACTGCTAATTGACATGAATACATCTTTTAGTTACACTATTTAGTCATATAAACATCATAGTGAATTTTTAAAACTCCACTTAAAAATTGGAATTAAGCCCTATGCACCACTTAGTTATTTTCCCTTCCCCTTCCATGAAACATTTTTTTCATCTGTTATCTTGATCTTTGTCATTCTTTGCTCTCACCCCTGTCATACAATGATACAGGGTGGGGGCAGGTAGAAGAAAGGAAGGAAGACGGGGCCACAGGTGAATCTAACCTGTCTCAACCTAGGATTGAGAATGTCAAGTATGCATGAGGGCAGTAGAGCAAGCCCTTAGGGAGGAGCAGGGATATTTAAATGAGGACCAAGTAGTGTCCCGAGAAGAACTGACCCTAAGGAAAAGAGATATTGGAAGGCCTAGAAGATTTGCTTAAGGACAATGATCACATTACTCTGGATAAAAGCAATTTTCAGCAAAACATAAAATCTGTTGGTCCCTGATTATTCTAACTCAGCCATTGTAGACTTTCAGTTAAGTCTTAGGGGAAGAAAGTCTATGACTAAGAACTAACAGCTATTCGCCCGTAAAATCTGTTTCACATTATGGGGTTCTGGCTTAACAACAATTGTACAGTGTAACGCACAAAAAGGAGGAAATCAGGCATTGCCGTGTTGATGGAGCTGACAGGACAGTGGAAGTGGGACCAGCAGCACAATGGCTTGTCACAGGGGTGCAGCTCTTGCTTCCACAGGCGTTGGCATAGAGCTATTTGAGGCCGTCAGTGGTAGACAGCAAGTTACTGCTGGGATTTTATAGGCTTTAGAGGCTTCAGGAAATGTCATCACTTATAGGAGCCAGAAGCAGAAAGAGAGGGCCGTATTCTGAGCACATGTAGGAACACACCGGTGACTCTCATAGGTGATGGTACAGGAGAATCTGAAAGAGTTAAAAACACATGGCAGTAGTGGAAAGGACTTTGCAGGATATCCAATCCAACCACTTTCTGATTTAGAATTCTTTCAAAACAATTTGCTAGACTATCTCCAGTGATGGGGCCTCCTACCTTCCCTGGTAATTGACTCTATCTTCGGACAGTTTTGACTTACTTCATCCCTAAATTACCTTTCAGTTCTTTTCACATTATGCTTTTGAGACACAGAATAATGCTAACAGCTCTACAACAAGGAAGCGCTTCATTATTTAAAAAGAGCTAACATGCCCCATGAGTTGTCTCCTCTCTGAAGTAAACACTCCCCTTTCCTTCATTTGTTCCTCATGTGACATGTGTTTTTATTCCCTCACCATTCAAGTCACTCTCTTCCACACACACTCTGTTGTCTGTTTCTCTTAAAATATGGTGTCAGGAACGGAACACAATATTCCAGGAGGAGTTGGCTTACCTGAGAGTAAAAGGCAGCTATTTGTCACCTACTATCTCTATCCCAGGAATCTCTGACTCTGAACTCCTAGATGTAATATGATTTCTCATACTGCATGGGATACCGCTTTTTCAATTAAACATTAGATTAGGGTCAAAAGAAGTTTTAAAAACATTTTTCCGGGAGACCCACCGACCAGGAAACAGGCTTGGCACATCAATTCAGTACCTTCTAAATCTGTATCTCTCAAATTAGCATGCACCCACCACTCCTCAGGCCTACCAAAAATAAGGTTGTCATCATTAAAGAATGGTCATAAATTTTTCTTCTTTTAGAAATTCTTCGTTTGTTCTCTTAGAAATATGCTTAGGGGAAAAAACAAAGGTAATGATGGCAGGTCAGAATTGCGTAATTTAATTTCGAGAATTTGGGGGATTATCCCCCATAGAAGAATTCAAATGAGTTTTGTATTTGTTTTTGAAATTATATCTTGCTTCCATTTGGATGGTGAAAACTGTAAAATTGATTTTTTTTTTTTTTTGAAGACTGTTAACTTGGGCTTCATTTATAGAGTACATACAATAGCAGATTATTATTTTCTTTTCAATAAGAATTTACTTTTTTCCAGCAAGAAAAAGTTACTACATAAATACATTTACATTGATATCTAGGAAGTTTTCTGGCAGAGCCATGAATAATAATTAATCCATGCACGTTGACTACATAGTACAGCTTCATTGCATTTATACTATGAGTGGTTTGTTTACTAAACTTTTTCCCTCCACATCACAAATTCAACATTCCCAACATTTCTCATATTTTTGTTTTTATTTCTAATAGATGAGTTATACATAAACATGCCCTTATTAGTGTGATATTTAAAAACACCAGCCTGGTTCATACCCTTTTACCTTTAGATCTTATTCCTGGAATCTATTGCTACCTGACAAAAAACTCCAAAAGTTGGTAGTTTAAAAAACAGTAATCATTTACTTTGCTCATGAATCTGAAATTTGGTCAATTTGGCCAAGGCATGGCAGGAATGGCTTACCTCTGCTTCACACAATGTCACCTGGAAAAGTTTGACTAAAGGTTGGAAGACCAGCTTTCATGATGGTTTATTCACAGGGCTGGCAAATCAGCATTGGCTAAGAGCTCAATGCGATTCCTGGGTGGGGACCTCAGTTCTTCCCTCCCAGGACTTTCCATGGGCTTCTTGGCTTCCTCTGAGCATGAAGCAAACATCCCAAGAAAACCAGACAAGAACTACATAGTCTTTTCTAATCTAGCTTCATCATTCACATTGTGTCACTTCTCCACATTGTCTCCATGGAAGCCACTATAAATCCACCCAAATTCAAAGAGAGGGGAAGTAGACTTCATCATTTGGTAGGAGAGTGGAAAGTTTCTAGAAAGTTTTATGGGTCTACAGATATTGCTATGGCCATCTTTGGAAAATACAATCTGCCACAGACACGTCATTCCCTTTGCCTTGAATCCCCTTTCCCTCTTTGTTCTCTATGAAGCCCAGCTCATCCATCCATGCTCTGCTCAGACACTGCTCACCTCTGCTGTGTCACCTATGTGCCTCATATATTCATCTATTATTCCCCTTTCTACAATGTTGTACAATTACTTGTTTATGTTTAACTTGCCCATTAGACTATAAGCTTCTCAAGAGCCAGTACAGCACACACTGTTTGTTGGCTCACCATCAGCCATCACCAATGTGCTAAGTCCTAGGTGATGAAGGCTTGGGAGTGCTAAAGCAACCTTTCCCTCCCATGCATGTCACTCCCATTCCATACATGAGTTCAGCCCTTAGAGCCTGCTCAGTGGGGCCCCTGATCTGGGCCACTGCTTTACAGCTTTACTACTCAAAGTATGGTCCATAGACCAGCAGCAAAGCATCACCTGGAAGCTTGTTTGAAATGCCTTACCTCAGACCTACTAAATCTACATTGGAACAAGATCCCCAGTGATTTGTCTGCATATTAAAGTTCAAGAAGTATTGCTTTAGAGGACACCTCTGCCTCCCTTATGAGTGGTTAGTGGGGCTAAGGAGATGTGCCCATCTGGAGCACATGCCTCTGCTTCTAGACCATGCCTCTGGTAAACGGAGCTGTAGAATTCCCTGCCCAGGTGATTCTGAGAGAGCTTTGTTTCAGCAACTACTTCAACTTCTGTCCTGGTCTGTGCTCCTGAAAGTGAGCTATCTTTCTAGTGTGCATAGCCCTAGGTTGAAGGGGTGGCCAAGGGGGAGTTATTTGTGATGGGACTAACAGAGGAAAGGTTGGAAGTTATACCCAGAGGCTGGGGGACACATACACACACACACCACTGTGAGTCCCCCTGTGTGGTATAAGACAGAGCCATGGGGTACGAAGAGAAGACAGTGGGCTGTGGCTGGAATTTCCATTTGTACTCTTTTCCTCATGCCCAATAGTTAGAGGGAAAACTAACAGGGTTACTCATTTTTTCCAGCCTCTCTGGAGGGATTTTGATAGGGATTCCACTGAATTTATAGATCAACATGAGGAATAGCCATCTTGACAATATTTAATCTTCCAATTCATGAACATGAATGTCTTTCTGTGTATTTAGATCTTCTTTAATTGCTTTCAATGATGTTTTATAGTTTTCAGTGTACAAATCGTACATTCCTTCTGCTAAATTTATTCCTAAGTATTTTATTCTCTTTGCTATTATTGTGAAGGAATTGTTTTCTTAATTTAAGTTTCTGATTGTCTATTGCTAGCATATTTCACATATGCTAGCATAAATACATCTAATTTTTGTATATTGATCTTATAATCTTACTAATGTCCTTTATTAGTCGTGGTAAAATTTTTGTGGATTCCTTTGGAGTTTCATATAGGATCAGGTCATCTGCGAATAAAGACAATTTTACTTTTTTTTTTTTTTTTCAATCTGGATGCCTGTAATTTAAAAAGAAAAAAAATTTATTGCACTACCTATAGAAACTCCAGTGTAAGGTTGAATAAAATTGGCAAAAGCAGACACCCTTGCCTTGTTCCTGATCTTAGAAGGAAAATACTCAGTCTTTTAGCATTAAGTATGGTGTTAACTGTGGTCTTTTTATAGCTGCCCGTTTTCAGATTAAGGAAGTTCTATTCTTAGTTTGAGAGTTTTTATTATGAATGAATGTTTGGATTTTTTCAAATGTTTTCTGTGTCTAGTGAGATGGATTTTCTTTTATTCTATTAACTGAATACATCTTAAGACTGTCTTTCTTTTTTCATTTAATATGTGCTTTCAGGAATTTTTAGGGCTTCCTGAAGTTCAAAGCCAAAGTTGTTAAAGTTCCACTTCCTCTTGTTTGTCTTGGAGGCAACTAATTTTATGTGCAGAAATAAAATAATCTGATCGTCAAATGTTACTCCCAGCCTCCTGCTGGGATGAGTCTAGTCTCTCTTCCCTCACTAGATCTTTAAGTTGTCTCAGAACTTTGTTGAAATAGTTTTAAAAGAATTAGACTTCCAAGGAACAAATGGGTATCAACTGAATTGATACAAAATTTAAAGCTAATCATGCAAAACCTACCTTCATGCTACCTCTACCATTGCTTTTGCAAATCACCTGAGAGCAAGAAGAAAGTAAGTCTTCATATATTGCTTATCTAGAAAACAGTTGTAGAAATAGAATTGAGGACTGGAGGAAAGAGAGGATGCTGTATAGATAAGGATTCTGGACAGAATGTGTTTGGGTGAGCATTTTAATGAACAAAACTCAGATTCTTCATCCTGATAACAGCAAACATTTATTGAGTGCTCACTCTGTCTTCGGACTGTCCAAGGTATTTTAAATGACCCCAATTAAATATCACGGCAGCCCTATGGGGTAAGTATTGCCCCATTTTACAGCAGAGGCAACTGAGACACTGATTGGGTGCCTTGCCTAATGTCATGCATTTAACAAGTGGTGGAGTCAGTATAGGAACCCAGGCTGAGTGACTCCAGTCTGCGAGTGACAACATAGTCACTATGTTGTACCAAAACAAAGCTGGGGCACTATTAATACTAAGTTCCAGTACTTTGCAGCTTATATGCAGCGAAGTTCCATCTCCCATATACCAAAAAAGACTTTACCACTATGTCTGTTGCCTTTCATGGGAATCTATCCTTTGAGTTCAGTATTAAAGTATTATGTGTGTAATAAGACAAATAACCTATTTGAAATGGGCAAAATATTTTAACAGGTACTTCAGAAAAAAATATGTGAATGGGAATAAAAAGCACATGAAAAGATTCTCATCATCATTAGTCATCAGAGAAATGCAAACTGAAATCACGAGATGCCAGTGACACATTATTCAAATGGCTAAAACTGAAAAGGTGGACAATACTTAGGGTTAATGAAGATATGGAACAAATGGAACTCTCACATGTTACTAGTGGAGATGTAAAATGATACAACCACTTTGGACAACTGTTTGGCAGTTCCTTATAAAGTTAACTATAAACGTACCATACGACACAGTAATTCTGCTCCAAAGTGTTTACCCAAGAGAAATGAAAATATATGTCTAAGAAAGAATTGTACATAATGGTGATAACAGCTTTGTTCACAATAGTTTCAAAGTGGAAACAACCCATTTATCTTTTATAAACGTTCATCTGTAGGAGAATGGATAAACTAACCGCGGTATAGAATACAAGCAACAACATGAATGAACGTCAAAAACATTATGTGGAGAGAAGAAAAGGCCAGACACATAAATGATTCCATCATATGAAACTCTAGAACAGGTGAAATTCATCTATAGTGACCAAAAGCAGAGTAATGGTTGCCTGGGGCTGGGAGGTCAAGTATGGGGCAAGATTAATGGCAAAGGGACAGGAGGAAACTTCTTGGGGTGTTGAGTAATGTTATGTGTCTTGATTGTGAAGATATTTGCACAGGTGTATACTGTCAAAATCCTTGGCACTTACGACAGGTGAATTTTATTGTGTGGATATATTTCCAAAAAGCTGATTTAAAAACTTTCTTCACAATGAAAAATACCAAAATAGAAATAGAAAATAGAACATTTTCTCAGTGATTAATTCATTGTTTGTTTTGTTCACCTAGAAGCCAGAACAAAAAGTTTATATGGGAAGAAGAGAACAACAAAAAGTATGGTTTTGAGATGCATTGTTCAGGAAGGAAGTTTGCGTGGCCGACTATTTTGGGGACAACCTTTGGGTGCCTTGATGGCTGCAGGGAGAGGAACAAGTACACAAGGGGAGGTGGGAATGGAGGGAGGATAAAACAGGCTGCCTGCTGTACAGCTGCCCCTGATGGTATCTGGTTGACAGCCATTCATTCTATTGTTATATTTCTACTCTAATTATTTTGTCTTATTTTTTCAATTTGTTGAACTTCACTGTGCCAAAGGGAGTGAGAAGGAGAATGTCAGGAGAAAATAGAAAGGTGGAGTGGGATAGGACCGGGACTGGAAACATTCAGACCATGACTGCTTGATTATGTTGTAAATAATTTACTGCTGAGAAAAGAAGAGTGGGAAAGCCCGTAAAGGACCAAAGAGGAGGGGGCTTGGCTGTTCCAGAGGCCAGAGAAGCGGGTGTACCACCTTTGATTTAATCTTGTGATTTTCTGTTTATTTTTTACAGGTGTCAAAAAGCTCTTGAGAGCTGTACTTTATTTAATTTAGCATTTAAATCTTATATAACAAACCATAGCAATGACTTTCCAACTTCCACATGAACAAGGCTCTTGTAGCTAAATGCAGGTCTCCACCCTAAGACTCTGCTTCAATTGGTTTGGCATCTGCATTTTATCGTATCCGGTTCGGATACACTCTCTCTATGCACTTGGAGAAATACTGACCTAGAATATTATAGGGGAGAATGAGAAAGCATGATTTTGATGGCCATATTCACTCCAGAGAAAGGAAAGATAAAAGTGACCAAAAGAAATATTAGATTAAGAAAAGCATTTGTAGTTATTTCAATAAAGTAAGTGAGTGAGTGAGTGAGTGAGTGTGTGTGTGTGTGTGTGTGTGTGTGTGTGTAGTAAGAGAGCTAAATAAGATATTAGGCAGGAGGTTTGGGGCCTCCTGATGTAGGGAACATATGCCTCACTACTTATTACACTGAGCCAGGCCTGGTTTTAAGGATTCTTCTTTTTACTAGCATATGCCTGAAATCCTTTTTTTCCCGAAGTCCATCAAATCGGTAGCAAATGTGAAACATTTGCTGGCCTGTCCACCTAATCCATCATAGCACAATACAAAAAGATACGAAGAGACTGGGGTGGATAAAGGAAATCAATACCCGTTTCCTGTTCTTTACCTTGAGATCCTTTGTCTGGTTTCAGTATGTCTTCAACAGAATAAGAAACATAGCTTGAATTCCCAATCAAAATCAGATAAAACACAGGCGATAAGACATTGTGCCTCTCCTTTCTGCAGATAAGAAATTTGAGTTATAACAAGGCCGGATTGTCTGAGCTCACTTCAGTTTTTGTAGGGATCAGAGGGTTTTTTTTGTTTCATAGCAATTTATCAACTTAATCATAGGTATTTAGAAGCAAAACAAATATTCCAACAATAGAATGTCAAGCAAATTGCACAAAAAATTTAATTCTCCACAAATTACAATTTACCAATTGTTGATTACAAAATTCCCATTTAGATTGTAATCTTTCTTTTAAAATCCCTGAATTCTATTACACTCTATGTACCTGACCAAATATAAACGTAGTTATACTTTCCACACTTTATTTGTTGGACAACACAAACAAAGCTAGTTCATTAGTAGTTTCTAACCTGATGTCCTCACAAAACCATCTTTGTACAATATTTTACAAATTGCCTTTAATTAATTTAAATGGTTTGTGATTTTTTAAAATAAATTATGTTGTTTTTTTTAAAAAATGCACATAGCTCTCTCATCTAAACACTAGAAAATTGCAGGCTCATTACATACATAGATACTACATTTTTCAAGTAAGTTATTATAAGGAGTAAGTAAAATAATCGACAGGATATTTAACTTTCAGTGTGACATCAAAGTTGCTAGCTGATATCATACCATTTCTTCAAAATGGTCATACAGTAAAAGAGAACACACACTTTTCCCTAGCCTTTGTGTAGAAATGCATTTAGTGTGATCCTTGTAGACAGGATCAATAATGCTATAGGAGACCCTAAAAAAAGCGGGGAATAAAAACCTAGTTAAAGCAGATCTAATAAAGCTTGTGCACCTGCCTAATAGCCTCCTTTTCCCACCTGCACACGGGCACCCACACTTATCTGTGGTTAACATTGGCTCCCTTTCTTTCTTCCGTCTTTTTATCATTATAAAGTAAAGGTTGTACCCTTAAATTGTCCCCCATAAAAAAGGAAGTTGCCTAATATCCAAATCCTTACAGTGTTTCTCCTATTAGCAGGCTCTCTCTTGATGCTTAAATTTTGAATAGCAAAGTACTGTTTGGGAACGAGGTATTAGCCTGAAATGACCCTTCTTAACATGAGCCTTAGAGGCTGGTAGAGGTCACCTGATGAAGTAGGTTAAACTCTTCAAAAGGAGGCAAAGATACTTAACACAGCTCGAATTATTATTACTGGGAGTATGACCTCATAAATACCTGTATTGGGTATCATTATAAATAGCTATTTAAAAGCACTTTTAAAGCAATTCAGAAAGTTATGTGCACTAGTATACACTTACAGGATAAACTAAAAAGAAACTTTCCTAATATACAAACAGGCATATCTGATTTAGGATACGTTCTCTAATACCCTCAAACATGGATTTAAAAAGTGCTCTATTCAGGGGACGGCCAGTTAGCTCAGTTGGTTAGAGCGCCGGGCTGTTAACAATAAAGTTGCCGGTTCGATTCCCCACATGGGCCACTGTACACTGATGGGTCATAGAAAAACACACTTAAATAAATAAAAGTTAAAAAAAAAGAACTATTAAAAAAGTGCTCTATTTCAAAAATATACTTGATAAGAAGATGATGTATTCTAAAAGACTGGTAGATGAATCCAAGATTAGTTCTAGATATGGCAATGATGCTGTATTTTGCAAACATACACTGAGATTGTGCTGATTTAAAAATGATTGCTTGTTTTTGGGAGAAGTGTAAATATGTATGTTCTTTTGTAAGCATTTACTCATAAAAGAATGTGTTATCATGCTAATAAAAAAAAAAGAGTGATTAGCAAATTTGATTATCTCCTCTTCTCACCTTGGGGCATAGTCAGTGATAAAAAACTGGAATGACTAGGCTCAGCTCCTGCGTGAGGAATACCACTGTGGATTTGTTAAAGACGATGAGCCCAGACTTTGAGTTGTGAGTTCTCTACCTATAGCCTCTCCAATCCCTTTATCATGTTAAAGCACATGGGCTACCTGTGTACTTTCATTCCCAGTAAAGCCGGCCTCTATGTCTGTGTTAAAGGGTTGTCCCAAGTGGCTGGAATCCATTTTGCCTACACTTACGGAGTTGGGAGTGCCTGAGAATGTAAATTCTCCCAGAGGCAGTCCCTAACCAATGGTTGATGGCTGTGGGAGTAAAAATACATCAGCTCCCTTGCCCCCTGATGGGGACAACTCTGAGGAAGTACCTATACGGCCCCTATAGCTCCCCTGTAGAATTGAGCCAAAATGACTCGCTGTAGGACTTTGCTTGATACCCTTGCTGGTTTCCTTCCTTTCCTGGTCAGATTTCTCTACTGGTTTGTTCTGGGAACATTTGCTAATAAATCACTTTAACACGAGTCCTCGGCTCAGGGTCTGTTTCTAGGGAACAACCTCCTAAGACAAGTGTTTCACTGTGGACCCTTCCATTGCCTTGCCTGGGTCATGAAGATCAGCCACACATCCGAATGAAAGGGAAACTACACTTGGAACAGGAAATGAGATGGGCTTTCCTCTTCATAGTGGATGCTACCCAGATTTCTCCTTCAGGACCTAGCCCCTCACTTCTCCATCTTTTGGGAGCCCTGGCAGCTCGCATTCTTCCCTGTGAATTGCCATTAGTGAAAAGGACAGGCCCTGTGGCATGGTGTTCAATGTGGGAGTTCAAAAGCCAGAGTCTGTTTCCTGGGGGAACTGACCTAAGATATTCTTCAACCCAGAGAGGGAAGGGAGGGAGACCTGAACTCTGATGTTTAGAGATGTCTGTAAACAAAGGCTTAAAGAAGTGGCTTGCCCAAGCTCACGTAACTTGTAAAGGTTGATAGTCTGACTGAAACCACCTGGGTTTGAATGTGGACTCCTTTTCTCTTTGCACATAAAAACGCCAAAATATGTGGCTAAATTTTATTTTTGGAGATCAGTAGTAAGTTGTTTTACTTTTGTTATTTATTTTAATAGTACATTAAAGTACTTTATTTTATTTACTTGTTTTTATTCCAAAACATAAAAACAAGTACTAAATAAATACTCTTCAGAATGATGAACCATATTAACCTTTTCTCTACCAAATATACTTCTATTTGTGCTCTCACCAAGATTAAAATGGAAGTATTCTGGCGGTTAATACTCAGAACTACATCCAGAGAAATACTGTGTGCTCTTAGGATAAGCTTCTGTAAGTTGAAAGAAGGTTTCCATCATGTTCTAATGATAACATTTCCCTTAGGAGCAGATGCCCAAGAGAATAGCAGCTTAATGGGAGAGTTTCATTAACTGCCCAGACAAGTTCCTGTCGGCTTAATGAGAAAAGACACACATGAATTAGAACATTGTCCATAAACACACACATGCACACACACACACACACACACACACACACACTCACACACACACTGAATCCTCTCTTCCCTTCACCATCTCATGTTAGGCCGTATCAATCTATAAGCAAATATAACTAAATAAAAAAATGTTCATTAAGTTGTCTATTGTGTCTAGCTCGGCTATGGCTTCAGAAAATGAATAGGATTATTCCTGGTATTTTGCCAGATATGACATAGTATTAATAAAAAGAAAGACATAATCTTCTCTGTTGTGAAAATTAGAAGAAAATTAATTCTGAAGAAAGTATTCTTGATAACACTGAAAATTAGGACGATAATATTTTATAGATATTTATTAAATACATTCCATTAGTACTGTTGAGATGGGAGAGGAAATTGGAAGAGGAAAAAATGAAATGTGTGATTACAGATTGGCTGGTAAGAATGAAAGTGAGATTGATAAAGGGGACATATCTGCTATTGATTGGTTTTCTCCAATTTAATTGGTTTTCTGACCTACTATGGCAATTCTTCTCTCTGAGTTTATGTGTCCAATAGAACATTCTTATATCTGCCATGTCCAATATGATAGTAACTAGGCACATGTGGCTTTTGAGCCCTTGAAATGTGACTAGTGCAACCGAGGAACAGAATGCTAATTTTAATTAATTAAAATTTAAATTTAAATAGCTACATGTGGCCAGTGGCTATTGCATTGGACAGTGCAACCTACAATTTTGTAATAAGGTGAAAACTTTATTTCTTACATTTGTCATCAGAATTCCTTTTAGTTATGAAAAAATGTCTTTCCTTGGGATGGCCTGTGCTAAGCCCATTTGGGATGTGTATTCTACTTTATAGCTTTAGTTTATTTAATTTCCAGTTTAACTCAATGAGATACTTACTATTATTTTCCCCATTTTAGAGGCAACAAGTCTGAGGCACAAATAGGTTAAGTAACTTGCCAAGAGTCACATGGTAAGTAGAGATCCAACGACATGGCTGTCAGCTGGTGCTAAGGTATCATGATAGAAGGGCAAACTGCTTAGCATGAATTAAGGGAAGGTCTGAAAAGATGAGAAGCTTGAGAAAGATAGTCTGAGACTCTCTGGGGCAAAAAGCCCATGGGGCTAGAGAGAAGGGACTAGAGCTGTGTTATAAATATGGTATCTACTAGTCACATGCAGCTATTTAAATTTAAATGTATTAGAATTAAATAAATCTAAAATTCACTTTCTCAGTCACACTGGCCACATTTCAAATACTCAAAAGCCCCATTTAGCCAGTCATGAATATATTGGTGCAGAAGTAGGACATTTCTGTTGTCACAGAAAAGTTCCATAGGACAGCATTGAGTCAAATGACAGTTCAAAGATTGCTGGGTCTACTGACCACAGGAGATGGTTTTCACAGATGTGAACCTTTCTTGCATCTTTCCCCCAAATTGCCAACAAAGCCCACTAATTTCATGACTACTCTGTAGAAGTAAGTGTAAGTTAAAGAAAGGGCTGCATTTCTTGCCTAAATCAGTATGGTGTGGCACATGGGATATACTTCAAAAGGAAGAGGCTGGAATCTGAGGTAGTCACAGAAAGTTGCAAATAGTACGATTGGGGTGGGAAGAGGGCTTGAACGCCCACAAAGTGTGGAATTAAGGGAGTGATGGTGGTTTGAACCAATTTTTAGTTCAAGATCTGTAGATTACCTCCAGGTGACGATATTCATATGACCATCCTTATAAGGTGAAAAAGAGAATTATATTCTACTTTGTTCTTAATCTCAGAATCTTTAAAACATTAGTTGAGTTTTTCTGAAAGCCACAGTTTGTGGTCAGTTTGTATCTATCTATTCTGTTATTGATTTTAAGTCACCACACAGGTAACATTCCTGCCCCTAAGTAATAATAGTGGTTAGCAATCTAAGTGCAAGGCACTGTTTTAAGCATTTTATATATATATATATATATATATATATATATATATATATATATATATATATATATTAAATTTATTTAATTTTCAGATTAACTCAATGAGATAGTTACTGTTATCCCATTTTAGAGGTAATGAATCCAAGACACAGAAGATTAGGTAACTTACCATGATTCACATAGTAAGTAAGAGAGGCAGAATTTGAAAGAATTTGTCTCTAGATGCCAATAAATGTCTTTCTTATGTTTCAATAGGCAGATAAGCAGAGTGCCTTATGGCTTGTTGGTTTGGACCCTGAATCTCATCCTTGTGTTGTTTCCTTCTTGGATACTTCATGACAAAAAAAACCGGCTCTGCAGGTAAATTTAAGACATTAATCCATGTGCCTGTGATGTCTGGGAGTGTGGAATCATGGAAATGAAGAACATCGGGGACATCCTGAACTCTAGGCAACTCTGAAGATGCCAACATCTACCTTTTGGGTGGAATACAAAAGTATGGCTGATAAATGTGCAGCACTCTGAAAGAACTGGCTGCCAAGCAATTGCGACTATCTGGATGTTCTCTGAACATCTGGTTGGCACCATTTCACCATCCATATTAGAGAGAGGAAAACAAGGAGTAGTGATATATGCAATCTATAATTAATTGCACATTATAAACTTGCAGAATGGTAGTAGGGATGGACTTAGCAGTCATCTGATCCAGACATTAATGGCTGGGCTGTAGATCATGTTTCAGAAACATTCAGGAAGATTTTTAATCATGCAGAGGCTAGGTCCTATCTCTGGAGACCGTAGTTCAATAGGTCTGTGGTAGGGTCTGGGCATTTCCACTCGAAGGAGATGCCCATTAAAAAGAAATTCATCCATCACTTTTGGAAAATGTTAGAGAAACAATTCATTATTTATTTATTTTTAATTTATCTACTTGTCTGTCCTTCCTTCCTTCTTTCCTTCCTTCCTTCCACCCTCAGCAGAAAATGATTATAAAGATAGCCGATATTATATAAAGTAAAATATTAAAAAATGTTTTAAACGGTTGTTTGTTTTAAACTCATAAAATCCAGGATTATGGAAATCCCAATGTCAAAAAAGTATAACTGAATGCCTTTTATCTGGTTATTATAAAACACACACTTCAGGAGAGAACATTTTATTAATAACGCTTAAGGGAGTTTAAAAATGAACGTTCAATTTTATCAGATTGTGAAGTATGTATTCTAATTTCCCACAAGTAATGAGTGGATTTTAAAGCATTTTTCACATTACATTTAACTTAGGTTTTAATTTTTCAGAGGAAATGTAACTAAATAATTTTCCAAAGCATTAGAAAAACAAAACAACAGGGCTTTGTTTTTGGTTTATAAATCACAGTAGTATTATTTTCCCTTAACGTAAATGTGGTCTACATATTTTTTTTTTTTTGTAGAGAATTTTCATAAGAGTTTATATGAGCCAAACTGATGACATATGCCAGGGAGCAAGATCTGAAATGCTCCCAACAATTCATTATTTTAAAACCCTCTAAATAAATGGGGAAATTATGCATTCATCCTGCTTTTCATTTACCAACACTATCAGGAAAATTGAATGGCTATTCAGGGACAATTTCTTTTTACAGAAGTATTGCAGCTAGTAAGTAAAGAAAAAAATGTTAGAATATCAGTATCTTTTAATGTCTAATGAATCAATGGATCTAGGCAATGATCATCAATAGCTGTGAACAACACAAAATGGGCCTCCTGGTGGAAGTACACAAGCACATAAAACGTGTTCTCACCAGCAATGGGAATTGGATGCCCACCAGGTCTCTATCTCTCATTCTTGGTTTGATCACACACATTTAAAAAATATATATTGTTAATCTTGTTAGGTGGGATAATTATATTGTAGATCTGTTTTTAGAGACACGTACTGAAAGATTCATGGATGAAATAAATAAGAATATTTTTGAATACAATAAAATGATTTGCTTTAAAATAATTCAGAGGATGAGAAGTGGGTAAGGAGTTAGATGAAATAGGATTAGCCCCACGTTGATGACTTTTGAAGCTAGGTGATGGATACTGAGCAGTCATTATGCTATTTTTTTCAACTTTGTATGTGATTGAAATTGTCCATTAGAAAAAGTTAAAAATAAAAACTTATGTCTTAAAATGCAAAGGCTTTAGCTTATCTCAAGGGTTGTCAAACTATGGCTCCCAGGTTATAGTCAATCTGCTACTTGTTTTTGTAAATAAAGTTTTATTAGAACACAACAAACTGTACCTATTCATTCACATGTTGTCTATGGCTGCTTCAGGTTACAATGGAAGAGTTGAATAGTTGCAACAGAGACTGTGTGGCCCATAAAGCCTGAAATACTTGCCATCTGGCCCTTTGCAGGAAATGTTTGCCAACCCCTGGCTTAGATGAAGTTGTGAATTGAAAAAAGAATTAAGAGCTAATGTTTTGTATTTGGTTATTGTTATACATACCATTTCTTATGTGTGTGTTTTTAAATTTTCTCAGCCTTCTGAATGACATTGGAAGGAATATTAGAATTAGAATATCATACTGCAATTCCTAATGAGTCAACGAATATAGGCAATGGTTATCAATAGTAATAGATATAGACACTGGTCACCAATGAATAATACATAAGAATATTGATGTAATGTACAAGACTATGTATGAATGAGTACTTTAAACTACTTTCCTAAAACAAAAAAACGAAAAACAAAAGATGCCCTGGTGTTTCCAATGACTGATCCAAGCTGAGAATATTAATCACCTTCTCTTCATTATTCATATGAGACACCCACTCAGAGACCCAAACATGTTTCATCATGTGAGGTCTTTCCCCCTCTCATAGTGTACTGGAGTTTTTAAAACAACAACAACAACTAGTGTATGAAATCCTAGCAAGATGTGATTTGCATCAGTTTTCTCTATCTCAATTCTGGGAGTTCCCACAGACCATTCTGGTCAGTAAATTATTGTGTCTTGCAGCATCATTACCTGCCAAGTGGAGAGAGAAAGGAAGGTAGTTAATGTAATTACTGTCCCTAAAGTGATGGTCCATATATTATCTGTCCAATCCTCTAAAGAACTGGGTGGTACAGAGGGTGGCAGATGTAATATTCCAAAGACTAGCTTTTCAGAATGATAATTATATTGCTGAGTCAGGTAGTGGTTAAAGTTGAAAAGTGGGAGGGGAATGGTAGGGAAAAACACTTTAAGGAATCTAGGGCTCTCACAAAGCTTAACGGAATTAATGCTGAAGTTGTTGAAAGGCTTGGAGCTGAAAGACTTGGTTCTAGCCCTGGATTTTCTCTTATTACAAGTTGACTTTGGAAAAGCCACTTAACCTTTCTGAACCTCAGTTTCCTTGGATGTAGCAGGCTAACTCCACAAGATTGTTGTGAAGACTAAATAGAATAACATAAGTGAAAGAATTTTGTAAACTCTCTAACACTAGGTAAATGTAAGGGGTTATGACCTAGGCTCATTTATTCTGCCATTGAACTAGATCCAGCTTTGACTTGTGTCAAGTTCAGGAATCTGAAAGGAAGCATTTGGCTTTCATGCAGGTGGGTGATTTTCACTGAATTTAGACTGTAGCACCCTTTCCATCCCTGGTTAGGCAATCCATGATGTCTTTTTAGACCGAATAACTTACTTCCTATTTATTCTCTTGTTCCCAGGAAGCATAAAAGGAATGGAGCTGGATGGGGCATCATGGAGAGGATGCATAGAATGAAAGGAAAGCAGGGGTTCAGACAGCCACATACCTCTTAAGAAGCAATATTTCTCTACAATTTTGTAGAGAGAGGGTAAACCAAACAGACAAAATTTAATGTGCGATAGAAAATAGAACTGAGAAGGGAGGAGTGAGGAATGCAGAGAAGGTAGACATGTTTCCAGATAGACATGGGTTGGGTTCCTCCATAGTATCACGTTCCAAAGACACAGTTTCTTGGTTTTGTGAACATCTCTAGCGTCCTACCAGCCTATTTACTCCACTGGCTTCTATACAGTACCTAACAAAGTGCTCTGCACATAACAAAAACTCAATAATTATTTGTGGAATGAATAGTTCTTCCATTAAAGCTAAAAATTGAGAGTTGGCTACACATATTTCTTTTCTTCTGTTAAAGGACTTGATAGCTTAGAGGAGGGCCGAGCCGTTAAAACAACATTGAGAATTCAGTCCCGGTTTGAAGTGATTAATTATCACCCAATTTTCTCTGGCTTGGCCAGATACCATAACTACTTTTAAATGTGCTGTACAGCCAGCATACAGCTAGAAGCTACTGACAGACTGAAGAACAGCCAAGGAAACCACTATTGTTGTGGGAAAATTTTGTGGAGATGCATATTTGATCCAATGTTAACTGCTAAATTCTTGTTCTTGTATACAGTCAAAGTGCTACTCAAAGCAGATTATTTTTTAATAGGTGCATCATTTCTACCTTGCCTACTACTAAATACATGAGTGAAAGCTTTTGCCACTTAAAAAAGAAGAGTAAGAGATTTCTCCAGAAGGTCATTGCTGCACTGAGATCCTCTGATGTCTTAGATGTTAAATAATACTAGAGATATTAAATAATATAGCTATTAAATAAATATATATTTTATATAAAATACAGAACAAGTCATGAGGATGTAATATATAGCATGGTGGCTATAGTTAATAATACTATATTGCATATTTGAAAGTTGCTAAGAGAGATCTTAAAAATTTTCATAATAAGAAAAAATATTGTAACTATATGTGGTGACAGATGTTAACTAGGCTTATTGTGGTGTTTATTTTACATATACAAATAATGAATCATTATGTTGTATACCTGAAACTAATCTAATGTTATATGTCACTTATACCTCAATAAAAAAATTAAGTTACAGGGTTGTAAATTGAAGATGCGGAAAAACAAAAAAAAAACAAAACAAAAGCCTGAGCAGGATAGCATCAGCTTCTGAGGTTTCACGCAGGTGACCAAGTAAAGGTTCTTTTCGAGAAATTTTTTGCTTAGGACTTGTCTTAAGTCAGGTTGTTGGAAGCAGAGACTGGGATGGAGATTCCTGCTTGAATGATTTCTTGAGGGAGTGTGCCCAGAAGAATGAGAGCTGGAAGCTGGATAGCGCAGGGAAAGGAGCTAAGCAAGCATGTGGTCTCAGCTGGAGACTGGTTTTGGCCTGATCCCGTGAGGCACCGAATGCACACACTTCATGGTTCCTTTTAAATGGTAGCAGGAAGTTACCATTAAAAAAAAAAAAAAAAAAAAAAAAAAAAAAAAAGCTCAGTAAGTTTTGCAGTCACTTTACTTGACTAATGAACAATTATATGAAGGAGAAAGGAGTTCTGGAAGCTCAGGTAATATAGCATTTCCTGTCTCTGAAAGAATTTCTGTTCTTCATGCATTTTCTTTGGTTAAAATAATCTAGAAATAATACATATTTTTTAAACTTTTATTTATGTTAAGTGTGTTTTTCCAGGACCAATCAGCTCCAAGTCAAGTAGTTGTTTCAATCTAGCTGTGGAGGGCGCAGCTCACAGTGGCCCATGTGGGGATCAAACCAGCAACCTTGTTGTTAAGAGCACCGTGCTCTAACCAACTGAGCTAACTGGCTGCACCTAGAAATAATATTTTCAGCCTCTCATTCTTTAGTTTTTTTTTAAAAGAAATTTATAAATATGGAAGAATTGACTACACTAAATAATATTGCTTAAATTACTATTCTGGAAAGAAATTGTAGAAATTAATAACACTTGTGATACACAGATAGACCTGGCAACTTGTTTGCATATTCATACCTGTCAGAATGGCCATCATTAATAAATCAACAAATAAGTGTTGGCGGGGATATGGAGAAAAGGGAACACTTGTGCACTGTTGGTGGGATGGCAAATTGGTGTGGCCACTATGGAAAACACTATGGAGTTTCCTCAAAAACTTAAAAATATAACTACCTTATGACCCAGCACTTCCACTTCTGTGTATTTATCCTAAGAAATCCAAAACACTAATTTGAAAAGATATATGCACCCCTATGTTCACTGCAGTGCTATTCACAATAACCAAGATATGGAAGCAACCAAAATGCCCATCAATAGACAACTGGATAAAGAAGTATGGTGTGTATATATTATATATATATATATATATATATATATATATATATATATATATATATATATATATATAATAGAGTATTACTCTGTCATAAAAAAAGAATGAAATCTTACCATTTGGGATGACATGGATGGACCTAGAGGGTATTATGCTAAGTGAAATAAGTCAGACTGAGAAAGACAAATACCATAATCTCACTTATATGTGGAATATAAAGAACAAAATTAATAAACAAACAAAACAGAAACAGACTTACAGAACAGAAAACAAACTGATGGTTAGTAGATGGGAGGGGGTTGGGAGGCTGGGTGAGAAAGGTGAAGGGATTAAAAAGTACAAATTGGTAGTTACAAAATAGTCATGGGGATATAAAGTACAGTATGGGGAATATAGTCAATAATATTGTAAAACTCTGTATAGTGTCAGGTGGGTACTAGACACTAGACTTATTGGGGGAATCGCTTCATAAATTACATAAATGTCTAACCACTATACTGTACACCTGAAACTAATCTAAAATAATATTGAATGTCAACAACTACAACAAAAATAGTCACAGGAATATAAAGTACAGCATAGGGAATATAGTCAATAATATTGTAATAACTGTGTAGTGTCAGATGGGTAATAGACTTAATGGAGTTACCAATTTGTGAGGGATATAAATGACTAATCACTGTGTTGTTTTGTACACTTGAAACTAATATAATATTGCATGTCAATGATAATTGAAAAATAAATTTTTAAAAATTAAAAAAAGAAACTTTCAAATTTAAAAATAATCCATGGCTTAGTTGTTACATAAAGGATGACAATTAAGTAGCAGTTCACCAGATGCACAAAACGAAAAATTTTACCAACATTAACAGGACAAGTATTATGTTACAAATTTCCAGCTAGGAAATTCTACCATCCTGAGTGGACTGAGCGTTGCATGAAACTTCTTACTTGAATACAGTTGTTTGACAATTATTTCAGTATGTGTGTGTGGGGAGGGGCATTAGGGACCATGGGGTAGGATTGCAAGAATGATGGGGTACTTGGTAGATTTTTCTACAGCTAAATGGAGAATGTATATATTCTCTATACAGTTAAATAGAGATATACAGCTAAATAGAGAATACATATTTTTTAAATATATACATTTTCTATATTCTCTCTATATAGTAAACACACAGCTATATAGAATATATATATATTCTATGAGGGGTGTCATTATATATATATTCTATGAGGGGTGTCATTTTTATATCCATTTCATCGCTAGCACCAAAATGGAAATAGCATTTGTTACCTAAATTGGGTTAAGGGAAAAATGGAAGAGAATTCATTTTTCATGCGATAATGTGAGGAAATTTGACAAAATTACACATTATCTCTGCTTTTTTTGAACCTCTTTTTAATTTGTAAAAATAATAACTTATGCTATCTCTAATGGTGTTATTTATTATTTTTAACTTTTTATTCTTCCACTGATTTTTAATTATTCCACAATTTCCTTTCATACATCTGTGCTCAAAAAGGTATGAAAGAGCGATATGAAACAAACAAAAAACTTAAGTATGTCTAATACAATCCAAAATACTGTATATCCATGGAAAAAGATGGACAGACATATATCTGGACCCAGAATAAAAGATACACTTCTCTATGAGAACTACACAAATATCCTCAAGGATGGGGAAGGAGGAGAGTTGACAGTTAGGAAATTTTGAAGGTAAGCTGAATATACAAAATATTACCAACATGTCCAGTATAAAGGCAGCTTAGAAAATATCATAAAGATGGTGGGTTTTTTAAGGGTACGCAGAATTTTGTGAGATAACCTTAGGGAATCAGCAAAGTGCTGGGATCAAAAGGGAAACTGAGGGCATCAAGAAGACTTAGTAGGTAGAAAAGAGATCAGAAAGTTTTAAGGGAAAACAGTATAAGTCAATTCAAGAGAAGTTCCTTGCGGCTACTGCACAACCTCCTATAGTTTACAACCTAACCAGAATCCTTGTAGCTTGTTTAAGAATAAATAAATAAATAAACAAATAAATAAATAAATAATCCTTTCCCAGAACTGGAAGCTTGACTTGGCCCCATTGCCTGTTCCCTCACCAAGACCAGTCCTTCAGGGACTGCCGTTTCCACATGCCCACTCAAAGGTTACCCTTGCCCTCTGGTCTTGATTTCATTGAAAGACGCTTTGAGAGGATGATTCACAGTTGAGTCACAGACACATCCCTCTCCCACTGCCCAGGAAAAGTGATCAAAACATAATTTTCTGTTTTGCAGTTAAAAAAAGAGGGAAACCACCATGCAGGGTGGGCTCCTTGAGAACATTCAGGGGTCTCAGGGGCCTAAAGAGAGGCAGTGGGACCTTGAAGGGGCAGAGCCCAGTGAAGGGAAAGCAGCCAGAGTGCTTGTGGGCCCCACCAATGTGGGGCTGGCCTGACCAATGTGGGGACGGGTCTGCAGAGCAGCATGTGGCCCACAGCAGTGGTTTCCCAGGGCAGTGTGACAGGTAACAAACACCCTGGGATGTGGGCAGAAAACGTTAGAGCTTCCATTTTTTTTTCATCCCAAATTAAGCTTTACTAATGATGAATACACATATGGACACTGGTGGCTTCAGTGTACGCCAGATGGTTACGTGTCACATACAGTCTTTGAGGTGTCATAGGCAACAGTGGGAGCTCCACTGTGTGCACGTGTCGAGGGGAGGGTTGACCTTTACACCTTCATTCATCTGCTTTCAGAGCGTTGTGATCGATATGTTGTAGGCTACTTGTGCCATGTTGATTGCATTTACAAATTACATCTGCTTAAATCAACCCTTACAAGATGAACAAGTGGATTAGGCACATTCCTACAAAGAAACTGGACTAAACTAGATGCAAACACAAGCACACAAGAAGAAGCAACAGAGCTGATGCCACTTCTCCTATTCCAAGACCAATGTTTCATCAGCTATTTAGGGGGTCAAAATGATGAGCTAACTAGATCTGACAAGGTCAAAGTAAATTGTCACTATCAAGACGACTATACGACATAGATACATACCAATTTGTATTAAAGATGGTCCTTATGTGAATACGGGGCACTGAGATATTAGTGAAATTGTTTTTAAGAATAGGAAGAACTTGGTGGAACAAAGTCAGGTAGTACAAGACAGTAAGGAATGGGCTTTGCTTTTCTCTAAACATTGTTCTTAACCATGATTGCCTTGGTCCATGCAGGCTGCTATACTAAAATGCCACACTGGGTGGTTTATAAACAACATAAATTTACTTCTCACCATCCTGGAATCTGGAAAGTCCAAGATCATGGTGCCTGCGTGGTTATATTCTCTGGTGAGGGCCCTCATTTTGGTTAAGAGCTGGCACCTCTCACTGTGTCCTCACATGCGGAAGGGGCTAGGGAGCTCTGTGGGGTCTCTTTTACAAGAGCATTTATGCCCTTTATGACTTAATAACCTCTCAAAGGGCACACCTTTAATACCATCATGTAGAGGATTAGGATTTCAGCATATGAATTTGGAGGTGACACCATCATTCAGACCATAACAATGACACACCCCTTCCCTCTCATTGTTGAACAAGATCTTGGGTAGATTCCATTCTGGTCTCTTCCAGCTATGTAAAAAGTCTCATTTAGGTAATGATAACTCACTTTTGAGTGTTAGAAACTAGCTCATCCTAGTACCAAAACAGCAATTTTACATCCAGGGGACCTACAGGTTCAGAAGGGTCTCTCCCTCTTTCTCAGCATTTCCCAGTTAGATGAAGAGAAGCAAGAGTCTTTTGTCACTGGTGCTGCTCTCGATCTATCTTGGTTAACACTGCCTGGTTCTTTTATGGGACATTTGTGTGTCCTTTGCTGTGGGAAGTGACGGTGGTAATGCATTCTAATACTGATTGCAGGGTCCAGCCCCTCAGTTGTTGCCTTTGGCAGTCTTGGTCTCTAACTCCTCAGGTTCCTTCTTCCCATGGGCAGCATTTTTGAGCAGGTCTCATCAAGTCAGCTCGGACATGCTTGCCTTCCATGGGCCCCCAGAAATCACCTGCATCCTTGACACCCAAAAAGTGGGACATTGCTCCCGTCGCCGCTCTCTCCACAGCAAACGGCTCCACCTCACATCCTGGTTTTTTCTAGTCCCCAGCTGGTGAGAAGATCCTAGGCTCTGTGTTCACCCTTTCCTTCATCCTACACATCCAAGTAATCCCCAAGTTATTCTGATTTCACCTCTTAAATCTTTCGCACATGTATTCCTTGCTCTCTTTCCTTGCCACCATTTTCAATCTTTCTAGGACAATCTTTCATCTATTTCCCTCTGACTTATTTTGTCCTCTGAAAAACCTCCCTTCCACACAGCTGCCAGAATGATCTATCCAAAATGAAAGTTGGACAACGTTACTGCCCTGCATAAAATGTGTTGGTAGTGCTTCATGGGCATTGCCTACAGGGTAACTTCCAAGTTTCTTAACTTGGTCTAACAACTTCTACATGATCTGGTTCCTGTTGGGCTCTCCAGTCCCCACTTGTACATGCCAAGCTATATCCAGGCAGCCTTGATTTATGCTGCTCTTCCATCAGAAATGTTTGTCCATTCACCGTGCTGTCCTCCTTCCAAGTAACTCATTCATTAAGACTCAGCTCATGTTAATCTCCAGGGGTTTTCGTGGAGACTTCACCCCCACGTGCACTCCTGCCCCTGAGCTGAGCGAGGAGCCTCTCCTCTGTCCCTCTATAGCCTGCTCTATCACTCTCAGTGCTGCCACTGCACTTACTGTGCACATTCCAGGATGTACATGGCTGCCCCCATTAGACTGAGCGTCTGGGAGGAAGGACAGGCTCTTTCTGATTTGAGAACCTGCCTTGTGCCCGGCACATAATAGGCACTAAATAAATATTTACTGAAGAGATAAATGAAGAAATGAAAGAATAAAGAAAGGCTATGGGATAACAAAGAGCAGGAGAGAGGATTCTTCCTCCTATTTCTCTCCAATTATTCCTGCTGCCGTTCTGAGTCACCACCACCAAGTGGGCTTTCTCAGCAGGGCTGCCATCTGGACTCCCCCACTGGTCTCCAAGTCTTCTTGTTCTGATTTAAGAAAATACAGGGCCAGAGGAGGTCACTTACTTGTAGCACTAAGATTCCTTGTCTCAGGGGATCATGACGGTTTGCCCAATTTTAGAAAAAAAACAAAGCACAAATCTGAGCTGGGGCTTGTGGGCTTTTTTGTTGGGTTCCAGACACATGGTGGGGAGGGTCAGACTCATGCATAGTTATAGGTGGGCATTTCTGAGGTGTTTCTAGATTTCTGAGGTCAGATCCGAGGCTCCCAATCCTTCCCTAGCATTTTCACAGATGTTTCATGCAGCTAATAGGAAGGGATGAGGTTTCTGAAGGGTAGGACTGGGCAGGATGACAAACAGCCACGGAAACCTGGGGTCAGAACAGGTAGAAGACCTGAAAACAGAGAGTTCAAGATGATACCATTTGCTGGGGCCCCTAAAGAGAAGGCTGGGGGCGATGGAGAAAGGCAGCAACATGGCAGCTCTGATGGCACATTTTGCCTCTGTCTGTATTTACCTAGTACCCAGTATTGAATCTGGGAAATATCAGACATCTGCTAAGGGGAAATGTGACCCAGGACTCATCAGTGTCTAGGATTATTTAAAAAAAAGAACACAAACTTGTCCTCAGTCATAGCAGTCACTGAAAATAACTTACTCTTGCAAAAATACAGACTTTCTAAACTAAAAGAAATGGTTTTTGGCCTTGGCTTCTTATAAATTCCTAAGACTGTTATATAAACAGTAAGAGTCTCTCCTGTGAAACCCTGAAGAAACACCAATATTCTTTTGCAGCCTACTCAGCATCCTTTTCCCCTTTCCTGATAAAAGAGTCCCAATTTTTCTTTGGTGGGAATCATCCTTCTCTGAAGTCAGTCCAAGTGGGATCTGATCCATCGTTTGGCTCTCGGAGTTGGCATATGTGAGACCCAACACTAGACAATAATGAACTGCATCCCCTGGCCATGGTAATTTGTTTAGGGGAGAGGACACAAGTCAGGCCAAGGAGAGACGAGCCTGGAACTTGTCTTGGAATGACTGTCAAAGAGGCTCTTTCTCATGGGGGTGGTTAATATGAGAACATGTAAACCTAGGAATGCTGGAGGCCATGTCTTAGGAAAGCCTACCTAGAAATGAAGCCAAGTCAGAGGAAACCAGAGCCTACTGATGGAGAAAATGTGATTCGTGAAAATACTGTGTGTGCCTAGATCAAGCCAGACCTGAAAGCAACACAACTCTAGACTTTTATGTTCCAAAAGCCAATACATTTCTTTTCCCTCCCTTGTTTAAGGCAGTCTCAGTTGTCTTTTCTATTACTGCCTACTCAGAGAGTTCTGACACCCTGGATCCTGGAATTCTGCTCAAGTGGATGGAGCCTTTTCTGCTGCTGTCTAGGAGGTACTTCTTATTTATGCCCTTCTGGTTCAAACAGAAACAGTACAGAAGCCCAAACTATGGAAAATGATGGGTTCTTAGGACAGAAGCTGGTCCCATTTATCCTTCTTTATAGGTAGATATATAAGGTAAACAAACATTGACTTGAGACATAACACATACATGTTTTTAAGGTTATTCAGAAACTTTCAAAAGGGAAAATACTTTTCCAATTCTCCCTTGCCCTCTAGTTTGTTCTGAGGATGGTAGTCAGGAAAGCTCTTCTACTTTGAACCCTGTGTTTTTTCTCTATTTGTCCCTCCATCCAGTCTATTCCCCTTTGCATCCCCCTTCTGCAGGCCCCACCCATAGTCACGTCTTACTTGCCCTCACCACCAGATCTGTGCAATCACCAAGAACTCTAATTCTGAAATAGTTTTCTCAGACATCATTATTCTGACTTTGCATCTCTTCTACTTTCTTAGTAGTCCTGAACTTAGTTGTGTCCTAATTCATTCCACAAATATTCATTGAGCACCTACCATGTGACAAGCACAGTTTTCGACACTTCAGATACCTAAGTGAACAATATTCAAAGAGCTCCCATTGTAATGGAGGGGAAAGAGGCAGACAGTAAATATAATAAACAGGTAAATTTTATAGTGTTTTAGAAGAGTTATGGAGGGAAAAAAATAGAGCAGAAAAATAGACCAAGGGGCCTCAGGATCCCTGGGAGTAAGAGAGGGCCCATTTTTAAACACTGAGAGAGTGGAATTTGAGCAGACTTGAAGGAGGGAGGGAGTTAGCCATTAGATCTGGGGGAAGAGGTTCCAAGGAAAGGGAAGATATTACAAAGTCCCCAATGCAACAAGGAGCCTGGCCGTGGTTAACGAAAGGCAGAGAGGTCAGTGTGGTTGGGGTGAGAAGCGGAGAGGGGAGAGGAGTAGGAGGTGAGATGGGGCAGTAACAGAAGAGGTAATGGTATCGGTGTCATGTGGGTTGTGTTTTTACTTCGAGTAAAATCAGAAATTATTGGAGAGTTTCGAGCAGAAAGGGACACGCTCTGACTCAGATTTTAAGACAATTACTCTGGCTGCATAGTTGAAAATAAGCTCCAGAAAAGCAAGGATGGGCACAGAGGGTAGGTAATCAAAGCCAGAGATCCTGGTGGCGTGGACCAGGATTGTAGCAGTAGAGGTGGTGAGAAGCGGCTGGGTTTGTTTTGAAGACTGAGCCATCAGGATTTGCTGACAGATTAGATGTGGAGCATGTGGGAAGGAGCAGAAGAAGATAACTGGCTTGAGCATTTGCAAGCATAGAATTGCCATCAGTTCAGAAGGGGAAAACTGAAGGGAAAACACCCTTGTGGGGAGGAGGAAGTTAGTAATATTGGGTAGGCAGCTGAGCACTGGTTTTCTGTCAGGTGATGGGTCTGGCCTGCAAAGTTAAATTTGGGAGCTGTTACCATCCTGATGGTACTTAAAACCTCATTGCAAACTGTAGGTTTTTCTTATTTTGATCAAACAAGCCTCCCATTACTGTCCCGACTTTACTTGCAGAGAAAAGGCAAGAGCATGACACGTTGGAAAAAATAAGGGCTTTGGGGTGGGACAGAGCTGCATCAGAGTACCAATTTTAATACCATACTAGTTATGTGACTTGGAGCAAGTTCCTTATCTCTCTGAGTTGCAATTTACTCATCTGAAAAATTGGATAATAACGCCTACTTCTTAGGGTTGTTAAACTTGGGAAATTAAATGATGCCTGTGAAACTCCTGCCACATTTTGGGGGCAGAGTCCCAGAAAGTAGTTTCCAGGCTCTAGGCCTCACGTAGAAAGGTGTTGCTCAGGTAGTAAATGGCCATCAACTGTGATTGGATGGCCATCAGCTGTGGCTAGTTGGCCGTCAGCTGTAACCAGTGAACCATTGGCCACTAATATAACTGCTGTGGCTACACTAGCAGAAAATAGGGGCTAGCAAGAAGATGGTGGCTGAGCTAACAAGAGCGGATTGCAGAGAGGTGGATGCCGCCAGAGAGAATATCGTGATATGACTCCCCTACTTATGGCTCCGTGGGTGTTCCTTTTTGGCCTCACCATATCCTGCGTTCTCTTGTGGGGAGCGGGAGCAGAGACCCCGCCGGACGCCCTGCACGACACACATAGTAGGCACTCTACAATTAATTTTCTTCCCCTTTTTAATCTAGTCTGGATGCTTACCAATGATTGCAGCTCTGTTCCTAGTTGTCTGGACAAGTGCTCCTTAAAGTGTTGTCTTTGAACTTGTAGCATCGGAAGCTTGTTAGAAAAGCAGAATCTTCAGTCCCACCACCCCAGGCCTACCTTAGGAATTCCAGCGTGAGACCCAGCAATCTGTGTTTGACTAAGCTGTCCAGATGATTCAGCTGTACACTAGAATGTGAGAACCATAGCATTAGCGTCTGTCCATTCATAAGCTTCTACTGACTCTTCAGGTCTCCCGTCTTTCTCTGCTCGGGGTCCTGCAAAGCTGGCTGATGTCAGAAAGTTATAGTAGCCAAGTAAATTGCTTTGCTACAGATTCCTTCTATTAATCCTTTAGCCCTGATCTCTCAGTTGAGTCCAGACTTCCAAATCTCTCCACATTAAATAAAGCTGTGCGAGAAGATAAACTCAACATGGTTACAACTCACTCTTCCCTATTCCCTACCCCCTTCAAAAAACCAAAACCTAACTATAAGACAAACAACTCCGCCTTCCCTCTGTCCTCCTAGGTTTACTATTTTAATCTTAGAGAAAGGTGTTTGCTGAATGCTCACTGTAAGGGCCACATTACCTGAAGCATTGCATTGGCTTCTCCCTATGACTCTACAAGGTAGGACCAATATGAGCTCTCACTTAACAGACAAGGATATTGAGGATTGAGGAAAGTAAATAGCTAATGCAGGGCTACACAGGTTATGCCAATAAGGGGCATCAGAGGGAGACTATATAGTTGGAGGGGAGAGAAAAAACTTGCTTTTTGCTGCTCTGTTTGGAACCACATCCTATGATTTATGAGTAGCAAAAGGGCTTTCCCTTCAGGCAGAAAGAGAGTGGGTTTTCGTGTGTGTGTGTGTGTGTTCTCCCAGGTTCAGGAAGCAGATTAAATTAAGCAATCTCATAGTAGGGAGTTGGGTGCGAATCAAAGAACTTTAATTCCTCTCTTTAGGGTCCTTCCATAGAACTCTCCTCCCACGCCCTTGAGGAAAACTGGGCCACTTTTGTTTTCACGGAGCAATCAGTGGAACTTCATAAATAGGTTGTCTGCCACTCTGTGTTATTGTTAGTTTGTTTATTTTAATTAACTGTTGGGATATGGAAATGAAGGTCTGTTTTCCTCATTGCTCGGGAAAATG
Source organism: Rhinolophus sinicus (assembly GCF_036562045.2). Classification (NCBI taxonomy): domain Eukaryota; kingdom Metazoa; phylum Chordata; class Mammalia; order Chiroptera; family Rhinolophidae; genus Rhinolophus; species Rhinolophus sinicus. Next base: position 24,803,145 of record NC_133759.1, read on the forward strand.
AGTTATTTTTTGATTTCAACTCTTCAAATATATAAAACAAAATTATTTAAGAACAAGTAGGAGTTTTCATAAGGAGGGTTATGTGGTAGAATAAATTCAGAGACATGTAGGAGAGAGTAAGTGTATCCCAAAAAATGCTGTAGTGAATAATCAGAACATCTGGAGTGTCGACTTTGGTAATTTTTGGTACTGTCATTTGCATTTTAAATGGGTGAGCAATAACACAGCAGCTATTCGTATACATCTCTATCCAGCCCGACTTAAAGTATACAATTATGATTTCACCCTGAAAGCTGACAAAGTTTTCAAAGCACCATATTACCTCATTTTCTGCCCCTGAGACACATGGTGCTAAGGCCAAGTAGAGGCTTTGTGAGGCCAACAGCTACAGAAAAGTAGCCCTATAAACCCTGGGACTAGAGAACTCACATTTGAGTCTTTTCACCTCCATGAAGCTGACATTTTTGTCGCCTGCAATTGTCATTTGGGCTCTGGGGACCCATGAGAATAGCACAGACAGGGAATCTGGAAACCGAGGGTTCATGGTTCTCCTTCTTGGTTATCAGATTATATTTTTTCCTCTCTCATTGATGCATTAAAAGCTTATAGTTTGGAAAGTAGATGTCCTAGGAGAATATAATCTGACTCTAATTACTCAATGCAGAGATTCATTCAAGTAAGAGAGTGTTCCTTAAAATAGAAGGGGATTTTCATTTTGAGGGCAAGAAGGGTTTTCCTTTTTATCCTTAGTCATAGAGGCTGTGCTGTCCCTGACACATCCTTCCTTCCCATTCCGCTTCTTGACTCATAAGGAAAACAAAACAAAACTAAAAAACAAACAAACAAAAAACACACCAGGGAATATACTTGATTATTTAAAACATTTTCTCCAGGCATTTGATCAAAGGCTGGTATTTTCTGTTGATAAAAAAATGTAGAACTATAGTAGTCCAGTGTAGATGTTGCTTATGGAGTATATCTAGGGACAAATCCATATATTCAAAGTGATGGTGAAAAGCCTGTTGGCTCTTGCTTGTGGTGAAGGAGCAACTTTGGTAGAATAGCTTCACAGCTCACAACCATGTTAGAGGGGATTTCCTGGTCAGTGTTCTACAAACCATTTTGCCCTGTGGGAACACTGGGGAATACTGTCTAGTTACCTATGTTGCTAAGACTTTGTTTATTCTTATCCTTTCCTATGTACTTGTCAAATGTACTTAGCCTCCTTTCTATTGATTCTCCCATCAGTTTCATGCCCTCAACTAGCTATGCAAGATTTTGAAGGTCATTTCACATCCTTGGACTTCAGTTTCTTTGAAAATGTATGGTACGTTATCTTTACAATCTTCATCAGCTCAAAAATTCTATAGTTCCTTACCTATGCTTCTATGTTTTAATGCAGTTGACTCTGGTCTTAATTTTTAAACTAATCTTGTATTTAGCTCTCATTTGAGATAAATGTCACAAGCAGGGATGGGAGGAAATAGTATCTTGGTACCTTAAGTGCAGGAATTAGAAACTCATGAATTACAATGAACCTTAAATTAATTGGTGACAACGAAGATACTTTTATATCTTTTTGCCTTAGATGACTCCTATTTAAAAGGCAGATAGTATTATTTGGAGGTCAAAGAAAGAATAGTGGGAAATATAATTATGAATGCCATACAAGTAAATGGTGGGAGGACAGTGGTAACATTTGTGATTGATTATTACATGAAAACCATTCTTGGAATCGTATTGCCTCTTGTTAAGGGTAAATCATAGTGTTTTACTAGAAGCCTGTATGTGCCCATTCTGGGAATCCTGAAATAAACTCCATCATAAATTAAAAACAAGGATACCATTTATTCTATGGGCTTCCGTAAACCCAAATATAGTCATCACTTCTTCTCATTTAAAATTGTATGTGTCCTAAGAACATTCATATATCACTCTGTGGCAGCATTGCCATTCAACCTTTCAGTACTTTTAAAACCAGGACAAATTTCCACTTAAAAAATTATATGGATTAATTGTAAGATTTGAAAAAGAAAAATAATTGTTAGATGAGAGGGCAAATAATCTCTTCACTTAAGCTTTGTTTCTATTATTGCCTTTTAATAACCCCATTGATTTCATTGTATAAAGATAGAATATTAGAGAACAGTTGATATAAATTAGAAAATTGTATATACATTAAGACAAGTAAAGAGTTATTTTGACTAATGACTATATCTAATCATAAATTAAAATACTGGAAGGAAATTATATAAATATGAAGACAAGTTGCGATAGTTATTTTGAATTATGTCTATACTTAATCATAAATTAAAATACTGAGAGGAAAAATGTTCTTTAATGTAGGACATTACAGACTGCTTGATGGTCAGAAAACCACAGGTTTATCTGACGAGTAAGTTGTAGTGATTGTTAAGGTCAGTGGTTCACATTTTAAACAATCTGAGAATGCAGTATGTGTTTACAAAGCTAGTGTTTAAAAGCCTTCATAAATATGTATTCCCAGGCTATAGCTATTAGAGAAAGTCTTGTCAACTCTTTTGCACTTTAATGACAGATTGTTTTTCCTTTTTCACACAAAGGATACATGGCTGATTCAAAGCTCAGAGCTGTTCAGTAGCAGTTATATGATACCATGACAAGTTCTATGTAAGCTTGTTTAAAAACATTCCTCAGGGAATGCTTCAAAGAATGGCACATAGTGACGACTGAAAGAAAAGTGCTTTATTAATAGTTGGCAAGTCTTACCAATTCCAGAAATGCTGCACAGCCTCTGCTCAACCCAGTCATCTAGTACAGTTAACATCCATCTCTAAAACAACTGCTTACATTTTGTACAAGTAGTAACAAATACTTTCATGCAAGCTATGTTTTAGCGTATGAAGTAAATTTATATTAAACAAACAGAAGAAATGGCAAACATAGGAAACTGGGATCTGATCAAGAATTTCATACGTACTCCCTTTTCCCAAAGTGGTTCCAGCTCAAGGGTTTTGTTAGTAACTCTTCAGGTGAGAGAGAACTTGTAATCTCCCACTTTCCTTTCCCTGACTCATTCTCATTTTCCCTTTCTTCCCTCTTTGTAACATCAGTTCTGTTTTCTTTCCTGTTGACATTCTCTTTCTCCTTCCTCTGTTGTTTCCCTTTTTCTCTTTGTTCTTGTTCTCCCTCCTTGCATTTTCTTTCTTCCCACCATACTGTAAATTCCCCCTTTTGTCTCCCTTCCAATGCTGAAATCATTATAGGCTGATAGAGCCACGTAAATTGCTACTGTAAGGATGTGATCTGATGGAGAATTTATAAATTATGAATTTTCCTTTTGTTTATACAGGCAATTACAAGAAATTAAATGTTAACTTTTTAAAGTCATGCCTTAATTCAGGGTGTGTTTATATATAACCACCACATGTGAAATGCAGAGTGGAATTAAAATCTTTTTTTAAAAAACAAATACTATTTCACTTATTAATGGTCACTAGTGGCTATTTAGACTTAGCCTATTAAGTAAACAAGCCAACAATTAGCTCATTTAATTCAGGTATAAATAGCAGATAGTAAATGAATAAGTAAATTATACTTTCTTGCCATGGTATAGTAACAGGAAGCTTTTAAAGTAGCAATAGCTCAGATCTATAACAGATTTGTTTCCTTTAAAACAAACAAACCAATAAACAACACCAAAAAATAAAGCCTGAGGTCATGCTATGGAAATCAACCCCTGGGATCCATCTGGTCTAACAACCTGAGATCACTGAGAAAAGGTCTGACTGGCCTGCAGATGTAAGCTGTCTGAATACTGAGAAAGCAATAAGTTATATTCTGTTTACATTAGTCTTTCGGAAGCAAATACTGAAATAAAAATATTCTGATGTCAGCTTCTGTAGCTCCCTGTGAGCCAAACGACACTAATTTTACAGGACGTGAAATATTTAATTCTGTATTTTCCTGCAGAATCTCAACATTAATATCTAAGTAAAGGTAAGCACTAAAAATGTGAAATTGAAAAAATGCTACTGTTGGGTCTCCAGATATCATTTTGAAATAAGAAAAAGAAATGTGATATAATTTTAAGAGTCATATAACTAAACATTTATTTCAAACCTAGGAAAGCTGATTAGACACCCCCAAAATTTTCTAATCTCTAAGCAAGTCTGCCTTGTAAGGTCCTCAGGAAGACACCCATCTAATCAATGGTACATTGCTAAGTCATTGCTATTTGTTAAATATAGTTTTTTTGGTTGTTCTATAGTTTGTTAGCTATCACATTCAAACTATTTCAGTAAATGGCCTTATAAATATTGAATAATGAAAGAAATCATTTAATCAAAATTAGCTTGTAACATTTTTTTAGATCTGGATTAAAATGAATTTCTAGCTTATTTTGATGTTAACCAATACTATTTTGGGCTAACCTAAGCCATTTTTCTGTCTTTTCTAAATTAAGTTGACAGCACACTCTTTTTATAAAAATAATTTTTATTTGGAAATAATTTTAAGTATACGAAAAAGTTTCAAGAATAAGAATAGTACAAAGAAGACCTGTATAGTCTTTACCCTGTTTCCTCTTTTCACACTTTTTTTCCGATTTGCTTTGTTACTTGTGCATATTCTCTTTCTCACTGTGTATGTGTTTAACATGTGTGTGCATGCAGTATATATGTATATAGAGAGATATGTACATTTTTTTTCTGAATCATTTGAGAGTCAGCTGCATACAACATGGCCCCTTACCCCTAAATACACTGTGTGTATTTTCTTAGAATAGAGGTAGTCTCTTACCTAACCACAGTACAGTTAAAACTTTAAGAAATATGTCGATATGCTATTATTTAATCTGTAGTCTCACTTTGTTTATAGAACAAGTCATTGTCTTTTTTTAGCTCCCCTCTTTAAATCTCAACCTGGCTCCCAGTACAGGATCCAGTCTAGGGTAGACTATTGCGTCTTGTCCTGTATTTTCAGTCTCCTTTAAGATGAGATTCAGGTTATGCATTCCTGGCTGGAATGCTACGTAAGTGATATTGAATACCTTCTTAGGGTGTCATTTGGAGGCCTGCAGTGCTAATCTGTTCCACATTAGTCAATTGTGATCACTCAGTCAAGTGTTGTCCTATGTCTACATTATATAGTTACTTTTTATTTTTGCAACTGATGAGCAATCTGTGGGAAACATTAAGATCATACAAGTATTCCGCCCTTCATCAAACTTTTTCCTAGATTTAGCATCCATTTATGTTTCTTGCTTGAACTAATTTTCTTCACAATGGTTGCAAAATGACGATTTCTAACTCCTATATTCCACATTTACCACTTGGTACTTGATATGCTACTGTAAATAAGACCCTTCCCCTTCTACTTCATTTCCTTATTTATATATTTATTAGTAGTAAGGACTTATGAATTCCTTTTTTCTCCACAAATGGTTTATAATTCATTACTGTCCTTAAACATTTTGGGCTCAAATCGCCCCAAATTTGGCCAGGGGAACCCCTTCAACTGGACTTCCATGTCTTCCTGACCTGGCCTCATCATTTTTGTGAGCTCATCGTTATAAGATGTTCCAAGTTCATTTTGTACCACTACTTCCACAGCCCCAGAATTGGCCATTTCCCTGAGGAGTTTCATTTTAGCGGGGAATGGTATTAAAAAGGAAGATCTGTATGGTACATGTGCTTATTGCTACCGATGTATCTTTGCTTCTAGAACATTTTAGCAGTCAGAGCTAATAAATATATGTGTATATATATATATATATATACACATATACAAATATATATACATATACACATACATATGTGTACATATGCATACATATATACATGCATATACACATACATGTTTTAAAAATCATGAATTCACCAGTTCTTCCAAATCCAGTCCAATTCTGCAAGGGTATTCCTTACCTTCAGTGAATCCATGTTTGTAGTTTCCTTCTTTCATAGTGAGAACCCTGGCTCCCAACCATAGTATCATATCTATTCCTTTATTGTCTTTACCAAAAGATAGCTTCAGAGTTACTGTGTGCATACTACTGCAATAAGCAAACCTACAGAAAAGGACTTTAGGTTTTGTGTGCAGTTTCCCCCCAGTCCACAACCTTACACAAGACTGAAGATACAATATATTTGAAGTCAAATACTCTACTCATGTACCTCTTAGGTTAGTTTTTCTCTTTTTCCTTTCCCTATTCACAATGAATATGGTATTCATTTGAAATATAACTGGATTTATTATTTTGTTTTGCGTTTTTAATTTTTTTCCTTTTTGCCCTTTGTTAATTTAATTTTTTAGTATCTAGAACAGTAACATACTTTATTGTTCTAAATTCAAAACTATACAAAAAGTTACAGTCACAAGCACCAGCACCACTCTCGCTTGTATCGCTTCCACCTCGTCCCCTCTTACCCTCGTTTTTGTGTTCTAATCTTTTCTCTGTTTCTTTTGATAAAGGTAATAGATAAATGCAAGTTATCTTATTTCCCCTTCTTTTTTTCCTTACAGAGAGCATTCTATTTGTCTATGTATCTATCTAGGTATCTACGTACCTTATTGCATTTTATTTTCAAACATTATTTTTGTGTAACAATGTCTCCCAGAAATAAATGTATGTCAGTTCTTTGTGCAGCATCATAGCACTCAATTGTGATAATAAACTAGTCTTCTATGTTTGGGCATTTATGTAGTGTTCAATATTTTACAATTACAAATAATGTTGCAGTGATTAACCTCGTGCACGTATATTTTCATATTATTGAAAGGTGCAACCTTCAGGATAAATTCCTAGAAATGGGATTACTTATGTAGTTTTGTTAAATATCACCAAAGTCTCTCCCTGTGGGAATTCTCCTTCATTTTGCATTCCCACCAGCAATGCTTATTTCCCACAGCCTCACCCACTGACACAGTACTTTTTCAAGCTTTTTAATGTTTGCTAATCCAATAGATTAGAAATGGTATCTCACTATAGTTTTAATTTGCATTTGCTTTATTGTAAGTAGTCTTGTACATCTTTCATGTATATAAAGGCCATTTTTATATCCTAAAAATTCTTTGCCTATTACGTCTTTATTTTTCTTTAGGATTTTTGGTCTTTTCCCTCTCAATTTTAAAGCATTCTTTGTGTAATAGGTTTATAAGCTCTTTATTTGTGTAAGATGTTGCAACTGTTTTCTCCCAGCTTACCATTTACCTTTTGACTTCATTTGTGGTGGAATTTTTTTTAATTGATGGTGCTAACATGTTTTAGTTTTAGATAGTCAAATTTATCAGGCTTCTCTTTTACTACATCTAGATTTTTAGTCATAGAAGCCTTTCTCTACAGGTTAAGGAAGAACTCACTTATTTTCCTCCAGTTTTTGTATAATTTTATTTTTTATATTAAGGTCTCTGATCCATTTGGAGTTTATGTTTGTGTATGGTTTGAGGAGTTAATATAATTTTATCTTTTTTTCTGACGGGCCACCCAGTTATCTCAACACTGTTTATTAAAAAGACTAACTTTGCCCCAGTGATCTCAGATGCCACTTTGATCATATACTAGATTTTGGCATTTTGTGGGACATATTTCTGGACTTTGTTTTATTCCATTGGTGTTCACCAGCACCACACTCTTTTAATTACCAAGGCTTTGCAGAATGCTTTAATGCCCAATAGAGCAGTCCTTCCTCAAATCTTTTCCTTTTCAGTATTTTCTAGCTGCTCCTTCACAGTTCCTGTCTGTCTATCTGTCTGTCTCTCTCTCTTCTCCAATGTGTACTTCAGGATCAACTTGTCTAGATCATAAATCGCTTGTTGGTATTTTTATTGAGATCCCATTAAATCAAGAAATTCACTTAGAATTGGTATATTGATGATGAGATGTCCCTAACCAAGAACAAAGGATGCCTTTGCATTTGCTCAAGTCTCCTTTTGGACAGCTCACTCTTAATCCAAGTGAATAATGATATTAGGTACCTTTTAATTTTTTTTTCTGGTGTGCTTCAATATGATGGCCTACATGAGAAATTTAAATGGCTGTGGTAAAAGGAAAATAGTGCTGTTTGAATACCTTTTGGGTGCCACAAAATGTTATTTAATTCCCCAACAAGCCTCATGTTATTGATTTTGTTTTGTACATATTGTAGAGGGGAGTACTCTTTCAAAGAGCATATTTTACTTCCCTAGAATAGTTAATGAAGAGCAAGAGTGAGTCTCAGATCCTTTCTGTGTGCATCATTGCACATTTTAAGTTCACTACCTGTTAAAAACCAACATTACATCACTCTTAATGCATCAAAAGTATACACTGTCTTTTTTGATTTTTAGAAGTAACTGTGAAGTCAATAAGGCATGTACTATCATTACACCAATTTTGCAGTTAAGAAAATCGAACGGGTTAAGTGTCCAAAGATTATGGTTAATAAGTGTCAGAGCTGATTCTAGACCACATGACCACTAACCGTGCTCTTTTTAAAATACCACACTCACCCTAAGAATTCAAAGGAAAACAATTATACCTCTTTCTGTCAATCTTAGACATGGATGATTTAAAAATGAATGCTTTGAAATAGAATAGCGATGCACTTCACATGTGCCCCATGGTGGGTGGAAGACTTCCTTTGTTTATTGTAGGTCAGGATAGCAGGCACTTCCTCTGTTACTCTGCTTTCGTTCCTATTTCTACTAGCTGTCTTACCAACAAAACAGAAGGACTGGACTTGAATCAGTGGATCTCAACCTTTTCTGTACATTGGCACCACTAACAAAGCTTCAAAAAATACAGACATCTGGGTCATCCTCCAAGCAGTGATTATTTTTTGGTCTAGAAGACTAGGTCCTTAAAAGAAACTATTCATGATAGTAATATACACCCAAGACTGAAAACCACTGGCCTAGATACTTGTGAAGCTAACTTCAATCTTAATAGGCTATGATTCTGAGATTTCTTGTTCTGTAGTGGTTAAGAATACAAACTCTGGAATTCACTGCTTTTCCCTCACAACAGTGCGATTTTAGGTAAATACTCCAATCTCTTTCATCCTTAATTCCCTCATTTACAAAGTAGGCACAGTTATGTGGCACATAACTTCATAGACTTCGTGGGTACAGTAACTTTAAAGAGTTTTTGTGAAGAAAATATCTGATAATGTTATTAAAACAGTTAATACATAGACCTGCACGTAGTTAGTGCTCAATGGTATTAACTATTATTTTTCTCTCTGACCACCTGGGTTCTCCTTAAAATGCTGATTTGGAAGGAAGGAGAGTATATCCTAAATTAGAGGATAAATCATTGGATTTTATCTGGCCTGTGATATACCTGGAGCCAGGCTGCTTTGCCTTAACAGAATCTTGGACCTGTAGATAGTAAGCAATAGAAAGTAGACTGGGCCACGCTACAGAGGGAGACAGCTGCCTAGAGGGCAATACTGCCCTGGGCAATAAGGCCGATGGGAACAGCACGATAGGAAAAGGTTACGAGGATTCACTTTGGGTGTTGGTGTGTGTGTGCAGCTGGGAGTGTAAGACCATTAGAGGGTAAACAAACACACGAGCAAACAAAAAGAACTAAGAAAATGAAGAAAGAAAAGTGCATGAGAACAGAAGAGAAATACTTTTTTGTTCCTTTTCCTTTACCACCCACAGATTCTTGGCTCATTTTTGTGCACTCCCATGTGCATATTGTTTCTTGGCTGCTGTACGAAGAATGAGAGAAAAATACGGACTTTTAAAAGTCTGAAATAGCTTTGAAAGCACACAGTCTGTGTAACCAAACTCATCCTCCCTTCTCCCCTCCCACGTTTCCTCCTCCCCTCCCTCCGTTTCTTCCTTCCTTCCAACATTAATTAAGAGTCAGACTCGCTTAGTACTCAGTAAGTATTTATTGAATGAATACATTAGACTTTGGCTTTGCCGGGACTTAATAAATTAAAAGACAGGGCTTGCATCTTTGAGAAGCTCATAGTTTCCAAATTTTGGGATGGGGTCACTCCTTGGATTGATATTCTAATAGGCTCATTTTCCTCACTTAATTCTATGGCAGTGGTTCTCACACTGCTATGCATCAGAATCACCTGGAAAGCTTGTGAAAACACAGATTGCTGGGCCTGCTACCAGTTTCTGATTCAGTAGGTCTGGGGTGGGGCCCAAGAATTTGCATTTCTAGCAAGTTGCAGGTTCCCATTTTCCTTCCTCATTGTCATCAGAGACTATGGCACAATACAGGCAGCTTTTCGCATCTGTGAAGCTCCTGCCTGAGCTCAGGGGGAGAAGTGGAGATGAAGCACAACTTTCCCCTTCTTCAGAGCTGTGATGCTTCCCCGGCTCAGATGGTGCACAATGAGCCACAACTGCATTTTGCATAACAGCTCACCACTGCTGTATTTAATGGGAACATCTCTGTATGGAGATGCGTGATCTTCTTTCAACTTAGAGCAGTTGTTAATATATTTTTTTTGAGTGGGTCTGTTTCCATAGGTACTTAGAAGAAGGCATTCCATGTACTGTAGGATAACAACTTATAGCCTCCTTTTTAAAAATAGAATGCCCTCAGAAGATGGTAATTTCGTAGTGGTGAAATAGGCAAGAAGCTTTAAAAACCAGTCTTTTCTTAGAGCCCAAACCACCTACATGCAGATGACTTTAAAGTTGGTATCTCACGTTTGCATTTCTCTAAGCTCTTGAGATCCCCCTCTTTGAATTTCCCATGTGTATTCAAACTCACCATAGTCACCCAGAGTTTTCTTCCCAACCTGTCTTCTCTACGTCTAGTTTCTATTTTGGTGACTTGCACCCCCATCTAACCAGTTGCCCAAGGTGGAATCCTCCTACATCCTTCACTTTCTAGGTCATGCAGCATCTTAATAGATTTGGTCGCTGAGCCCTTCTCTCCATTCTCTCAGCTACCACCTCAGCTAGTCCTTTACCTGCCTGAACTATCATGGCAGCCTCCTGGCTGCTCTTCCTGCCTCTCCTTTGTTCCCATTGCAAGCCAATTGCCACAAAGCTGCTAAAGTACTCTTTTTAAAAATGAAAGTTGGATTTCATCACTCCTTTACTCCATAAGGCTTTCAGGATGAAATTAAAAATTTTCGCCTAAGAACAAGGCTCTTCAAGAATTTCCCTTTGCTTGCCCCTCTGCTCTCAGAGCTCACCACTTTCCATTTTATATCATTCACAGTAGTCATATAAAACCAAATGAAGGTCACTGAAGGCATTATTGTGTTTTGAATATTAATACAAAAAATTCTTTTTTTTGAAATAATCTCAAACAGAAAAATTGCAAGGTTAGTAAAAAACTCCAACAATATTCTTTACTTAGATTCACCAGTTGTTAACATTTTACATTTCCTTTATCATTCTATCTCTCATCTATCTCTCATCTATCTCTCATCTATCATCTATCTTATCTATCCATATACATAGTAATATTTGTTTTCTAAACAATTTGAGAGTAACTCACAGACATTATGCCCCTCTTATCCAAGTATATATTTCCTAAGTACGAAGGGATTCACTTACACAACTATAGGGCAGTTATCAAACTCAAGAAATTTAACATTGATTAAGTAGCATTACTTAATCTACACAGCCTATTCAAATTTCGCCAATTTTTACAGCTCTGTTCTCACTCTTTGCATGTAATCACCATATTCCTGTAGTCTCCTTTAATGTGCAGCCAATTTTGTATGGCTCCATGGCTTCTCCCAGTCTCTTCTCTCTGCCTGGAACACTCTCTGCCTCTCCTTCGTCCAACTAACTCTCCCTTCTTCAAAGCTCGCACTTATCAGCCCTTGCCCAGACATGTTTCACCAGACCTCCCAAACTGACTTTCCCAAATTACCTCTTCTGTTCCACTATGTGAAAACCTTCATTCTTGCACTAATTATACTACACTAATCATACCTTTCTTATTTGATTTATAAGCCACTGAAGGAGGAGCACGTGGCTTTATTTAACCTTTTCTCACCAGTGCCCAGAGAAGGGTTCAACACAGAGTTTGTGCTCAGTATGTGTATTTTTAATATTTCAATAGGTGCTGCTCCCATGAATGAGTATTTAACATTTAGGCGTCAGTACCCCTGATATCCAAAGAGCTCCTCAGATTGATAAAAGTATGGGGGAAAGGGCTGAGAGCAGGGTGAATTGCTATCACCTACTGAGAAGGTAATCTGGCAGAACCTAATCAAATGTTTGAAGAATTAAAAAAATCCTATTTTAGGGGCCTACATCCTGCCATGAAGCAAGTACTAGTACATAAAGACATGAGTACATGGAAGTTTATTATAACATCATTTCTTGTAATTAAAAAAAATACCAGAAAAAACTTAAATGTTCATCAATCAAAGAGTGGTTGAATATTTCACGGGACATTTATACAATTAAAAAGGAATGATTATTGTGGTACATCTATATAATAAAATGGAGTGAAGGAACAGCTATTATGCTGAACAAAAGAAGACAAACACAAAAAGGGGCAACCTTTCTGATTTGTTTGTAGGAAATGATGAAACAGGCAAAATCAGATCAATGGTTGATAGAGGTTTGGGTGTTGGGAGCAGGTTGGACTAGAAAGGGGCACAAGGGAACTTCTTGAGATGAAAAAAATGTTCTGTATCCTGGTAGGCGTGGCAGTTCCATGGGTATATTCACTTGTCAAAACTGATTGAACTGTACGCTTAAGATCTGTGTCTCAATAATAGTGTTAATAAAAAAAATGTACAGAGCTCTGAGCTGATCGTTCTGTGTTGGAGGCTACGTCTTGTTCTGAAAGAAGCACACATACATAAGGATGTGTGCACAAGAAAGTTTGTTGTTACGGTATTGATTATAGTAAAACAACAAAAACAACCAAAAACTTGGAAACATCCTAAATGTTCATTTCTAGAGGACTAGTTAAATATATTTTGATATGGGTATAATGGAAAATGATGTAACTACTTAATAGAATAATTACAATCTAAATGTTCCGATCTGGAGGGATGTATGTGATATGTTTTTAAGTGACAAGGTATAAATTGTTGAATACAATATGTAGTATTTTTTTTCATAAAATGTAAGAAAAACTTTCATGTAATTAGAAATGTTAGTATAGCATAAAGAGAATGACTCCACACCAAACTTAACACAGAGAATCTTGTATGTATTTCTACAATTTGTATTTATTACTTTTATAATTTTTTTAAAAAGAAAACACTAAAATAGTTCAGTCACAAAAATTCATGCAAGGAAACAGAGAAGTAAATATGCGTACATGTGAAATCAAGCTAGTTGGGAAATGACATTTATTATTGGACTGAAGACATAGTTCATGTTTGGAATAATTCCAATTGTCATTCCATTCCAGCTGTCATTTGCTTTTTTGTCCTTTGTCCAATTGTCTTTTGTTGAATAACACTGTTGAATGAATACTATGAATAAGTGTTATAAAGAGCTCCTGACAAAAATCAGATGGAGAGCATTACATTGTGGTCCCATTGAAGTTAAGCAGTGAATCAGTAGTTTAAGACTGGTGAACCACCAATTTAGCAAATTTAACTTTTGGCAAATATGATTTATATTGTGGGGATGAGGGAGAGATGTTTTCATGTGTCTTGTATTTATTTGACCAATCTTTTTTGGAGGGATGCATAATTATGATGTACACAGAGTGGACAAAATGAAAACAATGTTTCTGTGGTTAGGCTTGTCCTTCTGGCTAAACCAGTCCACAGACCAGCACACCCAAGCCTCTCTCTGTTTATATGGAGGCAGGGTGCTATAACAGAAAGAAAATTTAAAAAGAGCAAAAGCAAAAACACACACACACACACAAAAAAACAACAACAACAAAAAAGAAAAAAAAAAAAGAAAAAAAAAAGGAAGAAGAAGAAGAAGGAAAAAATAAAATAAAAAGCCCAGGCTTTCGAGTAGGCGAGGCAGGGGTGCAAATAATGGCTCCTCCCTCCACTTAAGAGCATACATGGACAAGTGTCTAATTTCTCTGGGCCTCTTTTTCCTCATCAGAGGTGATTGTGAGGTTTGCTGTATTTTAAAAAAGATAGCCATGTACTAAGTGATTGGACATGTTAATGTACCTGCTTAACAACACCCTGGTATTTTTCTGTTGGCGATTCTGATTTTAGAAGTGAAACCAGCTCAGAAACAAAGGGATTTATCTAGCCACATCAGGTAACTTTCCATATTTCAGCTACATTTGACATAGCTACTTCTCTCAATAGATTCTGCCACTTCCCATCGTGAAGCTGGCTTTCCTCTGCCCCCAGTTCCATCTTTTTGTCTTAAGTTGTACAGTTTTAGCAGGATAGGATCTTTCAGTCTGTATCTGTGATAAAGGAGACAGCAGCTTATACTAAAGTGGCTTTCTTTCTGTGTGTTGAGTCTGCTTGACTGATAACAGATCAGAAACAGCAAGTGGCCTTTGAAATTGAAACACTGACAGTAGTGGGGAAAATGAAAGGATCTTACATTTTTGATCAAAGGATAATATCTTCCAACTTGGAAAAGGGGCTTATTCTGCCTGCCAAAGCCTCTAATACTGTGTTACCTACCTACCCTAGGGAAGAAGATTCAATTTCATAACTATTATATTACTACATAGTTTTAAAATATATTTATAGATGTACATTTCCTCAGTCATTTTGTTTTCCTTTTCCAAATCCTGTCTTCCAATCTGGCCTCCAGGCAAACTGCCCTGTGATTGTTAATCTAAATGGCATTTAAACTATTCTCTGGATCCTTGATCCTTAATGAACATTTACTACGAAAAAAGATGACATACTTTAAATAATGGAGGGCATTAAATTTAAAAAGATGCCATATTGAGTAGTAGATATTTAGTGGGGTAATTTCTGGTGTCATTCCACAGATGTGGTTTCATGTTATTAATAAAACTAGCTGAGAGAGATGTGGGTGTGGAAAGGGCAAAAGGCAGGACAAAGAATCCAAGACCGGTGTGCTTGTCACCAGTGTCTGAAAGGAGGAGAGAAGCTCAAGAGAATGAGGAGGAAGAGGACACAGATATTAGACTGGAGAGGAGACTGCACATCACGGAGAACTGGGAACAGCATGACAGAAAATTAGACAAGGGATGGGAAATGGGAGACAACCTAGAAATTAATTCCCTAAACAAAGACGATATTCTATTATAGGCAGCCTAAGGTTTTGTGGGGAGATGTTATGGCAGTTGCTGGCCTACCAATCATGAATGCTGAATCTGTTTGTACTCAACGTGTGTGTGTATACCCTCATATAGATTTATGTTGTCTTGTTTCTATGTACAGTACATCTGGCTTCTGCTTGTCAGTCCTACGATTTGTTTCTCATCAACTGCTCAAGACAGACTCCAAACCACAGATATTCTTGATTATTCCCTCTTCTAAAGTACCTAATTTCCATTTATATCCTCAGTTCTTTCTCATCCCTCCTATCAATGGTTTTTTAGACCTGCACTGTTCAATTTGGCAGCCACCAGCCACATATCGCTGTTGAGCACCTGAAACATGGCTAGTTCAAACTAAGATGTGCTGTATGTTTAAAATAAGCAATACATTTCGAAGACTTAGTTGGAAAAAAGGAACGTAAAACATCTCAAAAACTGATATATTGTTAAAAACAATGTTGCAATGTTGATTATAATATAGAAATGATAATATTTTGGGTAAATAGAGTTTAATTAAAACAATTACATCTGTTTCTTTTTATTTTTTAACGTGGCTACTAGAAAATTTGAAAGTTAGATATGTGGCTTGTATTTGTGGCTCCCATTATACTTCTATTGGACAGTACTTCTTTAGGCCTTCTTACCTCTTCCTTTAAGGTATGTTGGGGACTACCCAGAGCAAGTTTCCAAATGGCTTACTCTAGTCTTCCTATGGACGTATCATCAATCTATCTCTATCCTTTCATAGACAGTATTATGGAGTGATTAAGAGCACAGTGCTAGAACCAGACTGCCTGGGTTCAAACTCTGGCTCTGTCACTTGCTACTTGTCTGACTTTGGGAAAGTTACTATATCTCTCTGTGCCTTATAGTTTTCCCATATATTAAATAGGATATTAACAGAAACTGCTTTAAGGATTAGTATGAGGATTAATTTAGTCAAAGTACTTAAAACTGTGTGTGGCTCTAAGAAAATAATTAATGTTACCTACTTTATTGTTCCTTAAAATCTCAGAGGAAGGCAGTCTTTTATCCTCCACCTCTTAAGGGATTTGAATGTCATCTTTATGTCCCCTTGTAGCATCTTCCTTCTTTTTTCCCCTCTCCCTTTTCCTTCTGTCTTTAAACAAGCTCCACCAATCCTAGCTTAAAAATCACCTCGAATCTCCTTGACCTTGAACTGACTTCTCTATTTGCTCATCGTCTTATACATTTCTGGTCTTTCAAGTCCTTTCAGCTGGTTTATCTTCAAGAATACATATGCCACATACATTCTGACTGTATGGTTCAGGACCTGGGGCTGGGAGCCAAAAAGGATCAAGCTCTTTTCTATGGGGTGGGAGCAGGGAAGCTAAACCCAAGGTCTCAAACAAAGGTGGTGTCAGAAAGAGGGGGAATAATCATCCAATTCAATGGGGAGTCAGCAGAGGGCAGAAAACTCTTCTAGGACCTGTAACTGGGGATGATGAAGAGGAGAAA
This sequence comes from Rhinolophus sinicus, assembly GCF_036562045.2. Lineage (NCBI taxonomy): Eukaryota > Metazoa > Chordata > Mammalia > Chiroptera > Rhinolophidae > Rhinolophus > Rhinolophus sinicus. The sequence continues at coordinate 24,819,763 of NC_133759.1, forward strand.
GCTGGTTCTGGCAGAGTCTCATCCCTGGGGAACTGAGAGATAGAGCTAGGCATGCCGTCTGAGAGTGCCTCTGGCGGAGGAAGCCACAAACATGCCAGTTTGTCTGTACAATTACCAAAGCCAAATAAGTGGCCTTTTCTCATCTTCCTGGGCTTGTTGACACTTAGCAAACATCCTCACCTTAGATTTCAGTGTTACTCCTTCTCTCCTCTTATCAGATGATGGATGAAGGAGCTTCCAGGCATTGTGGTACCTCAGCAGTTTAGGCTGGTAGAAAACTGGAGGAAGACTAACCTGTCAGGTGGAACTGAATTTGTAGGAACCTCTTGGATGCAGAATTAACTGAGGGAAGTTGCCTGCCCTCGAATAATCAAGGGACACAGTGGGTGTGGGAAACAGACCTGTCTTGGCTGGGCATTTAATGTGCAGCTGAGGATGAATCTCTAGACCAGGCCATGCATCAAGCCATGGGTAGAACTAATAGAGAAGGCCAAAAAGAAGTGACCAGTGAAGAAGGATGAAAACCCAGAGGGAGAATGTCCTAAAGCCAAGTGAAGAAAGTGTTTTAATGAGGAAAGAGTGATCAACTGGGTGAAAGTGAGATGAGGACTGAGGATAGGTCATTGCGGATCTTCAACCATTTTAGGAGAGTGGTGGGTGTAAAAGCTTGGCTAGAATGTGTTCAAGAGAGAACAGAAGGAGAAGAATTGGACACAGTGTGTATGATTAACTCTTTCAAGGAATTTAGCTGTAAAGAGAAGAAAAGAAATAGAGCAGTGGCTAGAAGGGTAAGTAGAGTTAAGAGAAGGTCTTCAAAAAATGGGAGTATGCTGGAATGCTGATGGGAAAACTCCAGGAGACAGAGAAAAAGTGATGATGTAGGATAGAGAGAGAAAGGTGTGGGAGTGATGAATTTGTGTAGGTGAGAAAATAACGAGTCTACTGTGCATGTAGTGGGATTAAACTTCGCTAGGAGCACCAGTAGTTGCTCTAACTAATGGGAGAGAAGGCAGAACATATGGGCAGAGATGCAAGAAGGCAGGTAGATGTGGGGTGGGGCCTTCTGAAGTTCTCTTCTGAGTCCTTCTGTTTTTCTATTAAATGGGAAGCAAAGTCATTGACTAAGAGTGAGGATAATGGAGGAAGTGTTGAAGATTTAAAGAGTGGTAATAAAGTATGAAATAGTTGCTTGGGAGGGTGGGAGAGAGAATGGACAGGAGAAATACAATATAATTGATGGGCAGCATTGAAAGCCCCATTGACTGTAATGGTATCACAGTACTCGTGCTCAACCAACCCTTATTTTATTTAATCATCCCAAAGCACAAGAGTAGTGATGCTGGAATTAGGATATGCCAAAGGGAAGCTGTAAAGTACTTCTTTTAAGTGAAAAGGTGAGTACAAGTACAATAGATACTTTGAGAGAGAGAGAGAGAGAGGGACAGTGAGAATGACCACATTCATATAACTTTCATTACAGTATATTGTTATCATTGTTCTATTTTATTATTAGTTGTTAATCTCTTACTATGCCTAATTTATAAATTAAACCTTATCATAGCAATGTATGTATAAAAAAACATAATCCTTGTAGGGTTCAGTACTATATGTGATTTCAGGCATCCACTGGGAGTCTTGGAACATATCCCCTGTGGATAAGGGGGGACATCTGTACTCTTCCTCTCTTTGTCAGGATTAGCTCAGATGATGGGCAGAAAGTGGACAGTGAGCAAAGCCTCCACAGCTGAGTAGGGTTGGAGCAGCTTGACTTCACTTACCTCTTAACCTTCATCTCTTTTGCTAGCTCTCACCTACCCTGACCCTAACAGTGGCTACCTTTAGACTCTTGTCTTGGTTCCTCTGCTTGACTTCATATTCCTTCTCTCACACTCGCAGCTTCCAACTTTTGCTCTCTTTTTCTCCCTTATCCCACTTCTCTACCTATGCACATTTTCAACTCGCCCATTTTAAACAATAAAATTCCCTGTGAACTTCTCAAGCTATTGCTTTTACTTGTGTCTTCCTGTTTCCATTCAGAGTTGTCCCATGGGGAAGGCTTACCTTTCCTTCCTTCCTTCCTTCCTTCCTTCCTTCCTTCCTTCCTTCCTTCCTTCCTTCCTTCCTTTTTTCTTTTGTTTTATGAGGGCAAAGAATTTGGCTGTTTTGGTCAAAATCGATTTTGGGAGATAGGCCCAACTCCTTTATTAGTGAGTGTGCCAATGATGACTAAGGATGGCTTTAGCCTGTCTGTAATTTCCATCAGCCTCCCAAAGCCACCCCAGTGAAACACACAGTCAAATACAAAAAGTGAGCTTGCTGCACCATAAAACTGTAAGACAAATTCCTTTGCCCTTACTTATAACCAGATTGTATCTTTAAGTCTTTGTAGGGAGAAAGTTAGGAGCTGCCACTAACGGTGGCTTAGGGATGTCTCCTCAGGCCCATTTGGAGGCTGAGACTTTCTAGTCTTTAGATCTTGGATGTGCAGCATGTGTCCCAGCAACCAGTGCTCACAGCATAATTGGTGAGGTCGCTGGAAACATCCCACTGGCTTCTGCATCTCCTGTAGCAAGTGTTCCTAACCTTTCCTGATGATAAGAATAATATGGATGCTTATTAAAAAATAAACAAGTGTGATGCCTCTCTTATAATTCAGGTTCAGTAAATCTGGGCCACGGCTCAGTTATCATGCTTATTTATTTATTTATTTATTTATTTATTTATTTATTTATTTATTTATGGCTCAGTTGGTTGGAGCACATCCTCTCAACTCCAAGGTTGCCGGTTCAACTCCCGCAAGGGATGGTGGGCTGTGCCCCCTGCAACTAGAAAACGGCAACTGGACCTGGAGCTGAGCTGCGCCCTCCACAACTAAGACTGAAAGGACAACAACTTGACTTGAAAAAAAGTCCTGGAAGTACACACTGTTCCCCAATAAAGTCCTGTTCCCCTTCCCCAAAAAAACCTTAAAAAAAAAATCATGCTTTTAATAAGTATTCTAGGAAGTGGGAGGAACCAAGATGGCACAGTAGGTAAATGCTGTGTTTACCTTCTCTTACAACCACATCAAAATTACAACTAATCTACAAAACAACCATTATTGAGAATCACCTAAAGTAAAGCTGAACCGAAGCCTTTCAACTAAGGATGCGCAGAAGAAGCCACCTCCAGACTGGTAGGAAGGTGTACCAGAAGGAGAAGAGAGAAAGCAAGGAATTGAAAACCTATTTGAAATAATGACAGAAAACTTCCCTAGCCTGGTGAAGGAAATAGACATTCAAGCCCAGGAAGCACATAGAGTCCCAAACAAGATGAACTCAAAGAGGCCAACATCGAGACACATCATAATTCAAATGCCAAAGTTTAAATACAAAGAGAGAATCTTAAAAGCAGCAAGAGAAAAGCAGTTAGTTACCTGCAAGGGAGCCCCCATAAGACTGTTTGATGATTTCTCAACAGAAACTTTGTAGGCAAGATGGGAGTGGCAGGAAATAGTCCAAGTGATGAAAAGCAACGACACACAACCAAGACTGCTCTACCCAGCAAGTCTGTCATTTAGAATTGAAGGGCAGATAAGGAGCTTCCCAGACAAGAAAAAGCTGAAGGAGTTCATCACCACCAAACCAGTATTACAAGGAATCTTAGAGGGACTTCTTTAAGATAGAAAGGGGGTTAAGGATGGGTGAAAGGTGAAGGCATTAAGAAATACAAATTGGTAGTTGATACAGAATGGGGTATATAACCAACAATGTTGTAAAGATCATGTAAGGTGCCAGATGGGCACTGGACTTGTCAGGGGGATCACGTCATAGACTGTGTAGATGCCTGAACAATGCGCTGTACACCTGAAGCTGAAGTAGAATAACATTGAATGTCAACTATAGCTAAATATATAGGTATATATAGTTATGGGATGTGGAGTAGAGCATAGGGAAGATAGCTGATGGTATTGTAACAGCTATTTAAGATGTCAGAGGGGTAGTAGCTTGGGGGGTGGGTTATCACTTTATGAGGGGTTTAAATGTCTAACTATTGCTTTGCTTTGTATACCTGAAACTAATAAAAAAAAAAAACACAGGAAAAATAAGTATTCTAAGTGGGATTTTGAGAATATCCTATAGCGTTTAGGACAGGGGTGTCCAAACTTTTTTCAACGTTTTTCACCAAGGGCCACATGCAGTAAAATACACAAACAGTACTCACTGGAGGTGAAGTACGTATTGCCTTACCTGGTTTATTTAAGTAAACTAAATATATTTTTGGAATTTTCTGTGGGCCAATTAACAATGGATCATGGGCCGCAGTTGGCCTGCGGGCCATAATTTGGACACCCCTGGTTTAGGACATTATCTAATAAAACAACTGCACTCAGTATTGCTGAATGAGATTTAATTAGCTTATTTCCATTGTGTTACTTTGCTTTACAGTGACAGCTTCTTTATTTTCCGTGAACCCTTATTTGTCTGTTTTAAAGGGTTATATCACTATGATTTTTAAAGGCATGCTAGCCCTGCAAATTGTGTCAAGTCGAGCATTGAATATTGGAATTCAATACTCATTTTTATGGTAGAATTCACCTGTAAGTTTCTGTGTTGGCTATACTCAAAATCTTTACCATCATCTGTAAGATCACTTAACCTTGCTGTAGAAATTTTGTTTCATCAATGTAAGTGGAAATTTCATTATTTACTGAGTATGAACTGTGTTTGCAATTTACCCTGGAAGCATAAGCTTTATAAAAAATCATAATATTAGGTTTAACTGCCTAAGTCATTTTATGAAGCTAATGTAACATTAATACCAAAACCTAACAAAGTATTAAAACTAAAACACCATTGGCTAATTTCTTCTACGCACACAGATGCAGAATTCTTAAATAAAATACTAGTAAATCAAATATAGCATTATATTAAAATGACACTGTATAATTAAACAATAACTTCCAGAAATTCAGAGATGACTTGATACAAGAAAGCGTATTGATGGAATTAATCATATTAATAGTTGAAAGGAGAAAAATAATCAGGTGTTGAAAAAGATTTGATAAAAATGAGGATTTATTTTTTAAAAGACTTTTACTAAACTTGGGACAGAAAGCTACTTCCTTATCAACATTATGGAATGTTTATTTCAAACTAACAGTTTATGTCAAAGAGAAGAATCTTCATTAGCATCTCTGCTATTTAACATTCTTCTAGAATGTTTAGCCAATGCCATTAGATTGAAAAAGAAACAAGAAGCATAGGTCAGTTTATTCTTTGATAGTGATTTGATTACCAACCCCAAGGAATCAATCAAAAAAAGTTTTTAAAAGTCATTAAGAGAATAATAAAAAATAAATAGTTTTCCTAGTAGTTGATAATAACCATATAGAAAATATAATGATTTCATGACAAAAGAAAAACAAATATGAAATACTTAGTTAAAAATGTAGTAAGAATAAAGCTCATGTAAACTTTGTTAAAGAAAAAAATTAATTTGAAATATAGAAAACTATATTATGAGTGTTAATTAAAGGACTCAGTATTAGAATGTCAATTAGCCCAAAATGATTTTACAAATTTGATACAATCCCCCTGAAATATCATTGGTATCTTTGAGGGAGAATAGGACTAATGGATTCATTAAAAAGTTAATACGGAAAAATAAATGAACACAAGTATCCAAGAAAATTTTGAGAAAGAGCATGTGTGTGTGCGTTTGTGTGCATGAAAAGTATTGATATGAAAGCCTATTTTAGATCTATAAAACAATAGGGTGCTGGTGAAGCATAGATGAGCAGATGACCAGAATAGTGTAGGGAGGTTAGAGCAGATCCAAGTCAGGTAAATAATACTGACATTTAAAATCTGTAGGGAAAAAATTAAGTGATTTGCAAAAGGAGTTCTGTGAAGTCTTACAGGTTGATGCAGAAAAGTTCCCTCCTCTATCCCCGTCTCCCCACCTCCGGTTCAACTAACACAGCTCCACTTTTATTTGTAATACATACAATGGCTTCTGATGTAAGATTTTGTTTGGAGAAAGCTTCCCACTATTTTAAAAAAGAAGTTTAAAAACCACAGAAATAGAAAGTATTTGATCAAGTGTTCAGTTATACGAAAAGAATTAAAGTTAAAATTTTTATAATACTAACCTAAATTCCAGATGGATTATGGATTAAATATAAAAGATGAACTAATTACAGAAGTTACAGAAGAGAATGTAGATAAGTATGATATGGTCTAAGTATACAAAGTAAAAGATTATAAAAGAAAATATTGATAGGATTAGCTATCTAAAAACGGAAAAAATCTGTAGTCAAAGAGCATCAGAAAAATATTTATAATTCAAGTGGTACACTGGCTAAAAACATCGGTAATATATTATTTTAAAAGGCTTCATAGTCTAGAAAAGCTGTTCTTATAATAAGGAAGATGAACAGCCCAGTAGAAAAGTGGACAGGCAATTTATAAAATAAGAAATTCTCATGGCCAATAAGTGTAAAGAAATAGCCTGGTTAGTATTTGGAAAAATGAAAGCACAAATGGATACCATTTTTATCTTTATCAATTTGGCAATAATTAGAAGTAATGAAGCCAGAGTTACCAGTAACAGTAGGAAATAAACTCTCATTTATGTTATGTCATTCTATTTTTACTATCTACATTTTCTTTGTAAAGGGTAGATGGCATTTTAATTTGCTGAGACAAATATGGAACAAATCATTTATGTCTGTGTTGACAACTTTGCATTATATGCTTTGGGGAAAATAAAAAAAAGGTTTTCATTCTTTTTATTAGCTCTGTAATTACTTTCTGTAGTATTCTGCCATGATAGCAGAAAGGGGGCAGGTCAAATATAAATTGGTACATACGACCATTTGGAAAGCAATTTGGCAACACATAGCAAAGGTTTAAATTTGGATATCCTTTAATGTAACAATATTACCTTTAAGAATATATCTTAAGGAAAGAGTCATGGTTGTGTGCAAAGATATATGTAAAGAAAACTTATTAAAGTACTGTGCACAGTAAGGAAAAATTAGAGACAAACTATATATCTAACAATAGGGGATTAATAAGATAAATTGTGGTGTAATCTTATAATGAAATGCTCTATAATCAATAGAGATAATGGTGTAAAAGAATGACATGAAGAAATATTCACAATCTGTTTAAGGGAAAAAAGCAGTTTCTAAAAATATTAAGTGTGGTATGAGATCTCAATTTAAGAAATATATATATATATATATATATATATATATATATATATATATGCTTAGAAAAAAGACGGAAAGAATATGTTCATTTTGTCTAAATTTGAATGTTAAGCTTTTGGGTGGTTCTTTTTTATTCTTTTCACTATTCTGTTTTCCAAAATTTCTACTATAAAAATTTGCTATAGTTTTTATCATAAAAAATAAGCAATTTTGGAAATTACTTACATTGGCCAATTTTTAGCTTTTAATTAATCCCACGGTGATTTTGGATTGAAATTCCATCTCTAATATTATTTTTTTACTTCGTGGTGCTCTATTTTCACTGTCTACATTTTCTTCGTAAAGGGTAGATGGCATTTTAATTTGCTGAGACAAATATGGAGCAAATCATTTATGTCTGTGTGGACAACTTTGCAATGTTGTATGCTTTTGTGAAAATAAAAAAAGGTTTTCATTCTTTCCATTAGCTCTGTAATTACTTTCTGTAAGTATTCTGCCATGATAGTAGAAAACTCAAAAATGTAATTAAAAAATTCTCAAGCACAGCAGGAGTTTTTGCTGAAGAAGAGAACCTTAAACATGAAACCCAATGATCAAGAGAAATTAGGGCTTGAAGGCTGCTTCTAAACCTTGACGTCCGAGGGAGCGGGAATAAAACACCAAATCACTTCAAATCTATGGTGATTATACTAATAGTAAAAACTATTTATCTTTTTATCATGACCTTATTACTTAACATGGCTATTGAATTGATGATTCCCATATTATTTTCCCCTCGGACAGTTAAGTTTTATTTTATTTTGCAAAGTCTACCTGTTGTACCATCTCAGGGACTCCCAGGGGCATGACTGAATAATCCTATACAATTTGGGAGTTTAATCTCATCAAGGCAGGGACCAGAGTTACGAGCCTGTCCTCACCAGTGGCTGCGTAAAACTGAGAAGTTGTATAGCTTATGCATGCTCGAATCCCTGTGTGACCAAGTTTCTCTACTTTAACCTCGTCTATATGTGTTTCTTCCTGGGTTCCTGATAGAAACATATTAGGACTTAATCTTGTCCTAAACCCCAGACCTTGACGAATATATTTTTGCTGATGCGTGGACCCTGTTCTCCAAGCTCCCTGCTGTAAACTGGAATCTTTCCCCAAACTAGATGGGCCACATAAGTTCGTGATATTGTCACCCCCTGACTTCCTGAAGCACTGAGTCGTGAATGTGCTGCTGTAGATTCCTTGAGTATCCCTGTCACCCACATCAGATTCACTCTCCTCTTAGGAAATCCGTGGTGTGGACTGCTGACCCTCAGCTCGGTGCTCCCCCCAGGCTGAAGCAGTTGCCCTGCTCTGATTCTGTCTGACTCAGGGAGCATCACCTTCCCCACCAGCCTATGTCTAGAGCTATTCTGCTTGAATCAGCACCCCATTGTTTCCAGGATGTGGAAATGTGGTTTAATGGGGAATAATTGGGAAAGTTTTAGAGAGAATTTGCTGTCATTTTCCTTAAAATAAATTACGTAATATTTTATTATGTGTACTAGAGTTTAAATAAATCGAGTTGCCTTTACCTAAGTGGAGTCAGGGTGACCTCATAATCTCTGGGTTAAATTCAAATCTCACTATTTTAGCTCCTTTGCAAGGCATAGGGGGAAATAGATCATTTATCAACAATTTTATTTCACGAAATGAAAAGTGTGATAGTTAAATAACTGTTTAGATAAAGTCTGCACATTTCCATAGACAAATAAATAGATAATGTCAGAGTCGTATTTATTACAGAAATCTATCCTCATATTTTATTTAGTTAGAGGCATTTATAACCCTAAGAAAAAAATTGCTAGCTTGAAACATTCATAAAATAGCAAACAAATACCCTTGGGCAAAGAGTCTACCCACATAAATTGATTTCTAAATAAAGATTCAATTTAGATTTAAAAGTCTTGCATGCACCCAGAGGTATCTATTACATCTGTAATTTCCTTGTGGGGTTCTGGTGCCTGATTCTGCTGTTACCAACTTCTTATTCGTTACTTTCACAAGGAAGAAGCGAAGCTTCCAATTAGCACAATTTTTTTAATGAACATGTGTTGTAAATCATTGCTCCTGTGCCCCTTTGTTATATTGATCTAGTCTTCTCTTTATCGGCCTTTCTACTTTTACTGTTTGGGGTCACCTAGTTAGCGTTGGGTTATGAGACTCCTGAGAAAATTTAAAAATTGGAAAATCTTTCTTTTTCCCCCTATTTATTGGGAAATATCCAAATAACCTCAGATACTGGTTATATTAAAATTTAAAAGTACACAGGTATTATCAAACACTATTTTCAGTTTTGTAGTTAACCCTGCATACCACTGAGAGTGCAAGTGAGGCTGGGAGCACGCTCAGAACAGCATCAGGAGTGAGAGCCCCAACTTTTATCCTCTCCTCTCCTGGCATGTGCTCCGGTGACACACCACTGAGATTGCAAGGCACATATCAGCCTTTCTGTAGCAGCAATGAATTTGTATGGGGCAAATTTTCTTCCTCACCCTTCTGAATGCATCAGGAATAGCAATGATATCCTCATGGGCATCTATGCCATTTATTTTCCTTTGACATCAGCCCCGAAATAGTTGAACTAAATGTTTTTCTTACTTGTAATCATGCATTTCCAATATATTAACATAACCCAGAAAGGCAGCTCTTTCCTTTGTCTGCTGGCTGAGTTTAAGCCTGGCACAAACCAGTCACTTAACCTGGACACTTTGCTGACTTCCACAGGACTTGTATGACACCAAACATATCCTGGGTTTTGCAATTCTATGGAAGATGGGCAGGGTTTCCAGCAGAAGCCATGTTATAGGGCATCATTTGGGAAATTCTCATCATACTTTCTCCTCCTGAGTGTTTTTTCTGCTTGCCTCATTGACAACCAGGGGTCCCTTTCTGAGTTTTACCCATCTCAGCTACTCCTTTTTTCATAACCCATTCTTTTCATGTGTTTATGATTCATAGACAGTGAAAATGAACTTGAAAACAGGAATATTTCCTTTGGATTTGTTTCCCCCCTAGAAGAGTAACCAGTACATTGTAGTGAGCTCTCAATAAATATTTGAGGGATAAATAAATGAACAAAAGTTACCATTAATTATGAAGATTTACTCTTTCTATGTTGCAAGGGAGTAGGGAGTTTATTCTTTGGCTTTCTTTCCTTGTTTATCCTTATTATTACTAGTGCTTATGGTAGTAAAGTGAAGTGGAAAAGTGAAGCAATTGAAAAATGTAATTTTGTAAATCTGTTATTTTAATTTTGAGGGGTAGAATTCATTCATTCACTTATTCATTCATTCATTCATTCAGTCAGTCAATCAGTCGGTCAGTCTTTAATTTTTGAGATCCTACCATGTACTGACAAAACTCTGTCCTTGACCAAACTTTAGTTAGGTAGACTCCTCTGAGCCCTGAGTTAGAGGAGGGTTGGTTAGGCCTCAACCTTGGTCCTCATTCTTAGCAAAGAATCCTGCTAAGTCACTCCTCATACCCTTGATATCTGATCTCCCTGTCCTTTCTTCAGCAACAATCCTGTTAGGTCAGTTGAGCAAGAATCCCCCTACCCTTGGTGTCTCCTCTTAGTAATTTTCCATCTACTGTCCCCCACCTCCAGCAGGCTCATTGGTTATAAATCCCTAGCTGTCTTTGCTATACTCAGAGTTAGGCTTCATCTCTCATCCCTTATTACAATACCCCTGTTTTTTTAATACAAAGTCTTCCTTACTGTTTTAACAAAAGTCAGATTAATTTTTTTCTATAATAGTGTCAAGCATGGAGCTCAAATTCTAGCTGGTGTAGAGAGAAAATAAGCAAACACACACACACACACAGACACACAAAACCCAAACCCTAAAAAGTACACACACACACACACAAACAGAAAAACCCTCCAAAAAACAAACAAGAAACATGAAAAAAATGACAAACATGTGAAGGCTTCCCCTTATGCAGAGAGAGGGCTTTTGGATGATCAGTGAGGGCCACTCCAGGGAGAAGACCTTTCAGCTGAGCGGGGAAAGACAAAAACATCACGCTGAGGTGCGTGAAAGGGCAGTGCAGGTAGAGGGCGAGGCTGGTGCAAGAACCTGGAGGCTGGGCCATGCAGAGGGAGGGAGTCCTAGCACCACATTGGAACGTGGGTGACTCGTAGACTGACACAAGGGTGAGACCGAGAAGTGAACAAAAGCTAGGTCATGATGAACTTTGTAAACCGGGTGCAGAGTTAGGAATCGTGTGCTTGTAAAATTGGTACCTTGGGCTTACACCGTTTGGTTGTTGTCTGAGTTTTTCACATTGCATTGCTGTTGTTGGCAGATCCGAGAAATTGTCAACTTTTATTCTTACTCTTACCGAAGCTTCCCTCCCTTTGGATGTATTATTTAGAATAGATGACTGAAAAGTTGGGAATTATTGTTGCTTGGAGATATTACCATGTTCTCTGATTCCTTTAAAGCTCTGAGGTAAAGTAAAAAGAAAAAAAAAATCCTACAAAATAGACAATATGCATTTTGTGCTTGGTTGCTTTTAATTATGTCTTATACCATCAGGTCCTCTCTGGGACTCCTTACCTACTGGAAGGCCTGTCGTCATAGAAAAGAAAAGACAGGTCTGCCTAATTGTTTTCTTATTGCTTGGATAGTCCTTACTGATATGAGAAAGTGCTGACTGTTTTAGGTCATCCTCACTAAGTTTCCCAACCTGGTCATTTAAAAAAGTGAGTTTATGAGTTCATTTTCTCACTCTCTTATTCTTCCTAATTGTTGTTCTAAAAGCTTGGCTCCTTGCTGTGTTATTTTTCAAAGAATCTATATATTTAAGTTTGGGACACTATATTATTTGATAATTAATATCACTTCCAAAATTTTTTTCAGAATCCTCATGATAGGCATTTTATGTGAAATGCCTAAACTATACTGGAATTTACTATCATATTATTTCACAGTTTTTGTGAAACACTGTGATTCTAATAGTCCTATGCTGTCTGAATCATAGCATAGGTATGTGTTTGTTTAACTTTATAAGAAACTGCCAAACAGCTTTCCAAAGTAGGACTATATTTGCCTTCCATCAGCAATATCAGAAAGTTCTAACTCTACATCCTTTTTCATGGACAGGTTGTAGAGCTGCCTGAGCATCATGCTTTAGGTAAAGTTATTTCTATAATGTGCCAATGTGTTGATCCATACGACTCTAAGTGTTCTTAAGTTTAAAAAATAAAACCAGTCCTTGTTTCTACTTTTTTAAATTATATAGTCAGAGAAACTAAGAATGAGCTTAAGTCTAATCTTGCATGAAGTGCTGGAAGAGAAGCAAAGAAAATGTCATTTTCATGAAGTGCTGGAAGAGGGGCAAAGAAAATGTGGTTCAGGAATATCCTGATGACTCCTTCCAGATTAGAAAGGGAGAGTCAAATTCATGTTTGGTTTACCGTGATTTTTCCCTCTGGCATTCTGTCATGCATAGCGATAAGGTTGGAAGGTTAAAAGTAATTCTATTGAGAAATACAATAGATGCCAAGCTTTAGTCATCATTTTATTTAAGGCTGGAAGTACTCTGGGAGGTTGATTTAAATGACCGGCATTTACAGATGAGGAAAATAAAATCCAGAGAAGAAAGTAACTTGTCAAAGTCATTCACCTAGTTACTTACACCCAGTCAAGGCTGGAACTCAAAGCCTGACCTGTCTGTTTAGTGCTAGTTTTGATTTTGCTTAAGAATATCCATTATCAGTTCTCTGAATAAGCCTGGATGTTTCACATTTCTTTGTGAAGAACATGTTTTTGTTCAAAGTTACACGTGGTAAAATATATAAATTGTTCGAATAGATTCTTTAAAATTGTTTTGAAATAAAGGGACAATTTAAAGTAGTTTCATGAAATAATTGGGTCTGAAAGTTTTTGAATTTTTTTTCCCTTTCCAATCTATATGATGTTATTATGCAGTTGCCATGGGAGAGCATATGTTAGCTGCCAAAAACCTGAAACATATCTTGGATGTTAAGCAGGTAAGATTAAGTCATAGAGTTCAGTTCTTGTAAAACAAAACATAGCATCCATTTGAAGCACCTCCTATGTGCTGGAAAACTGCTACTTAACGTTCTTTCCATGCACCTGGGAGATTTAAACATCTTTATTGGTCTATTCAGATGAAATAATAGTTTTCCAATGTCCACATTTGTTGGAGTCTTAAAACTGGTTCTTCCAAGATGATTTAAAAAGCAATTCTTCAGGCTAGAACTTTTCAGACACTGTTTACTTTTTATCAGGAAAGCCATTTGTGGTCTCTGAATAAACAAATGCCATTTGATTTTATCACACTGTGGACCGTGTGGCTCAAATGTACAATAACCACAGAATCAGGAAGTGGATTGCAAGTGGTTGTTTTTCAAGAGCTCATGGGCTTTGAAATAAAACCAATAAATACCTTAATGCTCCAGATAGTTTTCAAGTCTTAGTCAGAATAGTTCTAGAAATTAAAGCATACACCATTATCCTATTGTAGAATAAAATCTTCTATAATCTCACTTATATTGAACTATCCATTCAACTTCAACTCTATTCGCCTATTTCTCTGGATCTTTGGCCTTTTCAAAACATTTAACAAAAGAAACTAGTTTTTCCCTGCAGGAATCTCCTGTAATTCCACCAGGACGGAGTGCCTTTGCTCTGGAGGGGTAATGTGTTGGTCTTTGCCTTGAAACGCACATTCCTCTCCAATGCAAAAGAAAGGGCATTTTGTACATGCTTAATGAATAAATAAGTTAAACTGAATTCTATCTTGTATGAATAAATATGAATACCTACATTAATAAGTGAGTCTATTAAACCTATCATAAATCTGTATAATGTTTTCTACAGGTCAATCTAAATTAGGAGTCTGTAAACCTTTTCAGTAAAGGGCCAGATAGTAACTATTTCTGGCTCTGCTGGCCATACTATCTTTGTCACAAGTATTCATCTCTGTTGTTGTTAAGTAAACATAGCCATAGATGATGTGTAAATAAATGGATATGGCTGTGTTCCGATAAAACTTTTTTTTACAAAAACAGGCAGCACACCCATAGGGTATAGTTTGCTGACATGGTCGAAATATACAAGACTGTGCTGTATATGAAAACAGATTATAGATGAAGGACACAAGCATCGAAAGTTCTTTTGGCTTTTATTGTGGTATTTTTCTGCCTTTGCTCATGGAGTCAAGGTATGCCTATTTCATAGTCCTATATGGAGGTAGTGTTGCAAAAGGCTCTTCATTTTTGTTAAGAAAGCATGGGACTCTGGAGGTGATACCCTTCTGTCTATGTTATATTCTTTAGAATTTTGAATACCCCTTAGGATTAATAAATAATAATCATTTTTTGTTTCACCGCCATACCCTTTATGGTGTCTCCTTTGGCACCCCCACAGGTGTTCACCTGTAGCTTTTACAATGTTCTAGCACACATTGTCAGCAGCACCTTGCTGATTAAATCATACTCAAGAGAGAGAGTTAACTGCAAGGCTGTAAGTATTCCTGACAGGTTGTTCTGGCACAGGTTTGGTTTCTCTTGTATAAAGATTAAAAATCTTGTCACAGCTGGTAAAAAATGAAGTACACGTAAACCACTGAGCATGCATAACTCACAAAAGGCACTTCCCTGTAAGCCAGAGTTCAGATGAGGGGGACAGATTGTATCAAGTCAGACATGACTGTGAAGTGATGATCAGGAATTTCCAAGCAGTGGGTGGAATGCAGGCAAATCCTTTTGTGGGTGTTTGTGTGGCAGGAGTGTCATCTAGTATGCATAAAGTTTTCTTTCACAATTAATCAAAGAATTTCATGTATATAATTTCATTTAGACAGATCCAAACTGGTAGTCATATTTTTTTTTTCCTGTATTTGCTCTGAAGATGAGCTTTTGTCGCCATGAATCTATTTTTTCTTTTCCACTGTCCTTAGTGCAATGGTTATAAAATTGTCTTTTTGCTCTCCTTCCAGGTTCTTTGCTTAAACTGGACTTGTGCCCAACGCAGTGGGAGAGACTGTCCTATAAAGCCAGAACATTTTAGAAGTACTGGCAGTGAAGGTTTATTACTTCATTCCCAAAACAGCACAGAGAGAGAGCTGCCATGGCGGTTCAGGGGAGGAGGGATGCCCAGACTGTACATCTGGGAGAAGTGCTGACTCAGTGAAGTGCTGAGTCAGTCCCAGGCTGTGTTGCCTTTGTGGCTTCGTGCCTTGGGAGGTGATGAGCAGAATGGTCAGAAGGGTCTTTGGTGTTGCAAGTCACGATGAAGTAATGAGTTAGGAGATACACCTGTCAATCAGGAAGACTCTATGTTTGAATTCAGACAGGTGGTTTTGACATCTTAAACAATAACCTATGTGACTGGTAAAGACTTTCAATTTTAAGATATGAAAAGGTACATAAATACCGGGGGAAAAAAATATGTGGCTGTGTTTTTTGCCACACAGAGTCAGCCATTATTACAGAATTGGTTGTATTTGCTTCAAGTTCTTTTATAAATGAAAGAGAAATAACTTTAAAGAGCAAGGTGACATTTTCAATTTCTCACCCTGCATTCCTTTTCCCTCTATTGCCGCAAAGGTTAACCCCTATCATTTCCTGGGTGTATCAGTCAGGGTTCTGGAAGAAAACAGACATTACACTTGAGATGGATACTTTGTGGAGTGTTCAATAAGGAGACCGTGCACACAGGTGTGGGCAGAATGTGGGGAAGTCACAGTGAAGATAAGGGTGCTAACACCCCCTAGGCCTACAGGGGAGAAGGCAGGGATCATGGAGGAGAGAATTGTGTAGATCAGAGTCCTTGAAAGCAGCAGTGTCCTTTGGTTGAGGGACAAAACCTGCTTAAGGCAGTGATGCAGGGACGAGGGGGCAAATAAACACCCCAATCTCATTTTCCTCCTGCCCTCTGATCACTTGTCAGGGCCTCTGCTGGCCATACCCACCCAGGAGCCAGAGGCACCTGATGTGGTCCATACCCATCAGCCTCTCAAGGCAAGAAGAGAGTTGGGAAATGGACCCAGAGGAGGCAAATGTAAGACATGCAGCACAGTGTGTATCCAGAAACTATTATTTATACTTGTCCCTATACACAAAGGTATAATAAATAGGATATAGCAGAGGTCAGCAAACTTTTTCTGTAAAAGACCAAATAGTAAGCATTTTAGGTTTTACGGGCCGTATATGTACAGTCTCTGTCATCTATTTAAAAAATGTTACAACTTTAAAAAATGTCAAAAACATTTTTAGCTTATGAACTATATAAAAATAGGTCCTGGCCTTGATTTAGCCTGTGGGCTGCATGCAGTTTTCTGACCCCTACCATACATGATCAGTTTTGTGTGTTTTAAAATTTTTGCATGAGTCATATTACACTCTAGTTCTTTTGTAATGCCATGTAGCAAATTATCACAAACTTAACGGCTTATGAGAACACTCACTTATGATTACTTAGGTAGGAGCAATCAATATCTTGGTTAGTGTGTTGCAGTGCTTTGGCTTTAGTGGTGGAAATATAATAGAGATATTTTTATCTATGGGACTTCCCAATGGTCCTCAGATTATATCCAATAGACAACAATTTACTGAACCCAGCCATAGGCTGACTTTAGCTATTGTCATGAGTGAATGGGTTACATCAATGTGGGGAAGAATATCTCCTATTCAAATGCGTACCACTAACTGACTTGGAACTGACGTAATATGATCCTTGTCCTAGGTGACTTACAGCCAGTGATAGAAAAGGCATTTTGTCATACTCTGAATGTGTCTAAAACAGATGGTAACAGAGAAGCTGGAAGTGGGGTGTCTTCTCTTGGGTTAGGATGATGGGTACCTATAAGGCAGTGAGGGTGCACTGACTGAAACTGGATTAAACAGAGAAGAAATTTTTATTTCACATAGCAAGAAGTTCAGAGCTGGGTTGGCTTCTGGAGAGATTCATTCACAGCTTGACCTTGTTATCAAGGACCTGGGTACATTCTATCTCTCCATTCTGCCATTCTCAATGTTGGTTTTTCCTCAGGTTTCAGCAAAATGTCTGGAGTAGTTCCAGGCATCATCATGTTCAGACAGAAAAACTTCAGACATAAGGGACTGCCTCTCTTTTAGGAAAAAAGGAACTTTCTCCAGAACCCCGTCCCCCACCCCCAACAGCATTATTTTTATATCTTACTGGTCAGAATTGAGTTGTACGCCAATTTCTGAACTAACCACTGCCAAAGAGAATGATATCACTATTAGACCAGTAAGGTTTATTTCTGGAACTGGGGTCCATTTTCCCCAAGGCACATGGCTGCCTGAGGGAGGGGTGGGTATCTGAACAAAATCAGAACCTTGTTAGGAAAAAACAGAGGGTCGGAGAATGAAGGCTGGAGGCCAATAGCAGTTTCCGTTGCATCCTGGTCCACACCCTTTCAAATATATTAAAAGGTACCCATGGCCACATTAAATGTAGTTTCCCTGCAACTATGTAAAAGTTGAGGTGCAGTTGTATAGGTAATGTAACTTTATACTTTGTAGGCATTTAATTGACTAGTTTTTCACTTCAGTTTTGCAGGTTTCTTTTCATATTTTGGAATCAATACATCTTTCATCAAGTCTCAAACATTTCAAAGGCCCTTGCAAAACTGGTAGACCCTGGACCCCATGACTGTGGGGCCACTTTCTAATTGGAAGTAGAATAATGAAGCCAGGACTCTTGATATTTGTAGGTGAAATATATGGTCATCTCTCCATGGCATGAGTTCAATTACATGGAGAAGTGCTGTTTTCTTGTCTAGGGGACCAAATCTTTTATTGCATAATTCATGAGAAAACTCAAAATACAAAATTCTTGAGATAACACTTCAAGTTTCACTGAAACCATATTGGTAGCTTTTTTAAAGTGAGAGATTGAGTGAAGATGAAAACAAGGGCAGTAGGAACCACAGAAGTAGGCAAGGGGAACCTGGGACATCAAAACCCAAATTTTCTTGGGTGGCTATTCTGTAGTGGTCTTATGTCAAATATACTGTACTCATTCATTCCCAAATATTTACTGATCACTGCTGTGTAGCAACATACCTGAAAGGACATGGTGAGAGATTTAAAAAACATATAACCAAATGTTCTTTTGTCGAAGGAGGCGGCCATCTTGGAAAAGAAGGATGGAAGTTGGGGGTGACTTTACAGTCATGGATTTAAAATAATAGGGTATGATTTGGATTATTAAATGTCCAAAACAAATTAAATCAAAGCTTTCTGAGATAGGCCTGTACTTAGCAAATAGTTCTTGTTTTCTGCTCTTAGAAACTTCTACTTTGTACAGTAGTTATTTTTAGATACACCTGTCCTTCCCTCACTAACCTGTAAACTCTTTGAGGGCAAGGATTATGCCTGTCATATATTTTATTTCCATTGTACCTAGAATAGTACCCAGAACAGAGACCTCATTAAGCCTGTCTATGTTAAGTGCATATAAACTGATCTGATACCTGGTTTCCAAAACAAACAAAGAAATGAACAAACAAACTAACCCAAACAAAACAACCAAAAAAGAAACCCAATGCTTTTCATTGCTCCCTCGGTGCAGATTTCTTAGGAAACTGAAGTGACATTAAAGAGCACTTGACTTTATTTTTAACTTTCTGGCTGTTAAAGTTTGAACATGTTGGGTTTTCTCTCCCGGAGCAGAGCTTTTAAGATCCATAAGGTTAAATCTGTTGTTGAGTGTAAAGGACAACAACTTGTCACACAGTGAGTTCAAGTGGAAGAATCCTTCCTTGCCCTAAGCTGTGCATGCTCCCAGCGTTTCCTCCCCCCACTGCCTCCCCACCATTCCTTTCTCTGGACTTTGTATGTAAAAATTGTTACAGCAGTTTGCTCCCCGCTGAGCTAGAATCAATTTAAAGCAGATTTTACATATTTATTTAAAAATAGCCTGTAATATATTTGAGAGTCAGTATTGATTTCACTTGTCTTTGTGATTACATCTCTGACTCGTGTTTTTGTTATGTTGCAATTGCACAGTAAAGTAATAGGCTCTGAGATTCTATCAGTGCCTACTCTTTTTATGTTGCAATTGCTTGATAATAATTCGATTGTATCTCTGCCTGATGTTTTAATGCTCTTGGCTTCCAGGTTGCTCTTACTGAGGAAGGTATTTACCCCAGTGTGTGCTGTATCCTAATAAAATAGACAAAGCAGGAAAACATGTGGTTGCACACACTTCTTTGTGTGACACTTGTCTGCGCTGACACTGTGGCTCAGGCTGATTTTTATAGATACCATGTGTTCCAGTTACCTATTGCTGCAGAACAAACCACCCCAAAATGTTGTAGCATAAAACAACAGCCATTTTATTATGCTCATGGATTTTATGGATCAGGGATTTACACAGGGCAGAGTGAGGACTGTTTGTGTCTGCTCCATGAGGTCTGGGACCTCTGCTAGGAAAACTCCAACAACTTGAGGTGACGTTTGTAGCTGGGTGCTGGAATTATACGGAGGCTTCTTCATTCAACGTCTGGCTCATGGCTGGTCTGACCTGAAAACTGGGCTTTCTTGGGTCTGTACTGTTGTGTAGGCCATGTGGTTTCTTCATGTGGCTTGGGCTTCCTCACAGCATGGTGGCCTTAGCATAGTTGCTCTTCTTAGAATTGGGACACCATGAGTGACTGTTGCAGTGAACAAGTTGGGAGCTGCATGATTTTTTCCGACCTAGCCTCAGAAGTCATGCAGTGCTACTTCTGTTGCCTTATCTCAGTTACAAGTAAGCAACTAAGACTGGTCCACATTCAACAGGAGAGAAATGAGGCCCCACTTGTTAATGGAAAGAGTATCAAAGAATTTGTTGCCATCTTTAAAATATTTTACCCTTTTGTCAAATCTGGTTTCTATCATTTTTGAATTAAAAATAAAAGGTTTCATTCATTAAGGGCAAGTTCATTAAGGACCTATTAAAATGTGCTGAGGCATGATAAGAAACAAGGTGAAAGAAAATAAAAACTTCCTTTCTTACAAAGAAGCTTGCAATGTAATCAGAAAGGTGGTATGCAAATATATGCAAACCTGAACAACATATTTACAAAGTAAAGTATTAAGGAGTACAAATCAATATGCCCTGGAAATTTGCAGTGCTAGTTGTGGAATTTTTATAAAATGCTAATATTTTGGGTCTCAGCCAAGGGAATATATCTAATATAGCTATGTCCGGTAGCAAATATCATCCAAGCATCCCTTAAAAATGTCAGGAATCTATGAAAGGAAGAGTCAGATGAACATAGAATGTTAGAGTTGAAAGGAATTTTAGAGATTATTTATTCCAACTCTTACCATATGTACATGAGGAACTGAAGGCCACAAACGTAAAATCACAATCAGTCCAGGAAGAGGGAAAGAATACTGGTTTGTTCAGCTGGGTTACCTTAAGTATGCAAAATATAACTTCTTTGTGTTTCAGTTAAAACTTAAATTGTAGGAGTCTGATTGTATCAGTCAGTGTAGGCATTAGTAACAAATTACCCCCAAATCTCTGTGATTTACAATTTAGGTTTATTTCTTGTTTATGTTACAGGTCCATGGTGGGTCAGGTGAGGCTCTCCTTGATGATCTGGGATGAGGCTGACAGAGCAGCCCCTATTTGGAACATTGCTGGATAAAGAGATCAAGGTGAAACAAATACTTGCTCTTACTGATATCAAAGCAATAAAAAGTATGATCTTTCCTGGGGGAGTGATTGCCTGCAGGGAGGGGCAGCACGTATTTTGAATAGCATACAGTTCATCAAAGTGATGCAGGTAAGAGCCCTTAGTGAACAGTAGAACTCCATGAATGCAAGCTGCTCTTGATCTGTCCAAGGTCTGCTGACCAATCAATGGTGGAAAAGAGGCTACAATTCAGGTTGCTCAAAACCCAGCTCACTGTTCTTTTCTCTGGAATGATTCACTGACACCTTTCCATTTTACACTCAGCAAAACATTCATTTTAAAATTGTCAATCAACATAGTCCCTTTGCCAGATTATAGGACTATTTTCCTAAGGAAGAATGTCCACTTTTTTTGTTTTGTTTTGTTTTTTTAGGTTTAGAGTTGTTGTAAACAACCATTGCAGCTTTCAGTTTGATTGATAATTTTACACTACATGCTAAAAAGCCTTGCCACATGTGTCTTAAATCAACCATTTTAACCTTATGTGTTTTATTTGTGGAGAGGAGACTTTTCATTGCAAACATTTTTTTTTCTGACAGAATTTGTCCTTAAAAATATGTAAATTCCATTACTAGCTATATAGCTTTCCCATAATTCCCTTACTCATTTCTAAATTATGCTTAGAGGAGGCAAGATGGATGATATATGCTTTTCAATGTTTTATGCCAGTATTAGATGCAGACAGTTTATAAACTGTTACTCTCAAGCTCTTCTTTTTCAACTGATACAGTCATCAAAACTCAAGAAAACTCACTCACTATAAAAGCTGATCTGCAGAATCGATTTGTTTACCAGACTGAAAGAGCCGGGATGTTTTGATTCCCCAGAGTTTTTTTTATTTTTACCCTTTCATGTAGTGTCACCATTTGCTTCTAGATTTAATGTACTTTCACCAATGGGTTTTTGAAGGCTGTCTCCACTCTGGTCTTACTTTATGTAGAATTGCAGGGGTAGAGTTGTCATGCTCTTTCAGAGGGAAGGTAAATTGAGTTCTTTCTTTCAGCTATGGATTGTTGAACAGGTTGCAATATAGTTGCCATGCCACTCCTCTGATAGTTACTTTGATGTAGGGATTTTTGTATATTTTACAAAGCAAACATAAATCCAATGAGCCTTAGTCATGGCTGAAAGCCAAACTGTGGAAACCTTTGAAATCTAGATTTAAAAACCATTGCAGCATTCATTTCATATAGGTCAATGAATTATAAAAGCGAGGGGTATTAACTTCAAATAGCCCAGGTCTCCCTCCCCCTGGCACCCAAAAAAAAAGACAAGTTCTTGGTAAAATGCCACTATCGTTTCAAGGCAAAAAGCAAGGGATAAGGTAACAGAATATTTCCTGGTTAAAAAATAATAGCAAGGTCCATATTGACCCATTCCATCATTAGTTTCTATCTCAGTTCACACTGTGAAATGTTTTCTCAGATGGTTATGTATTTGACTTGTGGGAATAAAATTTGAAGTAACAGCCTAAGCTTTTAGAGTAAGCAAAATCCATTGCAGCAGCAAGTTAACATACAATAACATTAATAAGAGATGTTAAGTGGCTAATTAACAATGCACTACAATAGTCTAGACCTAAATTCTCACATACCCAGAGGAATAGTCTGCAGGAGCCTAGGAAACCATTGATGTAACTATTTTCCTATATCCTTGCAGGAAAAGGAAGATCAAAATGTGTCACAATTCTGTGATATTTTCTGGAGCACATATTTATAAAAATATGCTAGGAGACAAATATAAAGTAAATATTTGAATATTACAGCAAACATTAATCTGATTGCAAATTAGTGGGCATTTTTAGAATATCACTGGCATGTGTGAGAATGAATTCTAGATTAGCTCTAAGATCTCTAGGGTTATTTAGCTTCTGTTTTATACTGTCTCGGAGGAAAGAAACAGAAATGATAACAACTTCAATACTTCCCTTTGTGCTTGTGAATAAGTGGTCTCCTGGCAGAGACCAGTGCCTTTCTGTTTCTTTGTGAACCACTTCGTGTGTGTGTATGTATGTGTGTGTGTGTGTGTGTGTATACACACACAGAGGATGCCAAAAAAATGTATACACATTTTAAGAAAGGGAAAAACTATTAAAATTGTATTACTCAATAATACCGATAACAAAAGATGACTACAAGTTACATTTTACTTCTGCAATGACAAGAGGTGCTCAAAGTGGTCACCATCAGCGTCCTGACACTTCTGATTACAGCGAACTACTGCTTGAGCAACATTGACTAAAGCGTCCACTTGTATACATTTTTTTGACCCCAGTATATATATGTATATATATAATATATATTACATATAATATATATTATATATTACATATAATATATATAATATATAAATATAATATATTATATGTATACACATTTATCATTTATACATATAAATTCTAACAGCAGGGCATTTAGAGTGCCCAAAGCATGAAAGTAAAGCCTCAGGAGCTTCCCCAACCTCTGAAACCATGGAATGGGCTAGGATCCACATATGCAGAGCTGTTTTTCTAATGTGCTACTTCTCCAGAATGTACCGTAGTGTATAGGAGCAGGGCTTCTTGGCAGTGAAATGGGACAAAATCCTGAGAAGCACAATTAAAAATAAAGGACGCAAGAAAAAATCGGGATAGTATGAGCAGTTATCTTCTGCTGTGTAAGAAACACAAAATTTCAGTGGCACAGAGATTGACCTGCTGAGATCAGATGACTGGCCTGGTCTTGGCCTCAGGCTGCAGATTCCATTCAGGTCTGACCCATGAGGCCCTCGATCTTCTGGGGCCAGTGGGCTTCCCAGGACTTGTTCTTCTCATGGTGCTGGCAGAAGCTCAAGGGCATAGACCAACTGAACCAGTCTCTGTTTACATTATGTTTGCTAATATCCCATTGGCTAAAGCAACTCGCATGGTTAAGTGCAAAGTCAAGGGGGTCAGTATGTAGTTCTCCCATAAGTGGAGAGAAGGGTGTAAATATTTGCTTAGCAATGATATAATCTACCACAAATGATCTGCATAAAATCTTGAATGCATTGCCTTTTTATTGTGTGGTTTGGAGCTTGGCTTGACACCTTGGTTGTTCAGATGAGGCTGGAGAGATAGGGAGAGACTTGTAGGTCATGTTAATAATAATACTAAAAATAATAACAATGATACATAAAATTTATAAAGGCAGGATGTTGTAGGCCATGCAATAAGAAATAATAAGGGATATTAATAATAATAAATAAAAAGGAGCATACACACTTACTAGGTCTCCTATATTGTTCTAAGCACTTTCCCTGTGTAAAAAATTAATCTATGTAACCCTCACAGCAACGGTATAAAGTAAATGCTATTATTATCTCAATAAGTAGATGAGGAAACTGGGGCCCATAAAAACAGGTGGTTTACCACAGGTCACGTAATTCTAGCAAGTGGTGAGCAGAGATTTAAATCCAGGTGGCCTGGCTCCAGAGACCATGTTCTTAACATTCCCCACTCCCTTTGGTTATTTTATGGACTGGGGACTAATGCAATCATATTTATGTTTTGAAAGGTTGTTATAGATTTTTTGGTAAAGAGAATGGAGGAAAATGTGGCAATGATGATATTCGTTAGAACAGGGTTTCTCAAAGTGTGATCCATGGACTGCTTCTGTGACTATTTGTTACCAGTCTATGACAAAGCAAGAACAGAGGCTGAGAGGAAGAGTTTAGAAACTCTTATAGCAAATTTGACACTGTGTCAAGACCAAAATGTATGATTGTTTTTCTAGAAATTCGTTTTTACTGTATGTTACAAAAGTTGGGGTTCGTAATGAATGGGAAATTAAACATAAAACAAAAATACAAACCAAAAAAACCGTTCCTTCATCACAGATAGCTTGAGAAACCATGGTTAGTGATTAGTGCAATAACCCAGGCTTGTGTTTATTGATAATGTCTTGAACCAGGGTGGTGTTTGTGTAGGGAATGTCGACGCAAAAACATCCAGCCTCAGAGAAAGCTTGTAAGTGTTTATTTCAGCCAAACTGACTACAATTGCCAGGAAGCCTTTTAACAGATTGAGAACATGCTTCGGAAAATGGAGGTATTGCAACTTATGTTGTACATTAGAATCAAAGGAGGAAGGTTACATGAAATCATTTGGTTATAGATTAAGATGGTGGGAGAAAACAAAGTGGGGAAATCTGGGATTGGAAAAAGTAAAATGGAGAGATACACACTTCTTTTACATTGGTGGGTACAGGATAGTTAATAGCATTTTACAGCACATGGAGATGATATTTGGGGAACAAGATAACAATGAGGGACTTTGTAGTTTCCTGCTCTTGTGTGGTGGGTTGTGTCCCCCTGGGGGATCCAGAAAAAGAGATTACTCTGACATGCCAAGGGTATGTTATCTTAGATGCAAAAAGACAACAGATATGCTCACTTAAAGTAAAGACTGACCTTTGTCAAAGATTGACCTTTGTCGAGGAAGCTACAGGCCAAGGATGTGACTATCAGCCGGACTGGCTTTTAGTTAGGAATTTGTATGTTCAGACCATCTTATGTGGTTATTTTCAGTCTCCTGAGTTTGTCAGGTTTAACCCGCGGCCCCTTTTCCATTCTCAATAGAAAGAAGTAAATGAATTTGGTAAAAAAATTTAAGGGTTGGTCAGCCCTAATTAGCAACATCTCACAGAAATGAAGAGTGAAGGGAGGAAGATTACTAGGTAAATTTAAAAACAGCATTCAAAGATGCTCCTTTCCCTTCATTTAGTCAGACCCTGCATGTTGTTTACAGTATCTGTTTTAAGGAAAAATCACAAAGAAATACAATTCTTTGAAACCTAGGAAATAGGAACTTAGAGGCAACTTTTAGTGATTTTTCGATAGGTGCAATGTTTGTTTTCTATTTTAGAGTGATAAACTCATTTTGGTTTGCCTGGGACTTTCCCAGTGTTAACACCAGAAGTCTCACATCCTAAAAGTCCCTTAAGCCCCAGGCAAACCAGGCTGGTTGGTCAGCCTCTATTTTATATGGTAAATATTGTACTGATGGCACTCATGCCTGTGCATGTCTTATTCCCTTTGCTCTCAGCCCATCTGATGAGGGGCTACATTCCTGGAATGATAGCATGTGGGCATCTGATGCAGATTCCCAAACAAAATGGACAATGTGACTGAGGCCTATTGGAAGAGATTTCAAAAGTGATAAAAGAAATAAGAAATAGGAGTAAGATGAGATGTTAATTATTCAGATAGCTCCTGGGATTTTTTTTTTTTTCTGCAACCTGCAATTTCTCACAAATTCTTGACTTTGCTGACATTGTTATTCTTTAGGATAAAGGAAGCAATAAAGGAAACTACTGTAGGAGAGAAGTGGTTGTGAGAATGGATGTGTCAAGAACTTAAGGAGGAAGTGACTGTTTCATCGTAGAGCATGTGAAAGGGCTAGAACATGATGGCAGAGACCCGTGATCTCCCTACACCCAATAACAGATTTCAACCTTTTAGAGGGTCAATTGTGATGAGTCCATGACTGGAAGAGGTAAAAAGGAATTCAGGTCAGGGGAAGTAGTAGATATTTTGAAAAAGAAATTCATACTTTAGAAACAAAAAGTGCTTCTAGAGGGGAAATGGGGGAAAGCATCTGTTGATGCAGACGTGACTTTTTCACTTTAAGAAGCTCATTCTTGAGTTTTTCCAACTTACGGCAGGAAGTATATTTGGAGTTTCCCTCCTCCCAGTGGGCAATGTCTCGTGTGGACTGTGCAGTGGATAGTTAATTAGCTAATGTGCTTCTGTCTAGGGTGCCGTCTGAAGCATTACATCTGCCATGCAGATCTAGTCCCACTGTTTTGGCTTTTTAAATGTAACATTTCTACTTTCTTTTGGGCCATATCCTCATTCTTGCCTTGGGGTACCAGATCTATGTCCTAAATCCCATACACATACTAGGCGTCTGCTTGAAAGGGTCATTCTAAATCATGATCTCATCAGCCTACTCTCAAGGTTCAGGAGTGAACCTTTGTCCTGGGACTAAGACCACACCTCTTTTTAGCCTTATATCACCATTATCTGGAAGTTTTACTCCCTGAGACTAAGACCTTGCCTCCCTTCCTTGGTCGTTTACCCCCATCATCAGGAGTGAAGAGAGAGCTCAATTTGGCTTTGAGGATTCAGCTGCTAAGCAAAACCCCAGGCTTAGAAATTCTTTAATACTGACACCAGCTCCAATTAAGCATGACTTTGACATAACCCTTAGGATATTCAATATTGGGTTACTAGTTGCTTTCATTCAAGGGCCGACCTTAATGCTGGGCCAGGTCTCCTATCACAGGACTAGTTTCCTCTCTTTTCTACTGAGTCTGAGTTCACGGAATACCTCATGGCTAAGCTCACTCCAGTAATGACAGCTGGGGCTTACAAAATGCAAAGGACAATGGTCAGATATGTGGCTACAAAACAAGGGAAGAAGAGGACAGCTGCTGGGGCATATGGTGCAATATTAACAGATGACAGAGAGAAAGCAGGAATGCTCAATTCCATGTATACTTCTGGCTTCCCTATTAAGTAGAATCATTGTCAAATGTGGTTAAGAGAGAATTGATGCCTAGGATAGATGATGAGTAATAAAAGGGCACCTAAGTATATAAAAGAATATTGTCATAGGTTCAGGTAAATTACTCCAGGATATGGACAGACTTTTCAAGAGGGATTGTTTAATCTTAACGGATAATCTTTGAAGACTCTGAGGAAAACGGGGCATAGTCAATCATACATTTCCAAAAGGGGAAAATACAGATTTCAAAAGCTAAAAACATGTAAACTTAAAATCTTTCCACAAAAAAAATTGAGAATATGTTTGTAACCAGATGGGTTTCAGTGCTTAGGAAAGAATGTGTTAATATAATCCAAGGGCAATAAATAGCAAGTAAGTCATCAGAAACCAAGGCCTCTCTCTCTCTCTCTCTCTCTCTCTCTCTCTCTCTCTCTCTCTCTCTCTCTCTCCATATCTCTCCTTCCCTCCCTCGCTCCAAAGAACAGCTGCTGCTTCCTCTGCTCTTCCTGCATGATACATCATAGCTATCACCAAATGTGGGTGTCCTCAGATTCTGAGTCCTCAGATTCTTATTACATATTCTAGAAACACAAACTTTATGGCCCATTGATAAAACACCCACATTTGACCCACAAGAGGGATCAAAATGGAGCACCCATATTCTTATTTGTTTGGAATGAAACTGTGCAGTGGGACTAAGACCACACCTCCCCTAAACCTTCTATTCTCACCGTTTGGAATCAACAAGATGCTCACTCACTGGGGCTAAGACCCAGCCTCCCCAAACCTTCTATCCCTTATCACTGAGGTGAAAAAGGAGTTCCTGAAATCCCCCTCTTCCTACCACCGAACACTCACAGACTTGCCACTGGTCCCTCAAATACACGAGAGCAATCTTATCGTGCCACTGTCCTTGCTTATGCAAGTCACTTCAAGAACCTTTAGGCTCATAGGCGACCCTCGTCTTCTCCATTATAATGCCCCGAAGACCCTGAGCATCCCCTAATCTGTCCTCATCCCCCAGGCTTCCTCATGCCTTGAAAGCCTTCACAGTGCCCTCTGGATTTCATGGTCTACCGTCAGTAACATCTCTTATACCTTTTACCTGTTTATTAAATGTACTTTTCACCATTTTGTTTTAATGGAAACCTTGCTGTCGCCTGAGGATGCTGCTTCTCCTGTAGCCTTCTCAAGTAATGGCGGTTTTTCTCCTACTATCTGCTTACTTCTTGGCCTGAGGATGTTGGAGAAGTATTCTTTTTGCCCATTGCTGTTTTCAGACAATTCCCCCCTGCCACTTCCTCTTTCTTTTCCATTTTGAACCTATGATCATCAAACCATATTACCCACTAACTCTCATCCACTGAGTTTAGATCATGGGGTGATTTCCCAAATTTCTTTGATTTTAGACTCTGATCCACTATCACCCTCTCTAATATGATTCTTATCTTATGTCTGAGTGATTAAAACACACACACACACACACACACACACACACACACACACACACATATATATGTGTTTGCGTAGTTAATTATTTCAACTTCCTGACATTTTAGATTCTTTGACTTTATCTCTTCCAAACATCTTACCTTCCTTTCTACCTCAGCCACTCCTTCCTGTCGTCATACTCTAGTCCTTGTCTTTACTGATGACTGTAAATATTTCGTGCTTCTCACTCTTACCACCATCTCAAAAAATTTCCACTTCACTCCCTCCAGTAGCCCAACTCCAGAGGGTTTTTAAACCCCGCTGCCCAGACATACACTCCCATGTCTTGAGCATACTGCCTTTTGACGTTCCTTCAGTCCCTGGATGTCTTCTCTCTCTCCTCCTTGTCAAGGTAAAATTGTACATTCAATTATTTTAACCACTTCTTTAAATACATCCTCATTTCTTTTGCCTCTTTTGCTTCCTTATACTCAATTGGTTAAAAAAAAAATACAACCCGGCTTAATTCCATCTTTTTGATTACGCCAAACTTATACCAATGCAGCTGAACCTGGCTAGAGGTTCACAATCACATTGGTTAGACTCATTATAAATTCATAATTGGGTATCTCCACTGGGCCTGTAATGCTGTCAGGCAATCCTAAATTCCTTATCCATTTATTTTCCTGCTCTCCTAGATGATTATTTTACAGTTTCTTTCTCCTTAAAGCTCAAAAATCTCCCCTCCCCACCCCACTTTTAGTTTAAGCTGAAGACCTTGCTTTTGGCTTTACTGAAAAAATGAAAGCAATCCGAAGAGAACTGCCATAGATTTCACCACTACCTTCTACCCACTTAACCAACACCTGAACTCATTTATTCTCTTCCCTTTGCCTAGCTAAAGCTCTTCTCTCCGCTTGGGTACCAAATTACATATCCTCTTGCTCCAGCATTATTTCAGTAATTCCTCTCTTCCCTACATCATTGATCATTCCCATTTGTTATTTCTCAATTCTGAAAATTCTCTTCTTGATGACACATACACCAACATTTTATGCCCCATTTCTTTGCTCCTCTTTGGAGCAAATTTCCTCTAATATTGTTTGAACTGGTTGTCCCAATTCCTTTTCTTACATTCCTTCAAACAACTTCTAGTTGGGTTTTCAGCTTCATGACATCATTGAAACCACTCTTGTCAAGGTAAACATTACTTCCACATGGCTAGATCTAGTGGTCAATTCTTAGGCCCTGTTCTACCTGATCTAATAGAATCATTTGGCTTAGTTGAAAGCTCCCTCTTCTATCTAAGCCTTTGTTCATTTGGCTCCCAAACTCCAGACTTGTATTTCTAACCTGTTGAAAACTGAACTTCTGATCTTCCCACCACCATCCCAAATCTCCTCCATATCCTGCCTTATCACAGTTGATGGCAGCAACTCTAATTGCCCAGTGTCTCAGGCCAAAAACCTTAGCATGACTGCTCTCTTTTTTTCATTACCACATGGAAGCCATCAGCAAATACTGTTCACTTTACCATTAAAATAAATACCGAATCTGACAATTCTCGCTATCACCATTTCTCACTTCTAGGGTGCTGGTCCAAGTCACTATCTCTTAGGTTACCACAATTACATCCTAACAGATCTTACGTTTCTATTTTATACATAGCAGCCAAAATTATTCTCTTAAAGTGTAAATGAGATCATGCCACTCTTCTGTTCACAACCAATCAATAGCTTTTCCTTTCATTCAACGTATGAATTAAAATCCTTTTGATGACCCACATTACATTTTTTTTAATTAAAGTTTATTGGGGTGACAATGGTTAGTAAAGTTACATAGGTTTCAAGTGTACAATTCTGTAATACATCATCTATATATCACATTGTTTGTTCATCACCCAGAGTCAGTTCTCCTTCCATTACCATATATTTGATACCGTTCACCCTCATCTACCACCCCTCCCCCACATTATATTTTTGATCTTATCTCCTAGTCTTTGCCTCAAATCATTCACTCTGCTACAGCCACATTGATTTTCTTTTTACTTAAATATGCCATGTGCCCCATGCCTTAGTATTTTTCACTGGTTGTTTTCTCTGCAGACATGCCTCTTTCCTAAAATTTACATGGCTCATTTCCCTCACGTCTCCCAAGTCTCTGCTCATATATGACCTTCTCAATGAAGAGCTAGTCAGTATATTTAAAATTTCACTCCTCACTTCCAATATCCTTTATCTCACTCTACTTTTCATTTTTTTCTGTAGGATTTATCATCTTCTATTATTATATGTAATTTACTTATGTATTGTATTTAATATATATTCTCTCCCTCCCTCCATAATCTAAGTTCTACAAAGGCAGGCAGGAATCTTTGTTTATCTTGATCACCGATATATTGCAAGGGCCTAGAACCCTTGTTCCTGGTACATAGTAGGTGCTCAGTAAATGTTTGTTGAATACTTGAATGAATTGGTTGAAGAAATGAATGAATCCTGGTTTCTAGATGTATTCTTACTTGGTTAGGTCCCCTCTTTATTCTAAAGAGCCAAAGTCAGGGGGATGAAGTCACATGTAAGTAAATAGTACTACTCCCTTCAGAGATGAAATAGGGTAGATTCTCTAAAAAATAGTGTTTCTCTAAGACAGTAGAATGGGGGTAGAAAGGAAATAATGAGCATGTCTGTAAAGGTGTGGTCATATAAGTGTTGAATAACCAGTAGGTTCAGGGGCTTGGGGAAGACTGGATTAGACATTAAACTGGATGAGGCTGAGATTCCTTTCAAATTTAACATTCTAAGATACTTGTCCCAGGAGTGTTGATTCCTGCATGAAGTTTCTAATGGTGTTTAGCAAAATTCTCCTCTTGGTTCGTATCCACTTAATAGTTGTATCCTCAATTTTGGAGACTTAGAAGTTAGTAAGTTTATCAGAAAGCATGCAAAGTGATAGGTAATATACAAAATTGTGGACTCTGGGATTCAAGAACATCTCAGTGGACTCCAATAATGGAGCAAAACATTTTAAGAGCGGCATTGACAAATAGCAAAATCTTGAGGATACCAGAAATTATTTTTCAAACTACATTTATTAAATGCTGACAGTGTTCCCAACCTTGTCCTTGGTGCTGGGGATATATTAGTGAACAAACTCAGCCAAATCCATGATATCTGGAGTTATCAAAGGAAGTGGGGATAATTTACTTTAAAAAAACCCCTCATGTATATACATATATATTATTTTATAGATTTATATTTTATTTAATCTATAATAAAACAGATGTTTGGTTATTGTACAAATTTTTAGAAGTAGAGGAAATTGGAAAGAAGTGAAAAAAAGTTTGCCCGTAATTCCCCTATTTGTGAATAACCATATGTTTTTGCATACTGCTTTTACTCTGTGCAGGTTTTCAGGAATCCAAAAATTACGGAGGTGTGCATGAGTGGTTTGTGTGGGACAGACCTGAAGTGAGGTTCATTCCTTTCATCCATAGTTCACTGGTCAGAACCCAGTCATATGGCCCACAGTACTCCAGAGGACATTGGGAAATGTGGCTTAGCTTTGTCTCATAAGAAAAGAAAATGGTATTTTCTACTATAATTACGAGGTCTGACAATTAAGTTCGTGAACTTGTTACAACGATGTTGCTAACCTTTTTTTGATCTCAAGGGATTATTTGTTATGAATTTGTACCAACTGGATAAACAGTTAACCAAGTTTACTATTTGAAAGTGCTGAAAAGGCTGTGTGAAAAAGTTAGACGACCTGAAGTTTTCGTCAACAATTCATGGCTCTTACATCACGGCAATGCACCAGCTCACATGGCACTGTCTGTGAGGGAGTTTTAGCCAGTAAACAAATAACTCTATTGGAACACCCTCCCCACTCACCTGATCTGGCCCCCAATGATTTCTTTCTTTACCCAAAGATAAAGGAAATATTGAAAGGAAGACATTTTGATGACATTCAGGACATCAAGGGTAATACGACAAGAGCTCTGATGGCCATTCCTGAAAAAGAGTTCCAAATCTGCTTTGAATGGTGGACTCGGCACTGGCATCAGTGCATAGTTTCCCAAGGGGAGTACTTTGAAGGTGACCGTAGTGATATCCAGCAATGAGGTATGTAGCACTTTTTCTAGGATGAGTTTGTGAACTTTATTGTCAGACCTCTCAGATGGCCATTTGTTCAGTCCTGGGCACTTTAGTTGGTTTTATTTTGGTCATGATTCAGTGTATATGTTATTAGAAGTATCATTCTTTATTTAAAATTTTGGGATCAAAACTAGTTTAGTTTACATCTCTCTTTTTTATAGTTGCCATTTTTTCTTCATAGCTTTTGCACTGAATTTTGTTTGGGCAATTTTTTGGCTCCTGGCTTACTTAACTCAGTACTTACCTTCCTCATTTTCTTCACATGATCCTGGTTTTGATTTTTTGATTTTTTTTAACTGTGTTTAACTGGAATGTGGCACTGCTCTCTCGGCATTTGTGATTGCTTTGATATCAGAGGAGAAAGGTAGAAATCTGCCCTTCTCTAGAAAAGGCGCAAATGTCTGCCTTTCAGTCTCATTCATCATGTTTCTCTGCTTCTTGAATTGTTCTGTACAAGTGCAAGTCTTCTCTCACAAACATTTCCAAATCATTACATGCAAAAAGCAACAACTTTATTCTTCCCTACACCCCTGTTTTCATCATGAGCTTTCCATGTACTGATCTCTGATCCTTTTCAGTCTCTCTGAGACAAGCTTGTTTCACTAGATCCCTTTAGCCTTCATAAAGGGGATGACAAGATCTCCTTGCTGAATTTGGTTCCTTTAAAACTTCATGACACGTTGGGGATTTCTGAAAGCTTACAAAATATCATTTAATGGAAAGTAACCAAAGCACCCCAACTCAAAGATAAAGTTTTAAAAAATTCTGTCCAATGATGGCTATAAGACACCGTTCTTGCTTCTAAAATAGTTTGGCAGGTTAATAACCTAATAGATTGTTTTCACTAAAGTAGTGATAATTGGGTATTTGGCCTGTAATTCTTTAGAAAAAAAATTCAGTGTATATCTGTGTGGTATATATATCTGCATTTGTGTTCATTTTAATCCATACACCAGAGATAGTTGCAGGATTGCATTCTCCGGAAGTGGTTAGCCAGTATTTGATCAAAAGCCCATACTCTAGAGATGGCAACTTTGAGTATTTTACCTATGTTGATTTCTGATCAATGCTACAGGCTTTATTAATGAGTATATTAAAGTTGAGAAATGGATTTTCAATGGTGAAATTGGTGGTCAAGATATAGGGATTGTCTAGAAGACATTCCCCACCCTTCCACGAACAGAACAAGGCTGAAATTCAGCTAGAACACAGTGCTATGCCTGTACTAGTTAGCAGCCATTCTGATTGCGTAATACGTGCTATTTTTGATATTAAATATTTTGAGCATTGCTTCTTGGAACAAGATATAAGGATGAGAGAACCCAGCAGTCTGTACCTTTAGGAATGGCAGCAGGGTGCTCCATTTGGCTATAGGGTTATACAGTGCTCAGTCCTGAAAAGGGCCCTGGGTGTATCTTCAGTCACTAATTGGAAGGGTTCTTGGTTGTTTGACTATACTTGAGGATTAGTTGAGTCCTGGTGTTTAAATTTTGGCACATTTGGCTTGGGTAAGCCTTTCTGGCAAGGTACTATCAAACCTTCTAAAAATACAGAGAGCTGGGATTTCATCAAGTTTAAAAAAATACACAATTGTCTTGTAATTGCATGCTAAAAGTGGTAAGATTCTGTCAGACATTTGTCTTCTTTTTTACCTTGTTTCAAGGTTGTAGGGAGATATAGAACTGTCTCCTACCTCTAATGAGCATCTCTTAACCTACACTCTATGAACACTTTGTATTGGTAGAATTCCAGGTCTTGGACATAAAAATGAATTACATATTTATCTCCACTAATTCTAACTGGAATGTGGAATTTCCTTCAATTATGAGGATAGGCAACTCACCCTTACTAACTTTCATTTGTCACTATAGAAATCACATTTGTTTTCATGACATATTACTAATGTTGCAATTATCTTGACATGCCATTTGAGCTCATCATTACTTTGAAATTATAGTAGTAGTAGACCCACTAGTAGGTCTATTTTTAATTTATCACTAGAGAAATCTATGTATTTTTATGGCACATATATTTAGAAATATTTCAACAACTCTATTTCAACGTATTTATTTTCTTTTTAATCCCTATGCATTTTATTTTATGCATTTAAAATGTTATTCTGAGAAGACACAAAAATGATTAAGAACATCTGCTTTTTAGAGGCAATTGATATTTATACACACACACACAAAAGCCTACTAGTTGTTCATGACTAAATTGGCTTAGGTTAGCTCCCAACAGTGGATGATCCACAAAGTGGACAGGTGGTACAAGAGTAAGACGGACGGAAAAAATGTGGTCATGAATTAGAGCCAAGATTCTTTACCCAGATTGGGTGATTCTAAGCTGCGTTAGAAACATGGCAAGATTCTAAAGTCAGAGGAAGTATCTCCGGAGGCAGGACATACCTGTGTGTCTGGGAAGTTGGGCAAGACCTGGAGAGGAAGAAGATGGCATTTGTCTAGTTTCTTTTCCTGCCATGCAATCTTGTTTCCACATCTCCCTTTGATTTTTTTTTCATGATAATTTTAAACACCATTATGTAAATGTATTAATTTAGAATTATTGAGAAGGTGTCACTTTTGAAAATGTGCTTAGAGGGAGCAAGTATAACCCTTGTCAGTCCACCCTCTGTCTATTCCACTTCTGGGCTGGATATTCTGGGAAATAAATAAAGAACATGGTACTATAGAAAATGACTTTCAAAATGTGTTCTACTTTAGAGAATGATTTTTCATGTGCTTAAAAAACTAATTCATCTTGATGAACACTTGTATAGTATTCATCATTGTAAAAACTAGGTAAGAAGCTAGTTAGGTATTTGGGGATAATAATAAAAGCTGAAAGAAAATTCCTTTCCTTTGTTGTACAATTATATATATAGTCCAGTGACTTTCAAGATTGTTTTGGGAAACTTTTGACCTACATTCAGAAATAAATTTCACACCCTGATCTAGTGTACACACAGACACACACACTCACAATTGAAACAAAAGCGTAAAGAATCAATACTTACCCTTACTACATTTCCATTCCATTCCATTCCATTCCATTCCATTGTATTCCATTCCATTGTATTCCATTCCATTGTATTCCATTCCATTCCATTCCATTGTATTCCATTCCATTCCATTCCATTCCATTCCATTCCATTCCATTGTATTCCATTCCATTCCATTCCATTCCATTCCATTCCATTCCATTCCATTCCATTCCATTCCATTCCATTCCATTCCATTCCATTCCATTCCATTCCATTCCATTCCATTCCATTCCATTCCATTCCATTCCGTTCCTTTTTTTTTTTAATTTAAGAAAAAAAATGTTGGCCTTAACCCACTAACTCGATATTACAACTCATTAATATGTCAATATCTGAAGTTTGAGAAAATATTGTCCTAGGCGAGCTTGGTGTTTATGATTTCTAACAGTTTGGAAATGAAACATTACATTTTGTCCTGCCTTCTCTGTAGAACTTATTGTGAAACAAAACTGAGAGAGGAAGTTAGCTAAAGCACCACATATTAAGCACTTACTATGTCTAATAACATTATGATATATTTATTTTATCACTTTTACTCTTCTGAACAATCTCGAGGAGTAGAAAAATCTAAACTTCATAGTGGCTGAAATTTTTATCTTTTTCACTCTGTATCGCTAGCACCTAAAAGAATGACTGCTACAGAGTAGGTGCTCTATAACTACATGTTAATCTTATTATCTCAATTTTACAGATAAGAAAACTGAAGCTCAGAGGGATTTGTGACTTGCTCAATGTCTCAGGGATTATAAATATCTTTCTCATTCCCCAGCCATGGGGTGTGTGAGAAGAGACAGTCAGAG
This sequence comes from Rhinolophus sinicus, assembly GCF_036562045.2. Taxonomy (NCBI): domain Eukaryota; kingdom Metazoa; phylum Chordata; class Mammalia; order Chiroptera; family Rhinolophidae; genus Rhinolophus; species Rhinolophus sinicus. Next base: position 24,856,637 of record NC_133759.1, read on the forward strand.
AACCTGTTAATTTGGCCTTATGTAAATAGACTGGTATTGTGTGCTAGCTAGTTTGGTGTAGTGGTTTAACACCCTGTTTTAAATAAGATCTGGTCCTGAAGGCTAGGGCTATGTTTTTATAGTCTTGATTATTCATTCATCCTGAGGTAGTCAGGACCAAGCTCATATGAATATTTTGGTCATAAATCATACATTTGACTAGAAATTTTTCCTCATCACCACCCAAAACAAATACAACTAGCCACTCAGCCAACTGGGTTCTGCTAGTAACAATCTGCTGACTTTGCTGGAACTGTAGATGCCATTGGGTAAACACAATCTGAATCACCCAAGAGTTAAGTGCGTCCACTTGAAGACTGGGCACACCCTCATGCCTCTTCTACAAGTTCTAACCTGATGTCATGAAGCCCTGGGATAAGGTCATTGTTTATTATTTATGAAGGCAGAGACCTTCTCTAAATTTAGACCAAAGCTTTACAAATAAAATCATTCTGGCTAAGAGAAACACTGAGCCAAATGAACAGTGTCTTCTTTCTCCCATCTCTCAAAAAACTCTGGCAATAGGCTTTCTCCAACAGGGGTGGCACAGCTGTTGTCTGGGGTGGAGCTATTGCCCCATTGCCTAACAATGGGCAGCTCACCCCCACCCCCATCCCCAGCAACTGGGGATCCAACGAGAACCAGACATTTAACAACTAATCATGGATTTCCAGGAAGGAGACAAAGCTGCTTAGCAACTCCCCACACAGAATTGCCTTTAACCATGTGAAAAGAATTTGATTAATGGATTCAGAGAGTTTGGTGGTAACCATTGACATCCAAGCATAGTAAATACATTTATAGGAATGTGAGGCGGTCAAGTTGTTTCAGCCTGAGACTGGGGTTGAGCCACAGAGAAGGATACTCAAAGCATAGTGACTGGTGTCCTATGCCTTTAAATGTAGATTCCCAATGACTTTTAATTTAGCTGTGGTCAGACTCAATGAGTCTGGAAAACAAGTTGCGATGTACAATGTTGGATGTCTAGGCCATTAAAACCAGAATGTTTGTGTTCATTGGTCAATGTATCTTGTTCTTAGTGATAAGCTCTTTGGAAAAAAATAATTAAAGTCTGACGAATGCAAAACCCACGTAAAAGGAATTGAGTCTTCCTAAAGACACATTTTCATTGCATTTTGTTGAACTATTGAGTCATTCTTTTCCATTGCAGGGTCATACGTGTGTTAGAGATCAGAGGCTTCCAGTGGACTTGCCCGGTCTTTTCTGACTACAGTAAGGATTTGTCTGGTTTAGTAGAAAGAATGCCTCAAGAGATACTTAGCATTCACATTGACTTAGCTTCTAAGCCATCCCATTTGGTCTGCTTCCAAGCACTGCTTCTGGACTTTCTAAACCTTATTATTTTTTGGGGTACCACCTAGATTATTGGGCCACTGTCCAAATTGATGCTTTCTCTTACTCTTGTCTCCCATAAACAACCCCAAAGCACTTCATAGAAAACCTCTTATTTGATTTCCCATAATTGGACTTTTACCAATAGGGCCTATTTTGGGATGGTTTGGGCTTGGACATGGGTCTCAGAAATCTCTTAGCATTTTCTGCAACAATGCTGCAGGCATAGTGATAAATAGAGAGAAACTAAAATTTCTCAAACATCTACCATGTGTCAGACTGTACTGGAGGCTCCTGGACAATTGACTAAAAGAACAAATTGGTCAAAAATAAATATTTCTAATCATAGCAGTTTGTCACATATTGGTGATTTTGTGCATTATGGTGATAGTATTGCCAACTTTAAAATGACCTTACATATTTATATCTATTTATCAGAGATCTTCTGGGGTTTTGAACTATTTTTATGAACCCTGGGATAGTTACAAGAATGTACAGTATTTCTGTTTATTTCTCACATATTTGGAGTTAGCTTATTTATTTTTGGCCAATTAGGCCTGCTTAGCTTGTTTGCAATCTTTCATGAATTTAAGTTTTGTCTCCAGCTCTGAGTTTTCCAGAAGCAAACTCCCTCAAAATGGGTATTTCCAACCACTAGTTCATATATTGATAAATTTTGTATGTGCTAGTACAGTTTTACAATTTAAAATTATCATTTTGGAGAGGTATTCCTCCCTTTTCTCTGTTATTTTGCTTTTTAAAATTGAAAGTACATTTTTACCTCTTAATGCCAACTTTAGATAAATTTTTGCCGTTTCGATTGTATATTCCTCTTATATATAACACCTTTAATAAAGAAAGCTTTATAGAAAAAGCAGGTTTGAAGGAATAACAAAGTTTGGTTGGATATACCTGAAAAACTTTAGGTTTTTAGTGTTATTTTAACACTGGAACACGAAGGAAAATGGTAAGAAATATTTGTCTACATAATATCTCATAGATTAAGTATTTCAATACTGATAGGCATTGTTGAGCATTTTATCTTAAGTATACTATGTTCGTCCATTTGGGTTACTTTAACAGAATGCCATAGACTAGGTGGCTTATAAACAACAGAAATTTGTTTCTCACAGTTCTGAATGCTACGAAGTCCAAGATCAAGGTGCTGGCAGATTTGATGTCTAATCACCTCCCAAATGCCCCACATTAAAACACTATTACATTGGGTGTTAGGATTTAACATATGAATTTGGAGGAGGGTGGGCACAAATATTCAGTCTATAGCGTACACTAATACTGTCTTTTAAAAGGTATTACTGATTTTGTTTGAGCAAGCCTTTGTATAGACAAAGTTGCCATCACCAAATTATCATTGCAAGTTTAAACTTAAAAAAACAAAAACAAAAAAGCCCCAAACAAACCCTGATTATCTCTATGCTAGCTGTTTTACATGCTTTATCTCACAACGACCAATTATAGTAGGAATTACTGTGTCCCTTTATAGGTAAGAAAACTAAGACTCAGAGAGGTCAGGTAACTTCAAAAGTCTCTGACTCAAAACAAGATTTAAAGCAAGAGTGAGACTGAGTTCATCTGAATTCAAACACTATTTTTCAAATCTCTTAAAAAGCATAACAGCCTTCTTCATTTCAACTGGTTTTCACAATAATAATTGTCAATGATTCCATTTAGATGGATCATATGTAGTTGCTACCTAAATAATTACAGGCTATTTCAGGGAGCCCATAGGTTGCAGATGCTCTCAGTGTCTCATTCCTATTCCCTTGGCACTTACAATGCCCAGGCACACCAGCTAGCTTCTCATTACTGGCATATGTATATTTTTATAGGCAACAGGTGCTGGAAATTAATGCCCTCCCCTCCCTCAGTCAATGGCTGGCAGGCGTTGGTGGATAAATATACCAGTTCCCTCACCCCTGGGTAGAATAACTCTGAGATGAATGTTTTATCCTGTCTCTCAGAGTTCCCTGTAGTATTAAAGTTCAGTTGCCCACAGTAGTAATTTTCATGATAGCACATTCTTTATTGGCTGCAATAGACCAAATGTTTGTATGTATCTCCAACCCCCAATTCACATGTTGAAACCCAACGCCCAATGTATTGCTATTGGGAGGTGGGGTCTTTGGAAGGTGCTTAGGTCATGAAGGTGGGGTCCTTATGAATGGAATTAGTGCACTTATAAAAGAGACCACACAGAGCTCCTTCACCCCTTGGCCATGTGAGTTAGAGCTGGAAGGAACCACCTATGAACCAGAAAGTGGGCCTTCACTACACCTAATCTGCTAGTGTCTTGATCATGAACTTCCTAACCTCTAAGACTACCAGAAATAAATATTTGTTGTTTATAAGCCACCCTACATGGTCTGCTGCAAGCACCCATTGCAGTAGGTTGCTGTGAGAATTAAATAAGGTTATACACAGACAGCATCCCTAATTTTATAAATTCTAAGAGCTAGCATTAATGGGGATTTTATTAGTTACTAACAGGTTTGACTCCTGGAGAGAGGCATTCATGGGACAATAAGTTAGGGAAGACCAGTGCCCTGAAATGTTACACTGGGTAGATTTTAAAGACTGTATTGCAATTTTAGCCATCACTTAAAATATGTGGGTTCCTTGACCCCATTTATATCTACTCTACTCTCCTAAACTTCAACAGACATTTAGCAATCCTGGTATCAAATTCAAGAATAAAGCAAATGTCAGTAAGTTCATTTAAAGGGGAGAGTGAACTAGTTGTATTTACATGTACATGATGAGGAAAGAGAGGAAGCTGCATTCTAGCTGAGAGTGTCATAAATCAAGAACTTGGGTGAGAAAAGTACACACAGATTAATTTGTACAATCCTGTCAGCAATGCTACTTTTAAAATAGCACTTGTAAGTTTTCTGTGAAACAAAAGTGAAACAACAGGAACTCCTCCAGCCTCAGGCTTGTAAAACCACCAGTAAGTGAATCCAATAAACAGATGCACATTCCTACCTTGAACCACACCTCCTCCCCCACACTTTCCATGAATCCTGTGTACCAGCAATCACAAAAATATTCAAACTTGGTTTTCAAAGTCAAGGCCTCAACCCACTCTCACCACAGCTACAATCTCTTATCACCTCTCCTTTGGCCATGTCCCAATACACTAGCTCTCCTTCCCAGCTTTGCATGCTTCGCACATCAGAGCAGGACTTGTCTTCAGCAGTCATTCATAGAGGATATTGAATAAGATGGCGTCTTGTGTCACAGCATTAGTGACCTTCATCCATATCTGGATCCATTCTTGAGCTTTCGGTAGGAGAGTAATTCAACCAGCTACGAATCCCTACAGTGGAGTCATTTGTTCATTCAGTAAATATTTTGAATTCTATTTTCTTGCCAAGCCCTGTGCTAGGCACCAAGGATATAGCAGGGCACAAGTCCCAGCCCTTTCCCTGAAGGGTAGTCTCGTAGGGAGACAAACAGGTAAACAGGAATACAGGGCATCATGGGATCACATAGGACAAAGCAGGGCGGGGCATAGTCGTGAAAGGCTTCCTGAGAAAGAGAGAATAGGAATTAGTGAGGTGAAGGTGGAGAAGACAGATGTACAAGGAACTGAGGGAAGAGCACATGCAAAGTCCTGTGGGTTAAATTCCTTATTAATTTGCCAACAAGACTGTTAAAAGCGATTAAAGACAGCACTATATCCACGGGTCCTGAATTCTTGCTTGACAAACTGGCCATCAAGCTGCAGGAGTTGCAAAGAAATCCAGCAGTGTGTTTGTGAAACACTGAGACCAGGGTGAGTTCTAGTGGGCCAGCAGAATATATTTGAAATTTGTATTTGAATATCTATAAGAAATATAGACTTTTTTGTAGTTTGCCCCAAATGCTGCCACTTTATAATGTTGTAAAGCAGTGATTTTTTTCTTTTCTTTTTCTTGTTTTTTGGGGTGGGGGGTGGGGATACAGGGGTGATAGGGAGACACCAGGGGAACATTTCTACTAGGAAGACCTAATAAGGCAAGTCATCTGGCTTCTAAGCAGACCAAAGCCCTGGGAAACAAAGATTTAGAAATACTACAAAGCAGTAAAGGGAAGGAGGCAGGCAGAACAAGCCCAGCCTCAGGCCGATGGACCCTGGCAGACCCTGGCCTCCAGCACCATGGGAAAGAGGAAGGAAACAGAGAAAAACAAAGACAAGAACTCAGGAACAGTGCAGGAACCCAGTCACCAGAACTGGGTCCTAGGATCAGAGGGGAATCAAAGCAAAGCCCTCTGGACGTGATGTTTTTGGTCCGGTGGCCTTTAAATTCCTTCTATATAGAACTTAACTTTGAGGAGTGCTCGGGGCAAAGCTTGCTTTGTAGGAAGGAATCCAGTTATACTAGATTGAAGATTAGATAAACAATGCAGAGATCCAGGCGAGTCAACATGATCTACCCATCTGGAGCCTTAAACAAAGCGTAGTCTGAATTCAGTTTGATGTGCCCAGTTCTGAGTGTACCAGTAGTGACTCTTAGTCATTTCTACATTCCTTTCTTAGTTGCATCAGACATTTCTCATCCACCACCTCACATTCTCTCTACTTACCTGTCTCTGGGGTCCTTGGCCATTTGTTTTCCTTAGCTGCTATGGCAACTAGTTTTACATGGGCACAACCCAACAGTGCCCTGCTTCCTGCCCCTGCTGAGTGTACTTGCCTGCTGCTCTGGGCTTTCCCCATGGTCTGTGACGTGAGAGGCTGTGGGACCTGAACTGGCATCACGTTATATACAACCTGAAAGTGTTGGGGGAGATAATGTTCGGTGAAGAGAACTTTGGTCAAGGTGAGATGGAAGCCAGCTGATAAAATCTTCTTCCTTCTGCCTTCTGAGATGTACTATTAGGTTGGTGCAAAAGTCATTGCAGTTTAAAAGGTTAAAAATAATTGCAAACACCTCAATGACTTTTGCACTAACCTGATAGGTTAAGTGTCTGAAGATTATTGTGTGAGGTGTGGCAAACAATTGTCCTTTTTTCCAAGTAGTGGCCAATTCAGGGGCCTTCTTTCCCTGCCTCATTCCCCCTTTGCCTCATTTGTACTTCTTGGGATTGCACCTTTCATACAGTAGTAGTACATAAGCTTTTGCCTCAGGCTTTGCCAAGATATAATCAGTTTTAGAATTGTGTTGGGGTAGCTGCAGAACCCAATACCAGCCAAGAGCCACAGGTGGCTATAGAGCGCTTGAAATGTGACCCATCCTAATTAAAATGTTAAGGAATGTAACATACACATCAGATTTTAAAGGTGTAATACAAAAAAAAGATTTAAAATGCCTTATTAATAATTTTTTCTATTTATTGCCTTGAGAAATGATACCATTTTAGATATAGTAAGTTAAATAAAATGTAGTATTAAAATTAATTTTACCAGTTCATTTAACATTTTAAAATGTGGCTATAATATTTCTATTGGATAGCACTTGTCTAGAATTTGTGGAATCTACCTGTTACCCCGTTGAAAAGTTTAGAGCCCCATCTTCAGTCTCATATCTTCTTTTATTCTTTTGGCACTTCTCTTTGTTTTCTGTAATTTCTTAAAGGTTACTAATCAGTGATGTTAGCAATAAGTGCTATTTCTGAACCAAGGGAGTGTTTTTATAGGGGTCAAAGGAAGCAATAGCTTGTACAGTTTGTTTATGTGACTATTAACATGACCATCTGTGTTTGTTAATGCTTAATTTTGCGGGATGTTAAATCTGTAATTTGAACTATAAATGAACAAGGGCCTCTATTTGATGCCTTATTAGGCATATTAGGATAAGTGCAATAGGTGTGAAAAAGGCTAACAGTTTCATAGATGTTAATCTTCCAATATATTTTATTACATGTATTATTACATGTATTTTCCATGTTATAATTGAATACAAGGAGTGTAATGCCTAAGGATTAACTATTATGCTTTTTTTTTTGTTATTCACTGCTATAATCAATTACATGTTGTGATTTGGAGGGCTAAATTAAATTTGTTGCAGGATTTGGCCCTGTTCCTTTCTCTGGAATTTCCTTATGGCTTTCTTGCCTGGGGTATTTCATCATCAAATTGTCTTATTAAGCTCTCATGCACATAATCTTACTTTTCATAATCTTACATTGGCTATGCACTATATACAGTATAAGGCAAATAGCTGTGGGTTTTACTCTGTTCTATAAAAAGACAGGGTTCTGGCTTGGAGTCACATTCCTTCTCTTGGAATTTGGTTCTGGCTGGATTGAAATATTGTTAAAAAATAGTTTGGTGAGAAGTTGCTTGAGGGAAAGGAGTTGAGTGAATTCATACTTAAAAGAAATGTGACTTAAGAAGGAGGGAGGAACAGGGGACAAGGAGTCAGCTTTGAGCCGAGCAGGGAATAGAGGAAACAGATTTTAAAGATTTGAAAGGAGCGGTGGTTTTAAAACAACAAACCAAAATTACTTGCTATAGCAACATCCTATCTAAATATAAGCTTTCGATTTTAGTTATACGTCAACAGGATAGCAGAAAATGTTACTTTTATTTTTGGTAATCAATTTATTGTTAAGGAAAGTCCAGAAAACATGCTATTCAAGATTTTAAAATACTGAAGGACGACTATTTATTCCAAGATGATGGTAAAAAAGATCTACAATACTCTCTCAATAGACACAATATTTGAGAGAACCTGAACAGCTAAATTCAAAGGTAAATTTTACATGCCACAGATTTACTAATTTTCCTTCATTTGTAGCCTCTAAATTCTGTTTCCTTTGAAATTTTGTATTTCTTCACAAGTGAAAGAAATTAAGTGTAGAGAAACAACTCTATCAAAAGCTTTATTTTGATGAGAGGAATTAATGAAAAGTTAATTAAATGTGTGCTTGTGCCTGAATTGCTACATTAATATTAACTTCATTCAACAGCACACGAAAGCAGAATGCTGGGACAGTCACAGTAAAACAGGTATTTCAAACTGAAGTCCCTCAACTGTTTAGCAACCTTGGAGGGAGGGGTCTCGAGGTACAGGCAGGGTAGTAACAGAAAGGCAAACCTCTTGCCCCATTCAGATCCCACGGGAATCTTTACCTATGCCAGAGAAGTTCACTTGCAAAGCTGATGTAGGCCCATTCAACAATTAGTGGCGATTGTGACAGCATTCCATGTTTTGTGTCAAACCCCACTGGATCAAGGCCCACTACCACAGTCATATCCAGCCTGGTTTTGTTATGCTAAATAAACATCTTTTAAAAATTACTGTTAACAGCTTTCACTGCTCATAAAACTAAGATTATGTTACTCTGTTAACATTTTATGGCCCAGAGAGGTAGGTTATCACAGGCAGAAAATGTGAAAGAGAATGAACTGTAGCTTAGATTTTTTTTTTTTTTTTTTGCCAACTTAAAGTATAATTTTAACAGCAAACATCATCATGGCAATCACTTTTGAAATTATAAAAATATTGCAGAGATGATACTCATGCTAAGCTTGGAATACAGGACCTAGTTGACCTGGGACTGACAAGTGACGAGGTCTTGTGGCTGTGGTGTGTGGCCAGCAAGGGCTGTATTTTATTCATTGTTATCCTCCCACTCTGGGTATAGCCCTGACACATGGTAAGCCTTCTATAAATAATCTGCAGAATAAACGGAGGGTGGAAGGCTAGAAGTTGTCTTCTGGGGCATGGCCAGCTCAACAGGGAAAGTACTAGATGTGTAATCTGGATGTGAGTTAGTATATGGAGCAGATGAAAGCTGAAGAGGTAATGGGAGACGGGAACACAGGGAGAAAGAAGTTGCGGGGCTTTTCTGGTGTATTCTGAATCTTCAGGATTGCATGTGTGTTTGTTTGAGAGGCACATTAGAAGTGATTCACAGAAGAGATTGATCAAGATATAGGCCCGTCAGAACCAAGCAGATTAAGGAAAACTTTGAGTCATAGCTCTGTTCATGGTAAGCAGAAAACACCTTTTTGAAGACTGCAAAAGGGACCTAAGAAAAATTAAATAAGTATAAAGCTATTGAAAACATTGAAAAAACATGCTAAGTTCATTTATGAAGAAAATATTTAATATGAATTCTTAAAAAGGGAACGAAAAATTAAGATAATAATTGCATTAGCAGTATTTAATGTTTTTTCCTTTTTACTCATAAAATGATGTTTGGACTCTCAAGTGAATATGCTAATTGATATAATGTAGTGTAAGATGCTGATGACAGAGGTGTAGTGAGAGGGCCAAGGAGAGGGAGCGAAGCGAACATCTTTTGTTCCAGGACTTATGATAAACACTTTGCAGGTATCATGCCCTCCAAACCTCACAATATATTACTAACACTGGAGAATGCCTTGTAGAGAAAGTACAAGAAAGCTTTTTGTTTTTTCCTTACAATAATTCTATAAGTAATACATAACTACACGCTTATGACAAATTTCAAACACCAATAAGAATAAGACAGGAATAAGACAGGAAAAAATTTAACTTCAAACCTTGCCACTTTTCCTATTCTTACTCCCCTTTACGTATGTAATTGTTATTAACAATTTGACATGTGGCCTTCCAAGTTTTTGTCTGCATGTCTAGGTATATATTTAACTTTTGAAATATGAAGGTGATTATTGAGTAGCAAAATTCATCAGAACATAAATATAAAATGATTTAATTTTTAAAAAGTCTCCCCCAACTGTGATATTTTTAAACTGCTCTTTTTTGTGGGGTGGTGAGTGGGTTCTTTAATGAAGTCTCAGCCTCTTTCTATAAATTTCTGTTACTTTCAGTTATTAGAATGGTTTCATTTCAATATTTATTTATGATTATATTTGTCTTAAAATTTTAGTCTTAAGTGCAATTCATGGCGGGTCTCCTCCCCACCCCCAGTAAAGGCCAGACCTGTGTGTGGCTCAAGCTGCTGGGTCTGTGTGGGAAGGTGGGTAGGCAGCTTGCTTGCAGCCTTTCCTTGGTTGGCTGTATCTGCTATTCTAGCCCTGTGAGCTCAGAGAGGATGGTCAAAGGATCAGTATGCCCCTAGCAACAGAGGCTTGCCTTCATTTAGCATTGGTGGACATCAGTAGCCCTTTGTCATGTTTGGATACCTCTCCAGCCAAGGAGGGCATCCATTCTTATTCTTTGATAGGGTACACCTTTGCCCCCTGCCATACCTGACTATAGTGGTTCTAAGAAGAGTTCTTCCAGGCTCCATGGCTTGCCAAAACCATCGTTAAGGCTGGCAGACATATGTGGGATCCCATCTTCCATGTCTGTCAGAAATCAAGAACTTGAGAGACTGGGGGGCAGATCTGACTTTCTTTCCACCTGGTACTACCCATCCTCTACTTGCCATCTCTCTCCATGTTTCTTCCCTGTGTAAGAAGCACATTGCTGATCATCTGCTCTGCTGGCCCAGCAGCCATCCAGGTAGGGAATAAAGTGCCAATTTGTTCTTGCAGTTATCCCAGTCTTTACAAGTAATTTTCCTGGAGTCTCATTAGAGATGTCTGCCTTGTCTTGGGGAGGGGAAGCCATTCTCTCTCTCTCTCTCCTGCATAGGGAGTAAGGGATAGACTCTTCCCATGAATTGATATTCTAAGGCTGTAACCTTCTTCCCTCTCAGTTCTTTTTTTTTACAGCGACTCAAGGCAGGTCACATGGTGGTGGTTAATTGTAGGAATGGTTCTCCATTTTTGCTTCTCTCTGTAAGGTCTGTGGGAAAGAAGATAGCCCCAATATTGGCTGCTCTGTGCACATAACACACGGAGTGCTTATTGCCTTCCATCTTCAGTCCTGATCCTTAGCTGAAATTCTGCACCACGAGAAAAATCCAAGTTGATATAATGTTTCCTAACTTTAGACACTAGAAGTTGCTCCCTGTGCTGGTGGTTCTCTGGTTGTCCCTCTGCTCAAGAGCTATTCTCCATTTTTCTCTGTCCTGAATAGCGCACTGGAAAGCTGACTTATGTGGCCTATGTGACTTTGGCTCCCTTGTCCTGTTGCTCATGGGTTGGTTTCAGCTAATGGGAGATACTGGTAGGAATTTGGAGAGTGGTAAAGGAGGAGGGTAGAATATTTATAACTCTGACCCTTCCTCTCAACCCATGCTCTTCTGTGGCCAAAGTGCCTGACTGGCAGCCCCTCTTCCTTAGCTCCACCTATGGCTGTTCCCTCCCTTTGCTCCTTCAGTTTAAGGCTGGTAAAGCTTCCCACTCTTGCTAATCTCGGGGTGCATTACCATCCTGTGTTGGGTCCCTTAACCCTTTGCTATTCCTTTAACCCTCTCTGTGCCTCTGAAAAGAGTCCGCTGATTAAAATAATTTTAGTGAAATTCTTTGAGCGGGCCATGTTGTGACCATGACAAATGTGCTCCCTTTTCCCATTGGTAAAAATATCCCGAGGTCTTCCCTGTCATGAAAATGGCTGCATAATCTAATTGTGAGGAAACATCAGACACCCAAATTGCGGGCCATTCTACAAAATAACTGGCTTATACTCTTCAAGAATATCAAGGTCATGAGAGACAAAGGAAGACCAAGGAACTAAAACTCCAGAGACATGGCAAGTAAATACAATGCCTGGTCCTGGACCAGAAAGAAAAAGGGATTTTAAATTTGGGTGTAAATGGTGTGTGTGTGTGTGTTTGTGTGTGTGTATGTGTGTGTGTGTTTGTCTCTCTCTGTGTGTGTGTAGACAGAAAAAGAGAGAGAGAGGGAGAGAGAGAGAGAGAGAGAGAGAGAGAGAGAGAGAGAGGAGGAGGGGGGAAGGGGAGGGGGAAAGGGAGGATCACAAGAAGAAGAAAGAAGGTGAAGAAGAAGAAAGAAGAGGAGAAGAAGAAGGAAGAAAGAGAAGAAGAAGAAAGCAACTGTGATAAAATGCTTACATTTGGGGAATCTGGGGAAAGTATATGGGAATTCTCTGTACTGTTTTAGAAAGTCTGAAATTATTTCAAAATAAAGTAACTGTACAGTGTACATGACTGCTGTCTTGGTGCGGGTCATCTATTTAGGTTGTGTCCCATTTTTCTCTGATACAGTTTTGCAGGAAACACCCTCGTGCACATATCTTCCTGTACATGTGCCAGTATTTCTGTTAATGAAGTTGAAGAAGCAGAACTATTGACTCCAAGGTCACATGCATTTTCCATTTTGGTAAAATTTCCCAAGTTGCCAAAGACTGTTTAGTAACACCTACAATCTGTTTTCTATTATTGCAAAAATGTGAGGAAGATTTTATAAAAAAAAGTTGTAACCTGTAGAAATGCAGTCTTTCACACTGATCAAATTTAAGTCAAGAGTTAAGTTATTTGCGTGTATGAACTGCTTTCCGACCTCCACCACTGCCCCCGCCCCACCCCCGCCCATTTATCTGACATTTTCAAGGTCCTGCCAGTCTGCATCCTTCCTTTGCTCTGGAGTTCAGAGACCCATCTTCTTTTGGCCTGTCTTTCTGAATTCCATCAGTCAGAAATGCTAGCTAATTTTAGTCAGGAGGGTAAGAAAGTGAAAATACTACTTTCAAAAATTAATTATACCTGATTTTTGTATCAAGAATGACATTGCTTCCTTCCATGAATATATATCACCAAGAATTGACAGTTGTTAAGTTTTTTGAAAGAGCAAGTGATCTGATATCAAGGTTGAATTTGGAAATGTTATAAAATTGCTGTACAGTTTAAAGAACACATTTACACATTTGCTCTTTGAATATAATCACAACATTTAAAGTTGCAAAGAAACTTTAGAAAACCATTTGGCCCACTCTGTCCTTTTGTAGATATGGAAACTGCAGTTTGCAGAGTTTGATATATTGACTGAAATCAAGAGCTGTTAATTGGTAAAACAATGGCTAAGCACTGGATTTCTGACTTTTTAAAGTGCTCTTTCCTGCTCTGCATCTGTACTGTCTTGAATAAGGGTTTCCAGGGTATGCTATGGAACAAATCATGTGATTAGCTCAGCTACAAGTTTGAAGGTAGTGATTCAAGGTTGGATGCTTGGAATAACGAAATTATTTCAAGTACATAATGAAGAAAAATTTGCATAATGTGATCAGTATAAATGATTTACACCAAGCTCCTAACTGGGAAACATAACTGGTAAATGAGGTATTTCTCTTTTGATTGTTGGGAATTGCAGCAAAATTGCCATGAGTATTACAAATGTATTGATATGTAAACCTCAAAAAGTTGTGCCCAAGTGACAATTCTAGCATGCTTCACACACACAATGTCAAATATTACTATATTTGGAAATGACTAGAGTTTCCTAGATAATTTGTGAAGCTGAAACTTGGGTGACTCAGTTCCTAATTCTCTTTATAGTGGCATAATTCAAATCAAGATGGCATCAATTAGCTCTTATAATTGAAATAAACAAGTCTTTGAGTGTTTATGCCATAATGAGGAAAGATAACATATAACACAAGTATCAACACTAACCCTTCTCACCGCTGCTAAACCTTTCACTTTTGCTTTGGAAATGTATTTTTGTACTGTTGGATGTAGGTGTTTGCAGCGTTCTGGAAGCTCAGAAAGTGTCATCTAGAATCCTCAAGTTCGAACACCACTAGATCATATCTGTACCATTTTCAAAACTCTGGTGGGATCAGCTGCAGAGCATATTAAGATTTGAAAAATTTAAATCGGTGTGGGAGAAAATTTTGGAGTAGGGTCAGGCTACCATGTCCACGGGTATGACCATCAAGAGAAAGAGGATGGCCAGTTAGAAAAAAAATAGTTTCTATCCCAAAGAACCCTGGCATTTGGCCCTGATTTGTTGGTATAATCATCTAAGGGGATCCATCTGGTTAGTGGGTGGTAGCAACTGGCATTTCAGTCAATGATGCTGTCACAATTTGGGTGGCTCCAAGTCCTCAGCTGGTGGCTGTGGGCTAAGGGATTCAATAATCTATGACTGGGCAGATGGCCAGGTCCATAAGTGGCTCTCCACCCTGACACACTCAATGTCCTCTATTTAAAACAAATATTTTGTGACACCCACTTACTTAACATTCATCGATAAAAGAATATACTTTAAACAAATCATTATGCCCTAACTAATAAAATAGAAAAGAAATAAAAAGGTCACTAATAATATTTATTTTAATATATAGTATTTGTGCACAACGGCACTGGACTAGAGCTTCCCAAAGTCGACTGCGCATAAAAACCTCCTGGAATGTTATTAAAAAGCAAATTCTGGTTCAGCAGGTGTTGGGTGGGCCCCGAGATTCTGTATTTCTGACAAGAACATGGGATACACTTTGAATAGCTTGGCCCTAGTAGACAAAAATGAGGAAATCAGAGGGTTGCACTGAGAAAGGTGAAGCAAAAACTATAGCCTGACACAGGGGTGTTGAATTAGCTGTTGAATTGCCAGGTGTTGCCATGTTAATGTGAGTTTTTCAGGAAATTCATGAACAATTCTTGGTAAAATTCTGATTAAAACTAAGTCCAATTTTTCCTTTCATTTGCACAGTAGTTGCATTCCTGCAAAAATACTTTGTGTTCATGTGTGAAACGAAGTTCAGTTCTGGGCTCAGATAATTATGAGCAAATGCTTCACCTGCAGTGGGAAACTTCAAGTTTTCATGGAAGGCAAGGCCACTTTTTGTATGCAGAACTGTCCCAAGGATTGCAGAAATTTACTATCCTTGAATCCTGCCCACTCAATATCAATAGCATACCCAATCAATTAATATCAATAGCAACCCCAAATTGCCCCCCTCACCCAAGTTTTCAAGCGCTCTGGGTTATAGAGTGGAATTCAAATAGAATCAAGACAAGAGTGCTCAGGCTGCTAATTAGTAACCATTGACAGGAAACCATTGCAAGGGTTGGACCAGCATGTCAAGGGTTAGAGACTGCAGCTGCTTGGAGACAGGTGAGCCTAGGCTCATGCTGATGTGTTGGTCCTTTTGTTTATGACAGAAATATTACTTAATACTCTACTGGGGGAAAGGATGGGATGAAATCTAGCGTGCCTCGCAAATGCTAATGCATCAACAAATCACCTGGGGAGCTTGTTAAAATGCAGGTACTGGATGCAGCAGATCTGGGGTGAGAACTGCATTTTCAACAAGCTCTTAGGTGATGCTGCGGCAGCATAGTTTGCTCCACTGCATAGAAGGAAAGGAGTACCTAACTCGGTAGGACTGGGGCTGAAAACATCAGTGCCTGATGCTGAGAGGAGCTGATGGCAGCCAGGGGCGGACAACGGTCATCCCATCTTCCCTTCTCCTCTGTAAGAACGCTTTCTTCCTCACTTTACTGCTCAGATTGATGAAAACCAGCATACGAAAGCAGAGCTAGCTTGTCTGCGGAGGCTTGCTGGTTCTTATCTTCTCTAGAATGGGGAAGCAATGGGTAACATGTTGTTTAAAGGTCATTTTAAGTTTTAATGGTACAAAATAGAGGGTATAAAGATTCTATTTATGTCGTCAAAGGATTTAATTAGGCATAATTTGACATATTGTTAACAGATACTCGAAAGCCAGATTTACTGAAGATAATATCTAATTCAAAGAATTATTTACTGATGATTGAGAATTTTCTCTAAAAATCTTCTGAAGGGGAAAATTGTTTGGTTCTATCACCAAGAAGACAGATATAAAACATGCGTGCAATAAATCTCTATTCTTATGCCCAGGGTGTGGTAAGCAGGTACGTAGGGCACAAAATTTAAGGAGGCACCCGCTCTCAGGGTTGTACAAGGGCATGGTTGGCACCTGAGAGTGAGTGCCTCCTTCAAGTTTGTATGCTGGCCACCTCCCTTGCCTCACTTTAGTTCTGACTCTGCCAGTACTCACGACAGCCATTGCTAGGAGGTGATGTCCAGGCTAAGAATTGCATGGTGGCGGTACCATTTACCTGGATGAAGATTTTCTTCCACGTATTTTTGATTGATTACCTGTTTTCTAGAATACTGTTCTTATTCATAAGTATTGTGGTTTTAAAAAATGATTTACTTTATGGAAAAAAGATATTATAATGGCAGTAACAAAAATAAAACACACAAATCCCATGACCCTTACAAATAACTCACTTGTTTTCATTTTCTCTCTTTCTGGCTAGCTTGTCCCTGGCTTCATGCGCATGTGACCTCTGCAGTGGCACAGGTCCCACACTCAGAAAGACTCAACGAATTATGTAGCTGGTCATGTCTATAACCATGTATATAGTATGTATAATTTTATGTAGCTCCGAGTCCAGTGCTGATTTGAAATTGTATCATTTTTCACTCAATATGATACCATAAGTTATTTTTTATACCATTTTATGCTCTTACCCTGTCTTCATGCTGATTATTTTTAATGATTATGTAATAATTCAATCAATTATATTTATAATTAAGCTAACATTCCTATACCTTAATTTTTCCCATATTAGGTGGCCACTCACTTTTCACGAATACATATTCTGTAGCAATGTGGAGCTTTGCATATTTAGCTTTATCCTGTGAGAAATTTTGCTCAGGATAAATTCTTAGGATGAGGGTCCCTGGGTTACACTGATCATATTTCTCGATTTTCTCGGGACAGAACTAGATTATGCCTGTTAATAATGCCCCCTTTCGATCTCAGAGGTGCCCCTGTTGAGCTTTACATTTTATGGGGTGTTTTTGGCTATAACTAGTACTTTTAGAAGGGAGAACTGATAAAATCACCAATCACCAGCTTCTTTAGAAAAGATTATCAAACTAGGTTTAAAATATCCACATAATCACATAATTAAGAAAAATAGAATTGAGTAGTAATATTTTGAAGCATTTTTAACATTTTTAGCAAATATATGGTTATTAATGCATCATGGTGGTGGGAACATCACTTATAAATCAAGATATTAACTTTATTTTTTTAAATCAACAGATAATTACAGGAATTGTATTAAAATGTCATTAATCCTGATACTATCAATTTAAAATTTGTGATACTTCAGTAAGAACTTCAGCTAGGGTTTCTCTTTGCTATATCAAGAGAAAAAAAAAGGATATTGCTAAGTAAGGACTAATGTAAGAGTGTAGGAAGAGATATTTATTACCTTTGGAGAATGAATAACTTAAAAAAAACTTCAGTAACTACTTACATAGACAAACGAAATGACTCTGCAAACTGGGGCTTGTAGCTGCTTAGATTGATTCCCTGATTTGCTAATTCAAATCTCTCTTATCTATTGATTAAATTAGGGTCTTCTTCTAAGTATGATTGGTATGTCTAGTTTTGGTTAGTCTATGAACATGACCATGACAAAGTCTCATTTCCTTGAAAATAGTGCGCCATTATTACATTACTTCTCTCCATTCCAGACAGACTCGCCCCTTGAATTTGATCCAAACTGACGGTATTTTGCTTTTTCCTTGAAGCTAGAGGCCATATTTTCAGGATAAATGCAACAACTCAAGTGTTTCTAAGACATGTGCTTGGATGTGACCTTTATGAAACAAAAGTGTAGTCCAAGATTTAAAGGGCATGAAGATTTTGACTGAATGTTTCCTCCCTCTGGAAATAAAGGGCGTGTGGAGGTCGGGGTGTAGTCCTGGGGTTCTTTGTACTTGCCTGGAATATGAAGGTGGGGCTGCTGGGGAGATCAGGCAGCCTGTTCTTGGAAGACTAAACAATTTTAAAGATTTGATGGAGTGTGCAAACTCTTGAGTCTGAAACAGCATCGTTTTAATTTTATTTTCAACACCTATTAGGTCTGTGACCAGGGACAAGTTAATAATCCTCTCTGAGAATCAGTTTCCTTGTATGTATATCACTAAGTAATTTTCTCTCCACAGTTCCTGGGCAGTGAGTTTGGACAGTGTCCCCAAAAGTGAAAGAAAAGACAAGGGATGCTTGAGAGGAAAGACATCCAGGGAAAAATCAAGAAAGTTGGGATTTAGTGTGATTCTCCTGCAATGGAACAGATCTGCATGACTGAGGAAAGGAAATAACGGAAATTTGGGCAGGCTTAGCTATCTCAATTAGCTGGAACAGAATGGATGACTAGCCATTTATGCCCTCATCATGGGGCAGGTATCTTTTAGGGTAGTGCTGGCTTCAGAGGGTGTGGTCTGGAGGTGACATTTGGGAGGCACTGGCCAGAGGGAGTACACTCACTGTGCAGGCAGAAACCAGGATAGCAGGGGCAATAGTACCTCCAAGGAGAAGCTACAGTTGGGCAATAAACTAATTCTGAGCTTTGATATCCATCTTATGGCTTTATTTTTTGATCCAGTGGCTTCTAAAAAGCACCTTTCATTTATAGAATCATGCACAATTCTCTATTTATCAAGTGCAGACCAGGTGCCCAGTCCTGGGGTTAAAGATGAACCAGATGCAACCTCTGCTCCCAGAGTTTAGGGTGGAGACATACATTACAGTACATGTATTCACGAATACATTAAGGTTTATTTGTGACCCTTCCTGGGTATGTGGTCCTTCTGCTGGAAGTGACAACCTGCCCTTCTTTCTAGGCAGCAAGGCATGAATGGAGTATTTGTCCAGTGGTCCAGTATCTGGGGCTGGTGATGCATCAGCTTTATAAATCTAACTCCCATCCCATGGAGCCAATCTGCCAAACTGGTTCTGGCCCACCCATATTGTCTGGATTCTTTTGGGAAGGGGAGCTGGAGACCTCCTTCCAATTTCCTGATCCCACTGGGTCCCTGTACAACAGAGCAGGCTTTGGCTTCCTCTGCCTCCAAGTCAGTCCTCTACCTCAGCGGCTAGACTGAGGAACTAATCCTTCGTCCTGGTTGCTATCAGCCCTGCTTCCCAGGATTGGGCTAGGCCTTACTCCTCTTAACGATGTTGTCTAACATGATCCAGAAGTCCCAATCCTTTTTTCTGTTCTGTCTATCCTGGAACTGACTGGTCATTGATACCTCCGTGGAGGCCCAAGAAAGTAGTTAAAGTGAGGTCAGGTAGCTAGTAAGTGGAAACACAAGGCATTCAAACTGCAGTGCTCTAACTTCAGGTCCATGGTCATAACCACCAGACTATGTATCTGTATAGGCAACCCTCCATTGTGTTTAGTGTCCAGTGTTGTGCTTCAAAAAATCCAGTTCATTTCACATTACCACTGCTTTGTATGCAATCTGGTTTTTCCTCTCCCTCCTCCTCTCCCTCCCCCTTTCCTTCCTCCCTTCCTCTGTCTGAAATCTTTTAGCATTTATTACTAGTGTTCTAAATTTCATGTGTCTTTTTTTTTCTGTTTTATTGAGAGATAGTTGACATATAGCACAATATAAGTGTAAGGTGTACAACATAATGACTTGACTTACATATGTGATTACCACAATAAGTATAATTAACACCCCTCATCTCAAATAGATAGAAAAAAAGAGAAATCTGTTTTTTTGTGTATGTGTGTGTGTGATGAGAACTTTGAGGATCTACTCTCATAGCAACTTTCAAATAGAACATACCGCAGTGTTAACTATGGTCATGTTATACATAACATCCCCAGGACTTATTTATCTTATAACTGGTAGTTTGTACCTTTTGATCACCTTTATTCAATTCCCCTTCTCCCCCCACATTACATCCTGATGTAGGTCTTTTTCTCTTTTCATTCATACTTTCAGTCAGTGAGTCTTTCCAATTTTTCAGTTCTAATTTTTTTTTTGTGACAAATTTTCCTGTTTATTCATTCTCTTTACGGAAAATCAGATAGTAGCTATTTGACCTTCTGATCTGATTTTCTATGTCTAATTTTTTTCCTCTCTCATAGTTTTTCTTTTTCTATTAGAAAAGATAATTTCCTCAATTCTATTTTTCTAACCCTTCTATTGAATTATAATTTTGGTAACTATATTTAAATTTCAGAGAACTTTTCTTATTTTATATCATTTTGTTTTTCAAAACACTGATTCAATCTTTTGTCAGTTTTCTCTGATGCCATCAGAGATTTTTGGAGTTCTCTTTTATTTCCAGGACTGAATCTTCTTCTCCTTCTCCCTCTTCTCTTTTCTTCTTCTTCTTCTTCTTCTTCTTCTTCTTCTTCTTCTTCTTCTTCTTCTTCTTCTTCTTCTTCTTCTTCTTCTTCTTCTTGTTCTTCTTGTTCTTCTTGTTCTTCTTGTTCTTCTTGTTCTTGTTCTTCTTCTTCTTCTTCTTCTTCTTCTTCTTCTTCTTCTTCTTCTTCTTCTTCTTCTTCTTCTTCTTCTTCTTCTTCTTCTTCTTCTTCTTCTTCTTCTTCTTCTTCTTCTTCTTCTTCCTCTCCTTCTCCTTTTCCTCTCCTCCTCCTCCTCTTCCTCCTCCTCCTCCTCCTTTTCCTCCTTCTTCTTTTTTAATGAAGTTCTGTTTGTTCACACTGACCTTTCACTTTCACATGGAAGACTTTTTACAAATATCTGATTCCTAATTGTCTCTTCATGTTTTAAAACAAGGTGCTAAAAGTTGATTGAAAGTTGTCTTGTAAGGTTGTGACCTGTCGGTTGGTATCGTTGGATATAGTTTGGAGCAAGATTGAGCAAGGAGCCAATCTGCCCTGGGACTCGATGGTACTCCCAGATGTAAGAATATGGAGCTCCTTCATCTTGTTCAAAGGAGAAGTTTCTGATTTTCCTGCCTGGGAAAGCAGATCCCTGTGTGACACATTCTGTGTGAAGTTATGGTATTGACTCCTCCATATATTGATTGTTCTGGCTATTATGGGCACATAACACATTTTCTCAAAACTTAGCTTAAAATAATAATAATCATTTATTACCACTGACAGTTTCTGTGGCAGTGGCTCTGATTGGTCATTTGGACTTGGGATTGCTCATTAATTAGGACTATGGAAGGCTTGACTGAAGCTGGAGGATCCACTTCCAAGGTGATTCACTCATATGCCTACAATATGGTGGTGCTGGTACTGTTCTCCCCATGTGGGTCTCTCCATCAGGTTCCTTGAGTTTTCCCACAGCATGGCAGCTGGCTTCTCCAAAGAACAAAGTGGAAGCTCCAAATCTCTTTTAAGACCTAACCTCAGAGATCACTCCTTGTCATTTCTGCTGTATTCTGCTGGCCACATATGAGGTGACTACTCAAATGAATCACAGGAGGTAAGGGTCACTGGAGGTCACCTTGGAAGAAGGCTACTGCACTGACTTCCAATTCATCTTCCTGTTTCTAGCTTTACATTTGACTCTCACTTTCTGATGTAACTTAGTGTCTAATTCTGTGACCCTCTGGGGTTTTGTCAAGAAGTCAGGCAACTTTGTGCTTCATTTCCACATCTGCCTCTATGTACATATTATTCTATGCCTTTTCCTTTAGCACTTAGCCTTTCCAGTTTTCATACTTTTCTGGAAATCTTCTGTCTGCCAATGGATTCCCTCCTGTTCTCTTTCTTATAGTAGGTATATATATTATTCCTTCACTATCATTAATGAGTTCTTAGGAGAAAGAAGAGAGAAATGTATTTGATCAATTTTGTCATTTTTTAACTTGAAGCCAGAAAGTGTGTTTTTTAATGCAGCTCCTAGAATGGGACATAATTTTATTTTATGGACGAATTTTTTTATTATCTCTATGAATAAATTGCCTTCCCCTAATAGCTAAGAACAGCTAGTTAATCTAACTGATATTGAGGGATTTAAAAAACTTTAGATTATCTATAAGACACAAGTAATACTATCTGCAATGTGTGGCTTGACATTTAAATTTTGTTAGTCTTGTTTTGGTATTAATGTAAAATTAGGACTGAAATTTATAATGGGCTTCATGCTGTGAAGTTTACACTATATTTTAGAAGCTGGAGAAAAAGATGAGTTTGATGACTGGTGATCCTGTCACTTTTGTGGCTGAAGCAACTCTATAATGTACCTTTTTCTATCATTAAAAACATCTCCTTCTCTCACCAAATATAATTCTCTCATAAATATTTATAGCTCTCCATTCCCCAGGCTTTTTATTATAGAAGCCTTCATGTACCCTGATGCAGAGCTCTATCTAGTTTTTTTTTTGGTTAATAAAGGACACACATTTTTCTTTTGAAACCAGTAAGAAACCAAATTGAAAAAAGCCCAAAATATCTGATGACAATTTGCATTCAAATTTCTCTTTTTTTTCTTAAAAAAAAAATCCAACTACTAACCTATTCATGTTCATTGTTTGAAAAATTTGGAAAACAAAACTAGAAATAAAAATAATAAACAAAAACCACCCATAATTTTACGACTTTCTTCTTGGTATATGTTCCTTTTGATATGTTTTCTGTACACACATATTCATTATTCTCAGTATTAATTTTGTCACTTAATGGTTTATGACCAATTTTCCTTATCAGGAAATATAAACCAGTTATTTGTTCATTATACCTCAGTAGGGCCAAAATAAATTTTAAAAAATTAAAGAAATATAAGCCTAAGTAATCAATTTAATGTCAGCAGAGTTTTCCATTTTATGAATATAATAATACACACACACATACACACTTTGACTTTTTCTGAAGGGTAGATGCTTTGAAGTACAATTTCAGAGTTAGAGGATATGCACATTTCATATTGTCAACTTGACCTCCAGAAGGCTGGAAATGTCTATACAACCACACACATGTATTTGACTCCCCAGTTCTCCATACCCTCTATGGCACCAATATTAATCATTCTTTTAATATTTGCCATTGACAAGTATTCTCTTTCCACCTCCAGATTCACTCTCCACCCTTCTGCACCCTGCTCTTTGGATCATCGGTGGGCTCCTTGCCCTCTGGCTTTCTTGTGGAGCAGCCCATGGAGTCATTGGCAGGAGATAGGCAGACAAGGGCAGAGTGAGGTCAATGCATTCATTCTTCTATCGATGGTGCGTGGGCTGCATCCTCCTACCAAAGCCACAGATCCTGGTCTCTACTTCTGTGTTCCAGGAACTGTTCCTCTCTTGTTTTCTGACCAGTGGTGGGAAGGCTCCTCCCCGGACTGATGATAACCCTGGGTGCTTCATCATCCTTGGTTGGTTTCTCTTAGCACAGTCCACTATTTGAAAAACCCCCTTGCGTTAAACTCTCCCCAATCACCCTGCTTGAGTGTGCCATGTTTTTCTGCCAGAATCATGAATAGATGTGACAAATAATATTTTTATGGTAACATTTTCCTTCATATATGACAATTCCTCCTCCCAATTTGTCATGTAACCTTGTTTTCAATATTTTTGCAGTTCAGCTTTATGCAGTCCGCTTTATTGACCTATTTCTTGTTATGTCATATTTAGAATGTCTTTCTTCACCTTGATTGAAGTAAATTAGGGATAAAATTTTCATTTCTTTTTGAACAACAGATTTTTCTCTGGTTTTCCCAAGAACACTCACTGAATATTTATCATTTCCCCACTGATTCAAAGGTCTCCCTTTATCATTTACTTATTTACTCTGTTTCATTGACTTATTTCTATTCTTGCTCTCTTGTCAAGACTTTTTCATTTTTGCAACTTTAAAACATTTTAAAATATGGCAAAATGTTTTACCTCATTACTCTTCTTTTTAAAAAAATTTCTGGACATTCAATTTTTATGCTTATTCTTCTAAACAAACTAGGAATTTTTTTTCAAGGCCTCTCTTTTCCAAAAGTGTCTTAGGATTTTATTTGGTATTGTACTGTGTTTACATATTATTTCATAGAAAATTGATACCTTTTCAATACCTTGAGTCTTCCAATTCAGAAATATGTTTAGTATATCTTTACTTTAGTCTTTCAATGTCTCAGTATAGTTTCTTCACACATCTTGTACGATTCTTGTATTAAAAGTAGATTGTCATTGTTACTGTGGAATTTTTATTCTTTTCATGAAAAGATATAGTAAGGGAGAGATAGAATTTTTCCATGTGAATTTTGAAAAATCATGAACAAACTTAAACTCAAATTTATTATAAGCTACTTTGCAGGCATTTTAATTTTTCCTCAATATTTACACTCACAATAACTAAACTAGCAATTTCACATTAACCTATAGTTATGTTATTTGTTAATTCATAAATGTATAATGGGCTTCCACTTCTAAAACCATACAAGACCTTAATGTTTATACTTTAAATCTTACCAAACATTAGTGGCATCCCACAATAATCTTACAAGGAAAGAAATCCATATATACAAATGAATTATCTATAAAAATAAAAACTCCACATGTATGTAATTTCAACAGAGTGACACCAATGTTAAAATAAAAAAATTGCATGTAGATTGAATAACCTTAGATTTTCAAAAGCTCTAGCTAAAATGTGAACAATTTTTACTACAATAAGATGAATACTAAACATCAACTCTAGAGAATTTAAGCCCACAATATATACCAAAAATTACTTCTAATTCACTTTCAAAATGAATTTTGCATTGTAGAAAATTATTAATGTTATAAAATCTTTATAGATACCCCAAACTGAATACTATGCAATTTGTTGTTTCCTACAGTGGACCTAATTTTGTATGTGTTTTTAGTTTTTTTCACTGATATATATATATATATATGTATACATATATATAATATAATTAGTTTCAGGTGCACAAAACAAAGTAATAGTTAGACATTTATCATTTATATCCCTCACACTGTGTCAACCTTCCTCCCCCCATCCACTACCCCTCTGACATCGCACAGAGCCATTACATTTCCACTGTCTCTATTCCTAATGCTGTACTCCGCTTCTTGTAACTATATACATATATATATATATATATATATATATATATATATATATATATATATATATATATATATATATATATGTATATATATAGAGAGAGACTTGTAGTTGACATGCATTATTGTCAATAATGTATGCATTGTTTTCAATTTTTGAATTTAGTTAATGGGCTTTTAAAAAAATAGACTTTATGTTTTAGAGTAGCTTCATGTTCACAGCAAAACTGAGTAGAAAGTAGAGCTTTCCCATGTTTCCCTACCCTCACATATGCTTAGCTTCTCTCATTATCAACATCCCCTACCAGAGTGGCATATTTGTTACCAATTTGTTATCAATAAACCTACGTTGAACCTTGATATCACCCAGAGTCCATAGTTTGCAAGAAGGTTCACTCTTAGTGTACAGTCCATGGGTTTGGACAATTGCATGAAATGTATCTACCATTATAGTATCAGACAGAGTATTTTCACTGCCTAAAAATTCTGGGTATTCTGCCTATTCATCCCTTCTTCCCCCAACCCCTGACAACCACTGATCTTTTTTTTTTTTTTTTTTTTTTAATTTTTATTTATTTATTTATTTTTTTAATTAGTTTCAGGTGCACAAGACAAAGCAAAACTTAGACGTTTATCATTTATATCCCTCACACTGTGTGAACCCCCCTCCCCCCATCCACTATCCCTCTGTATGTTCCCAAAACCTCTCACCTTCCCCTTATCCCCACCCCCCCGCCCCTCTAGCAACCCTCTGTTTTTCCTCCATGTTTCCAAAACTGTTTCTGATCTCCATAGTTTTGACTTTTCCAGTATGTTATATCGTTGGAATCATACAGTAGGCGCCATTTTAGACTGACTTCTGTCACTTAGGAACATGCATTTAAGTTTCCCATGCTTTTTAATGGCTTGATAGCTCATTTCTTTTTAGCAACAAATAATATTTCATTGTCTAATATACCACAGTTTATTTACTCATTCACCTACTGAAGCACATCTTGGTTGCTTCCACGTTTTGGCAATTATGAGTAAAGCTGCTGTAAACATTTGTGTACAGGATTTTGTGGGGACATACTTTCCAGCTCCTATGAGTAAATACCAAGGAGCGCAACTGCTGGATTGTATGGTCAGAGTATGTTTAGTTTTGTTAAAAACTGTTTAACTCTCTTCCAAAATGGCTGTACTCTCTTGCATTCCCACCAGCAATTAATGAGAGTTCCCATTGCTCCACATCCTTGCCAACATTTGGTGTTGTTATTGTTCCAGATTCTGGTCATTCTAATAAGTATATAATAGTAGCTCATTGTTTTACTTTGCATTTCCTTGATGACATATGATATAGAGCATCTTATGCTTATTTGCCATGTGTGTATCTTCTTTAGTGAGGTGTCTGTTTAATGGGTTTTTCTTTTTATTGCTAATGTTTCAAGTGAGGATATAGCTGCAGGATGGAACATAGGTATTTTGTATTTAACTAATTGGTAAACTGAGGTGTGGGAAGATTAAGTGGCTTATATTATGTTTGGTCATTGCCTTACTTCAGGTTCTTTAGACTTTTAACTTCTCCAGTTGCAAGAGTTCTCTTGTCAATGTCATCTCTAAATAATTTATCTTGGCCCTTTGTGCATTGACCTCTTTGAGGACAAGTCAGAGCATGTCTCTATTGCTCAAAGATTTCAAAGAAAATGAGAGTCCTCAAAGCTTTTCATGCCTATAGAGTGAGCTTACACCGTCTAAGTTTGCATTAACTTAGAGGGTTTTTTCAACCTATCTTTTCTTATTTGCATATTCTGCTCACATTGTTCTGTTCTCTCTACCTTTTAATAACCCTACCCAAATGTTTAGCAGAGGCTCAAACACTAAGTCATTATGATTTTTCTCATCCGAAATAAACACTTTATTTTTTTCATTGCATTTTTTGTGCTCTCTTAGGTACTTAATCATTTTTGGTGCGTGTGCTTCAAGAATCACTCTGCTTGGGGCCGACCTGGTGGCTCAGGTGGTTAGAGCTCCATGCTCCTAACTCTGAAGGCTGCCAGTTCAATTCCCACATGGGCCAGTGGGCTCTCAACTACAAGGTTGCCAGTTCAATTCCCCGAGTCCCCCTGTAACTAAGATTGAACACGGCACCTTGAGGTGAGCTGCTCCCGGATGACTCAGGAGTAGGTTGCCAGTTCAATTCCTCGAACCCTGCAGGGGATGGTGGGCAGCGCCCCCTGCAACTAGCAAAGGCAACTGGACCTGGAGCTGAGCTGCGCCCTCCACAACTAAGACTGAAAGGACAACAACTTGAAGCTGAATGGCACCCTCCACAACTAAGATTGAAGGGACAACAACTTGACTTGGAAAAAAAAAAGTCCTGGAAGTACACACTGTTCCCCCAATAAAGTCCTGTTCCCCTAAAAAAAAAGAATCACTCTGCTTAGTAAACACCTTGATGGCATTTGAGGAGAATGTGTATTCTGCTGCTTTTGGATAGGATGTTCTATTTACATCTACTAATTTTATCTGATCCAATGTGTCATTTAACACTGATATTTCTTTATTGATATTCTGTCTGGATGATCTACCCTTTGATGTAAGTGGCATATTAAAGTCCCCCACTATTATTGTAATGCTGTCAATTTCTCTATTTAGCTCTATTTAGGACTATTAATATTTGCTTTATATATTTAGTTGCTATTGTGTTGGGTATATTAATATTTACAGATGTTATATCTTCTGGCTAGCTTGACCCCTTTATCATTATGTAATGATCATTTTTGTCTTTTATTACAGTCTTTGTTTTAAAGTCTATTTTGTCTGATATAGCTACTATAGCTTTCTTTTGGTTTCCATTTGCATAAAATGTGTTTTTCCATTCTTTCACTTTCAGTCTGTGTGTGTCATTATATCTGAAGTGAATCTCTTGTAGGTAGTATATAGATGGGTCTTATTTTTTGAATTAATTCAACCACTCTATGTCTTTTGATTGAAGAATTTAGTCTATTTATATTTGAGGTAATTATTGATAGGTATGTACTTGTTGTCATTTAAAAAATTGTTTTCTGGCTATTTTGTAGTTCCTCTTTCCTTTTCTTTCTTCCTTGTGTTTGGATGACTTTCTGTAATGATATGTTTGGATTACTTTCTCAATATCGTGTATATCTATTATCGGTTTTTGATTTGTGGCTGCCATGAGGCTCACATATCACATATACGTAACTATATACGTTGTGTATACTCATATAAGTCTATTTCAATTTGATAGCATGTTATATTTGAATGCAACCTGAAGTTCAGCAGTTTTACTCTCTTGCATTGTATGTTTTATGTTTTTGATGTCACATTTTACACCTTTTTATTTTGTGTATCCCTTAACTAATTATTGCAGTTATAGTTATTTATTTTTATGACTTTGTCTTTCAAACTTCATACTAGTTTTGTAGGTGAATAATTCACTTCATTTAGCATATATCTACCTTTACCAGTGAGACTTTTACTTTCATATGTTTTCTTGTTACTGGCTAGTGTTCTTTCTTTACAGTTTAAAAAAATTCCCTTAATATTTCTTCTAAGGCCAGTTTAGTGGTGATGAACTCTATTAGTTTCTGCTTGTCTAGAAAATTTTTTGTCTCTCCTTCAATTCTGAATAAACTTGGTTGGAATTTTTTTCCCAGCACTTTGAATATATCATGCCACTCCCTCCTGGCCTGCAAAGTTCCTGCTGAGGAATCTGCTAATAATAGTTTCATGGGGTTTCCTTGTATGTAATAAGTTGTTTATCTCTTGCTGCTTTTGAGAGTCTCTCTTTATCTTTAACTTTTGACATTTTAATTATAATGTGTCTTGGCATGAGTCTCTTTTGGTTTATC
The DNA here is from genome assembly GCF_036562045.2 of Rhinolophus sinicus. Classification (NCBI taxonomy): domain Eukaryota; kingdom Metazoa; phylum Chordata; class Mammalia; order Chiroptera; family Rhinolophidae; genus Rhinolophus; species Rhinolophus sinicus. The sequence continues at coordinate 24,885,456 of NC_133759.1, forward strand.
TTGTTTGGAACTCTTTGAGTTTCCTGGATCTGGATATCTGTTTATTTCTCCAGGTCAAAAAATGTTTTGACCATTTTACACCCAGACTTGATTAACTAGCATTTTTAAGGGATTTGCTTTTATTGAAACTTTGCAAAAGCATTCATCCAAGGTTTCATATAAACAACTCTCTTTTTACCCTCATACTTGTCAGTTTATAAAATACTTGATTAAATTACATAATTATAATAAGTCCCATTGGCATTAATAATTCAGTGCAAACTTAACTGACTCTTATTAAAATATAACTCAACTTGTGTAATCCCTATCATTAAGTAGGGTGTGTTTGTGTGTACTGGTCTTGATCAACATACCATTTTTACCATTGACATCCATCAGTATATTTTCTGAAAGTACTAGAAGAGCATCAGTTATTTTGTGATTGGGTATGTGGATGAAAGATAGCTATAAGAGCTTCTTCCATGCTTTCTCTATTAATGTTTTCATTTCAATCTTCTAACTTACAGGAAGGTTTGACCATGAGTGATCATTAAGACCTTATTACATTGAAGAATAGTCAATACAATGTTTCCATCAAATAGTAATGTTTCATAGAGGAAGGTAGGTATACTCCTGTGTCATATAAGAGAACACATATAAAGTGGTTAGCACAATAGACATGATAGATGTCTGGCTATTATTAGTTGAATCTTAGTCCACATTCTCCTTTGAAGACTAATGGGAAGGTTAAAACAACCTCAGAAGATGTCCTTGGGATAGTCTATGATGGGGATAGAATATGTTCCTTTCCTTAGGAATATTTTGGATCCTGTGGTTTTTAGGGACAAACATAACTTGAATATTTTTCTGAGATAGAAGGATAGAGTTGGGAATTGTACAAAAAAAATGTCCATATGCTTGTCTTGATTCTTGTTCTAGCTGAATGTTGGGAAGGTAGGGCAATTCTTTTGTATCTCAATGAAAGATCCAAGGAACCCTTTATCCATGTTGTAGCTTTAAAGGGCAAACAGTTGCCAGGAAGAAAATATTCCTCAATCCAGCAAACATTTAGTGCCATGTGTTAGATATCTGATTTAGCTCCTGCACAACCATGAAATTATATCAACTCATTTATGTTTATTGTGGCTTGGGAGCCCAGGGGAGGGAGCTCCCTGAGATCCTTTCAGAGGGTCCATGAAGTCAAAATTATTTTCATAATTATGCTGAGATGTTATTTACCTTTTTCACTCTCATTTTCTCATGGATACAAAGTGAAGTTTTTCTAGAGACTAAATGATGTGTGATATTGCCATAGAGTGAATGCAGAAGTAAATAGGATAATCCAGTGTCACCTGTTAAATATTAAAGAGATTTGCAAAGATGTAAAATAATGCTATTCTCTCACTAATTTATTTTGCTTTGGAAAATAGAATTCTTTTTAAAATATGCTATTTATGGTAGCATAATGAGTTTATTATTGTTGTTTATAAATGAATTAATAACTGTTTCAACATTTTGTTTTAATTTCAAATATGGGAAATACTGAAAAATATCACCAACATGAACAAAAAGCTTTTTGATGTTCTCAATAATTTTTAAATTATGTAGAGCTTCTGAGATAGCAGTTAAAAACCTATAATGTAGAAGAAGAGAGACTGGACTGAATGCTGGAAAACAGTACAGCCAAGAGGTATAGAATTTCTAATAAGTAAATAGCTTTTAATAGATTATATTATTATGGATATTGTATTCAAACAGGAGAATAAATAAACTCTAAGAGCACCTAAAAGTTTTGCCTCAGACCTTTCAAGCAAAACCAGACACATGCAGAATAATTAATGAAAATGAAAACAAACAAACAAACAAAAACAGACAAATGTTTCTAAAGAATTCTAACATGAAAGGAATTATTGCAAGGTAAATAAATATCATGCCTGTGTAATAGCACAGTCTTAAAATACATGGAAAAAGTTTGAACTTAACTAAGCTTTGAAAATTTCTAAAAATATTCCTATTCTTATTTTCTTTATTAAATAAGGGGAAAATTTTGTGAAATTCCAAACGAATTAAATTAACAAATATTTTGTTAATTTCCTTTATTAATGTTTTTCTTTATTATATGTGCTGGCAATTATAATGCGCTGTTTTAACTGATCTGAGGAAGAAATAGCTGCTCAAATACCAAGCCAATGTTGTAAGCATTAAAACAGTGCTTGGATTCTCAAAATAATGGGGGAAATTTTGTATGTACGTTGATAGTATGTTTGACTACAACCTTTTAGTAGTGTATTCTATGCCATGATTCATCTTTGTGAGTCACGGTTAACAACATGACCTATTTGTACATGTTTAGTTTTTGAGGATTGGGTAACAATAGGTGATATATTCCAGTGGTATCATTAAGATTCAAGAACCATTACAAAGGCCGGTCTTTGGAATAACATTTCACTAATTGTTCACGTAGTTTTAATCAGTAACTCACCCCTAATTATTCTGAAAGTTCATCCTTGAGTATACATTTCTTAAAATAACATTTGTTATTTTTTTCATATTGTAAAAGTAATAAGTATTCATTGCAGAAAATATAGTAAATATGGAGACAATAAAAGAATTAAATAAGTATCACAGGCACATCTTCTTATGAAGATCTCCCTATTAACATTTTGGTACTTACCCTTCTAGTTTTTTTGACATGTAAATATATATATATATATATATATATATATTATTTATTTAATTTTATTAAATATATATATTTAATTCTTTTCCTTTTGCAAAAATGGGACCATACTGCTTTGTAAATTGCTTTCTTCTTCCAAAAGTGTTTTACTATTATTCTTTATTATTATTTTTCTTTCAAGTATATACTTTATTAGCACTCACATTATCTAAAGTTCGTTAGATATTTTTATTGTCTTTATCTTAGATTATGAGACTGTGTCACACTGTTTTGGAAGTTAGATCACTCAGGGTTCTTGGTTGCAAACAACAGAAACTGACTGGCTAAATTTCACAGAAAAGGAGTTTACTGGAAACATTGGCAGCTCCAAGGAGGGGGCGAGATGAGCCAACCAGACTCAGAACATTGAAAACAAATGCCCACTACAATGAAGCACTAGAATTTTTACCTAAATGTGTGCACATTTAAAAATTAAGCCTATGTGCTGGATTCTGCTGAATCTATCCCATTCACTTAGAGCTAAGGGAAAAGAGATAGGGACTGGATCCAAAATGGTAAAAGATTAACAACTCAGATGCTGATATAAATGGAAAGGACTTCTGTAGCTCTGAACCGGAGAGGTTATTATCTCATGAGACCAGCAGACTAAAGATGCAGCAGCTTGCTGCATTGTGAGTTAGATGTAAGACAGACAGGTTTTCATTTCTCACTTATTGCTGTTTGTGGAGCACACACGCTATTGTTATTCACTTGAGTGATGGGAATTACCACAGTGGGTTGCCTGCCTGAGGAGGCTTGTGAAAATCAGCTGGAAACAAACGCTGGACCACCTGAATGTAAAATGCTCAGTCTGTGGTGACTAGAAAAGCCGAGGAAGTGAACCCAGGATGTGAAATTAGAACAGAAATATTGAAATATTTATTAATTCATTTATAAATAAGAATAATAAAGTCATGTTACCACAAATAGAACCTAGTAAATCTTAACATTTAAGGCAAATCAATCATAGAGGCAAATCAAGCCCTTTCATGCCCCCTTTATCCCTCCCCTAAACTGCTAAGTCTGAGACGATGTGTTAGTTTGATTGATATAACAGCTTGAAACTAGGCCATTTGAAATATAAGATGAATTCTTGGGGATAGATGAGAAAATATGCCATTTTGAAAAGCCGTCTTCTACTAAAATCATTGCATAATGGCATTCGGCAGCATTAAAAATGACATGGAGAAGAAATAGTGCTTCGAGAATAGAATTTCTCTTAGCTTTCTTTCAAGTTCTGAGGAGTTCTTCAAGAGAAATATACTCTTGGTTGATTCTGTAAAACTATTCTACTTGGGAGAGGCTATCCTTCATACAACACTGGACATACAGTGATGACAAAAAAGATTAGTGTCTGCCCTCTTCCACTCCGTTTCCCCATCCCACCACCCAAAAAGAAAGAGCTTTAGTAATGCTTAATCCTCACAATGAGAGTTTGCCAAGAAAATTAGTGCCCTAGTCTATGCAACTGTTTCTTTGAATCCTTGTGTTTTTCTCAGAAAATAAGGACTTCAAAGAGTTGGCAATAAGGGGAAGTCAAGAAATGGACAGTAAATGGAGAAAGAAAAAGGAGGGAACTCACATCTATTGAGAACCTACTAGTCCCACTTACTTTGCCCGTATTTTCTCAGTTAATTCTCCCAATCACTCTGTAAGTAGGTATCAGTATTTCCGTCTTACAAAGGAGTTAACTGAAACTTTAACTGACCACAGATTCTAAATAGAAGAAGCTGGGTGCAAATTGTGGTTACTTCCACTTTATGTTGTTTTAACTCTAATACTTGAGGGCAAGGAAAAGGAAACAGGCGAAGAACATGGCATTGATGGAGACGGGAGAAGAAGAAATAAAACTATTTTATGACATTTGTAATTGACATTTGTTGTTGTTGACATCTATATTTGTAGTTTGACACCAGATATATATATATATATATATATATATAATATATAATGTGATACAATATATAATACATCATAATATAAATGTAAAGAACTGATTATTGACTGAGTTTGTTTTAAAACAGTTATTAACCACTAATTAATATGAGAGCTCTGTTTGTGGCTCATATATCCATACTCTTTACATTATCAGAAACATTTTTGTGATAATTTAGTCTAATATATAAGTTTTGTAAATGCTATCTATCATCTATTTATTTATCTATCCTATCATCTATCTAGCTAGCTAGCTAGCTTTTCGTCCATCCACCCATCCATCCATCATTCCTCATATTATGCTATATATACATAAATACTATGTATACATATATATGTGTGTATATATACACACACACATATATACAACACACTCAAACATTTTTAATACTTGAGACATCTTTAGGATTTTAGGTCACTTAAAACAACATAATAACATTTTCTGATCATAAAAATAATCTTTGCTCATTGAAAAAAAGTTTAAAAGTGTGAGGAAAATAAAAATCACTCAAATCTTATGAACCAGTGGAAACCACTGTTAGCAGTTTGTCATGTTTCCTTATACTATAAAATGTAAATGTACAGAAAAAACACTTTTTGTTTTGAGATAATTATAGATTTACAAGAAGTTACAAAAATAGTGAAGAGCTGTCCTGTGTACACTTACCCAGTTATACCCAATGATTACATCTGCTGTAACTGTCGTACAATATCAAAACCTAGGAAATTGACATTCATACAACGTGTGTGTATAAATCTGTCATTTTAATTACATATATATACTCATATAACCATTACCACAATAAAATTTTTATATGTACCTTTTAAAAATTGGGATCATTCTGTAAATCTTCTTTTCAATTTTTTTCCATTTAACAATATACTATATTGAGAACATTTTTCAATACAATTAATATCTCTCCTACAATGATAACTTTTTTTATGCCTGTCTAGTATTTCACTATATGGACATACACATTTGTTTGTGTTTTGGATAATTTCTTTTTGATTTTTTAAAAATTGGGCAACAGTGTGTTTTCCAGGACCCATCAGCTCCAAGTTAAGTCATTGTTTTCAATCTAGTTGTGGAAAGCGCAGCTCACTGGCCCCTGTGGGATTCCAACCGACGACCTTGGTGTTATGAGTACTGTGCTCTAACCACTGAGAAAACCGGCTGCCTGATAATTTCTTTAAAGTAAATAAAATTAGGTGGTGAATGGCTATGGATATTTTAAGGGCATTTGCTGCATACTACTGAATCACTTCTGAAATGTATCAGTTTATACTCATGTGAACCAAAATTACATGGTAGTATCCATTAACCAGTGACTTGGACAATGTGGGTTTTAGCATTGAAATAAATCAATACTTATTTGATAGACGAAAAGTATTATTTCATTATGTTCTAATGTGTATGTATGTGATTCCTGGTAAAGTTGAACATGTCTTATGTTTATTGAACATTTATATATCTTTCTTATAAATTCTTTATTTTTATACTTTAACCATATTTTTCTGTGGGGATTATTTTCCTTTACATGAGGTGTGATCAAAGAATATGGTGAATGTTTAAAGTAAAAAAAAAAATATTACAGTAAAAGACACATTGCCATTAATTCCCCTCAAAATACTCCCTTTCACTTCGCACACACTTATCCCATCATTCTTGCCACTTTCTGAAGCAGTTCTGGAAGTCCTCTTTCATGTCTTTATTTGCTTTATTGTGGCTGCCTCGATGTTCTTAATCAATTCAAAGTGTTTACCTTTCATGGTCCTTTTGACTTTGGGGAAGAATCAGAAGTTGTACAGTGCAGAGCCAGTGAGTAAGGATAAGGACACACCATAATGTTTTTATTGGACAGAAATTGCTGTACCAGAAGCGATGTGTGACATGGAAACTTTCTGTTGTGATCAAAACATACAGTGAATGCTGCTGCTCAGTGCTATCCCAGGGAAAGTCAGGGATCTTCCACATGGGAAGTGTGTGTCGAAACTTAGTAGAAACAGGGTGTGTGACAAGTTTCAGCTTGTTTGGTGCAGTCAGTTGGATGTGAGCAATGGTTGAGAGAAGGTGTGTTTTAAAGTGTGCCGTACATCATCCTCCATTATGACAACACTCCATGTCACACATCGCTTCTGGTACAGCAATTTCTGTCACATAAAAACATTACAGTGTGTCCTCATCCAACTTATTCACTGGATCTAGCACCATGCAACTTCTGGCTCTTCCCCAAAGTCAAAATGATTCAGGACATCGAAGCAGCCACAACAGTGCAACTAAAGACACTCAAGAAAGAGGACTTCCAGAACTGCTTCAGAAAGTGCCAATAATGATGAGATAAGTGTGTTCAAAGTGAGGGGGAGTATTTTGAGGGGAACTAATGGCAATGTGTCTTTTACTGTAATAATTGCTTTTTAAGTTTAAACATTCATCATATTGTTTGATCATATCTCATATATTTGTAAGGGTCATTTATGTGTTAAGGATATTATCCCACAATTCTATATGTAATAGCATTTTTTTGGGGGTGTTTGTTGTTGGGTTTTTACTTTTGTTTATGATTTTGCTGAACAGAAGTTAAGAATTTTTGTATTATTAAACTTATAATTTTTTTTGTAGTTTCTGCTTTTAAAGAATCCTTTTCCACATTGAAATAATTAAATTATGTTTTCTTTTGGTTCTTTAGGATTTCTTTTTTATTTTAAACTCTTTAAGACACCTGTCGTATATTTTAGTGTATAGTATCCGTACCTAGTTTAATTTTAATTCTAAATTGTTAGCTATCCCAGTAATACCTATTAAAAATAAACTCCTTCCCATTAGTCTGAAATGTTTTATTTATCATGTATTACAATTAAATGTATATTGCCCAAAGGATACAAAATGGATTTGAACTCATATTCATTCATTTATTTATTAATTCATTCACTTGTTCATTCTTCTATTCAAGTATTCCACTCTGTACTTTAGATGTAGTGATTAAAATTATGCAGACGATGGACTAGGTACCTATTCTTATAGGACTTTCATTCTTTTAGGAGTGGGTTGGGGAAAGGAAGAAGTTATAGCAAATAAGTAAAAAATTATGAAAATTTTAGATAGAAGTTATATGAGAAAGAGAAAATATGACTGCTTCTCATGACCTCACACACTATAGTCCAAGCCGCCATCACCTCTTGCCTGGATTATTGCAATGGTTTCTTAACTGGGACCCTTGATTCTGTATTTGCTCTCTTTTAGTCTGTCTTCCACACAACAGCCAGTGCAAGCTTTCTGAAACACAAGCCAGATCATCCATCTCCTCTGCTCAAAACCCTTCAATGGCTCTCTTCCTTATCTATTGCTGGGTAATAAATTCTTACAAACTAGAGGCCCGAAGCAATTCACCTTTGTATCTGTTGTGAGTGCCTATAAGGGCAGTTGCTACATTTCAGTCTCTTCCTGAAAGCCAAGGGGGCATTAACTCCTCCGCAGCGCCCTACGTCCCTGCCTGGTACTCGTGACATGAGTGGGGAACAAAGTCCTGGCACACAAGTTCAACTAGAGTGAGTAACACAACTTTATTTGGGAACCAATATCCCTCCAGAGGCCAATGCTCGGATAAGCACAGAAGGTTACACAGAGTAGAATAGAATTTAATAATGAACCGAGTCCCAGAGTCAATTGGGATGGAGAAGGTTCCTGGTCTGGGAGAGGCGAATGGGCCTACGATGGGTTTGAGGAAAGCTGGTCTTGCAAGGAAGAACTTCAGAGAGTCCCTGAATATGGTGGCTGGCACCTTGCAGAGGGTCTTAGCTGGAGCGTCCAGTCAGACTACTCATGGCACAGCGCTGGAGCTCTGCGTTTATCCTCTGTTCCTTGGACGTGTTTGCTTCTTGGGTGATAACCAGAAGTTGTTTGCCAGGAGTTTTTGACCTCTTAGGAGATAACCAGAAGTTATTTTGGTGAAGGTGTTTATCACTCAATTTTGTTATGCTCAGTTTCACCAAAAAAACATGTTTTTACTTCATTCTTATCAGTCTCACACATGTGCGGCCATAGTCCTGTCCCTACTAGTAAACAATTTGTTTTGCAAACCTCAATCCAACATAAATAATACATTTTATATTCTCTATACAGTGCCTTACTGTTTTAGTTCATCAGGACTCAGGGATGATAGGGGGCCTTTTCAGAATCTATCTGCCACACCCCAATGTCACTGAGACCAGAAGCCAAAGCCCTTAAATGGCCCTGGAGTCCCCACATAATCTCCCTCGCCCTTCATACCTCTCTTACCACAGCTCTATCACTCTGTCTTTACCCCTCCACTGCAGCCGTGGCCCCTCGGATGTACAGACGAGGCACCCTCAGCCTTGGCTCTGGCTGTTCTGGCTGTTTCCACTGCATGGAGTGTGTTGCCTGCACATGACCTCTGGCTAACTCCTTAGTCTTCTTCAACTCTGTGCTTGTGTGTCACCTCTCAGCATACCTCACTGCCCCATAATGAAGCAATTCACTCCTCCCCACCCATACTCCTGTACCACCCATCTCCCTTACCCTTCTCTCTGTTTTCTTTCTGTCATAGCACCTATTGCTTCTGACATGCTCTGTTTGCTGTGGTTATTTATCATCTCATCCCACTTGAAAGTAAATTCTATGGGCTAGGGATCTTTGGGTTTTTTTCATGGTATATGCCCAGCACCCAAATCGTCTCTGGCACAAAGCAAGCATTTAATAAATACGTATCGACTAAATGGGGCTGAAAATTGCTTAATAGGGGGGTGAGATGAAGACATTTTAACTGAGTTTGAGTGATAAGTGGTCTCCTCTGAAAAGATCTGGGATAAGACTGTTTCAGGCAGATACTTAAAAAAAATGTACGTAAAAGCTCTTCTAAGCATTTTTCAAACAAACATTGTTTCACTTAATCCTCTAGCAACCCTACAATATAAATACAATTGAGTGCCATTTTACAGATGAGGAAATGAGGCAAAGGGAAATTAAGTTAATTCACCCAAAGTCACACAGGCAGTATCTAAACACAGGCAGAAAGACAGGCAATATGGGGCAGAGCCTGAACACTTAACAAATCTACTTTGCTGTCTTTCAAGGCATAGCTAGTGTAAAGGCCCCGAGGCTGGAATGAAATTGGAGTTTTTGGAAACAAGTTTGTGGCTGGTGTTTATTTAGGAGTGAGGTATATATGAACTGTGTTCAGAGAGGTAGGTGAAAGTGAGAACGTACAAGGCCTACAGGTTGAGGTAAAGATTGTTCTTATTGCTGGAGGCTTTTAATAGTACAGGGATGAGATATGATTTAGGTTTTTAAAAAATTGCTCTGGATCCTGAAAGAAGAAGGAACTTTGTGAGGGTGAAGAAGGATGTAAATGAAAACAAAACAAGCTAACAAACAATAAAACGAAATATAATCCTTATGAACCATTCTGTTTCCCCTGGATATATTTTTTGAAAGCTATATTAGTTTATAAATACTTCCATGAATTTGTTTGATTCCTTGTTATGCTAGCTAATGGAATACGTTTACATTTTAACTATGTTTCCTTTTTGCATAGTGAGCTTTAATTTCTGAAAATACAGATGATGTAACATTAGAACGTTCAAAAAGATAAATGTAAAGGTATCACATGCACTGAGGTCAAGCTGCAACCAATCCATAATGTCCCAGCTCGCTTCCAAAATTCAATCGTGATTTTTAAACAGCTTTATTGAGGCATAAACTTCACCCAGTTTAAGTTAATAATTCAATAATTTTCAGTATATTTACAGGGTTGTGCAACCATCACCACATTCTTATTTTAGAACATTTCCATCATCCCAGTAAGAAATTGTGTGCCCGTTAACAGTCACTTCCCATTCTTGCCTTTAGCCCTAGGCAGCCAAGCATCTACTTTCTGTCTCTATACATTCGCCTTTTCTGGACATTTCATATAAATGGAATCATACAGTGTGATTTTTCATGTCTGGTTTCTTTCACTCAGCAAAATGTTTTGAGGTTCATTCACATTTTAGTATGTATCAGTACCATATGCTTTTTGTTGCTTAATAGTATTCCATTAGGTGGTTATACTGCATTCTGTTTATTATTCACCGGTTGATGGACATATGGGTTATTTCCACTTTTGGCTATTATAAATACATGAAGCTGCTTTAGATAATCTCATGTTATGAGATTAATATGGGTATTTCATTTCTATTGGGTGGGGATTTCTTTTGGGAGGAGTGGAATTGCTGGGTCTTTTAGTAAATCTATGTTTAACATTAACTTTCAAAGTCTTGAAATAAAACCAGAATGACGTACATTTTGATAAATTATCACCCCCTCATAATTTTGATTATTGTACTATTAAATTTAAATGTGTAAAACTAGCTTTGTTATGTACTTGAAATTTTAACTTATTTAATAAGGATTGCCTCTGCATTTCATAATGTTTCAAATATTGAGAAATAATTTCTCCATTCTCATAGATTTTTTTCTTGGTGCTCAATTTGTGATTTGATTAAAAATGTCTTTAAAATGAAGATGTTCTCTAAATTATTGTTTTAGACTATATAACATATGGAGCTATTTCTGTCTTTAAAATAATCTTCAGTGGAACAGGAGGCTTGAAAATCACAGTGAATGTCTTCCTTCTTTGTTATTTTAGCTGCTGACATTTTAAATTCAATTTAGCAGTGATATTATATTTTTAAAGTTAATGAAGTGGATTTCAGTTTCAGTTAATAGTAATTTAAGATGACAATTAAATCATTAGTGAAGCTAATTATTAAATGGAAAACTCACTGCAATACTCAAGCTTGTAATAAAATAAAATCTTAGGTCCAAGGGCTATGCAGACAGTGAGCTGGTTGGTGTGCAGCTCTTTTAACAAAGCAGCATAACAGCAAGGTTGATAGACAATAATCCTGCACAGGGTATTGTTTCCAGCAGGCTGAAGTTTAACATTAGGTCCATTTATAGTCATGATTTTATTTACCTAAGTCGTGTAAGATGTAAAACACTTTGCTTCACAGCATCTGAGGTAGTGTTTCTAAATATCAATATATCCATTATATTTATCCTATTTATCTCCAACTCATATGACATGTGTAGTAATTGCCATGTTTATTATAATAAAAATATAACAGGAATGATGCTGCTAGGAACCCTCTTGTACCTTAATTTTGGTAAGCAAGCACATGTATTTCTTTTGGGTAGATACTTGGAGCAAAATTGCTGGAGCATGAGCAGTGCTGTGTTCAACTTTGATAGATAAGGCCAAACCATTTCCCAAAGTGATTAAGCCTCTTACTACTCCGATCACCAGTGTTTGAGAGTGTCTGTTGCTCTCTCTTATATTAATAGGTAGAACTGAAGACAATCCAGATCTGTCAATTTTGAAATGAATGACTAAGTGGTGGTATATGTACACAATGGAATACTAGGTAGCCATGAAAAGGAGCTGCAAGGTTTAGGTAACAACATGCTTAAATCTCAAAGACGTTTTGTGAAATGAAGAAAGCAAGACACAAAGTAAAACATACTGTGTGATCTTTAGTTTTATAAAGTTCTAAAAAGACAAACTTAGGCTGTGGTGTTAGAAGTCAGGATAATAGTTAATTTGCGGGGAACAAACAGCGTTGGTGATGGGAAAGAGAAAGGAGGGAAGGTTCTTGGTGCCAGCCATGTTCTGCTTCTGGACTTGGATTTCTTCACTTTGTGCTATTACTTTGAATTGAATATTCATAATATACATACCTTTGCGTATGCATGTTAAATTTCAATAAAAAGTAAAAGACAAGTAGATATTCAACTTAAAAAAGCATTACATTTTATCTCCTTTCCATTTTAATTGTAACATTGATTTGAACTTAAGCAAATCATTAAAGTAAAAATTTACAAAGCTTTCGCACTAAAAAAATTCTTTGACATACGCTATGACTTTCTTACACTATAAAGTATTTTTTTGTCCTTTGTTTTTGCAGATTTTTAAAGATTGTGTTTGTAGTTTTGTACCGTTATCACATTTTAAAAATACTGCCAGTTTTATAATGCATTTTTAATTTCTGACAATAATATTACTGTTGTGATCCTTTTATTTTAAACCAATTTTACTTGTTTCATCATTATTTTGTAAATTCCCCCAAATAATTAGGATTTTAATTTTGGTTGCTTTAACTTTATAAATTAGTTTGGGAGGAACTAACTTCTTTCTTAGATTTTTTTCTTTTTTCATCCAGGTATATCTATGATGTCTCTCAATTTATTTGTCTTCTTTCATGCTGTTTAGAATCAGTAACTTTTTCTTTTTGAAACTCAATTATAATCACATAGTTAAAATATGAACATATTCTTGTTAAAAAAGTGAAACATTACAAATAAGTCTATAATCCTAAATTCAGATATATCACTTTTGCCTCTATAGGGCTATCTACAGTTATCAATTTGAGGTGTTCCCTGCCAAACTTTTCTGTGAATCTACATGTGTGCAAATGTACCCGTAGAAGACATGTGGTATCATGTCGTGATTTTTTTTTGTCTACATGAATTGTATCTACATTTCTGTGTGTGTGTTGTTTTCCATTTTCTCTTCCCAACAACGTGGCTTAGAGCTCTTTCCATACTAGAACTTTAGAATTCCCTCATTCTTTTAAATTGCTGATTAGTACTCAATAGAATGGAAATGCTATGGATTGTTTATCTATTTTATTAATGGATATGTAGATTGTTTCAATTTTTTGTGATTATAAATAATGATAAACCATAGCCTATACACATCTACTTGTGCATACTTACACATTTTTCTGTAAAGTAGATTTTGAGAGAATTCGTCAAAGGAGAGCCACCTGAAATTTTGATTTAAACTGTCTAATTCTTCTTTACAAATATTTTTTCTAATTGGCACACCCACTCTGATTGTATAAAAAAATCATTCCTACTCTCTCATCAACATTTCTTATATTAGACACCATGGGAGATGATTAAAATGAATGATTACTGCTTTTATGGAATTTACATGGAATGTGACCAAGTATATAAATAGTTATAATATAAAGCAATAAAAATAATGCCTTCAAGGTAGCTGAAATTATAGAAGTAACAGCTTGTGGTGCTTGGCAATAGAAAAAGGTGTTACCCTATTTCCAGAATGCCTTAGTGAATTCTTCCCAGCCAAAAGTATAGGCTCCGAAACCCAATTTCTTGGCCCTCTGGGTGGATTCATTTTTCAGGAATAGAGTCACAATAACCAAACTTGTTGAGCCTGAAGTAGAAAACCAATTTATTAATACACAGAAAGATTAGAAGTGCCAAAGATTCAGACATGCCCTCCAAATGTCACCTTATGTCCATGGCTATCCTGCACAGAAAGCAAAATTATCATTTCAATGCCAGCTAGTCCTGTTTTTTAGAAAACATATCACATGCAGTCCATTTGGCTTGTAGTCTCTGTGAAGCCTCTCAACTGGGAAAACCAGTTTATAATCTTGATCAATGAGATGGAATGAGAAAGAGGAGAAACAGTGGAGTAAGTTAAGGAATAACCACCTTCACAATTTGGGATATACCTGTCCCTGGTCAGACAGATGTCGCCTAGGGAAAGACATCCTTTGGACATGTCTGGGGTGCGGCCAGCCAATATTTGCCTCTAGCATTCTCTCTTTTCTGGGCTTTCAAGGATAGACAATCCTCCATCTGATGGGTACATTATATTCTACGGCAACCACGTGTTATGCTCTAGGAGAAATTCACATTATTTAATTCTAATAATAAAATCAATAATTACAGCCAGTAATGTTTATTTAGGGCTTATGATGTGCCAGGCGCAGTTCCAAGTGCTTTGAATACATTGACTCATTTAATCCTCTTTAAAGTGTCTTTCTCTATCTCCATTTTCGTCCATCATGTGTTGGTTTGAGAGCTTATCTATCTGAGAGAGCAAACTCATTAATTTTATTTACATGTTCTTGGAGTGACCCTCAATATAGGTGTAACATATGGAAACATAATTAAAATACAGCAGAAATTCTAAGTAGGAGAGATTCTTTTTCATTATGTCAATAAAGGAAACTTCTCATGAAGGAAGAGTAAGGGCTTTAAAGCATGAGTAGAATTTTTATTGGCTGAGATAGAAGAAAATTCTATGCTTTAAAAAAAATAAATAGCAGTTTTCTTGCTGAAAAGTTTAGGTTTCACTTATATGGAAAGTTTGCTTATGTGAAATACCTAATTTCTCAATAATGCTTGATAAAGGAGAAGTATTTTATAAAGAATTTGCTATTGAGGGTCGGGGTGGGAGAGAATATGGATATTTTCCTGTAAAATTTTATTGTCTGATTAAACTAAATGGACATAAAACAAAATGTCATTGCGCTGTGAGCTTTATCTTTCTAATTGTGTTTCTCACACACTTGTGCGATTGATACCTTAATGAAAATGAAACTCAAGAGATGCTCTTAAAATCCAGGAGGGGAAATTAGACTGCTTTGCCCTTGATTGCAGCATTTGTTATTTTAGAGGAAAAAAGCATCAGTGGTCACTTATAAATTGTGAGCCTGACCTACATTGCAGAGCTAGCAAATTTTCTTGGGAACGTGATCAATAATACACCGTTAAAAGAGGACCTTGCTAATAGCCTTTCCTTACGAAAAGCTAAGGTCGACAGTCAAGAAAACAATTTGTTCAATTTCATCTACTCTTCCAGAATTCCCATCAGGTAAAATTGCTCCCTATTTCATAGTCATGAAAACACTTTATTTAAAATAATAATGTTGATATTCATTGCATTTTTAATATAAAAGTTATACATAGGGACTGCTGGATAATTATGGTAGCAGCCTAGCTGTGTGCTACCCTTTCTCCCAACTTCCATTACAGTCCTTTGAAAAGATGCACAGAGAAGACCCTACTGCCTACAAAAGAGGTAACTAAAGAGAAGACAGCAAGTCAAATTTTGCATGAAATTTCTACTACAATTGATGGAGATGAATTGAGAATTTTATTCTTGGACTACACACTACCTGCCCATGTTTTACATAAGAACTGTATTATCTCAAAGATGATAGTCAACCCCTATTTAAAGGCAGCTATCCTCAAAATCAGGATTTTTCAAGCTTGGCACTATTGATATTTGGGACCAGGTAATTCTTTTGTGTGTGTGTGTGTGGGGGGGGGGCTGTTCTACATATTGTGGGATGTTTAGCATCATCCTGCTCTTGATGCTTATAGCACTCTCTACCTTCATCCCTAGTTATGACAATCAAAAATGTCTCCAGACATTGCCAAATTCCTTGAGGGGCTTGAGAATGATGCCCTAAATGACCAGAGTGGTCAGCAACTGGTGTTTCCTCTCTGTTCTACCACTCTTTGACACCATTAGACCCTTTCCCCCCTACTTTTTATGACAGGAGGTCAAGGGGAACCGATTATAGTGCCCTGAAGTCTGAGGTGCTCTGTCCCTAAAAAATTTTAAAAAGTGCAATTTGGAACAAAACTCATCTGTGGTGCTAGAAGTTCCAGTAATGGTTACCTTTGAGGGAGGAGATTTTAACGAGGAAGGAGACAAAGGAGGCTTCTCCAGTGGTAGAAATATTCTATATCTTGATCTAGGTGGTTGTTGTACATATGTTAAAATTCACTGAGGCCAACTGTTAACCTGGGTATACTTACTTAAGTTATATCTCAATTAACAGCAAGAACAAACAAGAAGGACTCAGGAGAAAGAAAACCCAACATGGGGCATATGAAAAGAAAGCGGCAAAGAACTATTTCTTCTACGATTGATAAGGAGAACGTACTTCTGAAATGAAAAGATGTGAACATTTTAGAATGCATGTGCTTACATCAAAGAGCTCACTTTGGGAAGGTTAATTGAATCTCATACAGTCCGTGTCAGTGGCCCTCCATATCCCTACGATGCGAAGGGAAAATTAGCATTAAAAGCTGGGGCTATTATTCAACCTTTTGCTATAGTCTTGGAGAAATGTCAGCAAACTGCAAGGAGAATAGCTCAGTTTTAAAAATGCAATAGATGGCCTATCCAATCTGTGCCAACAGAAACAGACTCCATGTACTCACTTGGGAGTCCAGAAGGAGAAGCTCCATATCAGTCATTCATCTGCCTCTTTGCTTGGAAGCATTGTCCTAGCTAGTATTCTCTGCAGCTCTTCTTCTGGAACTATTTTTTAAGGCAGACAGTTCTCTGCTCCCCATCCTCTTAGGCACAGCAATTTTTCTACATCTAAATCTAGAGAACAATATATTAGACGATGCTGTGGCAGGAGCAGAGGGAAAAGGGCCAGCAGTGGCTCGTTGTTTGGGGGAATACACCAGTAAAGCATTGTATCAGAGTAATAACAGTGAGCAGGAGGTATGTGTTGAGTCAGGCTTGACATGTGTATAGATCAGTCAGAATTCCAGAGTGGTCAGTGTAATAGTGGCAGAGCTGGCACCCTCAATCACGTATTATTTAGGTAACAATGGTGTGCATACTACGTTTCATGACAATTCCTCTAGCCCCCACATCTAACTGGGTTCCCACCTTTAATGCTTCCTTATATAGAGATTTGGAGGCCACTGCTACTGTCCAAAGCAGCGTATGCCCAGAGTGGTCAGTGCATCTGTCCCTTCACCAATTCCAGCAGGTCCATACTTTGAATGTGATCATTCTGTCCAGAGTGGCCAGTGTGTTTGACATGGTTAGTGTGTTGAGTGTAATTGATCTTTTCGATCATCAGTGTGTTCACGGTGGTCAATTTGTCCAGGTTGACAGTACCTGAACTATTTGTTTGCATTTCTCTGGTATCTTCTCTAAGAACTCTAATATGTTTAGGAGGCAAAGTGACCCAAGGACATACATGGCTGGGCTCTGGGTATGTGCATGGGCCTTTTGCATGCTACTCTGGGATATGAGTTTCCACTGTCCCAGGATTGTTCCCTTGGCTTGGCTGTTCAGTCTTCTAGATAGCTACTTCCTCTCCCAAAGGAAAGGGAATGACCCCTGTCCTGTTCCGTTCTAGCTCTAGCGGCTCCCCACCAGGGATATCCAACAAGAATGAGACTGACTAGTTGTACCTTGCCCAAACTGCAGCCCCAGCCCCAGAAGACCTTTCTCTTTAGTCCTCTCCTAGTTTCTCACCTAGCATTTCCAGAGGTTAAGGGACCTCCCCATCAATGGCCTCAGCTATCTCTTTTTCACTTTCTGGCTTTGTGTAGTAAGAGCCATTATTTATTAACTCACTCATTTATTAGCATTCAATCAGCAAACATTTATTTAGCATCTACTGTATTCTAGGCATTATTTTATGGGTGAGGGCTATAGCAATATATGAGACAGACAAGATTCTTATTCTCTTGAGCTTATTTTCTACTGGAGAAAACAGACTAAGTTAATAAACAATCAAACAAGTATATATTAGATAGTGATAAATGCTATGATATAAATAAAAAACCAGGATATGTGATATAAGTGGGTTGGGACCCTGAGGTGTAGTTGTTTACTCATGCACATAAGAACATCAAAGATCTAGGAAAGTCTTAAAATAGTCCCAGGGTTATTAAGTGCAGTGAAGACCTGTTAGCTTTTTGGCACCCATTTCTACCTCGTTCCTTCCTATACACACTATTCTCAAGTGTCCATGTGTCTCAGGAAAGTCTGAGTGATCCAGTTTCAGTGCTTGGGTCAGGTTAATATCACCCAGTCCTGGTAACACCATTCCCTTGTCAATCATTGATCTAAGGATCTGAGCCTAAGCCAATCAGCACAAAGCATTTTCTTGTCAATAGGGATTGGTTCAGGAATGGGCATAAGGTGAACCAATGAGACGTATAGGGGAGATTTCTGGAAATGTCTCGGAAGTTTTCTGTTTTAATATGAAGAAATGGTCTGTCTCTCTTATTAGATGTGAACAAGGAAGCAAGCAGATGCAGTTGTTCTTGGCAGCTGGCCTGTGACCATAAAGGAAATACTCCTCAGAGGCAACCTGACACTTTGGATAGCTTAGTGTAGAGAAGGAAATGATTTGCTTCTCGAGGACATCAGCGAACCATTAAGCCAACCCATATTGAAAGCCTGCTCTTCAGCACTCATCATTCTTGTGCAGGCCACAGCTGCTGTTTATGCACAGAGCAGGCCAGAGAGCCCCCAGATCAGCCCTCAGCTAGTGATGGATGGGAGGTGATAGTTACTAGCTCAGCTTTCTTGTCCCTTGCTTGAGACAACACTGAGCATTCTGTGTGACAGAGGAGCCCACTCCAAGTAGAGAACATTTACACTGAGCTGTGAATGACAACAAGAAGCCATCCATGGGAAGAGCGTACACAGCTGAGGCACTGGGTTGGCAAAGACCTTAATGTGGGATTGTTTTGTCGTATTCCAGAATCAGAACAAAGGAGAGCAAGTATGGCTGGGCCCTGGGTAGCTGACAGCTGGAGTTCTAGAATCAGGGACTCTGGTAAGTCCTCCTCCTCATCTGGCTTGCAGTTTGGTCTTGAGCGAGTTATTTAACCCTATTGAGTCTTTGTTTCCTCATCGATAAATGGGTTGGTAACAGCACCCCCATGACAGGATTGTTACGAGAATCAAATGAGCTCACGAATGTGAAATGTTTATCACAGTCCCTGGCCCAGAGTAGTTATTTTCTCATCTATATTAGCTTTGCTTGCCTAATGGTCAATTTTTCATGGATTTTGTCTTTTTGGGGGTCATTGTCAGAATGAGCAAAATAAAATCACACCTGAAACAACACAGTAGAAACCACCACTGGTAAACACGGAGGTACCATAACTAAGCATTTTTCTTTTTCTTCTTCTTCTTCTTCTTTTTTTTTTTAATAGAGAGATTATCTGAGTCCGCTTAGAGCTCTAGCTGCCCCAGAGTTTATCTCCTTGCCAGAAAACTTGGAAGCGTGCCTCAAAAATCTTGCAAAATGTAAGATAAGTGTCTCATCTGAGCAAGAACACATCGCCTCTCCTGTAGCAGTGTCTGCTGCAAACTATCAAAAGATAATCGTCAAAATCCATAAAGACTGTGGCCCACAATAAACACTTTGGCTCATTTGTCCATTAAATAAAATTTAAAAACCTACTACAGACATGTTATCGAGAAAAACTGAAAGTGCTAATATGGTTCTAATGGAACATACATCATTAATTACCTGATGGACCTTGACACGTACTATGGGCTGCATTGAAAGCCTGCCTCTGGACCAGGCGCTCTAACAGATATTATTACTCTAGGAAAGATCCTGAAGTAGCCCTTATAAAGAGGACCATCAAAAACACTACCGCCTCTTTAGGCCACGTTCAGCTTCCATGGAGGCTACTGCAAAATTGCGTATGTTAATTGCACCGATAATTATGTGTAGTTGATTCCGGAGCTTACCTGCAAGAGGGAAAAATTCCACCCAGAATGCTTATAGCAGAGTGCTATCATGAGTCCACAGAAAAAGCCATTGGATTTAATAATGTGTATTCACTTACAACCACAAAGACTAAGAAAATTGTTTCAACTCACATGTCAGTAGTGATATTTCCTTTAGAGCTCCCCGTCAGAGAAGTCTAATAAAATAATAGAAACTGCTAAGTCATATTTATCAAGGGCAGGTAGTATTTTTCTGACCTCTAGTAAGCTCTTAAAGTAATCAAACCTCTCCACATTTGGTCAAAAGCTATTTAGTGACCATTTCTGCCTACCATCATACATTAATTTTCTACAATTATGTGCTATTAAAAATGAAATGAAGAGCAAGAGAAGGATTTAATTCCTAGCTCTGCCACTTACTCGTTCTGTGACCTTATTAATATAATAGCAATAATGACAGTTCATATTTGTGAACACTTACCAAGTCTCAAGCACTTTGCTTAGCACTTAACTTATACCCATCTCATTTAATATTTGCAGAAAGCCTTTGAGAGGTGGATGTATTATCATTACATCCTTTTTATAGTTGAGAAACAGAGACTTTAAAAGGTTAAGACACTAATCCAAAGTCACACTCTTAGTAGATGACTCATTTCCAACTTGGGCTGCCTGGCCTGGAGGATCAGGTATTCACTGTATATTCTGCCTCTTCTGGGGCCTAATTCCCACGTCTATATTTGTCTTCCTCTCCTAGGTAACCTGGGAGTCCAGGGGTTGGCCTGCACTAAGTTTCCAGACTTGGTGTGGGAGTGAAGGGGGCTGCTCACAGCTGAGGGCATGGAGCAAAGTGTGACTGAAACCAGGGCGGCAGGCCATGGGAGGGCAGGACAGGAAGCAAGAGGACATCTGAAATGCCCGTTCGCAGTCTAGTGATCCAAAGTGAGCATTAGCAACAGAGAACCTGCAAGACTGAGCAGGCAAGTGTGGGAGGCAGACTGGAAGGATTGCCAGAGTCTGGGGAGACTTCAGTCATGGGAACTTAGTAGAGGGTGTCCAGTGAAAAGGATGTCGGTGAAGCAGAGCTATGAAGGGTGCTGAGCACATTCCTGCAGTCCATGAACCAGAGGTAATAACCACATCTCTCTTACACAGATCTGCGAAGGGTAAGTGAAACAGCCTCTGTGCAAGCACTTCGCAAACTCCAAAGAGAATTTTTTATTACAAAGTATGGTCTGTGTCTGTGCACGCAAGATAAAATGAATCTGTGCATCTGTGTTTCACAGCAGCTGAGCTATGGATTTCTGCCCTCGGACACCTCAGTTGGGTTTAGGACTAGGAGGAAAGTAAGAAGATTGTTTTGGCAAAGAAAGAAAGGTGATAACTTTCCAGCTTTGTCATGTGTTCGGAGGAGACAATATGCAAGTATAGCAAGAGAAGAACAAACATCATTGCAAAATAATGCTCTAACGTTATGGTTTCTAGGTGATGCTACATGGTGTGTTGACAGTCTGGATACGGGATTTAGAATACATATGGCAGAATTTGCTTTGTAGCTGCATCTCAGCATCCGTTAGTGGCAAAGGGAACCTCCAGGTTTTGTGAGCGTTGTCGCTGTCCTGAGCAAAAGGACAGCATGATGGGGGGAGCTGCATTCAGATGCAGTCAAGAACAGACCTTAGAAGAATTTAACACCTCTGATCTGTCAAGTACAGGCTGGAGATGCACAGGATGGGTCATGGGGTCACAAAGAACACTGTTGGGTTTCATTTCCACCCCGGCAGCTGGAGGTAGCAGCCCTGGGAGGCAGCTGGTTTCACACAGCAGGTCATAGGGAACACATCCAACAGGGTGGTAAGGCTTGTGCCCTGATTTAGCTGGCAGCAGGATCAAGAAGGGGGTGGGCAGAGGCACAGCTGTTACCTGGCATGGAGGCCTAGCAGAGAAGCCAGAAGCAGAAAGCTGTAGGCTTTGCAGCTTCACCAGTGCTACAAAGAAGCTATGCAAAGATATTTCTCTGCTGGGAATGCCCTTAGCCTCCACTGCATACATGCCATTTACTTCAGGCTGAATAGGTAACAGACATTGGCATCGACCAGACCTCAGCATCAGAATCTGACAGGAGGATTCTAAGGACAGTCAGGAAAAATAGGTGAACCCAGCCTTTCAGTTTGTGGAGGAAACAGTAAGCCAGAGAAAGCCTTACTTCCACTAGGATGAATAAGTAGGAAAAAGAAAAAGAAAAAGAGCTAATGGAAAGAAAACCAGAGAATTTACCTCCAGGATTTAGAAGAAACAGAAAAGGATAAAGAGTTAAAAATAATGACAAATGGATAGCTTCAGAGCAGAAGGTAGTGATTAAACAGAAGTAATTGAGGTTTCTAAAAAGGAGACCAGAGCAGAAAGATGACAGTGACATTTAAATGTATAATAGACAAAACCTTGCCTGAGCTATGGGAGGCTATATGCAGCCTCTGTCTATATTAATGAAAACATATCCAGACACATATTGGTAATATTTTAAAATTTCAAATACTTCCAAAGCATCCAGTGAGAAAATCAGGTGGCCTGCAAAGTAGGCAAATCCTCTCTAT
The DNA here is from genome assembly GCF_036562045.2 of Rhinolophus sinicus. NCBI lineage: Eukaryota > Metazoa > Chordata > Mammalia > Chiroptera > Rhinolophidae > Rhinolophus > Rhinolophus sinicus. The sequence continues at coordinate 24,908,015 of NC_133759.1, forward strand.
AACATTAAACTTTAAGAAGAACGTAGATGATGATATGGATGGGGCAAAAATTTGGTACAAGAATTTTATTCCACTAAAATTTGTATATATACATATATTTAACTTAATTGCCCAAATACATACATACATATATATTCGGGCACATGTATTCGGGCAATTAAGTTTGAGAATTTTCCACCATGTAAGTATATATATTCATTTCATTTCTCGTTTCTGAAATGGTAAGCCAAGTAGCTACCAAAGAAAGTTCCCTGAAAAAAAAAAGACTTAAAGGTGAACACTTGCTGACCTAAAGATACGGAATGGAATTCCAGAACTCAGTGATGGGAAAATCATTGCATAAAAAGGTTTGCACTAAGCACAAGATATACATAAAGTAAATTTAAAGAATTGTTGCAAATATGGTTCCAAGCCAAAGGAAAATATCAGAAACAAAATTTGAAAGGACCACACCTAATAAATAAATTTGGCAGAGTAGGTTATGTTATGGACCTACATATGTTTGTCCAAAGTACTTGACACATAGTAATCTTGCTTTATAAATATTTGCTGAATGAGTATAAGACCCTTACCATGTATGTAAAAATAAGTTGGAGAAATGGGGATGGCTAGTCCTTAGGGGAAGCTGAGTCATTTCCTCCTTCTCCTGGGTAAAACAGAAAACTCAGGAGGGCAAATAGTGGAACTTTCTGTTCCCTTTATGCCTAAGAAACAATTTTTTTATTATTTCAAAGTGGAAGTCTGGTTCATTATTTATATGTAATCATAATAAACTCAAAGGCATTTGGTCAAATTCCTTGAACAAATAATTTAGGTCATACATTTAGGAAGCGATTGGCTCTCTGAGACCAGACAGGTACCTTTTACCAGGTAACAAATTGTACCCCCATATCAATGAGCCTAAAGGGATAATGCATCTTTCCTGGTTTCTAACTGTCAGCCATAAAATCTAACTCAGTAATAAATAGCATGTTCTTTCCTCACCTCCATATTAGTGTGAGTCACTCTTTTTGAATTTTTCACTTTATTCTCCTGGATTTACATGATTCATTGAATTAAGTTAGGCTTTTTATTTATGGAGAATTGATTGCGAGCTGATTCATAACCATGATTCTTTTAAGGTGAGTACTTAACAATGAACTACAAAGTTGTCTTTTATAGGTGATTGTATCTGAAACTCATTCACTGCTGAGCAGTGCTGTTGTCCCTGGTGGAAAGAGTCTGCTTTGAAATTGTGGGGACTTAGTTGAACAGTAGATAGTGTTTTCGTGCTATAAACAACACCAAGGTTGTCTGATTCTAGCCATTCTAGAGCAAGAGGAAAAATTAGCAAGGGCAATTTGCATAGTTTGTCCCAGAAGCTCTTACATGAATGAGATTTGTTCTGGATTAGGAAATAAGACCAAACTGACCCAGGACATTTGAGACCAAGATGTTTATTCTGGATTTGATTGATCCCAGAATCAATTGATCACAAACCTCAGAGGTTGTAGGATTTTTACCCTTGGCCTTATCATTATTCACATATATTGGTCATCTTTTGGATAATATGAAGTTGTTCCCTGATTTGGAGTGAGTCTAGAGAAAGTCCTTATCTTTGTTCTGGGAAATAAGTTTCAGTAAGTATTGAGGGTGCATGATTTACCTCCTTCTTGAATCTGACCTTGGCTCAGATTAAAAGTGTCAGTGGGTTGGGGATTTCCTGGGAATTTCTTTGCCCTGCTCTAAATGTGTCAGACATAAAGTCCTGTTCTTTGTCCTCTGTTGTCTATTGTATCCAGAGAACATTTAATTCTCTGTTTAAAGAAGGCTAAGTGTGTATTACCCACTTTGTGAGTTATCAGGGGTGAATTTTAGAACACTTTTCCTGAATATAAACATGTGCTACGAAATGCAAACTCATTTCAATACCAGTACAATGTCAGTAGACTACGAATTGGCTGCAAACATACATGTTTCAAAGCCAAATAAAACATTTTTATATTATCTATTTCTTCATTGTCAGTTCCTTTAATAAGTGAATAGTTTTGACTTTATATTACTATTGCTTAATAGATAAAATAAGCACAAAGGCACGAAACAGAATCATCCTCTAAAAATATTTTAACTGTGAAATTTACATGTGCTATCATCTGTGTAATTTTCTCAATAATCCTGATTTTTATATTTTTAATGTTACTATGATTCAAGAGTTTGCAGAACATTCTCACCAACAAATATGTGCATATACAATATACATGTATACTATATATCTTTGAAATATCACCCGGTTTGATTCTGTTACTTGAGTATTCAAAGGACTTAATTTATCATGTATTTCTAGTCCCACTGTCAGTGAAGACATCATGCAATTGCAGGGCTGTTAAAAGGAAGAACAGTAGTTTAGGCCACTGTTTTTCAAATTCATTCATTGATTTGTTTTGTTTGTTTATTTGTTCATTCACTCAATGGGAGGCAGAAAAGAAGATATATTTAATATATTACAATTACTATAATAAGTATATTAAAATTATATACATACATGTACCCAGACACTCATATGTACAAACACACACATAAAATTTTCTGAAAAAGATTTGAATTTGTCAGCTCACTTGTGGTGCTTCTTATGTACATTGGGGTGCTTAGTGGTGGGTGCGAGATAAGGAAATTTACATGAGAAAGAGAAGGGAGAGAAGATTCAATGCAGGGAGGTGAGGTGGGTGTGGGGCAGAGGGGACAGGGAGTAATTTTTGTGTGTGGGAGGAGCTGAGGGAGAGGTGAGAAAACCTTGAGGTGGCTTCTTGGGTACAGGAAACACTGCGAGTTTGGAGTAAGGATTTTAGGAAGTGTTCCTGTGGATCTGTGTTGGATAACTTTTGACATTCTTGCAGAGATACGATTCGAGTTGGAATTTCTCTTTACTTTGGGCTGCTGGGCAGTGTTTCCTGGAATGAGAGCCTGCACGTAGACTGAATGTGTGTGCTAGGTACTGATGGCGTAACGGGCACAAACACAGGCTCTCTTCTCTCATGGGACTTGCACACTAACAGAGGAGTTGGCTTGAATCAAACAACCACCAAAGTATATTCATTCACAATTATTTTTTAGCACCTACAAAACACTGTTTAGGTTATTGGGGTTCTGATTCATCACTAAAACAAATAGATAATATTATTTCTGCCTGTGGTGGCTTTATAACAAATAATATTATTTCTGCCTGTGGTGGCTTTATAACATGCCAACCAGTCTAAGCTGGAACTAAATTTCTCAGAGTTTCCTTCTTTATAAGCTTCCGGGTTAGGGATTGCCATAAGAAAAATGTGCCTAAGATCCGGAAGGCAGGAGCGATGCTGCAGCCATTGGTCTCTGAAGGTCAATGTGGGGAGCCAGGTACTGCCACAGTTCGGAGCTGATCTGCTGGCTCATCTTCCTAATGTGCCGTGGGTGACCTTCAGGTCCTGGTTCTCTGGGGCCTGGGCACAGCACGGTGCAGCTCCATGGCAAAGGGCCAGCTTCTGCACGTTCCCCACAGCCCTGAGGTTGGAGTCAGTGAGACACAGATGAGGTTCCAGTGTGTCTGCAGGTGTTCTTGTGAGCTGCTCTTTGTCCCTTTGTCCCTGTTCTAGTGCACGGCACGGCCAGGTCTCCTTCCTGACTGCCAGAATGGTTGATTCATGGTAACTCCAGACAGCATGCAGCGGTCACAGCTCACACAGCCACCCACCTGATCCTACAACTGCACAGCGACGACTCCTGGGGTAAATCCCTATTTTTTATCTCTCACAATCATTCAGCTGCTCTGATTCAACCCTGATGGATACTCTGCTGTTGTGCAGATCACATTCTAGACAGAGAGTAAACAGCTCAATAAATAAGTAAATTATAAAATATGTTTAAGAATAAAAGGTGTGATGGAAAGAAAATTAGAGGAGAAAATTAGAGAAGGAAGAAGTAAGGGTGCCATGGGGATAGGTGGGGAGGCAGAGGCTCTATTAAATAGGGCAGTCACCATCGGCCTTATTGAGAAGGTACCGTGTTTCCTGGAAAATAAGACCTAGCCGGACAATTAACTCTAAGGCATCTTTTGGAGCAAAAATTAATATAAGACCCGGTCTTATAGTAAAATAAGACCGGGTCTTATATAATATAATGTAATGTAATATAATATGATATAATATAATACCAGGTCTTATATTAATTTTTGCTCCAAAAGACACATTAGAGCTGATTGTCTGGCTAGGTCTTATTTTCAGGGAAACATGATAGGACTTGAACAAAGTTTTGAAGGAGGTGAGGGACTAGCCAAAGGAAAAGCTTCAAGGGCAGAGAGCACGAACAGAGAACATATTCCCTAAGACAGAAGAATGCCTGGAACATTCCAGGAGCTTCATGGAAGCCAGTGTGACTGAAGAGGAGAGAGAAGGAGGAGGGCAGGAGATATCAGGCTGGAGCTGTAACAAGGGTTGGCAAACATTAGCCTGAAGGCCAAATCCTGCCCCTCTGCCTGTTTCTGTGCATCAAGTCTTATTGGCACATAGCCATCCTTGTTCATTTACACATCATCTAAGCTGCTTTGGGGCTACTACAGCAGAGTTGAATAGTTGTGACAGAGACCATAGGGTCCTGAAATATTTACGAAAAAAGTTTGCTGACCTCTGAACTTTTGGCTTTTACTCTGATTAAAGTGGGAACCACATGAGGGTTTTGAGCAGAAGAGGGCCACTCGCTGATTTACTTTACATAAGAATTATTCCTGCTGTTGTGCCCAGAGCAGATTGCAGAGGGCAAGAATAGAAGAAGGGAGACCAATCAGAAATCTGTTGCAACAATCCAAGCAGGAATGATGGTGGCTTGGACCAGAGTGGCAGCAGGGGAGGTAGTGAGAGGTGGTTGGACCCTGATTATTTTTTGAAGGTTGAGCCAAACTGACAGACTGGATTTGGGGTGTGGGACAATAGAGGAACCGACAAATGTATAATTAAAACCATTCTAAATGCTGGTATAAAAGGATTCCTTAGAGGTGCCTCAGGCGTCAGTGGGGGTGAGAGCAATGCCAATCTCCCCACCCAACTGGAACAGTTCTGCTTTGTCTATTTTATGTACTGGACTTTCTACTAATTCAGTTGTTCTCAACCTTGGCCGCGTGTTAGAATCACCTGGGGAGCTTTACAAAGTACTGATGCCTGGGTCCCACCCCTCAAAATTCTTATTGAGTTTTGACCTGAGTGTTAAGATTCATAAAAGCTCCCCAGATGATTCTTCCATTAGCCAAAGTTGAGAATCACTGCTCTTATAATTTCTTTGAACAAACTTCCTATGCCTTTTGAATGATGGAAAATGGCTTGAGATCTAAAAGTATGTAGTGAAATTTAAAAATTGTTTATCTTCCTAGCACTCTTCATAATGCATCCTTAATTTCTTTGGGAGGAATTTCTTCTCCCTTTTGTTCACAGCCTTGGTAGAAGTGGGGCCCCTTCCCCCGCCCCCATCCCCACAATTAATGTGAACTCCCTGGATCTCTTTTCTCTCTTTCCCTGGTACAGTTGAATAGCAGTGAGTTGACTTGAGCCCAAGCCCTTGAACACATGGATGTGACTGTTGCAGCAACAGCCAAAATGGTGACATAGTCCTGTCCAGGATTTGCCACCATGAAATGATTGCTGACTCCTGCTCCCAGTTTCTTGGCCCTCAGAGCTCCTTTTGTTCTTTCAATCCATTCCCAAGCCTGGTACCCCAGCCTCCTGTTGATTCCATCAGTCTCCATCCCCCCACCCTAGATTATGTCAATAAATTCCCTATTGCTGAAGTGAGCTTTATCTTGTAACCAAGAATCCTATTGATACAGAATGCCTGGGCGGCATTCTCTGCTCTATTTGTATCATGACATCATTTTAGTCTATTTACTTGGCAACTATGCACTGTGATTTCATTGTTGGAAAGGAGCAGACAACAAGAACAACAATCTATCGAATTATGCTTATCCAATAGGGAAAAGACAGATATGAGTTGGTGCCAGATCCTTTGGAGATTTTAATTATTTATAAAACTAGCATAGCTATCAATAATAACAACAATTCATTCATCATCTACTTCTATAAAAATTTGACAGTATTTTTTTCAGATGCCACGTCTTTGGTTGAAAATACAATATATGTAAAATCTTCAAACTGGTGAGCTACGAAGACCTCCATCTTGAGGCATGAGTTGGACATCCAAAAGAAGAGGAATTTGTGTCAGTTTGGGTTTTGATGGAAGCAGACAGCAAGACAGAATTAGAAATGCAAGATATTTGGTGTAGGAAATATTTGTGGAAGATAAGGGGGAAAGGTCACAGAAGCAGTTAGGGAGCCACTTCTGACCAAGCTGCAGGTCCGCAGATCTGACTCCCGTGAAGGGGCGGGGATGTGGTGAGGGGGGGGGGGGGAGGAGCCATAGGAAAAAACCTCAGATTGCAAGGCAGCTCTGAGAAGTCTATATCCCGCTGATGGGGAGCTTCAGAGTAAAGAGCACCAGTTAGAGGAGCTTTGTGTTGATTAGGAAGCCCTGGCTCTAGTACAGCTGCAGAACTCAGCCATTGGCTGGGAACAACCTGGGAAGAGAGTGGCCTCGGTGTGAATGCCAGGACAGATCTCAAATACATAGCAGCTAAAGATGGTCTGCTAGCTACATTTCTTGCAGCAAGTCCTCTCTTGAAAGATTTGAGAGTTGTTCTTCCATAGAGGTCACAGAAGGCCATAGAAGGCAAAAGAGAACGATTTGCCTTTCAAAAATCAAGGTCAACCTCCCCACCTGCCCTGACCTTTATTCAAGACCACTTAGGGCATGAGAACTGAATGTATGAAGTGAGGGGTTATTATTATGTTTCTGTGTGTGCGTGTGTGCGTGTGTGCTTTAGCAGGAAGCCTTTCAATCTGTTGTTTGAGAGGGTGAGGATTATGAAAAATTAATACATTTCCCTCCCCTAAGGAGGAGGTGTGCTGCTGGGGGAGGAATCGGCATTACGGTTGTATGTATTGGGCCCTTGGGAAGGGTAAATAAATTTGGGATATTCAGATCCCATCCCTCTTGCCTGTTCAAGTTATGTCCTTTCTGTTTTCTCCTCTCTCATGAACCATCTATTGCTCTTTCTGTATTGAATCATTCCTGTTTATTATTATCATTCCTGCTTTTAAAACAAAATTCACCCATACCAAATTTCTCTCCAACCACTCTTCTATTATTCTACACCCATTCAAGGCCACACAAACCAGCTTTCTCCTATTCCTTTATGCCCATTCTTCACTTTATCTGACTCTCACTGTCTCTTAGAAATTGCATTTGTCAAGGACACCAGTGACTTCCATGGAGCAAATTCAATGGCCAGTTCTCTATTCTTGCCTCATATGACCTCTTTGGCATCCAACACTGATAGCATCCCTTCTTTTTTGAAACACTTACCTTTCTTGATTGTCTGCTCTCCTTGGTTTCTCTCCTGCCGCTCTCTGGCTACTCCTTCTCAATGTCATTATTTGACTCCTCCTCCTCCTCACCCAAATCTAAACTTCAGACTTTCTCTGGTTTTGGTCTGAACTGAGTACTGTTTTTTCTCTCTCCCTCAGTGTTTCTTGGTTAGGGTGCTATGGCCATTTGGGGCAAGGCAGTTCTTTGTTTTGTGGGATGTTCTTTGCATTGAAGGACTTTCAGCATCCCTGGTATCCAGGCACCTAATTCCCATCTTGTCTTCAGGTTTTTCATAAAGTTGACTCCGAAAAGAGGGATTTGTGTACAGGTTTTATTTAGAAAGAGCTCCCAGGAGGATTGGAAAGAGTATGGAGAAGTAGGGCAGGGAATGAGAGACACAGAAACAGTGATGTTTCAGGCCAAGTCCCAGCCTCAGACTGGTCCCCAGAGAAGCTCTGAGCATAAATTAAACCTCAAGGTTTGAAACAAGGGAGCTAATTTTTTGTATTACTACTTTCCTTAGTCACTGGTAAGGACTGATCAGTGTGTGTGTGTGTGTGTGTGTGTGTGTGTGTGTGTGTGCTGCACCAAGGGTATTTGGTGCAAGTGGGTCAGATATGCACTTCTAAGCATTTCAACTCTCTGTGTTTGCAGCCAAAAGCAGTCCAGTAGCTCAAAAGAAATCACTGAAGAAAGTTTCAGGTGCAACACCTTAGAAGCAAAGTACCCAGAAGATGTTCAGAATTGCTAAGGAGAATTCCAGGGGAGCTGGGTGGAGCACAGACAGAATCTGTTACAATTGTCTATAACATAGATGGAAGGAGGAGGTTGGGTGGAGGCTGCATGTAAGGAAGACGAGAAGGGAGGGTGGGTCTGACTGATCAGAGCCCCGAATCCCATTCATGAGAGAAGTCCCTTTCAGGTCTGTTTTCTGGGAAGTCCTCAGATGAATGGCTATGAGAAGACTATGTAAGAGTTACAGGGTATGTTCATAGGAGCTCAATTGCTATAGAGGCCTGATTCCAGCCTCTGGATTCAAGAGTCAATTCTGGGAGGAGCTGTCCACTTTGCTTGTAGGTCAGCGACCTGACCTCCAAGTGCCCTTCACTGCATGTGTCGTGTCTCCTCCCAGCACGGCTCCCAGCCTCCTCTGGACATAATGAGATCCCTGGTGGAGTGAAGTATAGGAGGTCTCCCCACTATCAACGATGAACAGGAATGTCTGCTTTGTTGTGTCTTTCAGATTGAGGTTTTATAGTTTTAAAAAATCACTAATTTGATAATTTTAAAAGTTAAGAAACTGTTTAATAAACGATTATACTCGTGAGTTTTAAAAGACCGTTGCAGACAGAGTACATGTAAGTACATCACAATTTGGGAATAGAGGCAACTGGATGCTTTATTATATGGAAATATTAAAAAGTAGAGAGAGAAGAATATTCAATTCTAATACCCAAAGACAAGAGATTTTAACATTTTGATTTATTGCTTTTAAATATTTTTCCATATGATGCTTTTCCCATCTAATATAGTAAAAGCCCTTGCATATGCTACTGAATATTCTTGGACAACATTATTTGAAATTGCATGTATCTTGCTTTACTCAACATTTTACTGATGGTTGGATATTGAAAGTTTTAATGATTCTGTTTCATGAATACCACTGCAATGAACAAGATCATAAAAAGGTGTGTGTGTGCGCGCGCGTGTGTGTGAGTGCGTGTGTGTGTGTGTGTGTCTGTCTGTCTGTTTGGATAACCTTCCAAACTACTTTAGGGCTTGGTGTGGTTTTAAAGGCTGTTTAAAGTTTCTTTGATTACTCCTTGCTTCAAGCAAGGGCTCTTACTTAATTCCCTTCCTCTTGAACATGAGATGCACTTAGTGACCCACTTCTAATGAATAGAGTACGGCAGAAGTGATGGGTGTGACTTTGGAGACTAGGTCATAAAGGATTTGCAACTTCTTCCTTGCTTTCTCTTGGAACACCTGCTCTGAGGAAGCCAGTTGACATGTTAAGAGGATGGTCAAACAGTTCTATGGAGAGGTTCATATGGTGACTTCTACTCACAGCCTTCTTCAGACCCTCCATCCAAAAGCCAGTCAAGGGAATCATTTTGGAAGCAAATCTTGCAGCCCCAGACAAGTCTGTAGATGAATGCAGCCTGAGCCACCTATTGGCTACAGCCTCAGGAGAAAACCTGAATGGAGCTACCCAGAGAAGCTGCTCCTGAATTCCTAACCCACAAAAACTGGGAGCTAGAATTGTCTGTTGTTTGGAGTGATTTTTAATATAACAATAAATAACTAATATATGGCTTTTGATATATTCAAATTGCCTTTTCAAAAAGTTGTATCAATTTATTCACTCCTCAAAAAATAGATAAGAATGGCTGTTTTACTATGCCCTTTACAGTCAAATTTTTATGACTTAAAGAAAGAAATCTTTGCTAATGTAGAAATAAATTATTATAACTCCTAGTTTCTTTTATTCTGCTTAGTTTAAAATTAGAGTTCAAATAATTTCAATGTCACTTAATGAAACTTTAAGGAAACCATTAACACAAAGGCTTTAGAAAATGCAAAACACTGATTTAGGTGATTGCTCCTTATTGAGAAAGAATAAGAAAAGGTAGAAAATATTCACATATCATTATCACAATATTTAAGTTAATTTTATGATATTCTTTATCTTGTCATTATGAAGTTAAGCTTCAATCTAAAATGTTTACTAAGAGTGACAAAAGTTTCCTGTAATCTTGAGAGTTTTTCTTTAATAGATCCAAGGATTGTTGATTTGAAACCTTAAAAATATTAATGTTTCTTATTGGCAACTATGTTTGCTGGAATTTTTAAGCTAGAGGACCTAAATTTATTTAAAGTTGTTTATTTCTTACAGAAGGTGGCTTTGCTCCTCAACCTTGTGATAATTAAGTGTTAATTAACCATAACCTCCCTCACTAATCTGGTTACAGGAATCTCAAGCAGCTTTTAAAAGTATTGAAGTAGGGGAAATATAAGTCATACAGGTAAAAATAATCATTGTAGTAGTATAATAGAATCAACCCTCCAAAAATTGATATCTCAAATTTTCTCTACACTCTTCTGATGAATTAAAAATAGGGAGGAGGGGTCCTTATGATAAAATGTTGATAAAGCCTTGAATGAAATGTAACGTTTGTAGGTTTTCAAATAGCCTCATATATGAGAATATGCACAGTACAATCAATTACTTTATTAGTTCTGTGTTTTCAAAAGCCCACCCATTTCTCTTCATGATTATTTTGAATTTGTAGAGCTCTTTAACTGCTTTGAAGTTGCTTCTGTGAGTGAAGTTGGAGAGACCGGTATTGCCCACTCCATCACAGAAGCCTAAAGCTGGATGTACTATTATTGCACTAACAGTACAGGCTTAGCAGCTAAATGCATGGAATGTCAAGACAGCACAGAAGGGAAAACGCTCCACTGAAATGAAAAACAACTTACTATACTTACTAACATTAACATTTTAATTTAAAACACCTGGAAAACAATGCATTCATTTGTATTTCCTGAATTTACTCTTATGTAAAGTGTTTATCAGGGAACTTCTGGAGAAGTCTTTGGTTTGCATTGTTTTTTCCATTTTCTGGAAATCCTCCAAGTTTGACCTCCTACACTATGTGATTTTCATTCTAAATACAAGTGGAAAGGTACTACCTCATGAAGTTTTTTCTAGCGTCCATGAAAGCATCACATTAGGTGGCTGCCTTCTTATTTTAAAAAATACATTTAAAATATGTTTGATATAGATGTATTTATTCTTAAATATATTTTTATTTCGATATATTTTAAATATATCAATACTGCATATTTATTCTGTAGTTCAGGAAGATGGTAGGCAAACAGTTTTGTATTTGCTCATTTGAACAAGACACCTCCAATTCTTCTTGGAACAAAGCATATATTAACAAACAAAGGGAGCTTAAACAAAGATTGGCGGTTTTACTGTGTTCTGACCTCGTAACAAAACTGGTGTTATTTTACTCTGTTTATTTTTATGTGGATCTGACATGAAAAATTTTAAAAAACTCCCAGACTTCTAATAATTAGGGAAAATGTGATTTTTTTTCTTGCCTTCAGGTCCTCTCAAACTTTGATTTTAGAAATAAATTTGCTTGGCTGAATTTATTTCTGATGTCAATAGAAGAGTTTATGAAGAAATGTACAGCACTTACATTTGGCAGAAACACTAATCTTTTTAAACTATGGGGGAAGAAAATCATTTTGATGTAGTCCTCTCCCTGAATATGTTTTTAACCATTGCATCCCACAAAAAAGTCGCTGCCCACAGATGGTCAAAACGTACAAACTTCCAGTTACAAGATAAATAAGTGCTAAGGATGTAATGTACAGCAGGATGGCTGTAGTTAACAGTGCTGCATAATGTATAGGAAAGTTGTTAAGAGAGTAGATCCTAAGAGTTCTCATCACAAGGAAAAAATTTTTTTTTTCTATTTTTGCTTTTCTTTTTATTGCCACTGTATGAGATGATGGATATTAACTAAACGTATTGTGGTACTCATTTCACAATATATGTAAGTCAAACCGTTATACCATACACCTTAAATTTGTATAGTGATGTGTGTGACCTATAGCTCAGTAAAACTGGGGGAAAAGTCACTGCCACTGTTCCTTGGTTGGTGCAGAATTCATTCTGGGTCTTTCCTCACAGTGTTGGCTTTGAACCACCTGCCCTGTCTCTCTCCTATTGCCTGTTTACCTGGACCCTTCCTCTCTGGTATGTGGCTTGGGCTAGACAGCCATCCCAGTTCTACATACAGCCCTTCCTGACACATCAGTCGCTTATCACTAATACCTGATGCTAGTTCTGGGTGTCTGGCATCCACCATCTCTCTTGGCCGGGCCCTGGAGGCTCTGGGCCTTCACTCATCCACAAGTGGGAACTGGACTTCTGCAGAGACTGTTTCCTCCTATGCATGACGATACAGAAAACAGGGCAGAAAGTTGCCAGGCATTGCCTTTTCTGATGAGTGTCCTTTCACACATCATATATTTTAAGTTAGGTAAATAAAAAGATACAAACATGTGTTTGGAAAAGTAGCTAAAGGTGTACTGCTTTCCTGTGAAAAAGAGTCTCCTATCATTTTGGGTGGCTTTGGAAAATGAAACAAAACAGATTATCATGAAAACTATCTGTTTTACTTGTAGCAAGAGTTCCCATTAGCTTTAATTCCATTTTTGTAAGAAAACAAAACAAAACCCAGCACAATTGTCTTCTGTGTATGGGTCAGTTTCTAAACAACCCCCAACAGATACTAAGTAATTGGATTAGACTTTGTTTTCAGTATTGCCAGCTTCTCCAGGACACGCTGCATTTCTACCAGAGTCATTTAAAAAGTGCAAGTTTGAGCGTGACACTCTTCTTCAAAAGAAAGGAAATCTGCAACCACAAAAACGTCCCCTTTCAACTCATGTAAGTCACCAAGATCAAGCCAGTCCGAATTCCTGTGCGTGGTCTCTCTTCTTAGAATTCTCCGTTGTCTACTTCTTGACTGCCAGTTTCTCCCCATGACCCACCTTGACGATCTCTGTTGAGTCAATCCTACTTGATGCCATGACTGTATGCTGCACGTAACACTGTTTCTCACTTTAAGTATTCGTCCTTCTGTTCCAGTCTTTTAGATCCTTGAGGGTAGAGCCCCTATCTCTTTTGTGACCCCCGAACCTGGGTGCTCACGAAATATACGGGGAACGAATGAATGATGTTGAGGAACAATGAAAAGCCAGACCCAGCAATTGATTTGAAACAGGAAGCCATGCTATGGCCATCAGACCCGAGGACACAAATTGTTGTGTCATCTCCTAAAAATAGTAACTTTAGCCCATGGAATGTTGGACCACCCACAGCCCTGGTGTGGGAAAGCAAAATCTGACAGCGTCTCAATAATACTCCTTCTCTCCAGCTGGCTAAAGGAATACTGAGTCAATGCTTTTCTCTATAAAACCAATACATTTTTATTTGCGTTGTCATTTATCAACCTCTGAATACCTTGTTGTAGGTAGAATGATGGAGCTGAGCGAGGGATTTCTTTGAGACTGCCTGGCTGGCTGCCCAGGCAGTTCTCTCTTGGGTGTCATTGTCCCATCAGGGCTGCCCTGTTCTAGGTCTGGTGTTTTGACTTACACAACCTTAATGTTTCATTCAGCATAGAAAGGATCCTATAACCAAACCCATAAGACTGATTTATATTAATCAAGGTCCTGATTGATTAATTTACAATGAAAAATATAACTAGCAAGCAGAGGAGAAATTCCTATTAGCTGGGTAGAGTGTTCTTACCACTTTATGAGAAACAAATGTTTAAAACAAGTTGTGTAGTGGATTCAAATGAAGAGAAAGGGGACGAGTGTCACTGAGCTATGAGTCTGATGCTCCACTTCCCTCGTGGCCCCCAGCCGCCAAGCCGACTGGACATTTGTGTTCAGGGTCCGTGGATGGGGGACCTACTAAAAGTGTTTGTATTTTGACTTCCCACTTACGAGACCTCCAATGCAGTCTGTTCCTGCTATCAACAGGATTTCTTCAGATGAGGCGAAATAAAACTGTCAGGTCTCAAATAGTCATATTAGAATTATAAATCAGTAAGAGTCCTGTCACACTGTACATTATGGACACCTTGATTGGACTTCAGTACTTTCAAGTTCCTGCAGCCCTACATTTTCTTGAATTAATTTCTACACTTAGCTAATCTCATCCATTATGTATTAACACTTACAAATTTCATTCTTAGAAAATGGTTACATTATTTATAGGTTTGGGGGGGATCTGGGCTTTGCTACTCATGTTGATAAGACAGTTTTTGGGTACGTGGTTCACTGCCACACTCCTTGTAAATACTAATTGATAATTATTCCTTCAGCAGTGCTTTTCAGACCACCCGTCCTCATACATTAGTGTATTCATAAAATCAAATTAGTGAGTTCTGACCTGTGGCTTAAAAAGGAAATAGAATAAAAAGTATTAGAATGCACTGCACATAGTGAGGTAAACATTGTTTTATATGTATTCTGTGTGCTAGGTTGTGATGTACAACTTTTTTTGACTCTGGGTCAGGGTTAATACACACACACACACACACACACACACATATAATTCTTAGATATCAGAGCTTTATCCTCTGCTTTAGAGAAGAAGATGTTCTTTGTGCATGAAGCTGTTAGGAAATTCATTTAAATAAAACCTCAGTTAGGAAGAGCCCTGTCACAGAGGGGACAGACAGTGTATAGTGTCAGAGGTCTGCAGAAACGCCCCATATTGGAGTGTGTGACAGGAGCAATGATTAAAAAATAGGTGTAAAACATGTAAAGCCAAAATGAGATGAGAAAGCAGCTGGTAGAAAAGACAGGAGAAGCTCTGGACACAGGCAGGTCACTACTTCTTTGTTGCTCAAGTCTTTCTTTTGCACTGGAACTCAGGGTTCCCAAATATCAGAGCAGAGCTGCACCGATTTCCATATGGACATGATCACAGTGATTTCTGCTCAGACTCAGCCAGTTGGGATAATGAAGAGATTTTCATATGAAATTCTTACTGTGGTAGGAAATTGCTTTCATAAGCACACAAATGTAGCATATTTCTGGGTACTCAAAGGTAAGTGTTTGGCAAAGTCTTTGAGGCACGTCTCCATTCAGCCATTTGTCCATCCATTTGAGTGTCCATCTGTCCATCCAGCCACACCTTTTTGAGCACCTACGTATTCTGTGCAAGAAGTTTGCCCTCACATGGTGTATTTCCAATGTCAGGAAATCCTGATTGGAAGGGAATTTAAAAGTTATTTGATGTCGTTCTTATCAGAAGAATGCATCTGCTCTATGGATCTCCTGGTAGGTGGTCATTCAGGCTTCTGCCATCATGGGCATGCACCCCTCTGACTGAGGAAGTTCTTCCTTGTGGTAAACTGAAATCTGTTTTTCTCTAGAGCCCCTCAAATGTTTCTCATCTGATCCCCAAATGGCGAAAAATTCTAAAGAGCTTCCTGCTGCCTACTTGCTCATCCTAATTCCTGAGCCGCTTCCTTGATTGGCAGGTTTCTGAGCTAATTTTAATATAGCCGCTAGCACGTTAGGATTTACATTCGTACCAGAGGATGGGATCAAGAACATGTCTGATGTCTGGTAGGTTTGAGGTGTGCCCCATTCCAAGCCACATCGCTTAATCTCCCACTCTGCTGCTTAGCTCTTGTGCCTTTGCTTATTTCTGGTGTTGGGTGGTCCCTGCAGGATCCCTCTGGGACTGAAATCTCACGTTGAATCTCATCCTAACTGAGTTCTTGACAACCTTCCAGGCTTTTCCGGTCCCTCCACCCCCAGCCATTGGGTGGATGGGATTCAACCTGAATGGTCCCACCCCACCCCCCGCCGGCACTATGACGCACACATCTGCTAGTGCAGATGGAACCGTTGGAAACTGATGCCATCTGAAATTGAGGCTAAGCTAGCCATGTACCTTAGAGCATTGTAATCTAGATTTTTGGCTTATTTCCTAGGGGCCAGTCCTAATGCCAGATGAGTCCCACAAGTCTGGCACTCTCTTCCGGATTTCTCTGCCTAGTCTTATCTTGGAGGTTCCAGCCTGCCTCTCAGTGAATCTCTCCAAAGTATGCATGCATATTGGTTCTAATTCTAGCTGATGGGGCCATGTATACGATAGGTCTTCATGTATATGAAGATGCTTGTCGTTTCAGTTTTCTCTTGCTGCATAACAAACCTCCCCAACACTCCGAGGCTCAACACAACAACAATACTATTTTTTGCTAATGACCTTGCAATTTGGCAGAACTCAGTGGTGGAAAGCTCATTTTTGCTCCATGAGGCGTTAGCCAGGGTAGCTTGACGAGGTAGGGATTCTCTCCAAGTGGTTTGCTTACATGGGCTGGCAGGGAGTTTGGTTGGAGGTATTGGCTGGGTGCCTCAATTCTGCTACGTGTGGGCCTACCTTTTTAGCTGCTTGAAATTCCTCATAGCAGGATAGCTGGGTTCTAAGAGAGGAAATGGAAGCAGTCAGTCTTCTTAACAACTGGGCCTGGACTTGGCAGTGTCACTTTCCCTGTATTCTCTTGATCAAAGTGGTCACAGATTCAGCCCAGATTCAAGGGTTGGAAAATATAGCTATACTTTTTGATGGAGAAAATAGACAAAGATTTTGCAGCCATCTATAATCCATCACAGTTAGTATAGGCACATCTTGCCCTGTCCTCTTGGCTTCACCCCTCCTCCCACCTCTTCAGTCTTTTCTAGATTAAAAAGCCCTTGTTCTTTGGCATCAATCTGAGTTTTATCAATATGTAAACATTTACTTTCTAAATAATAACTATGGTCATGTCAGGATTGCAATAGGTTCAAGGTGATGCTGCAATGACGAAGACATGGATACTGCCCTATAGGAAACCATTTCCTCCTATGATCTAGTTTTAATCATTTTTCCCCTTCAGCATTTCACCAAGGACTTAATGCAATATTTTAATGTAAATCTATGATGGAGACTAGAACAAGATTTTCACCTCCTTTGTTTTAAAGCTTATGTCTTTCTTGATGTAACACAAGGTCATGCAAATTTCTTTGAGTTACATTTCATTGTTAATGGACACTGAACTTATTATTGATTATAACCTTAAGGCTGTTTTTTGCTAATGTACTGTTGGTGTGGCATGATACTTCTATTTTGCACTTGGAAGCTGGGTTTTAGACACAATTCAGCTATTTAACAGCTATCCTTATAAAGTTTTACCTTGTTGGATCTAAACTACTGCTCTACCCTGTCGAGATAATTTAGAGCTTCATCTCTTGTCTAGCACACCAATGCTTGGTTAACATGAAGTTCATGGCAGTGCTCTTAGGTATTCAGGAAAATAATTGATAAAAAAATGTTAAACAAACTGAATACAGAACCCTCTGATCTGCCACTAGAAACCTAGGATGATGTAGGAATCATCACTCAATTTTCCGATGGTTCTTACACCTAACCCATAAAACTTCATTTGATCCCATAGCATACCATAACAAAATCTCTTGCTGTCCTAGAATTTCACATCGATGGAATCAGGCACCACGCACTGTTTTATACATAATGTTCTTTCGCTAAACAGAATGTTTTATATATTCATTCACGATTGTTGCACAGATCTATAGCTCCTTCCTTTTTATTGCTGAGTAGTGTTCTGGTATATGGATATGCCACTGTTTATTTACTATTCTCTTGTTGGTCTGGGTGGTTTCCAGTTTGGGGATATTATGGATAGGGCTGCTATGAACATTTTAGTACAGTTCTTGAGGACATACGGTTCCATTTCTTAGACAAATACCTAGGGGTGCAATGGTTGGATCACATGGTGGGTGTATGTCTAACATTTTCAGAAACTGCTAAACTGTTTCCAAAGTGTTTATATTTTAAACATATATTTTAAGATTGTGTGGTTCTAGACTTCTGGTTTGTAGAAAGTATATCAAGACTTGAATAAGAAGGCAATATTCACGTTAGGCTTACAATGACATTTCCTATGAAAATGAGAACAGTGATTACAGATAGCTAGCTTAGCCATCAACACCATTTCCCCCATAATTACGCTATAAATTAGGGGTGACCCCTGAGCCTCTTCTAGTAAGAATTCAGTGTCTGGAAGGTGAACACGAAATCCTCCAAGGTGTTCTTAAGAGGTGCCTAAAGGAAAAAACAGGCTGTGATGTCATATAAGTTAATAATTTTAAGGAGCCCATAGGCCTGGCAGTGGAATGAAATACTTAACAATAATTCAAAAACGGCTTGCAGAAACTTAAAAATGTGAATCATTTAGAGGGGCTGAAATTATGCTCCTGACACATATGTGTGGCGCGAGAGCACTTACCTGGGAATTTATTACCAGCTTCTGAGCAAACAAAGCCTGACCTACATTTGACTAAAGTCAGCTGTCTTTGGTTAATCCTATGGGCTCCTTTTTATTAATGTCACAATTGCTAATGTGGTATAACATTGTCATTACTGAATGGCACCGCGGGATGAGCTGCAGCTGTTCTTTCTCTTTCTGAACCTACTGAGTCATTAAATCTGAGTTTAGGGGAATACAAGTGGTAAAGATTATTCAAATTCTGATTGAGAAATAGGACTACTGGGAAATTGTGGGTACATAGAGTAAAACTTTGAATCAATCAAGGTTCCTTTTTTGTGTGTGAATCTTGAATGTGCAAACTTGTTCTTTATGTTTAATTTGAAATTGAATGTCAAGGAAATAGAAGGTAAATTTAAGACAAGAAAAGAATCATAATAATTATCTGATGAATCTTTTTTTTCTGGTGGCAAAGTAATATCTTGTTACTGGGAAAATATTAGGAAGATCATTTTCCTTCAAAGGATCCTAACATTTTGTTTTAAGAATCCTAATATTAACTTAAGAAGGATATCCTTGTTTTAACAAGGCAGAGAAGAATCAATTTCTCTTTAGTATCTAAGGGTATTTTGTTGTTCTGTTTGTAGGTATCCCTTGTAAAAACTTCTGTCTTCTTTTGGAATTCTGACTTTGCCTTTGGCCATGATTAGGACTTGTAAAGGGTATGATCCTGCAGTTCCCCGATTGAGCCAAGTCACCTTCTGAGGGTACCTCAGAAAATCTTCAGTTTTGGAGGAAAGCACAGTGATATTCAATGTTCACTGGATATCACATAAACTACTAGTCCAAGATAGTTCACAATTTCTTCAGTAAGATTGAGCTACAGTCCCTTCAATGGTGTCACAGATTTGCGAAGCTGGGTTTTTGATAGTTACTGAGATAAATAGCAATTCCCATATGAAAAGCAAAGTGCAGTAGGCGATGAGGGTGGTAGTCTGATCTGATTCCAATGTTTGAGAATTTTTGCATTTCCCAATTGATGTAGACATCCCAATTCGTAGCTCTTGTAGTTATTTAAGGATGAAATATAAACCGGTTTTCTTTCAGTTTATGTGTATTATTTTTTCAAAGGGCTAATAAGTTGTCAGGTGAAAAACTTAACCAAGTTTTACTGACCTAACTATTTAGTAAGTAGAACAGTTGGTTATTTCTTTTGGGCCAGGGACACTGTGAAATAATTATGGAGTCACTAAGGATCCCTTGAAAGTGAGAAATTCGGGGGGACCTCTTGATATAATGTGGTGATCATTTAAAGTAATGTCTGAGCTGTCATGTGTATTCAATTACTGTGCATTTGAAGTGATTTTAAAATGTTGGGAGCGATGGAGTTCAGAGATCGGTATTGCTGAAGCTCATTTCTTCTAGATGATATTTTGGAAGTCAGGCTTCTGTAATGACTTCATTGACTCTAGGCAAAATTTTTAAGTTGAAAAGCTGTCTCTTGCATCATACCTCGGAGGCATAGAAGTTCCTGGATATCTGGACTGCCTGCTCCTACTACTTAAAGTATGGTCTGCAGACCAGCAGCTCACTAGAAATGTAGAATCTCAGGCCCCACTCCAGACCTGCTGAATCAGAACCTGCATTAGAAAAATATCTCCAGGTGACCCATATACACATTAAAGTTTGAGAAGCCCTGCTCTACCACCCTATTCACATCCCACCTCAGTCTTCCTGTATGGGACAACCACCTTCCCTTCCCATGTGTCTGTAAAACCGATTTTTTCTGCTATTTATTTGGCGCCTTACTTCTCACTAGTTACACCGAACCTTCCTTATGAATCAGTGACTGATAATAGTTGAAATGTCCTATCATAACATAAGAATTTTGGAAGAAGCTTCATATAAACACTTACGTAACCCAGTGTTTTCAAAATATCTGACAGTGTTGGACTGAATATTTGTGTCCCCCTACCAAAATTCATGTGTTGAATCTCTAACACAGCAATGTGATGATATTTGGATATGGGGTCTTTGGGAGAAACTGGGGTTAGATTAGGTCGTGAGGGTGGGGCTCTCATGATGGGATTAGTGCTCCTTTAAGAAGAGACACCTGAGAGCTAGCCCCCCCAACTCCTGGCATGAGAACAAATAAGAGGTCAGGTGATATGACTATATCGTGAGATGGCAGCTGCCTTCAATCTAAAAGAGGCTTCAGGGTGAAACCTACCTTGCTGGCATCTTGATCTTGGACTTGCCAGCCTTCAGAACTGTGAGAAATAATTTTCGGTTGTTCAAGCCACTCAGTCGATGGCATTTTGTTCTGGCAGTTTGAACTAAGGCACTGACCATAGCCAGCACCTGGCACTCTTGGGAGGCCCTGCATATTTTAATTCAGTAGTTCTTTGGCCCAGAAAGTTGTTTATGCATAGTCTACCAAGTGAGTATTAGGGTCAGATATGTTATTAACCCACTATTTCCCAAATGTACTTGATTTTAAGACTCACCTGAGGACTTGTTTGAAACACCCAGGACTCTCCTTGGGCACATCTGCTTGGAATAAGACCCTATGAATTAGTGTTTTTAACAAACACCCTACATGACTCTGATAATTAGGTAATTTGGGGACACTTTTTCTTACCCAGTTCCATAAAACTGATGGCATTTTGGACACTTGTTGTGGACCAGTAGGAAAATACTAGTGAGCCTCTCCACTTAGAAGATCCTCTTACCGAGGTGGCTCCAACAAAAACTGTGAAGTTGGTGATGTTATTATTCAGGTCCTTTTAGCTTCCCTTGCAATGTACCTGCCTTTCTTCCTGATGATCAGGGCTGTTCTCAGCCTCCCGCATCCAGGAATGCTCTTGGATTCTGGACCACTGGGAAGGCATTTGATAAATTCAACTAAGTTATGTACGGCCAGTTGCAACTTTATGCAATATTCTTCCCTTGTGGGCTTGAAGTTCAATACGGGCAATTGTTTTCCTAGAAATAAATGCAGGACAGTGTGTAAGTGTGGGGTGGTGGTGGCGATGGGGGATGATAGTTTTAAGACAAGAGAATGTTCTTCATGCCCCCCTTAATAAGAAATTGTCTAATCTAAGCATAAATAGGTTGGTTTCTGGTTTTTCCCATTTGCTTCTAATCAAGTTGGCTCTGAGTAGAATCCCAGCAGAAGTATCTCTTTGTTTTTAATTAACTTTTTTTTCAATTAAAGTTTATCGGGGTGACAGTTGTTAGCAAAGTTATAATAGATTTCAGGTGTACAATTCTGTAATACATCATCTATATATCACATTATGTGCTCACCACCCAGTCAGTTCTCTTTCCATCACCATATATTGGATCCCTTTTACCCTCATCTACCCCCCCCCCCCAGAAGTATCTTAAAAACCTGTCCAAGGAAGATTTTCTAAATGTATAGACTTTGAAAAGCTGTCAGATTGGATTGTTACTTTTGTCTTATAAATGTCTTCAACCTTTCTCTGTGCAGCCAACTCACTCTCTAGTGTTCTACCCACACTTTGGAGGGGTGGGCTCACTGTGTACTCCAAAATGGGTTTTCCTGGTGTGGAGCAGAAGGCAGGGACGTCAGGCATGTGAGATAGGAAAAAGGGATGTTAAAAGTGGGAAAGAGCCTTTCTGCACTACCCAGAGAGGGGTCCATATGGCATTGTTCTGGGTCCCCACTTTCTGCAACTTAAAGGGAAAATTTCACAATGTCCGGAGCCCTTGGTGTCCTGCAAATGAAGGAGGACGAAGAGGAGGATGTCCTCAAATTCCTTGCAGCAGGAACCCACTTAGGTGGCACCCACCTTAAATTCCAAATGGGACAGTACATCTACAAAAGGAAAAATGATGGCATCTACATCATAAATCTGAAGAGAACCTGGGAGAAGCTTCTGCGGGCGGCTCATGCATTGTTACCACTGAAAACCTGGCTGGTGTCAGTGTCATATCCTCCATGAACACTGGCCAGCGAGCTCCTGTTGCTGGCGGCTTCACTCCTACCTTCACTAAGCAGATCCAGGAAGCCTTCTGGGAGCCGCAACTTCCGGGGGCTACTGAGCCCAGGGCGGATCGGCAGCCTCTCGCAGAGGCTTTTAGTTAACCTGCCTACCATCACGCTGTGTAACTCAGACTCTCCTCTGCACTAGTGGACACTGCCATCCTGAGTAACAACAAGGGAGCTCACTCAGAGGGTCTGAGGTGGTGGGTGCTGGCCCGGGAGGTTCTATGCATGTGCAGCACCATCTTAAGAACTTCTGGAACTCTGGTGGGAGGTCCCACCTGATCTCCACTTCCGCAGAGACTGTGAAGAGACTGAAAAGGAAGGGCAGGCAGCTGCGGAAAAGGCTGTGCCCAAGGAGGAATTTCGGGATGAATGCACTTCTCTGGCTCCCAGATTTAGTGCAACTCAACCCAAGGTGGCAGAAGGGTCTGGATGCTCCTGGGCCCTCTGTGCCGATCCAGCGGTTCCCTGCCACTGAGGACTGGTCTCCAGCCACCACCACCCAGGCCCAGGATCAGGTAAGAACAACCACGCAGTGGTCTTAAGCTCTTCTTTCACAGACTGTTAAACAGACAATAAAAATAAAGTCGATGGAAACTAAACAGTTTTTTTTTTTTTTAAATTTAAAAAGTGGGAAAGGGCAACTTTATAGCAGTAGAATCTAGGGCCCTTGGAGGAGTGATTGCCGTGTCCCAGTGTAAGAGTAGGGCTGGGAATGGAACTTGGGTCTTCTGATTCCAGCTCTGCTTTTCCAGGTAATGCACGTGATAATTGCAAACATTTATGGAGTTCTTATTACGTATTTACACCACCTGTGAGGTTGATACTGTTACTTCCTCATTTTGCACATGCGGAAACTGAGAGCTAGAGGACCGTACAACTGAGGTCCAAAGATGTGTTATTTATTGAGTGTGTTGGATCCTTGAGCCACAGGGATCCGTTTCATGTGTCTCAGCTCCTGATTTGTCCTTCAGTATTTGCTCTGTGATAATGGATTGGACTTTGTCAGCACTTTTCTTTTTCCGGGGGTGATGTTAAGCTGTGTCAGTAGAGGGAGCTGGAGGGACGTTGCAGGGGGAAGGGGCTCTCCCGCGTTCTGGCCGCTGAGTTTGCTGTCTCCTGCTCCTGCTGCCCTCAGTCAGGGGCTCCAGTATGTGGGGATGTCTGGTGGTGCTCTACCCCAGCTGTGCACTAGAGGGGGCCGTCCTTTAGCAACTTTGCCGGCCCACCCTGGGCCCAGTGACCACCTTGCTCTGGCCCTCCTGACGTTATGTGGATGTTTCATGCTCCAGACCTTGTGCCCATAGTGGTGTTCTGACTCCTGTGCATTCCCCCACCAACCTCATCTGGTCCTGCTCCCGAGGTTCACTTCCTGTGCCTCACCTGGTGTAGTCACCATGTTCTAGGCCTTGTACCTTGCACCTGACCTCTTCTGCAGGCCCACTCACCAGCCACAGCTCGCCTGTGCCTTTGAGGGGTACTGATGCTTGCCCAATAACTCTGGCCCAGCTGTGGCTCAGGCAAGACAGCAAACATTTTCCCAAGCGCAGTGAAATTTCACCTTCTTCCATGAGGTCTGAAACCTCGGCCTTGGGGAAGGGATCCTCTTTTCAAGTTTGTCCTTCCTTGGACATTCTCCCTTGGTCCAAGGTATCCTTTAGAGTTCTCTTTACATCTTTGTAGTTATTCTCCTATCACAATTTAGTAATTCTTTATGTTAAACTTCTGTTTAATTACTATCTTCTGACTTCCTAATTGGGTTCAGAGTGCTAAAATCTCCTTTCTCCCTCCCAGCATAATCTGTTCAACTCTCTACTTTGCTTTATTTATGACTTACTTATACAAAGGTATTTTTTTTCAATTGTTCTATTTCTTTGAGCTCAGGAATGTACAAGGTAATCTCTAATAACAGATTGATTCCAAAACACATTCATTCATCAAAACTTTTCCTGAATGGTGTATTTTATGCAAAGGTTTGAGGGTTGCAAGGTAGATTAAGGTACCATCTTTGCCTTGATGATCTCACAGTCGTGAAGAAGAGGCAAAAATTTAAACAGACAAATTAGAATACAATGTGATAACTATTATAATCGAGAAATGAGAACAACTCTCTTGGAACACGATGACAGATTCATTCTGTTGGAGGGAGTCCACGGAGCCCCATTTGAACTGGATCTGGAAGAGTTTACCCAACTCTAAAGTATATGAAAATCTATTTCTATAGATCACTATATGGCTATATAAAGGGTTATGTAGATAACTATAGACTGAGTTTCTAAACTTTATCAGAGAGGGAAAATATTAACATGCTAGTAAAGGTAACACATCAAGAAAGATGGTAAAATATCATTGCTGTGCTGAAAGTCAGAGACCAGGGCCAGATGTAGTCCTGGCTTTTTCATGAGCTCACTGGGGGACCCTGGACATATAGAAAACTTCGCAGAACTAGACGTTTCCATCTACAGCTTCGTGCTATTTGATCACATGGTTTGGGATGTCTCTTCTAACTCTAAATGGTGTATAATTTAATAAAATACACTTAAATAGCAGATCCAGGATTTATGAAACCACAAGAAAATTTTAAGCAGAAAGCATCCTGAATTAGATTTTTTCAAAAGGTAAGGTAATGTTTGGTTTAATGATAGAAGACATCGTGGAGGGGATCTCACAAATACTTGTTTTAATCTGGATGAGTTAGTGTGTCCATTGTTAACTTATTTGTCTTCAAGAAATGCTTATAATCATAAAATGTTGGCTCTGTGATGGATATTTTATATTTTCTGAGTAAATGATAAGGCTGCAGACAGCCTTGATGTTTTGACACATTTGTAATTACACTGGTGTCTATAGATAGATGTTAATAGGAATCAAATGGTAAAAGGGCAAATCATCAAATCTTACATGGTGAAAATTTTTCAGAAGCAAAGGAGAAAAGCTGATAGATTTCTCAGCGAACATCATGGGTAAGGAGGAAAATATCCAGGATATTTGTATGTTAACTTATCAGTGTGGTATTGTTAAAGGTCCCAGAGAATATTAGTATTGAAATTATTTTAGGATATTTAACATCAGAGGTGGCAGATGGCCTTTTCAACAGATTCTACTAATTCTGTCTATGATAGCTGAGTAGTATAACTGGGGAAATAGGCTTTGGAGTGAGTTTGCCTGGACCAAAAGTTTAGTTCCACCACTTAGCATCTGTGATAGCTTTGAAAGTTTACTTAAATTCTCTGAACCATTAAGTTTACAGGTCTGCAAAACAAGAATGGCAATAATTACTTATACTGTAGGATTAAAAAAATTGATACATGTCATGAATTACTATAGTGTCTGGCAAAGAGGATGCACTCAATAAAAGTTAAGATTTGTTATGATCACTGGAGCAAATATCTCACGAAAACAATATGGAAGGCAGGATGCCAAAAGGATGGGTACAAGTGTTGGATTAGGAATTTAGTAATTGTGTATCCTCGCGTTAATCCATCATGATCTTCAAATCCTGAGTTTTTTATTTGTAAAATTGAACTTATTATGTGTACTTCCTTCCCTTATGGGATTGTTGTAGGAGTCAAGTGAAATTCTACATGTCTGGGCCAATGGAAGGGATTACTCTGAGGCAGAATCATCTTTCTCCCTAAAGTTCTTCATTCTTTCTTTCACCGTCCTAACATATAGAGGAAGTGTTGAGTAAGACACAGTGAGAAGATAGAAACTTGTTTAGCATAATGGTACATCTTTTCCATAGCATATTCTGTTGACTCTCTCTTTAACACATATTGAACGCTTTTCACTACTTTGCCTCCTCTTCTGCCATCTTAGTCCAAGATGCTATCATCTGTTATTGAGGGAAGTGGCCTCTTCATTGGTATTCTGTGTCTACTTTTGACCCCTTTTACGCCGTTTTCCACTAAATTTCCAGAGTAACGTCACTCTTATGCTTGAAGATTTCCAATGGCTTCACATTATACTTAGAATAAAATCTAAACTTCTTACCACAAAGTCATACATGACCCAATCCCCTGCTTACCTCCTTGCTCTGTCATCTTCCGCTACTTTCATGTTGTCCACCACATGTTAGCCTCATGAGCCTTCCTTCTATTCTTTAAGTTCATTCTTGACTTAAGAGCATTGATTTAGTTGCCCTTCCAGCCTAGAATATACTTCCTCCTGATGGCTTCCCTCAATCCTTATGCAGTTGACTATATATTTTTTTTCTTATTCTGTGGTCTCCCCAGAGAGGCTTTTTTTTCTTTTTTTTTTCCCCCTGGGTATTTTATTATGCTGGTCTATTTTAATTTTTTTACATGGTTTTTAATCACTATCTGATATTTTCTTTGAGGATTAGCTTAAGAAGATCAGCATCCTTATCTGTCTTATTTGATGCCTCATTTCTAGGACCTAAAAAAAAATACCTGGCATACAATAGGTGCTAAAAGAAATCCAATAGTTGAACATATAAGTTAAACTTTGAAAGGGATCAACGTTAGCAAGGAAAATACTTACTGTTGTTATTTTTCGGTTGTTTCACTTAGAAGACTCAAAAAGGGCCTAAAATCTCATTCAGGATAGGACCTCAAAGGCCTGAATATATCTCCTTCGTCTACTCACCTTGAGGAGCCTGGAATGGCTCACAGCTTCTAGGAGGATCTGACTCTCTCCTTTGATGATAGAACTGACATTGGGGGAGGAAAAAGACTGAGGGCAATATCAGTGGTAAAATGGATCTGTAGCAGTAGAGTGTCTCCAAATAAACTATTGTATATTCATACAATGGAATATAAGAAAGAGGAATACTGCTACATGCCACAACACAGATGAATTTTATAATTACAATGATGAATGAAAGAAGCTACAGTCTATAAAGTATGTTCTATATGATTCCATTCATACAAAGTTCATGAACAAGCAAAACCTAACCTATGGTGATTAAAGTCAGACAGTGATTACCTTTGAAGGGAAGGTGTTGACTAAGAGGGACATGAGAATATTGGAAATAGGCTGTATTACATATGTAAAAATGTACCCACTTTCATACTTAGTGAAACTCAATGATAATATTTCAAAAATCCATGGGTATAGACATAAAAAAAAAAAAAAAAAAAGACTGAGGAGGAGGTCTTGGGGGAAAAGGAGAGAGGGAGATGAGAGGCTGTGTAGGTTCATTTAAGGTAGGCCCAGTATGGACCCATCTCCTTTGGCTCTGTGAATAGGTGTGATAAGCCAGCATGAAACTTCCCATTAAGACCTTACCTACATATCCCCTAAGACCTAATCATGGGGTCCTAGCTCTAGTGCCCCCCCAAAACTCAGGAGATTCAACACTGCTCAAGAGTCAAGAGTTTAGTAGCAAAAACAAGCATAAGAAATGCTGAGCTCTGAAATTTTTTTTAAAACAAGTGACACATGTTGCATGCAAAATTTAGCTGCATGGTATCAAAAGAACAAGGCTGACTACACACTGAATTTTTTGGAAAACAGGGCAGCATAAGTGTTTCATGCACAGTAGTCAGAGAGGCTTCTAAGACACAAACTAATCACAGGAAAAGCCCTCACCACCTCACCTCCCTTCATGTACAAATCTGTATTTCCCTCTAGATTAAAATGCAATGTCTTTCTCAAGTATCATGTTCTCCTGAACTGTGTGGAGGGAAGATCGTGGGAATAGGGTCAGCTGGCAGGAAACATGGCATTCTGAAGCTTGTATAGCCACTTAATTAGACAAAATAATAGTCAATGCCAATAGACTGCTGCTTGGATGATTTGTATTCTCCATAAATAATGGGTAAGATATTTATTCTTTGTGGAGAGGGGTTACTTTCTTCCCTTTTGGCTCAAATTCTCTCTGAGTTTTCAGAATTATCAAGTGCTTGGAAATAAATTTTGTGTGATTTGTTTAATTTTTGAAGGTGTGAGGGAATGTGTGTGTGGCTGAAAAGCCATTTTTTTAACGTGAAGTCCTTTCCTCACTTCTACACATGAAGCTTTCATTTCCATGAGCATTTGTGGCTTGCATTTTGAAGAGCATCATGCAATTCTTTATAGAAGTTTCAAGGTTGGCTTAAAGAGTTGGCTTGAAAAGCACAGCTTGTTATCCGTATTTCAACAGAACAAAATAGCTCATCTAGTTTGCAATCTATAGCCATCCAGAACTGGGTAGCATTGCAGTAAGTGTTGCCTTAGTTCCTTTTTTTTTTTTTTTGGAGTCCCTGTGGATTTCCTCTTTGGTTGCCCTGTTTTATCTGACTGTTCTTAAGTATAAGCCATGTTCCTCCTCCCCTTTGTCCAGGTTTTTCCAGCCCGTGGTTACAAGTGCAACTATATTAAGAATCAGCTGGTTCCTCTGGCTTTAGGGGTACCCAGTGTGTATCTCGTGTGTGATTACAAACCATCCAGGCTCATGCTGGGCGCCACCATGTCAACAAACAATTATGTGTCTGCTACCTGTGAGGCCCAACAGCCCTTGAGATGGCAAAGTAAAAGTAGGGAAGACTGTGTGATGATTTTATAATACGGCTCCAAATTCTTTGATGTCCCTTCAATCAAGAAGTCGAGTCTGTGTCCCTTCCCCTAGAATTGGGGTGGGTGAAGCATTGCTTTGACCACTACTAGAGCATGGTGGAAATGATGCTCTGTGGCTTCTGAAGTTAGATCATAAAAAGACCTGCACTTCCACCTGGCTGTCTTGGAATGTTTTGTCTCCAGGTGTTTCCTCTTGGGATGCTCTCTCTTAGAACCCAGCTGCCAGGCTGTGAGAGGACCAGTGTTAGAGAGAGGCCACATGGAGGTGCTTTGGTTAATAGTCCTGGTTGTGTCCAGATTTGGAGTCATCTGAGCCAGATTTGTGCATGAAGAAGCCTCCAGATAATTCCAGTGCCCAAACATCTGAATCACCCTCATCCCTCCCACTCTACCCAGCGGAGGCCCCAGACATTGTGGAACAAAGAGGAGTCTTTCCCACTTCTGTCCTGTCCGAATTCCTGACACTCAGAATCATGAGACATAATGTAAGGATTATTGCTTTACACCTCTCAGTTTGGGGTGGTTTGTTATGCAGCAATAGATCACTGAAGTAGAATACCTTACTTTCCTTTTGGATTTTGTGCTCTGCTTTGTCAGATACGTCCTCAGTAGGACTGTTTATGCTTCTGAGCTCACTCAGACTCAGAATTGCCCCTTCCATCCTACAGTTCAGGCTTCTTTACTGGGCAAAGGCTTTAGTGATTAGTTTCCTCTTTTATTCCTATGAAGGCTGAGAAGCCTCTTTACATATAGAGACTGACTGGGCCTGTTGTACATCTTTTCCAGGCTTCTTTCTTCTAACATTCTTCAGCACCCTTGTGTCAACAAGCCTCTCGTGGGCATAGTCCATCAATTTGCCAAATGAACCCAGAAAATAGTCCTAATAATTCTTAGTTTATTAATAACCTGCTGACTTCCATTTAAATTTAAAAAGGGCTGATATTTATTGATCAGGGTTGACATGAGCAGGTACAACATTGAGAGTGGGACTAGATATTTCTGTAGTGATATACACATGTAACCCAACTGCCTCACCCTATCCACACCCTCTCTTCCAGCGTGTAGGTGAGGCCTTGGGTGAAAAATGTCCTTGGGAGAAAAAAAAAATCCTTTGTCCTCTCTTCTTATGCTCAATTTTAAAATGAGTTGAGACAGTGGAAATTTAACTTTTCATATGTAGGGTGTTTCACTCAGAAGTGATATCAATAGCCTAACCCCAGAAAAGAAGGATGGATAAAACATTTCAAAGATTTCTAGTGAATACAAAGAAGCACTGATAACACTAATCATCTTTTTCGTGATATGTCATCTTAGTCACCAGAATTCTGTGAATAATGAAGCAGTATAGTTGGAGGGCTGATATCTGAGTTTTAAATCATTTTCATGTTGGCCTTAAAATTGAATCACAAGTATCTGAGGTGGATGGGGCATTAGGAATTACCAGTCTACTTTCTTTAATCACAGGTATATAAATTGAGGTTCAGGTTTCTTATTTTGTTTTTTTTTATTTTCACATTAGTAAGCTCTGTGATACTAAAGTCATGAGTTGTACAAAATCACACTATACTGGTGAAGTTGGACTTCCGTATGGTGAATCAATAAATTTTGGTAAATGAATAAATTTAGAAGTACTTAAAAGATATAGATGTTATATTCTGGTTGCAATTTCTCTGTATAGTACTTAAGTTTGGAATCTCAATCTGCATCTTGCAATACCTACCTCAGAGAACTGTAGTAAGAATTAATTGGGATAGTGAGGCAGAGAGACTGGTGCTCACCAAACTTTGTATCTGCTCTCACTCATTTCCAAGTAATGCAGTTTGGTGGGTCATGTGTCTGGTTCTGGCCAATGAAATATGAATGTACTCTGTCACTTTTGGAATGAGGCATTTAAATATTGATGAGTAATTTGCTAATCTTTTTCTTCCCCTGCCATGGTAACTGAGAAGATAGCATAGTATAGTAGCATATCTATAAGATGGTAGAGCTTTAGTCAGCCTGAGTCCCTGAGTGTGGAACAGAGCCTGGGCTGCTGTAATTAGATAGGTACCATAAATGTGAAATAAACTTTTATGATGTCAAGTCACTGAGGATTTGGCTGGCTTGTTACTGCAGCATAAGCTTAGACTACTGTAAATAATATGGGTCCTACAGGAAGTAGGGTGTTATCATAATAAAAACATAAAATACTTAGTATTTGGCTTAATGGTTGGGCAAAAGGCAGTAAGGATAGTAATATCAGAGGCCAGAAGAAGGACAATCCATATTCTGTAGTGGCAAGATGTTTGGCAATATTGTGATTTGCTATAACTGGAGGAACAGATCATATTCTAATGAACTTACAGTGCTAGGGGAAAGGCTGCAAGATAGAATATTTTCTGAAAACATGCTTCACAAAGAACTATGGCTGAAGATGCTGGCTCATGGAAATGTTGAGAATCACATAGGAAGAAGTCTGCTCAATTTCTGAGACGATCAAAAAACAAAACAAAACAAACAAGAAAAACACACCACCATATGGGAAAGCCTCCATCAGTCTACATTCCTGAGCACTGATTAGAACACCCTGCTCATCCCTATTAGATGTGAAATGTGTGCAAGAAATGAGCTTTTCTGTGTTAAGTCACTGATATTGGGAGTTACTTTTTTTAGTGCAGTGGAAGCCTTGTCTATAGAGACTAGTATGTAACAACTTTAGTCCATTGCTCAGCTAGCACAGAGTGAGCACTCAATAGCGTTATCCTACACCTCTTACTATTGTTTATGATTGTTGTTTTTGCAGTAATTGTGAAAAGTGTGATTGTGGTAGATGGAGTATAGATCAGTCTGATGGAGAAAGAGGAGAATGCTATGGTTGCTAGAGGAAAGAGTAGTGTTTGTTAACTTTGGTTTACGCAGGGACTATAAAATGAAATAGAAGTCAGAGAAAGAGAGGCAGTGGAAATAAGTGAGGTGAGCTGGAAATTGGGAGAACACAGGCCTTGTGCAAAGGGTGTAGTCACTCTTGGCTCCAGATCCAGTTTTTTCAAGAGAGGCTATAAAATCAAAATTCTATGTGAATTTTCCAAGAGTTTGAAGTATTGGCATTTAACTTAAATATTTAAAAAATACTAGGTGGGCCAGGTATGTCTCATGGACCACTAGTTGGTGACCTGCACCTGAAGGTTGGCCCCAGGAACTAAAATGTCTAATAGCCAACAATGTAAGTCTCATCCCACTCAATAGATCATAATTTGCAGAACCATAAATGTTCAAGATTACTGTTGTTTGGATTTACTTTCCACCCATCTGAAACTTACATTCCCTTTGTAACATCGCTGCCAAATTGTCTTCTAGCTGAGGACTGAATCCCTTTGAAAGTACATGGCTCACTACTTTCCAAGGTGTAGCCCATTACATCTTTCGTATCCTCAAATTGTTAGAAAGTTCCCTTGGTATTTGAGGTGAAATCTTCCTATAGCTCCTTCTACTTTGCTTTTTTTTTCTCTTCTCCTGTGAGCTTACACCCCACAACCAATTTTTTAAAACTGGCGATCAACTCATCTAATGACAGTGCTGTGGATGTTCCCCCCACCCCCCACCTGCTCAGCTACTCCGCTTCCTTGCCCCACCCCACTCCTCTGCTTCTGGCAATAGCACCATCCTTGGAGCATTCTGTGTATAAAGCACCGAAATCACACTATCCTGTTCCCTGCTTCCTGCCCCTCCCTCACCTCAAACCAGACTGCAGAGGATCCAGGGCTGGCTAACTATATGTCCCATCACCAGGCTTTGGGGATTGGTGCAGGGGTGAGTATGTGCAGCAAAATGGGAGTCTTTTCTGTAGATTTAATATAGGGCACTGTGAGAGAAAATGCTGTCTGTCTTCTGGGGTCCCCGAGACTATGAATGTCTGTAGTCATTTCCTTCCACCCCCCCAAACCATGCTGCATAGAGCAAGGTGTCTGGATCAGGAAAAAGTAAGGACAAAATTCCAGAGGGTAGGAGAGCAAACAAGAGAAAGAGAGAAGGAAGTAAGACAGAGAGAGAGAGAGAGAGAGAGAGAGAGAGAGAGAGAGAGAGAGAGAGAACGAGAACAACTTTTGAATCTCTGTGGCCCTTTTCATCCCTGTATCCTTGCATTTCTTAGTTATGAAAAAAATTGCACTAGTTTGAGTTGAGTTCTTGTCATTTGCACCAGGAGGGTCCTGATTGATCCCCTAAACTGTGTTGGAGATCATATTTACAACAGTCTCCATGTGATATTATCATTTCCCCTCCCCTTTGAATTTTTATATCCTTTTGTACATCATTATTCACAGCATTTAAAATATATGTTTAGTTGAGGCATCTGCACTTATTTGTATCTTGATTTCATATTTCCAATAAGGGTAAATTATAATGTATTTTAAATACAACACATTCATTTTAGCTCTTGAATATTTTTATGTTTTTAAAAAATTTTTGTTGCAACTAATTTTTTTACATTTTATGAATTTATTATGTAAACTAACTATAAAATTGATTCCTACTTTTTAGTGAGCTGTTACTCTTTGGATAGTAACAGCAAAAAAGAAGTGATGGCTATGACTGAAATGTTCTGTATTTCATACATCATAAAGCAATATTGCATCACGGAACACTCATCCACATTCCCCAAATTATAGTTCCTTGTTTGCAGGTAACTGCAGGCACTTATACTTATTTTTAGGTTACTCCCACCTCATGAATTGTGACCAGGAACAGATTCTGGAGCAATTTGCCTTATTGCTGTTTCAAAGCAGGTCTTTTTGGTTAAGTACAATTTTCTACAGGAAACACACACCCAGGATAGTCCAATGGGCTGTGTCAGCCACATGGAAAGAATGTGACAGTAGTGGAAGTTTAATGCATTTTTCCACCTTGAAGAGTCACTGTCATTCATGCTCTGAGGACATTTTTAGGTTTTCAGCATGATCCATCACAATATTTCTACCTGTCCAAGGGATGATAGCATTACTATGGTTACCTTCTGGCCGAATGGCCCCACAGAGTTCCCAGCATTCTTCATTATACACCAGCCCGAGTGCCTCTACTCGAAAATTCTAAATATTTTGGAAATGCATTGGGAATAATAAGTAGAGTTAGGGAAAAGGATATAGAGAATTAAGGCGCTAAAGGATTAACTTCATCGTCAAGTGAAACATGGCAGCTCTCAGGGCTGACGGGGTTCTCCTCCTCCCCCTGGCTCACACCTGCATGGCATCTCTCATGGCACAAAAGCGTTCTACACAGAAAAATGGGTTGAGAAGGAGATTTTTCAGAACGATGTACCTTCTGAGAGCAACTTTCCAAAACTGTATTCTTATTAAGTAAGGGATACAAGAGTTAGAAAGTCCCAAATGCCCAACTGGTTGGGGTTCTCTCTAATGCAAATTGTTGTCAGTCACCAACTGCATATGTTGATGAATGAAGAGAATGATTGTTTTTAAATTTACATCTTCTGTAGTAGACACATTTTTATCACTTTATTTTTTACCCTGAAGATGGAACAATGTTAAGATTTTTTCCTTTTATTTTGTTGCTGTGCATTTGTTAAATATATTCTGTTATTTGGCAAAATTATTTTTGACGAGAGGTAAATAATTTATATCTTACTCTAATTTGTATGAGACGTTGGCAAGAACGTTACAGAAAACAACAGGTTTCAGTGAGAAAGCAACCGTAGCATTCCAGATACCATGTAGTACTCCTATACAAGCACTATTTGTAATAGCAAAGAATGAAATTAGTTTTTCAAATGCGCTATTTAAATTTCAAGCCTATATTTTAGGCTTTGTACTTTTTTATTAACAAAGGTTTGTTTCTTTGAAAAAACAAGATAGCTAGTCACACTAGTCACTGTGAAAACTGGTGTTGCCAAGGAGCTTGCAGCCATATAACCACAAGGAGGAGCTCAAGCATCAAATTAAAAATTTACACAAATCATTAAGTGTGGTATGTGCTGCTTTTGGCAAGGCAATAAGGCAATATTTATTCTCATATGGAAGCAAGGTGATGTGTGGGCCTTTTGCCCAAATTCGTATCACTCTGGGGCATTTATGTTGGTAGGCTGGTACGTTTCAGAATATTTAAATACTATGATAATATAGGCATATCTATTCGTCATCTAGCAACCAGATGGATCTTGAAAAAAATGCAAATGAGATCATGCCACTCCCTGGCTTAAAGCCTTCCAATGGCTTCTTTTCACTTTGAGAATAAACCGTGCAGTGTTTACCCTCGGAGCAGCCCTGTGTGATCTGGTTCCCAGGTCCCTTTCTGACTCCATCTCACGCCTCTTTCCCCACAGACTTGCTGCTATAGCCACACATGCCTTCAGACAGGTTCTCCTTTTCTGCCTTAAGGACTTGACACTTCTGGTTTCCTCTGTTCTTCTAGATCTCTGCATGCCTGCCTCCTCGACGTTTGGAATTTGGCTTCAATGTCACTTTCTAGAAGCTTGTGTCCTCATACCTACTAAATGTAGGTTAGCCTGCCTTCCCTCCTTCCATTATTGTCCATCCTCATTGTGTGTTCGTTCTTTCTTAGCACTTTATCACGAGCTGTAGTTCTTTTGGTCACTTATGTGTTTCTGATGTATTACTTGGCTTCTATGTTTAAATGCTTATTAGAGGAGGAACTTTGTTGTATCACTGTGCTATCCCCAGTGCTTAGCACAATTCCTGGCACAAAGTATTAGGTAGTTAATGAAGGTGCAGGTTAAGATGTATATTGTTTCTGGGTGATAGTAATCATATGATGGTGACAAACTTATGATGTGAAATATTTGTGACTAAAAGACAGTGGCACTGGATGGGTCTTGTGATGTCAGCTATTCATGTCATTTTCAGTTCCAAGTGTACATGGGACTACGTTCCAAGGTTTCTGTGGCCATAATTCTCCATGCCTCCCTCAACACATACTTTTTTGCAATGGGACTTTGCAGAAACTGCCATTAGGAAGTAGAATCTATCCCCCCACCCCCAACCCCGCCCCGGAATCTGGACTCATCTCATCACTTGCTTTGGCTGGCAAAAAGTGGCTGAAATGACATTATGTTAACTCGAAGCCTGGACCTCAAGAAGCCTTGTGTGTTTCTGCTCACATCAGTATCCCTCTTCCTGCAACATGAACAAGCCTGGACTTGCCTGCTGGAAGGTGACAGATCATTTGTATCAGAGCTGAGTCAGATTGTATCAGAGCTGAGTCATTTGTATCAGAAGGTGACAGATCATTTGTATCAGAGCTGAGTCATCCCAGCTGAGGACATCCTAGATCAGTCAGCTCCCAGCTCCTAGCAATGAACCTACCGACTCATTGCTGCCAATGAACAAGTCTGGCTAGGATAAGCCAAACCTGGGCCAGGCTAAAAGAAGTTCCTGGTCAATCTATATAATCATGAGCAGTAATAAATTGTTATTGTTTAGAGCCACTTACTTTTTTTTTTACATTTGATAATTATGACATGTCACATTTTATAAACTTCATGTGTTCAATGTATTACTTTGATACATTTACATATTGCAATATGATTCCTAGTGAAGCAATGTTTATCATATCATATCATTATAGTACAATATTATTGTCTGTATTCATTATACTGTGCATTAGATCTCTATGGCTGACTGCCACAATAAGCTAGGAAGAGGCAGAGATGGTCACTGGCAGCTCCAGGCTTCCATTTTCCCAGCTTAGCAAACAAAAAAGGGAAAAGCGTGCCTCCTTCCCTTCATTCCAGTAAGTGTGCTGTAGCTGACACTGCCCTGGCTTGGAATATGTGAGTTTCTTAAACAATCGCAGAGGTAGGGTGATAAAGGCTCTCATGTGGCGCCTGGAAGCAGGCTGTTTGGGACATTTGAAGCACATAGCCTGAGGTTGGAGAAGAGTGATTTCTCAAAGGAAAATTGGAGGGCTGGGATGCAAGGAAGTGGGAAAGGATGTTGGGAAGACTAAACAATAATTTTGCACAACAGTATCCCTGAACATCGAGGAACAATTTGAAAAGGGAATTATTTGTACTCATTTAATATTGCCTTGATCACCTACAAGCCACTGAAAAGTGCAGTCAAAGACAAGGGCAAAAGTGAGGGCTGAAATATAGAAATACCTTAATATATGATCGACAGGTATACAAATAATTATAATCAGGGAGAAAATGATAAATGCTATGATCTAGGCATAAATCTGGAGTTTATAATAACCAGCAATGACAATGACAACTCAGAAAATATTGGAGAAGAATTCTGGCATTCTTGGCTTTCATCTAATAGAGCTGAATTCCTCAATCTTTAGTGTGCAAACGACTCACCTGGTGGTCTGGTGAAAATGCAGGTTGTGATTAGGTAGGTCTGGGGAGGAGCCCAAGATTCTGCATTTCTCAGGAGCTCCTAGGTTTCTGTGATGCTACTTCCTGACCAGGGTTCTTGCCCTGAGCAGCGAAGCAGTAGAAGGTTAGGTCACTGTACAGCTTGTACTGATCTCCTACTCCTACAGAAGAGGTATTAGCAGCTGCCTCTCCAAGACATTTGAGTCGTATTAGGATAGTGCCCTCAGTTCCCAGTACAATACAGGGAGTGCGAAAGCCTGTTGGAGGGTCTCTTCTAAACTACGAGGCCTAGTGGGGCAGGTTGCATGACCCTGGAATGCTAATGTTGGCAATTCTTCTTTGTGCTGCCACAGCACTTGTAAAAGCACATTATGCTGCTAAATGAATTATACACAGTGAGATAATCACAGGTCTCCACTGCCAACGGGCAGTTCCCACTGAAATGAATTTGGAGAGGGAGAGTATTAAAAAAAAAAAAAAAATAGCCAAACTGCAGGATAATGTGTAACCAGAAATATTTTCAAAATAAGCCACAAAAGGATGTTTGGAGAAAGTTAATTTTTAAATGTCTGTTCCCACACGACTGTGTAGGCTCCCTAGAAGACTGGGAATACCATTCCTCCTCCTTATATAGTTGTCTCTCAGGCTGTATTTGGAAAATATTGATTTGTCTCCTTGACATGTTAAAGAGCAAATCCAACAACAAGTTTTAACTTGCTTACTTGAACTTCCATCGCATGGTCATAAGCAGACCCAGTTTAGAGCAAGAAACCCAATTGTATCTAAATCGGAC
Organism: Rhinolophus sinicus; assembly: GCF_036562045.2. Taxonomy (NCBI): domain Eukaryota; kingdom Metazoa; phylum Chordata; class Mammalia; order Chiroptera; family Rhinolophidae; genus Rhinolophus; species Rhinolophus sinicus. The sequence goes on from NC_133759.1 coordinate 24,945,967, forward strand.
TCCTCTTTTAAGTTAGAAGAGTAAACAGTGGCACTTCTCAAAATAGTCAAAAGACCAAATGTTTGAGCCAAGAACTAGACGGATGAATCAAAACAAACAAAATTATGGAGGAATACAACTCTGGGAATTCAGGGTATACTGCAATTTAGGACCTAGCTGTTTTTCAAGAAGTGATTGTTTATTTTGTCTTTGCACTCACTGGTCAGAAACTAGAATTTGTGGCATAGAGCAATATATATATAAATAAATTGTTTAATAGTATTTTAGATTGTTTTCTCTAGTGTGAAAGGGATTGAAGGCATGTACAACCGCTATATTAACTGTTTTCCATTTTTCACCTCCCTCAACTTGATGACAAATATCATGCAGTTGGTACACTGCACATTGGATTGTTCCAACAAACATAATATGCTCAGCTGTAACCCACCTGACCTGTCCTTGAATCTGTTTGTTTTTTGGAGGAGGGTGTGTGGGGCAGAGGGGTGATTTCATAGCTGGAAGCTTCGTTACGCATGTAGCCTGTTTGTTCCTGGCACTGGCATGTAGTGAGAAGGCAGAGTGACTTTGAGAAAAGAAGTGATTTTGTAACTCAAGGGCTCCAGTTCCAATCCCTGAACTTTTGTTTACGATGAGTTGATATTGATGGGTTCATCTCTGGATCTTTGTCATTGAATGAAAATACAAGCCTATCTCAGTGTATGTGTCTCACAAATGTAATTTGCAAATAGTTTCCAAATAAGGTGAAGAAAAGGAGATGGCATCTGGTCTTTATAACCAGGCAAGTTATACTGCTCAAGGAGGTCTGCCTTGACCAGCAAATGTCGCCCCTCCACTCTGGCTCCCTGTTGCCCCACCCCACATCCCATTGATCTCCCTGACTCTGAGCTGTTGCTCTTTCATAGTAAGTTCTTATCTTCTCACTTTGTATTTATTTATTTATTTTGCTTATTGAGTGTCACCCTCCGTTAGAATATCAGATCTATAAGAGCAGGGATCTTTGTATGATTGTTCACTGATGTATCCTGCATGCTTGGAATAATGCCTGCCTAGCTCTTGCTAGGTTTTCAGTAAAGGAATAAATGCATACATACATATACATATACATATATATATATATATATATATATATATATATATATATATATATATAATTTAGCATTTAGCATTTTCTCAGACCAGGTTGAAATTAAAATAGGAATATAGCCATCTACTTATACCATGTCTTAAAAACAATAAAGTTATTGTGGGATAATATCTCATACTTTTTTTTCACCTGAAGGAAAACTTTTTTTTCCTGTTATAGAACAAAAGAAACCACTATGTGTGGCACTGATGAGACTTCATTCAGTAATAATAAAAATGTAATTTCCATGTAGATCAATTAGTGTCCAGTTAAACCATCGTTTCTCAACCTTGGCACAACTGACATTTTGGGCTGGATAATTCCTTGTGGGGGGCTGTCCTGTGCATTGTTAGATGTTTAGCAGCATCCCTGGCCTCAATCTATTAGGGACAAGTGTCACCTCCCTCCTACCAGTTCTGACAAACAAAAAGGTCTCCAAACATTGCCAAATGCCCCCTGGTTGGAACTGTTTAATTAAACCAATCAGCCTAATTTTAAATTGGATCATTGGCTTGCAAAGTTTTATCTTAATAATTAAAGAGATAATAGCTAAGGTTCTCTCAAATGATAATAGGCAGAATAATATCTACCCTCCCCGAAAATGTCCACAGTCTAGTCCTGGGAACCTATGGATATGTTACTTTACATGACAAAGGGATTTTGCAGATGTGATAAAGGTTAAGGACCTTGAGCTGAGGAGATTATTTTGGATTATTTGAGTGGGTCCATTCTAATCAGAGACCTTTAAAAATGGAGAGCCTTTATAGGCTGAGCTAAGAAAGAAATGCCATTGCAGAAAAAGAGTCAGAGAGATGTGATGTGACAAGGACTGAATCCTCTGTTGTTAGCTTTGAAGATGAAGGAAGGGGGCCCCAAGAGAAGGATGCGATGACCTCCAGAAACTGGGATTGGCCTTCAGTTGACAGCTAGCAGGAAAACAGGGACCTTGGTCCTACAACTGCAGGGGACCTGAGTGAGCAAGGAATAGATCCTCCCTGCGAGCCTACAGAAAGGCGGGCAGTCCAGCAGACATCTTGACATTAGCCTGGAAAGACCCGTGTGGGATGTGACCTACAGAACTGTAAGATAATAAATTTGTGTTAAGTCACTAAGTCTGTGGGAATTTGTTACAGCAATAATAGAAAGCTAATGCAAATCACACCAAAACCTTTATATATTAACTCTTTCCATCTTCTCATTTTATAGGTATTATTGGCTAAATTGTATATGTTGAAGTCCTATCCGCCTCCCCCCACCCCAGTACCTAGAATGGGATGCTTTTGTACATAGAGTAAAAAGCTCATTAGGATGGGCCCTAATCCAGTGACTTATAAGGAGAGGTGATTAGGACACAGATACATAGGCCTTATGAAGATACCGCCAAAAGATGTTTACCTATAAGCCAGGGAGAAAGGCCTTTAGAAAAAACTAACCCTGACAATACCTTGATCTTGGACATCTAGTCCCTAGAAATGTGAGGAAATATGTTTCTGTTGTTTAAGCCACCAAGTCTGTGGTAATTTATTATGGCAGCCCTAACAAATTAATACAGTTTATGAGGAAACAAACTCAGACAACACAAACAAATTTCTCTAGAACACACAGCTAGTACAGCAGAGATTAGAGTCTCGAAAGTCTGTGACCTTAATTTATACGCTAAGTGGTTCCCTTAGCTGGTCAAAATTATGGTCACATCCAGAGGATTCTAACTATTTCCAATTTGTAGAGGAAAAGTCTGAGATGTGCATTTAAATTCTGACTGTGACTTATCAGCTGTTGTACCTTGAGTGACAAGCTGATTTCAATTTGTTCAATTTGTTCATATGTAAAAAAAATGTTCTTGACAAGATTACTTTGAAAATTAAAAATGGACAAAGAATGCAAAAATACTTTGTCATAGCAGGACACTGCAAAGGTGAGCTGGTATTATTTATTTATTTATTTTAAAAATATTTTTGTTTTTCAATGGTAGTTGACATACAATATTATGTTAGTTTCAGGTGTACAGCACAGTGATTAGACATTTACATAACTTATGAAGTGATCACCCTGATAAATCCAGTACCCATCTGATACCTACATATTTATTACAATACTACTGACTATATTCCCCATGCTGTACTCTACAGCCCGTGACTACTTTGTAACTACCAATTTGTACCTACCTGTTAATCCCCTCCGCCCATCACTCATCTGTTCATCACTGTCCCCTAAGTCAGCAGCTATCAAAAGGGTCTTTGTATCTATGAGCTTGTTTCTGTTTCGTTTGTTTGTTTATCCTGTTTTCTAGATTCCACGTGTAAGTGAAATCATATTATATTTGTCTTTCTCTGTCTGACTTACTCCACTCAGCACAGTACCCTCTAGGTCCATCCATGTTGTTGCAAATGGCAAGATTTCATTCTTTTTTATGGCTTAGTGATATCCCATTGTCTATATGTACCATCTCTTTATCCATTCATCCATTGATGGACACCCAGGTTGGCTATTGTAAATAATGTTGCAATGAACATATATGGATGCACAAGTCCCTTCGAAGTAGTGCTTTGGCTTTCTTTGGGTAAATACCCAGTAGTGGGATTACTGGATCCCTCTACGTCTCTTGTTATAGCCTTTGTTTTAAAGTCTATTTTGTCTGGTATAAGTATTGCTACCCCAGATTTTTTAACTGTTTTTTGTTTTGTTTCCATTTTCATGAAATAACTTTTTACACCCCTTTACTTTCAGTCTGTGAGTCTTTCAATCTGAAGTGTCTCTTGTAGGCCACATATGTAAGGGCCTTATTTTCTTATCCATTCAGCCACCCTCTGTCTTTTGATTGGAACATTTAATCCATTTACATTTAAAGTAATTATTGATAGATATGTAGTTGTTGCCACCTTATTATTCATATTTTGGATGTTCTTTTTTACTTCTTCTTCTTCTTAAAGAAGGCCTTCTAATATTTCTTATAATACTGGTTTTGTGTGAAGAACTTCTTTAGCTTTTTCTTGTCTGGGAAGCTCTTTATCTGTCATTTTATTCTAAATTATAGCTCTGCTGGGTAGAGTAATCTTAGTTGTAGGTCCTTGTTTTTCATCATTTTGAATATTTTATGCCAATCCCTCCTGGCCTGGAAACTTTCTGTTGAGAAATCAGCTGACGGTCTAATGGGAGATCCCTTGTAGGTAACTAACTGCTTTTCTCTTTCAGCTTTTAAGATTCTCTCTTTAACCTTTGGTATTTTAATTATGATTATGGTATCTTGGTATCTTGTTGTGGGCCTCTTTGGGTTCCTCTTGTTTGGGACTCTCTGTCCTTCCTGGGCTTGTATCTCTATTTCCTTTGCCAGGTTAGACAAGTTTTCCATCATTATTTCTTCACATAGGTTTTCAATTCCTTGCTCTCTTTCTTCTCCTTATGGTACCCCTTTGATGTGAATATTATTAAGCTTAATGTTGTCCCAGAGGCCCCTTAAACTATCGTTATTTTTTGAATTCTTTTTTCTTTTTGCTGTTCTGATTGGGTGTTTTCTGCTACCTTATCTTTCAAATTGCTGATTTGATCCTCTCCTTCATCTAATCTACTGTTGATTCCCTCTAATGTATTCTTTATTTCATTTGTTATGTTCTTCATTTCTGACTGATTCTTTTTTAGTTTCCTGTCTCTATTTTTCTGTTTTCTATCTCTTTGTTGAAGTTCTCCCTGAGGTCATTGAGCATCCTTATGACCAGTGTTTTGAACTCTGTATCTGGTAGATTGCTTGTCTCCATTTAAAATTTTTTTTTTTCCTTCTGGAGATTTGATGTGATCTTTGATTTGGCACATGTTTCTTTGTCTCCTCATTTTGGCTTCTACCCTGTGTTTATTTCTATGTAGTAGATAGAACTTCTCTGTCTCTTGGTCTTGGTAGAGTGGCCTTATGAGTAGATGTCCTGTGGGGCCCAATGGCACAGTCTCCCTGGTCACCTAAGCCAGGTACTCCAGGTGTGCCTGTTGTGTGTGTCCTCCTGTTGTAGTTGAGCCTTAGTTGCTGTTTGCATATGAATGGGGAGGATTGGCCCTCAGGCTGAGAACTTGCTATGACTGTAGTAGACGAGCTGTTATGCAGGGGATGACTGTACAGAGCAAGATTTGCTTTAGCAGGGCTCTGGTGCCTGCCCAGTCTGCCCTTTGGGTGTGTCTTTTGAGGAGGTAGTGGGTGTTGCTCTTGTGTGGTCTGAAACTGGCCACCAGGTGTGTTGGTTCTGGGGCCTCTTGTGAGGGGCTCTGTTGAATGCCAAGGTCAACTGTTGCCTCTGCCCTGCCTGGGACCACTTGGTATGAGCTACAAAGTGATCTGCAGATGGTTGCCACTTGTGCTGCACTTGGAAGTGCTGGGAGAGGCCAACCTGTGAACTCAGACTGGCTGCCATTAGTGCCAGGCTGCTCAGCAACTGGTATGTGGCATGCCAAAGCTAGATGCTGCTTACTTGGGGTTTGGGAATCTCTGAGAGATTTTAGGAAAGTCTGCAGCATGAGCTAAGATGGGCTATTTTTATGGAAAAGCCTCTGGGAGCAGCTTGGGTGGGCCTATAAGTTGGATTGGGCATGGTTTCAGGAATCACCAGGGCAAAGTGCACGGTGTTAGAAAGGTTGATGGAGACTCAGATATGGCACATGCCTATGTGTGCATGCTGGGCTGGGGGAGGGTTCAACAAGGAACAATGGCTTCTGCCAGCACTTCTATCTGGGAGAAAGCTGCCCCTCCAGCCCTTCCCTGAAGCCAGACAATTCAGTTCCTCCTCATATGTCCCTGGTGACTTTTAAGCTGCTGCTCTAGTGCTGGGGCTCAGAGCGAGTGAGTCTGTCAGTGAATAAGTCTGGGTGCAGGCCTTTTAAGAGGAATGCCTGGGACTCTAGCTGCCCTTCCTCTTACTCAGCCACAATCTCTGATGGTTTTCACAGACAGAAGTTATGGGGACCTCTCTTCTTGGCACTGGAACCCTGAGCTGGAGGGCCTGGTGTAGAGTTGGGATCCCCCACTCCTCAGGGGGTACTTCGCAGCTGAGATATCCCTCCCAATTTTTAACAAACACATGAGGGTGTGGGACCAGCCCCATTCTGCATCTTTGCCACTCCTACCAGTCTCGATGTGGCTTCTTCTGCATGTCCTTAGTTGTAGGACTTCTGTTCAGCTGGACTTCAGGTGATTCTTAATATTGGTTGTTCTGTAATTTAGTTGTAATTTTGATGTAGTCATGAGAGGAAGAAGGCTCAGTGTTTACCTACTTTGCCGTCTTGATCAGAGGTCCGTGAGATGGTATTATTAAGATGTTACCACTACTGGGAAAGAAAAAAATCGAGTGAGTATTGTTCTAGCAGCACCTTCCAGACTTTCTTTTGGATATGTTTAGTGAATGCCCATTTTGAACCACATGAAGTATTCTTTAACAGAGGGGAGCAAGAATGTACAAGAATCAGTCTTTGCTTTCTGTGTTTCCTTCTAAAAGGCAATTCACATATATTTTATTGTTTGAAATTCCCAGTGGAGGCATTATCAAGTGTAGTGTTCAGAAAGCCAGTGGGAAGAACAACAGCTGTTTAAAAAAGAAGGGGAACTGTCTATTCTGATTTAGCTTGTCTGGTTTATTATGAGATAAGAGTAAAAAACTAACAAAAAAGAACAATGTACTTGTAAAGTTAACAAGACAGCTTTCCCACAGGAGAGCAGTGTGTTCCACGAGTCTGTGGTTCCATGTAATGTTATTCTAGGGGGAAAGCATTGATTTTGGTTTGAAACTCTGCAAGCTTGTCCTTTCATAATATCTACTCTTACAAATGATAGTCATTGTATATAAGATAACAGAAGCTTCAAGTGGCTCAAAATGGTCTATCAGCCCCATTAAGCTTGTTTCAACTGTGCCCTTTGGGATGGGGTTGTACAAATGCTCCCACCCTGCCATCAAATTCCAGATAAGGGTACATTTAGTATCAACATGGGGACCTGACATACTTTCTTGCAGATGTTGTCAAAATATTACCTACTGATTCTGGCATCAGGAAGCTTACATATGCCACTCATTTTTTCTAAGATGTTCTTTCCCTTTCTCACTGTCTAGGATACTTCTAGCCAACCTTCCAGTCTTAGCTCAAATGTCATTTCTTTTGTGACGTGTTTTCCGTATTTAACAGATATTGTAAATCTATCTCTCATCTGATCTACCTTATTCAGATCTCAAATGTACTGTTTACTATCTTATATAATAATGATTTGCTTACTATTTTGTATTAATAATGATTTGTGAGGTTTTCAATGACAGGTATACTTGTGTTTCAAGCATTATGCCTGAAACACAGCAGGTGTATAATATATTAGTGAATTTCAGGTCAAAGGGAGAGTTTTGGATAGTGTGTAACAATAGCTATTTTATAATAACTAGCTTATTTAGCAACTTCTGTAAGCCAGTAACTTGACGTTATCTCACCTATTCACAGCAATCATATAAGGTAGGTCTTTATGTTCCCCATTTTACGGATGAGGAAATTGAGTCCTGAGTCTAGGTGATTCACCTAAGGCAACTTGGCTAGGAAGAGGCAACAAGAACTTGCAAACTAAGGTAGATGATGTACATTTTTTTATATGGGGAATGGGTGGAGGCTATTATAGGCTCATGACAAAATGGGAACGATATACATTTTTATTGTCCTTAACACTATTTTTCCTCTCTCTTCTTTTTTCTCTTTCTTGCCTCTGCAATGCACCTTTTATGTATCCACCAAGGCCTCTTGTGGTAGATAGAATTATTGCTTGCAATTCTTTTCATCAAGCCTGTGAATTATAAGTACATCCCTTTTATCATGTGACTTTGAAGTATCTCCCACTAGAGTGAGCAGAGTATTCTTCCCCACCCCATTGATGTTAGGCTTGGCCACATTAATTGCTTTGGTCAATGGATTGTGGCTGGAAGTGATAATGGGCCAGTTCTGAGCTGAGGGCTTAAGAAGTAATGTGTGTTGTATGTTTCTACTCACCACTCTTAAAATTTACTATGAGAAGAATTTGCCCTGGTTAGCCACAGGTCCTAAGGAAGATGCAAGATGTGTGGAGGAGATATGAATTTTACCTAAAGTTTGAAGATGAGATGTTTCAGCTTACTGGTAGAGTAGACCTAGTAGTGGAAAAAAAAAAGTTGTCTTTATTGTCAGCCACTGAGACCTTGGGGTTGTTTGTTACACAGAAAGAACTGACTAATACATATGGCCTCCTAAAAGTAATTATAGCTGTGCTCTCCTCTTCCCTCACCTAATCAATCAAAAGGGAAGGGATGGTCCACTTATTTAGCACACTTAAGAGTATAAGCACCAAAGGGGCACCCGAGAGCTCGGCACATATTATGAGGTGAAACACTAACGTGATGTGCTACCAACTTCTCTGAATGTTTTCCCTACTCTTTCCTTGTCCCTCTACACTGCTGCTTTACTGACACATCCAGTTCTCTCTTTAATGGCTGCCTCTAATTCCAGTCCCTAGGATGTGTCTCAGGAGTATTTCCCAGCAATGTCAACCTCTTCATTTTCTCTTTTCAGAGAGAAAGAATATCCATGAAGATACTTCTCTTTTATCACTGTAGCTTCGGCCATCTCCTACCTGACACCACATTACACAAAAGTGTATATGTGTGTAAATCCCACTTTTAAGTATGCTTGTAGCCTTTCCATCCCTAGTTCAGATACCAATCTGGGGTGAGGGGAGGAGGTGCCCCGTGTACCAGCCCCTCAGACAGCTCTTTTCTGTCTCACTTTCTCTACTTCATCTTCTCCTCCTACCCCCCATTCTCTCCTGATTATCAATACCTTCCTCCCATTCCATCCTGCCCCCCTAATTTCAGGTCAGAATCAGTTGTTTGGAACAAGTCTGATGTTTCACTTTACATATTTTTCTACATGTGTACAACTTCATAATGAGTCCTCAAAATGACTAATGAAGATGCAATTTACTTTTCTTGATCTTATAGATCAAGTCGATCAGCTCATTAATGTTGTAAATTCTCTTGAAATCCCAAGTCTGTCTGACTCCATTTAGTAAATATATGATTTTCAAACTTTCTCTAATAGCTGGGCTTTTTTTTTCTTCTTTTTTTCCAAATTAAATCTCAGGTTGGAGTTTTTTAGTCACAGAACAGCTTGGGCTGCAAATAAGAGAACCCTGATTCAAGCTGGCTTAGATACTGATGAGGATTAAAAATGTCACCTAACACGCAGTCCAGAAATGGCATGGGCTTCCGCATGGTATCTTGGGCTCCAGCCCTACTTTGACATGGCTCTCTTGGCACTTCCCTCCTCTGTGTGATGCTTTAATCCTCAGGTTGGGAGCAAGATGGCTTCAGTGGTTCTAGTCATCCCATCTGGACTGGAAAACCTAAAGAGTAGGAATTGGGGTGATCTAATGAGGTAGGAACATTTCCCAAAAGCTCCCCGGCAGACTTCACTTCATGTCTTATTGCCTATATCTGGGTCACATGCTGGCTTTAAACGAATCCTTGGCAGGGGGCCATCCTATTTGGCAATACAAAGTAAGATTCACTGTGAAGCTGAGGAGAGGGCTCCCTTTGCCCCCCTGGTAGTAAAATTTTAAGATAAGATTCCCACTTCCTGGTGTGCATGTCTTGTATAATCCCCTACCCGTGAGTGTGGGTGAATATGATAGGATATTCATTTCCTTGTTTAGATTGTGTTATATGGCAAATGGTGATGGAATAATCCATCCTGTGACTGTTACTTCATATTAGACTGTCATAGCAGACTAGAGAGAGATTGGAAATATGAGAGAGATTCAGCACCAGGGAGATTCTGAGCTACTAGCTTTGAAGATAGAGGGGCCATATGGCAAAGATCTGAGGGTCATCGACAGGAACTGGGAGCATCCCCTGACAGATACAACCAACCACAGGAACTGAATTCTTCCAACAGTCTGAATGAGCACAGAAGCAGATTCTTCTACAGAACCTCCAGAAAGGCATGTAGCATGGCTTTTACCCTGTGAAACCCTGAGCAAAGACCCCAGCACATGATGCCCAGATTTCTGACCTGTTACAGAACTTTAAGCTAATAGATAGGTGTTGTTTTAAGCCACTGAGGTATAATTTATTAGGCAGCAATACAAAATGAATACAAAAGCCACAAGGATCTGAATTCTACCAATGGCCTGAATGCATTTGAAACAGAACAGTGTCCCTCAGATGGCACCTCAGGTTCAGCTGATAACTTGATTCAGCCTGAGAGACCCTGAACAGAGAACCCAGTTACTCTGTGCCCAGACTTCTGATCTATAGAAACTATAAGATGATAAATGGGTGTTGTGTTAAGTTGTTGAGTTTGTGATAACTGTTATGAAGTAATATATAACAAATATACTACCCCCACTTCCCACCCTCAAGTTGCATTGGAGATAGACAGCTGAAAACACTGGGCCCTGTCAAAACAAAGTAGAGGTTATGTGTTGGATGTAAAATAGATAACAGCAATATTTTATTAACATAATTCTATATTCTAAATTCATAAATATAATAAAGTTGATAATGGAAAATCATAGCACTGTTCTAAAGAATATATGAAATTGAGGGTTATGAATGACAATTACTGTATCCAATTTGTTTCTCTATTTTCTTTTGGTTGCACACATCAAGACAATCCCAACTCACACATATTTGGTAATCATGCAGCCAATTTAATTATTTTATATACTGTAGACATGTATAGGCTTGAATAAAAAATAGATCACCACAGAGCTACAACCTCTGTAATTACTGATACAGTTACAAGAATTCTAATTAAACACAAAGAAATGATAGAATTTTTGTATCAGAATTTGTATAAAATCAAACTTTTGTGCAAGTCAAATTAATTAATACAGTTTGTAGAGTATTTAAATTTGATATGACATTTAAGTATGCATGTTGATTTTATTACAGTATTTAAAACACACACACACACACACACACACACACACACACACACACACTTAAAAACGAGATTTGAATCCAGGTTTTATGGAACACTTAAGCACCTCCGTAGTCTCCTAGGGTTCCATAGAAAATAATCTGAAAGCTCTTGATCAAACCCCATAACTCCGTGTTGATAACTGCTGGTCCTTCAGCAAAGCTAACTTCATCCAGGAGAAAGCAAAATGGACTACTTAATTAACAAACAAATTGTTGGTTAAACTGTTGTGAGGCCAAAGTCTCAGTGGGGAGAGGAAGTGTCAGGTCTTGTATGACAGCATCATCTAGTCCTGTCAGAGCTCCACAGAATTGATGCTCTCTGCAAATGGGGAGGGCAAGCAGCGATTTCTTATACATGGGATTCTACATGTGTGTGGATCACGTAGTGCTGAGACATGCCTGCTACAGAATAGACAACTGTGATTTTTGCTGTGGTGCTGATCTGGCTTTACCATACAGGCAACTGCAGGTGACCAGCTCCTCTAAGCCCTAGTGAGTGAACTGTGACTTAATTTTCTATCCAATCCAGAAGACTAAATGTCAAGATGCCTATGGAAATTTTAGCCCAGTACCTGCTACCTGAAACAAATGATTGGCCCAGTATCACTTATCCAAAACCCTTGGGGCTAGCCGTTTAAGCAATTTAGAAAATTTTGGATTTCAGAGAGAAAATTCGGTGCAAATATCATATATTATAATGTCCCTGGTGAAGTCTGGGGCGGCATCTTATAATCAAGTATGTTAATATTTTATTTTTGAGAGTCATACTAAGTATAATATTCATGCTAAGTAGGCCAAGTGAAGACAATAATAGCCCCCTGCTTTAGGGACATTTTATAATGATAAGTTATAAAAGTTATAAGAAAGAAAACACAACAGTTATAAACATATATGCATCTAAAACCAGAGTCTCAAAATACATGAATCAAAATTGATAGAATTGAAAAGGGAATTTATAATTTAACAATAATAGTTGATGACTTTAATATCTCACTGAGAATAACTGATGAAAAAATTAGACAGAAAATTGATAATATCTAGAAGATGTTGAAGGACCCCCAAAGTTCTAACCCAAGATTGATCTAGTTCCAGTTTCCTCATCAAGCAATACAATGTTTGATTTCTATGCTGCTGCTCGTCGATCCCTAGGCAGCACATATGTGGCTTTCAAGGGCTTCATAACCCTATAAAATAATATGTAAACTTTTTTTGTGAATGAATGCATTTGGGGAATGTGTGTTTACAGCTTTCATCACTTGGTTAACATATATTCTTTTGAGGGTGTACTAAGTACCAGGTACTGAACTATGTGTTGGGGAAATAGCTATGAACAGACAGATTCATATGGAGCTTGTATTCTACTGGAGATGAGGTAAGGTGGGACATTTAGACAAAAAAATATGTAAGTGAGATTACTTTATAGATACTGATGCCTGTTTTGAAGACAAAATAATCTAGTAATGTTCTCAGTATTGGCTTTGAGGGCTAGCAATTTGGCTGAGGAAGTCAAAGAAGACTTTTCTTAGGAGGTGACATTTGAAGGATGAAAACAAAAGGAAAGTACTAATGTCCTGAGATGGGTACAAATGTGTTATGTTCAAGAAGCAGAACGGACACCAGAAGGTTGGAACACAATAACCAAATGGGAGAGTGGAAAGAGGTGATTTTGGAGTAAACATGGACGAAATCATGGAGGGTCTTACAGGCCAAATTATAGGATTTAGATTATAGTAAATCAATGCTAAATCATTTGAAGGTTTTAAGTATGGCTTTATTCTCACTATGATGTGAAGACTAGGATACCAGCTAGGAACTGAAATTCACGTTCAGTTGATGGTGGCATGGATGAAGGGAGGAAAAGAGGAGACGCTGAGGGCTTAATAATATTAAGGCAAGTTAATGGGAGTCTACCAGTTTGAATGTCATTGAATGGGAGTGTACCGGTTTGAATGTCATTAGAATGCAAATTAAATCACCTTAAGTCAAGATATGTCTATCTTTCATTATTTCTTCATAGGGCCTCCAAGCCTATAATTTAGAAAAAGGTAGTGTTGATGTAACTAAAGTGGTTGCAGGCAGGAGCCCAAGTAGGGTTTAAATCACTACTGAAGTAAACAAATGAAAAAAGGTAAGTAACACTAGCTGCTGTAACAAACAATCCCCAAGTTGTAGTGGTTTATTACAAAGTTTCTCATATTCTCACTTATGGACTTCTTCCATCATTTGTCTCTATCATCTCAGAGTTCTAAACTTCCTCAGAGGAAAGAGAGAACATGTGGAAGATCATGTGGCATGTTTTAGAGTTGGGCCTATGAGCAACTCATATCAGTTCTGTTTCTTATTACGTTAGTCAGAACCCAACCACATGAACACACCTAACTGCAAGCATATAGGAGAACTAGGCTGTGGGTGAGTGTTAATAATCTCAGCTACAGTGGTTCAGATATTATGCTCCTGCCATACGCCATTTACTTGTTACTGGCTTGGTCAAGATGAAGCTGAGGACACAAACGGAATCACAGAATCTCTCCTGTGGTTTCAGTTTGCCTCAATGGTAGTTTTTCTTTTCCTTTTTAATTTTTTTTTTTTTTTGGTGGGGGAGGGAGGCGGTAGTGGTGATGGTGTTGCTGGTGGTGGTTTGTTTAATTGCTGTCTACCTGCATTAAAATACTGTTCTTCAGCTTCTAGAAGTTGAATCCTTATCTAGCCTACATATCTGTGTAACTTCTGACTGGACTGCTTTATCTAGTGTCTCCATTTTCTTCTTCTTTAATTTAAAATTCATAGCTAATATTTACTGAATGCTTTCTAGGTGCCAGGCCTTCTAAGCACTTTACATAGGTTATTGCAATCTTCATAAGAGACCTATGAGGTAGGTATTATTATTCTCACTATAGTTGGGGAAATGGGGGCACAGAGAGGTTAAATAGTGTTAAAGAAATTAAGGATTTCAAGACCATCAAATCAGATCTCTTTCAGGGAATTTGAAGAATCTCCCTGGTATGATTTTTGCTTGTAAATTTTTGGAGAAAGTTTTTGTTTACTTTTTATGTTAAAGACTCAATAACAAATTAGGCTTGGCTTACCTAATTTTCAAGTTAATTTCACAGGAAGAGTAATGTTAATGCTTTCTGGCTCAGTGGGCATATATCTTTACAAGTAGTCAAGATGCTTCCTGTTTGTTTCTCTAGTAATATCAGTAATATTGTTTTCAAAGAAGTGATTGGCTGAATAAACATGATTCTTGGTTGTAGACCCATTGTACTCTTTTTATGACATTTTGAATATTTATATGAAGTCATTTCTTCACAAGAACATCTTACTGTGTTACCAATATTATACTCTGCTGAAGAGCCAGTTCATGGCTTGTGTAAAAGGATCATTTGTAAGTCTGTTGGGCAAAATGCTCATTTCCAAGTTGCATTTATTGGCCTGTTTAGTTTAGGTGAGAATGCCGTGTGAAGTAGCTCTCTTAAAAAAAACTCCCCAAAATCACCTTTGAGTTTATTTAGTCAGTAACACAATCCGGTACTTGTCAAATCCATTTACTACTATTTACATATGAGGTATCTTAAAGAGTCCAGGAATACTATTTATAGACTCTTCATTTTTCAGATTGTTCAAAAATGTGGGGCTAAAACAGAAATTGGGTTTTTTTTTGTAGTTTTGTATTTCCTCCTAAATCTTGGCTAATGTCCCCTACAAGCTTATATATGTGGGAAACTTCCTTGTTGGTGTTTATGAGCTTCTATCAGGGATTATAAATAGACAACACAACCCAAAGGTCCTGTGAGACCCAGGAATTTACATGGTGTTTCACAAAATTTCAATGTGAAGATTTTTAGATGAGGCATTCCTGCTGCAGTTGACCCTCGTCCCTTTACTGTTTTGTATGGCTTGACACATATATTTATATGGTGGACTTGACCTCTGAAGAGTATGTGCTTTTCAGTTTCCAACTTTTCCCTTTTTCAAATTAAGAGTGCCTTTTTGACTAGCTCGTCAACTGGCCACGTTTTGGGATTTCTCAAAACTCAATCCCATCGGGCAAAGATCCAGTCATACTTTCTTTCCTGGGTTCAACTTTTATAATAGTGTTCTAAAGGATTGAGGAATTAGCTGCTGGATTTAGAGCCTATTCACAACAGTCAGGATGTTAGCTGCAAGTGTGGGGTAAGGGCTTAGGACCTGTGGAATGCTTGGCCATGGATCCTATTCAAAACATTTATGTTACTTCTGACTTGATGCATGAATTTCTAATTACTGTGTGCCTGGGGGAAGGTTTCTGGGTTAAGATACTGCTGATTATTTACTTTGTAATACTTAGCACATTTCCTTGTCACTCTAATTTTCATATAAGTCTCAAGTTGTAGAGAAAAAAAATACTAAGAGATTTAAACTTGCACTGTCCATGTGGCTAATGAGCACTTGACCATGGCTAGTCCAAATTGAGATGTGCTGTAAATGTAAAATACACACCAGATTTCAAAGGCTTAGTATGAAAAATAGAGTATAAAACATCTCCTTAATAATTTTTATATGGGTTACATGTTGAAATGATACTATTTTGAATATAATCACTTAAATTATATTATTCAAATCAATCCACCTGCTTCCCCCCACCCCCGTTTTAAATGTGGCTATTAGAAAATTTAAAGTTATATATGTGGCTTGCATTTGTGATTTGCAATATATTTTTATTGGACAAAATTATTCTAAACAATTAATAAAGACTATAATGACCCTAATACATACTAATGTTTAGCATAGCTCACCACCGAGAAATATTAACATTTACTGGTCTTGGTAGGACTAAGTGTATTTATCATAGAGCTGTCATAATTAAAATGCCAATAAATCTTCATTGAGCCAGGACACTTATTTTTTGCTTGAGTTCACCCATTCATCTTCCAACTTGTATACTTAAAAAAAAAAGTTACCTGGACGTGCATGTTCTGGTGTCTGAAATAGTCTCATTGCTTTTAGTGGATTATAGTTGAGAAGCAGGAGGCACATGGTTTGTTTTGACAGCTAGGAATGCAAGAGACTTGCTAGTTTACATTTAACATTCTATCTGCTGTATTTTGCAAGTAGAAGAGCAGAAGCTCAGTGAAGAGGGACACGATGGAATGGGGTGGTGTTGGTTTTGTTTTATCCTGTGCCTTCCTTTTTTTAACTTATGAGCTAAAGAAGAGACATAACAAACAGCATCACTGTGCATTAGCAATCTTGCCAAGTGTAACAGATGCACACTCTTCTGTTGAGTATCACTCAGTCTTAGCCAGTCAGACTGCTCACTGCACTGCCTCAATTACAAGGGAAAGGCATCTCTTTAAAACTATAGATTCCATTTATGATTCAAAGAGACCTACTTCCCATGAATTGCTAGAACACATCAAAAGCAGAAGCCTGCTTCCTTGGATCAAATTGAGTAAATCTGTGATTTCCAGGTTCTCTGTGGAGTTCACAGGTGGAAGAGATTTATAGGTTGAGACTCAAAGGACTTCTTTCGCTTGCTAACATTGAAGTAAACTGCTAACATTTAAGCAAACTGATAACTTCAAAGTTCAGACATCTAGTAACAGTGTCATGAGTGATGGGCTGAGGATTATAACTGCTTTTGATGACTATATGTTAATATATCAGTATATAGCAGACTATATTGCAATGATTTAAATGAACTCTGTGGCAGAGACTGTTAGCTATATGACAAAATTTGGTCTTTCTATCATAGTAATAGAATTATAGTTGAGATGTGGTTTGTCAGCTAGAGATTATTTTTTCCAAACTTCCTTGAAGTTATTTATATGGTTATATAGTTTATTTCTGTTCAATAGAATGTGAGGGGAAGTGAGGTTTACCAGTTTTGGGCCAAGTCTTTATGTTAGTGGATATGCTTCTACACATATTTTTCCCCCTTCCTGTGGACTGGAAAAGCAATGACCAGACTGACCTTGGACTTGTAGTTGTAGATCCTCTATCAGCCTATGTCCCTGAATGACCACATGGAGGAGAGATACCTGCTGTCTAGCCTGTGTTTATGTGTTTGAGCTGTTTCAATTTGGGATTTATTTCTTATAAATGATTGGCATACTCTAACTAATGTAAACTATATTAGTTGTATATTAGTAATTATCTGACTTGAAAATAAGGAAAGGTCACAAATCACAAATGAGATAATTTTCTCTTAGGATACACTTTTATCTACAATAATCACAATCTAATTTATTAATTTTTGCATTTCACTTAAGCTTCAGACATTTATTATAGAGGTAGATGATATCTGAACTGGGAAGGGATCACTTAGCACAATTCCCTCATTTTTCAGATGAGGAAATATTTGTAACTTGCCTGCCTGATGTGACATGGCTAGGGAGTTTCAGAAATTGGGATAGAATTCAAGTTTCCTATTTTTTATTCCAATATCTTTCCAATGTATCTAAGAAGTATAAATAATTTTCATCTAACATGGCAACTCGGACTGATTGATAGTGCTTGTTCAGACCATTGTTTTCAAGAGGATAAAGCCGCTTCCTGGCCCGTGGGAGAGGGAAGAGAGTGGAGACAATTAGCATTGCATTACCAGTTTTGCATTACTCAATGCAACTTCACACCAAGATAAGTTCTATGATATAGCTTGGCAGTATTGAAAAAGTGATAGCTTTATTTATCTTTCGAATAGTGACAGTTTGAATAGAAAATTCTGATAGCATCATCACTAACAACATTCAAGTGAAGTGGAAAGCATATAGGACTGGGTGTCTGGAAATCTAGATTGTAACCTTAGTTTTCACACGAACTTGACCTTGGGCAGGTCACTTAACACACCTAAACTTCTATTTGCTCATCTGTAAGATAATGTTGTGAAACAAGATTCCATTCCAGGTTTAAATTTTGGTTATTCTGTAAGAATATTTTGTTGATAGTGTTCAGTAAATATAGTTCACTGCTCTCATAAGTATATCTATCATCTCTCTGTCACCTATCGATCATTTTTTCATAACCTTCAACATTTAATCAAATTAACTAAAAATATCTAAATGTTAACAATTTATGATTAATTATCATAAGAATATATATTTGTATGGAGCTTTTATTTATGGTTTTACATTTGATCTCCATAACAACTGTATGAGGTTGGCAGATCTTTCTTGTATTATAACATGTCATGGCATTAAAAAAAAGGGGGGGGGCTTATTTTACAGGTAATAAAACTACGGCTTGGGAAGAGTAAGTGACAAGACCCTAAATCACATAACAAGTAAGGGAAGAAACTGGAGCTTGATTTCAGACTAGATTCCCATTTTCTCTAGATCACACTTCCTTCATAATCCTTTAGAATTAAAAACAATTGTAGTTTGCTTTGAAAAAAAATTTTTTTTAATAGAAACTACTATGGTATGTCTAGGGTGGTTCAGATTCCAGGCATGTTTGGTTTTACTTAGATAATTTTTTTGTTGTGGTTTTGTTGATATAGGTAATAGAGATCACTAGTGTCCTCTCTCTTGTTTTTTATTTGCAAAGGGTGTCACACACTCTGCCACACTTCATCAGATGATTCTCTTGGCCCTACTTCTCTGTGTGTTTATTCTTGGCTCACATTAATCCTGCTGAGTCATGGTGGGTCTTTGCCATGGCTCTTCAACCTAGTGTCAGCATGGCCCTAGGATAGGAAACAACACAGAGTATGGCCATTAATGAGACCTGGAGGCTCCAAAGAAGAGCATGGGAAAATGTAACATCTGTACTGAATCAAAGTAATTGGTTGCCAAAATGCACTCCCCATGATTTTCACTTTTCTTTCTGGGTTATGCTTTCATCAGGCAGCATTTAACAGCTAAGATGTTGGATTGTGTGGTGAAATTTGTACAACTGCTATCTTTTATGATTGAAAATCTTCAGACTGCTTTACAAGATACTTATGAGTAGACGATCTGTCATAGTAAATGGTATAGAAAATTACTTTGCGAATTCTATCATGTTCCTTTTCAAAGGAAGTATCTGGTTTATTTGATAACTCTCATGAGGTTCTGTTGAATTAGATGGACAGATATAAACCCAATGTTTGGATTGTTGGTGGATTCTTATCTGGTTAGAAGAATGTTAACTAATTGGATCAACCAGATTAGTAGTTCTAGTTTAGCTTGGACCCTGTTGTGTTAAGCATTTTAATTACAATTTGGATAAAATACACATAGAATTTGTCTAGCAAACTCTGGATATCACAAAAAATTGGAAGAACAGATAATATATTAGACAACAAGCTGTTTGTCAAAAACTACATTAATAGTTTATAATGATGACCTGAAACTAGCAAGATACAAACCCTGAATTTAGTTCTGAAAAATAAAATCTTTTGTGACTATTCATAAAGAGGAAGACTGTGTTTAGTAACACTTTATGTGCGTGCAAAAGATTTCAGTTGATTACAAGCTGAATATGAGCCAACAGTATGGATGCAGCTGCTGGGGAGGTTAATGCAATATGAGGGCCGTGTTAGGAGAATATGATGTTTGGATTTATGGTGATGATGGCTTCATTGTGTTGGACACTGGTCAGCACTCATCTGGAATATTGTGTTATTTCTGGTGCCATATTTTAAGTGGATATTGACAGATTAAGGAAATTGGAGGCTGAAGAAATCAGAGTTCAAAGAATTGGAGATGTTTAACCTGAAGGAGGGAAGTGATGATGAGACATTGTATCTAGGGTGACCATATGTTTGGGTTCACCTGGGTCATTCTGTTTGCTCCCATCTGGTTTCTCAGTTTCCCATCTGGTTTAGCACCTGTCCCATATATGTTATTACTACATTTTGAGAAATAAATTTATTTTTGAAAATGCTTTTGGATTAGAACATTTTAATAGATCTCCCAATGTATAAAACTTAACATATTAATAAATATAAGTTTTAACAATTGTAATTTTAATATTATTTTAGTACTACCTTTTACTTTCAAAATTGTCCTCATTTTGGAGAGTAAATTACATAGTCACCTAGTAACTTGCTATTTGGAGGATTCTCTTGTTGAGAGATTTAGTTTTGTGTAAAGAACTACTTTTATGTAGTTCACAGGAGAGGATTGGATCCATTGGTGGACATTATAAGAAGCTTTGTTTCAGTTCAATATAAACTTTCTGAAGTGGTAGGATCCCACTTCTGGGAAAGTTCAAGTGAAGCTCGATGACCTTTGCAGGCCAGAGATTTAAAAATACTTTATTATGGAAAATTTGCAAATATACACCAAAATAGAGAAAACAGTATAATGTCAGGAATGTTTTGCAGGTGGAATCCAAATTCCTAAGTGACTAGTAACCCAAGTGACTGGCAGTCATCCGACGAGTCATCTTTGTTAGTGAAAGCAGGAGTGCCGACCAGTCTGAGGGTAAATGCTTAATAGGTCTCATCACAGTCCACACGATGCTAATAACAGAGCTTCCACTGCGAAGTTTTACTAGAATCTACTAGAAATAGACAGCTAGACTTACAGGCTCCTAATTATCAGGAGTCTGTTTCTTTGGTTTCCTTGTTGTACAGTCCATCCCATCATGAATTAAGGAGAGTTACCTTTTGTTTTGGTCTTTCCAATTTTTCCCTAGTGAAGGGTCTTGATGCTGTTATAGGCTGTCACTGTCTCATCCTGACCTGAACCCAGATGACCACCCAAGCCCCTACCCCACAGTGCCTAACCAATTAATAGGTGCTTAATACACATTTGTTGACTGAATGAATGAACCACAGACAGGCTGCCATCTAGCATCTCTGGAATAATGGAAGCCAAGCATAGTTCTGTCCCCACTAGAAAATGGGGTTTGGAAGTAATTTTAAGTAGTTCTTTCTACCCATGGAGTATTGAAGAAACTGGAATTTAAGAAAACTCTTGGCATTGATGACATTCTGGGATGGTAGCTTCTGGGTTCCTCACTTATTGAAAAAACTCTAATTAGAAACTAAGCACAATCTGTTCCCACAACCTGTTGTATAAACCTAAGGATATCTCAGCTCTCTCCTCATTTAGATACCACAACCATCACCCTGCATGCAAAGTTTCCTCAGGACAGACATGGCAGTATTCCAGAGAGTATCTGTACCCTTATAGTTGGAATCAGACAATCAAAACTCCTCTTAATCAATGATTGAAACAAAATCTCGTAGGGAGCAAGACTTCATGTCATATCCAAGGTTGTCAGGCTAAAGGCTGTAGTCAATACTTATTTCCTCTTCATGAAAGGGCAGAGAGTATCTCTCAAACTTCATCTAATCCACATGTCTTTAACATTTAATCATTTCACCAATGAGAGCAACTACTAACATTCATATGGCATTTAACAAGCCACAGATTTTCTTAAAGTATGAATTCTCAGTCAGGGCAACTGGCTGCTAGAATTAAAGCATGAACTAATAATATCATGCTACTCTTGGTAAAATATTTTAAAGTAAATTTGCAGATACCGTAGCATCAGTGTAATCAGATGTGAATTCTTTCCAGTAGACTCAGCCCTGCCTCTTTTGCATGACTCATGTTGGCTCCATTTTCAGTGTTGGCCATTGCCTTTGGTTTTCCCATTACTATCTTGCCTCTGAAGTTCCCCTAAGGCCTCATTCTGTTTTTTTTTTTTTTTAAGCTATGTCCCATCAAAACTTCTTAAGTATGTTGTCTATGTGCTTAACATTGAATCGGAATTTTCTATACACCTACGGAGATATGGCTGTGGTGCATTGTTGGTTTTCACCCTTCCTAAAGATGAGTGCCCGAGGACTCCCCAGTTACATAGCTTCTACTCCTATCTGTGTATAGTATATACTAACCCAGATATGATAAGCATGTGATGGGGAGAGTGTATGGGACACAGTCCCCTTAAATGAGAAGACAGTGTTTGAGATGCAGCTTTAGTGTTTTAAGAACTGCTTATCAAAGCATAATTATGCACATAAAATGAGCTATACATATTGAGTGTAAAATTTGTTAGGTTTTGACCTATGTACCCACCTGTGAAACTTATGTCACAATCAAGATAATGAAGCTAGCCATCTTGCCCAAAAGTTTCCTTATGCCCCTTTGGCATCTTGCCCTTCTGCCCTTTGGCATCTTTCCCTTCAGTCACCTCTGACCCCAGGCAAGCACTGATCTGCTTTCTGTCATTATGCATTATATCTCAGTTCCAACAATTTTATATAAATGGAATCATACATTGCGTATTCTTTTAAAATCTAATTTTCTTTACTCAGCATACTTATTTTGAGATTCACTCCTGTTGTAGTAGATATCAGTCATTCATTAATTTTAATTACTAAGGAGCATTTCATTATGCAGTTTTACTACCTTGTTTATCCATTCAATGTTTGGACAATTAGATATTTTCCACTTTTTGCCTATTATGAAGTTGTTATCAACATTCACGTATAAGTGTTTGCATGAACATATGCTTTCTTTTCTCTTCGTGAAATACCTGGTGGTGGAATGGTTGGGTAATATGGTAGATATTTGTTTAAATGTTTATAAGGAAGTTGAGTTGTTTTTCAAAGTAATTATTCCATTTTACATTCCTAACACCTGTATGGGAGTTCCAGTTCCTGTGCATCCTTGTTAACATTTAGTGTGCTCAGTCTTTTAAATTTTATCCACTTTAACAGGTGTGTAATGGTATCTCACTGTGGTTTTAATTCGCATTTCCTTGACTAATGACTTTTCAGTTTTCTAGGAAAGCATTTACAGAACTAGAGTTATTTTTGAATGTTTGGTAGACTTCCTCTCTGAAGCCATGTGGGATTGGAGTTTTTCTTTGTGAGAAGATTTTAACCTATAAACTCAATTTTATTAACAGATACAATGTTTTTCAGATATCTATTTCTCCTTAAGTATAGTTTGCTAGTTTGTCTTTCATGGAATCTGTCCTTTTCATCTATGTTGTTGAATTTATTTGCATAAAGTTTTTCATAATATTTTCTTATAAGAATCTGTGGTAATGTCATCTCTCATTCTGATAATAGTAATTTATGTCTTTTCTTTGTATTTCATTGTCAGTCTGTCTAGAAAGTTTACCTACTTAATTGAGCTTCTCAAATAATCAACTATTGGTTTTTATTTATTTTGTCTACTGTTTTTCCCTTTTCTATTTCATTGATTTATATTCTGATTATTAGTATATCCTTTCTTCTTACTGTGAATTTAATTGCTCTTATTTTGTTAGTTTCTTAAGGTAAAAGCTTAGGTTGTTCATTTGAAACATTGTTTTCATTTCTTATATAGACAATATATGCTATAAATGTCTCCTTAAACATTTGACAAATTTTGATATGCTGTGTTTTCATTTTAATTCAGTTCAAAATTCTTATTTTCATTTTAATTTCCTCTTTGACTCTATAATTTAGAGGTATTCCATTTAGTTTCAAAATATTTGGGGATTTTCCACATAGCTTTCCGTCAATGATTTATAATTTAACTCATTAGTGATGAGATTATACTTTTTATAATTTGAATCCTTTTAAATTTACTGTGACTTCTTTTATGGTCCAGAATATGGACATTGATAAATGTTCTCTGTGTGTGTAAGAACACATTCTGTATTTTGTGGGTGGAAAGTTCCATAAATGTCAATCAGAACAAGTTGGCTGATAGTACTGATGAAGTCATCTATTTTCTTACTGATTTCTGTCTACTTGTTCTATCATTCATTGAGAGAGGGATAGATATTGAGATGTTTGACTATAATTGTGAATTTGTATATTATACAATTATATCAGTTTTTGCTTCATGTATTTTAAGCTCTGTTATTACATACACATATATAAAACATTTAGGATTACTGTGTCCTTTTGATGGATTGACCCATTTATCATTATTGCTGTGTATGAAATTTACATGGTCTCATATAACCATAGCCATTCCAGCCTTCTTTAAATAGCTTCAGCATATATTTTATAATATCCTTTTACTTTTAGCCTATTTGTGGCTTTATATTTGAAGGGTGTTTCTTGTAGGCAACATAGTTGTGTCTTTCTTTTATTTTATCTAAATATGATAATCTTTGCCTTTTGATAGGGGTTTTTAGACCATTTACATTTATTGTGATTGATATGCTTGAATTTAAATATATCATCATGCTATTTGTTTTCTATTTGTCTTATTTATTTTTTGTTTCCGAGTTCCACATTGTCTTCCCTTTTTTGAATTAATTGAATGTATTTGTATGGTTAATTTTGTCTTTTTGTTGGCTTATGAGCTGTAATTTTTATTTTATCGTTTTAGTATTTTAAAAAGATTATAGTGTATATCTGTAGCTCATCATAATCTACCTTCAAGTTATATTATATCACTTCACCTTTCATATAAGATCCTTTTAACAGTATAGTTCTAATTTTCCTCTCCTGATATTTGTGCTCCTTTTGTCATATATTTTATTTTTATATATGTTATAAACCCACACTACTGTGTTTCCCCGAAAATAAGACTGGGTCTTATATTAATTTTTGCTCCAAAATGTGCGTTAGGGATTATGTTCAGGGCATGTCATCCTGAAAAATCATGCTAGGGCTTATTTTCCGGTTAGGTCTTATTTTCGGGGAAACAGTACGTTTTTTTACTGTTTTTGTTTAATCAGTCTATAATCTTTTAAAAACATTTAAGCAATGACAAAGATTTTAAAAATACTTACATAGTTACCATTTCTGATCCCTTTCCTTTATTATGTAGATCCATATCTCTACCTGGTATCACTTTATTTCTGCTGGGAAGGACATCCTTTAACTTTTTTCTGGTAGTGCACGTCTGCTAGAGATGAATACTTTCAGCTTTTTAATGTCATTTGTGAAAGATATTTTCATTGGGAATTAAATTCTAGGTTGATTTTTTTTTTTTTTAACTTTCAGTACCCTCATGATTTTGCTCCAATTTTTTTATTTTTTGGATGAGTAATCTACTATTATTTATATCCCTGTCCTTTTATAGGTATCATGTATTTCTTCTTAGTGCTTCTAAGATTTTCTTTTTATCAGTAGTTATGAGCTATTAGACTTATGATTTGCTGTGTAGTTTTCTTCACATTTCTTTTTTTGGGGTTTTCTGTGTTTCTTGGATCTGTGGATTTATAGTTTTTATCAAATTTGGATTTTTTATTTTTACCATTATGTCTTCAAATATTTTTCCCTGTCCCTTTTTTTCTCTTACCCTTTTTGAACACTGGTTTCATTTTTATTAGGCCATTTGAGGTTGTCCCACAGCTCACTGAGACTCTATTAATTATTTTTGATTGTCCTTTTTCTTCGTATCATTTTGGATAGTTTTTATTTCTAGGTCTTCAAGTCCACTAGTGTCTTCTAGTCCTGTAGTTTGCTCCTCTTTATTAACTCTACCTTATCACTTTTTCTACATTTTCCCAGTCATGGAACATCACTTCACTGTTTCCATTTCCCCAAACACCAGTAAATACATTATAATACACCAATGTTTGACTATTTGGAGAGCAACTTTGAAGGCTTATCTCATAGATTACAAAAAAAAAAAAAATTAGAATTGAATTTTAGCATGACTGTTCCTCAAGTTTCTTCATAATTGTGCCATTAGGCAGAATTTCCCTGAGCACAGTTTTTCTTAGCCCTTACTCCTCATGCCAAAGGATTATGTTACTCAGAGCCCCTTTCTTTTTGAGACGTTGGCTCTTGTCTCTTAGGTTTCTTATACAGAGACCCTGCCCTACCTCAGACTAAATTCTATAATCTTTTTGGTTTGTTTTGCATGTCCAAAGAACTGCTATTAAAATGTTCTGAAAAAGTCCGTTGACTTTGGGGTTCCTACTTAGATTTGATATTAATAATATTTAACAACTGGACAGAAGCAAAGCTAGAGATTTCATACTGAGCCAGGCATAACTCTTTCTTAGTTGGAGCTGAGCAGGGTACTAGGGAAGGATCTAGGGTGATAAGGCTATGAGAGGTTATGGTGGTCGTGGTGGTGGGGGGGTCAGCGCAGCAGTTATTTATAAACTGGTAGGAAAGTATTTCAACATTTTAACTACTGTGATATAGCTGTTCCAGTGCCTGTCCATGAATATTAGGCCTGCCAGTACACAAAGCATAGGAGGTGCTTTGAAATTACAGTTTACCTTTTCATGTTCAATATTGTAGGCAGAGCTTCCTTACTTAACCTTCTCTATTTGCCGAAGGCAGGCAATGTAAATTTATTTTTTTGTGTGTGTCCAGAACCAGCCTATCTAAGGAACATTTTCTCTCCCTGTTCCAATTGCATGAGTCTATGAGTCACATGAGTAATCAGATGCAGTGCTTTTTAAAAATGATGATAGCAATTTAAAGATAAAAGTTATGCAATGATGAATCAAGACTATCATCTGATATCTTCTCCCTTACCAAAAAGTCCTCCAATCTTTAGAACACCACTTAGTGGCTTAATTTGAATTATAATTTCCACATACACGTTACTTCATTTAGGATGAAATAACAATAAGAAAAACTATCCAAGTAAAGGTATGTTACCTTTTTCATTTCTTTGTTCCTATTTTTGATAATTTAGAATTAAACTAGATTTAGCTGAACTAAACTGTTACTTACAAAGAAGTTTATTTATTTTTTACCAAGTTTCTGGGATTTTAAAAATAATTTTCCTCATTGACTTTAATTTTTCATAGTCTAATGTTTTCTGAAATAAAGAAAAATTTTATAATTAATAAAGAAGTTCTTTTTCAGATGTAAGTACAAAATATTTCTTAAATATTGTAGTCTCTAGATACTGTCTTAATTTCATAGGGTGCTTAAAATGATAGCTGTTGATTATCTAAAGACTTTGAATGATTATATAGTTATGCAAGAATATAATTTATTTGGGCTAGGGATTTAAATACCTATACTTGAATAATTCTTCAGTCATCCTAACTTTATTCTACCTATTTAACTTTCAGTTCTTGATACATTTTGAAATCACATAAATGTGGACCAGTCATAATGTTATTTCTGGATCATCTATAAAATGGGATAAAATATATTACCTATGGAGGTGCTGTAAATAAGGTTAGGTGTGGAAACCCTTGGCAAGCTACAAAATGTAAATATTATTTTAAAAATCTGTGAAATTATCTGTCTTTTTAAATTGTTCTTATTATAATTATTTTCCCCTTACTTTAAAGAGATATACTTAATTGTTCTGGAATTAATATACTGCATTTCAGTAATTTGCAAGGAGTTAACTATTGTATTGTGGGGTGACATTGGGAGGATTAAAATTTTAGAATTTTGTTATCCAAGTTTTAATAGCTTGCTGTTATTTATAATAGTTTGTATTTACTTTTACTTTGAGTTATTCTTTTGAATCATTATCTTGAGTGACATTAGGGGGTATGTTACTACCACTGATTTCTCAGCAAGAGAGACTATACTGACCTTCACTGAAAAGGTGGACCTCAAAGGGAAAATTTAAAAATGAAAAATAGTAAAACCATTCTCTTGATTGGGCTATTAGAACTGATAAATCTTAAAATCTCAGACAAATCTACAAACATTACACAATGAAATGTGCATATCATTTACTATTGGAATTATTTTAAAGTGCCCTACCTTTTTGTTTGATTGTCAGTTTTGCAAATGCATTTTTTGGTATTTTTTGGAGTCGAGTGTAGCCAACTTTAATTCCTATTTTGTCATGGATCTTCTACTATTTTACTTCTCAAATACAACAATTGTTTTTACAAAGGTCAGTAATCACATAACAGCAACAATAGTGTCCTTGAAATTCCTGTAAGCTATAGATGTTAATAACAACAGAAAGTTTATAGATCATAAAACAATGGCTTAAAAATATTTTTTTAGCCTAAGAACTTTTTTCTGAATGAAATGTTATGTGTATCTGCAATATGAGAAACAGATTGAAGCAGTATTTTATTCTATCAGTGTATTTTAAAAGCTCGCATTTATAACATTTACAATGAAGCCCTTCTGATGAACACGAACTTTAAATCATGGATGATTGGGGCACTCAAATTTGTTGTTTTGATTGCACCATATCAAGAAAAACCTGATTCACAGAGATGAGCAGTTGTAAATGAGTTTTTTGGTTTTTAAAAAATAGTACATTAATGCTATCTAAAGATTATATTGCACCTGTCCAGAAGTCTAAGAAGTAGAACATTTCTAAGTTAAATCTCTACTAATAATAAGGAATAAGAATATTTGATAATCACAAATATTTTGGTAAAAAAATTAAAATCTTAAAATACATATTCAAATCATGACAACAGGATATTATGCATAAGGCAGTCACATGTCATTGTAAAATGCAATGAGAGTTCTATAGTAGTGAATTTGCTTATATATTACATTGGCAAACAAGCCGTGGCCTAAATTTAAAAAATACCAATATAAAGCTACAATCTCTCTAAAAAATAGAATTTAAAAAAATTCAAGTATATGCACAAAAAAACCAAGAAACCACTACAAGGATTGGTATCCTGGGTGTTGGCATTATCAATGATTTTAACATTTTTTTCTTTCACTTAATTTCCCTCAGATATTCTAAATACATTGTCTTCTCCTCCTCCTCCTCTTCCTCCCCCTTCTCGTCCTCCTCTTCCTCCTTCTTCCTGTTTTACTTTTTATTTTAAAATAATTATAAATCACAGGAATTTGCAAAAAATGCACAGGAAGTCCCAAGCACCCTTCGCCTAACTTCCCCCAATGATAACATCATGTGTAACTCGGATAAATATCACAACCAGGAAATTCACCCTGTAGTCCAGTTTATTCCCATTTCACCAGTTTTATATGCACGTGTGTGTATGAATGTGTGTGTGTGTGTGTGTGTGTGCGTGCGTGCACATGTGTGGTTTTACAGTTTTATCACAGTTTTAGATTTGAGTAACCACGATTGAGATATAGAACTATCCCCTTCCACGAAGATCCCTCATACTTTCTCCATAACCGCATAATCCCTTCCCCCTTTCCTAACTCCTGGTGACCACTAATCTGTTCTCCATCTCTATACCTTTAGCAAGTGCATTTGTTTTACCCCTAATTTTTCTATAAGCCATTAAAAACTACATTTATACAAAAATTATAAGTTCCTAGAATTTTTCTAATTTTAGAAGACAGAATTCTGTAATTTTTCTTCAACAGTTCTAGAAAACGTTGATTTTGTAGACATCAAAAGCTGTTACTGACTGAAAAATGATACCTATTTCTTAATGATGTGAAAGAATGCAGCCATAAACTTAAAGTTAATTTATTCTCACAATAGTTTTTGTTCATTCTTGAGGTTTGCTCTATGCCTAACTCAGCTCTAATATTTAAAGCATGTGCTACAAAATTTAAAATAATTGCTAAATCAGTAAATTTATTATGTTGAAATCTGTTTGTCTTACACTGCGCTGTTGGGAAATCTAACCACAGCTTATGCAATTTTACAACTTCTATCAAATTGACAGTGTGCTATTACTCCCTTTTGGGTTATGTATGCACAGATCAGTATTTAACATGCATTTAAAATAATATTCTACAATTAATCCGCAAAGGAGAAATATAACTTTATTAAGTGACCTCAGCTTGCAGCTAGTAATCAAGGTAAATAAAATCACAAGGAAATCTGGTTTTATGAACAGTTTAATTTATAAATTCAGTTAACAAAGGATACACTCATGAGCTCAAAAGTATTTTCAGAGTCACTGTCATAAACTGAAAGTAGTGACCGGAAAGCAATAGGACTTTACAAACAAAACAGAACTTCAAATGAATATCATCTTTAAAATTTGCCTCCGAAGGGACTATCA
This sequence comes from Rhinolophus sinicus, assembly GCF_036562045.2. Taxonomy (NCBI): domain Eukaryota; kingdom Metazoa; phylum Chordata; class Mammalia; order Chiroptera; family Rhinolophidae; genus Rhinolophus; species Rhinolophus sinicus. The sequence goes on from NC_133759.1 coordinate 24,975,820, forward strand.
TAATTGTGACACTAGTGTCATTCGTCAGCATATTTTGTGACTGATTTCTGAGGCACTGTCTTCTGAGTATTGCCTCCCATCAGCAGCTTCCCCGGCCCTTTATTTTTAAAATCATTCCAGTGGTGGCAAAGCTTTATCCTTTGCAGGTGGATTTTTCTTTTGGCAAGAGGCGGCTAGTAATCAGGACCAATTTCACAACCTTGTAAGCCCCCCTTGAGGATCTATATCTTATCTTCTGGTGACTTATCTTTGACATTTTGGTATCCTTGGAATGGTGCCTGGAAAGTCGTGGACCCTCCACGTAAACTTGTGAAACTGTTAGCAACATGCAAAGTTGTGGATTTGATTGGCTTCATGATGTGACCCGTGTGACTGCACAGGGAAGTGATGTGGAAGGAGAAAGACAGGTGCAAATACTAGCTTCTTTACTTGCCAGCTCTGTGACTTGGGACCACTTGGCATTTTAAGTTTTGTATCTCTGTGAGGCTTAGTCTGTTCCATCTGGAACATGGGGCTAATAATACCCAGCTCATGTAGCTGTTGGGAAGGATTAGGTGACATGTATAAAATGGTTTGTTACTGTTATTTACTGTTATTTGCTTTGAAGATAGTCCACAAAAGGGAGTTATAAAATATTCTGGGCCAAAGCCATATCATAGGCATAATTGCCCTGGAGAAGACTAAGGGAAGGAAGACTCAGTTTTTAAAATTGAGATATAATTGACATGTAACATTGTATTAGTTTCAGGTGTACAGCATACTGATTTGACATTTATATATATTGAGAAATGATTCCCATGATAAGTTTAGTTAACATCCATCCTGACACCTGGTTACATTTTTTTTCTTGTGATGAGAACTTTTAGGATCTATTTCATAGCAACTTTCAAATATACATTAAATATTGTTAAATATAGTCACCATGCTTATTACACCCCAAGCACTTATTTATCTTATAACTGGAAGTTTGTACCTTTTGACCACCTTCACTCATTTCACCCACTCCCTACCCCTGCCTCTGGCGACCACTAATCTGTTGTCTGTATCTGTGAATTAGTTTTTATTTTTACTTTTCAGACTCCATGTATAAGTGAGATCATATATTATTTATCTTTCATTCTCTGACATTTCACTTAGCATAATGCCCCCAACATTCATCCATGTTGTCACAAATGGTAGGATTTTATTATTTTTCATGGTTAAATAATATTTCATTGTATAAACACCACATATTCTTTATCCATTAATCCACAGGGGAGACACATTTTTATGTGTAGCTTTTGAATCAGTTTCACTAAAGTTAGAGTCATCCATTTGTATAGTCTTGTAAGTGACTCTTTAAAACAGCACTGATTCATTTGATTGTATTTTGGAATCAGCTTCTTAAAAAATTAGCTTCATTCTCTTTTAGCAACAATATCATGTTTCCTACATGATTTATTTTCAGTCTTATGTAAGCAAGAAGTGTGAATCTCCTGAAGTTTGTTTAGAACGATTTCTGAGAACTTCTCTTTACCCTAATATATACTAGGATAAGTTGTGTACTTTATTGTGACTAATTAAAATTTGTTGGCTAGACATTGATTTCCTTTGCCATTTTACTGTTCCTTAAAAACTCTGTTGTGCACAACGTATGACCAATGTATTTTTAGAAATGTTGCAATGCCCTAGGTTAGTGATTGCTTTGCCATTCTTCTCAGACTCCTGGTCACCTCTCATGTAGTTGAAATGCTGGTCTTTGATATGTGGGTGCAACTTTGCAATTGCTAATACATAAATATTCTCATTGCTGTTTTGAGTTTAGTCCTCTAAACTTTGTAAACTTTTTACTGATGATATGTTGCTATGCCCCAGAATTAAGTGCCAGAGAAGAAAAGCAACTAGGCATGATAAGGTGGAGGAGAGGAGACACTGGACTTTATACTAACTTTGATTAGTAAAAAGCTATAAGGAGCTAATGAGTAGTTTTAGGGGAAATAATACGTGTTAGCTCTATCTTGAAAAATAGTTCTAGAGGTGAAGCCAGAATTCAGGAGCTGTTGATAGAGGCAAATGTAAAGAAGGAGGCATAGTCATAGATCTTACAGGCAGGGTGATGCTATACAACCTGCCACCAAGACTCATTTGATAAATAATGTTTATACGCCAGACCCACTCCCATAGGCTTAGCAAAGCCCTAAACTTTTTTTCCCTGCCGTAGTTATTTCCTTCTGCTGGAGAAAGCGTTGCCAAACCAGATGAGCAACCAATACATTTATACGTAGACAACCCCCCCTTTTATATGTAAAAGTAAATCATTTGCAAACTTCACATGTTACTTCTAGTAACAAATGATTTGTGACAGTCTCACAGTGGATGGCAGTATCATGGTTGACATCTGCTGGTGTGATCTCAGACATGTCTGTATTCTTAGAATAGCGAGACTAAGAATTCGCTCTTCTTGCTAGCTACGTGATGTTGAAAAACATCACTTAAGCTCTCTGGCTCATAGTCTGTACCTTTTAAAGTCAAGAGAGTTATAATTTTCAGGCATTTTACAGAATTGTTGATAAAATGACAATACATATGAAAGCACTAAAGCAAAAGCATCGAAACTAGGTACCCCAAAGGGACAAATAAATCCATGCAGGACCTTGAATTATCCTATTTGTCCAAATTTTCCAGATATTTGCTGACTCTTCAGAATGCTCTATGTTATAAACATTGCCTTACATGTATTCCTAAGTTTAATAAAAAATAAGTTTCCTGCAATGACTCTGGACATATTTCCCCTTTATTCCTCATTACTTTCTAAAGATAAGCCGTTTATCGTTCTTCTTGCAATATGACCGTTAGAGCAAAGGAAGAGCTGCAAACACATATTGAATTTGTTTTGAGAATAAAAACTTCTGGGCTCAGGGGAAAGCACCATGACACGTTTCAGACTTGTGCAGGAATAGTATATGAGAAATATGGGAGCATCAGATAGTTCTTTGCCTCCTACAATTAATGCATGTTCAACAAACCAAACCAGACCAGACCAGACCAGACCAGACCAGACCAGACCAGACCAGACCAGACCAAACCAAACCAAACCCCAAACCAAACCAAATTCTAGTGTATAATGGGAGGAACACTAGATGGATTGGATTGAGTTGTGGATTTGGGAATGTACTGGCCAATAGCTCTGCTTCAGAACTGAAAGATGTATTCCTTCAGCTGCTGGGAAGGAGACCTCTGTGGAGAGTTCTCCTTAGCCTTCTTTGAGAATTGTCTCCATCAAAGAGCATCACCTTGCTCAAGGGTGCCTGCTTCCCAGGAGAGCCCACATTCAGTGACTGATCAGTTCCAGTGTATAAAGGTCTGGTTCCCTCCTGGCATGAACAGGGCCATCCCAGCCCCAGAGCTCCCCATGGGATCAGGGACTAGTCATGACTGCATTGCAGCCCATCTTCTCCCACTGCTCAGTCCTTCTTCCTTCTCTGTCCCTATAGGTATCGTTCCTGAGAGCACTCCCTACAAATAACCTGCATACAATTCTTCAACCCAGCATGTACCAGAGACTCTGATCTCTCAGATTTTCCTAAAGGCTTTTTAGGCAGTTGAAGCTAACTTTTGATTGAAAGTGTTAAACAATTTTCTTGGAAGAGGAACTTGGTGTCATATGAATTTAGTACCATATTTTCAGAGGGTCATGCTTAGGTCCAACCAAGAGGGTGATAAGAATTGACTAGCATTTCATTGGACTGTCAACTTTTTGGTGAACTTGATTCATTAAAAAATATTTTGGTTTTTGTTTGTTTGTCTGATTATGGGAGAAAAGGTACAAAATTGTTAAAAGACCAACCCAAGGTCCTAAAAATGGAATCCACAAAACGATCACAGAACACTGACATAATTTCTTTGTATTTCATTTATTCAGCAAGTAATTATTGAGGGCCTATTATGCTGTGGGAGAGAGAGAGCGATATATGAGATATGGTTGCTGTCCTCTCATTTTGTAAGGGAGATAATACATGTGTCTGTTATATAATGAATAAAACAAAATAATACAAAAAAAAGATACAGGAATTTAGGGAAAGGAATGACTTAGTAGTGGTAATTAGGAAAGGTTTCAAGGTGATGTAACATTTGAGTAGAGCCTAGAGGAATAATCAGAGATGGTTATGTACCACGCAGAGAACAGAATAGACATGAAGATATATAAGTAATATTGGAGTATATCAGTTTCCTGAAGTATTTGGTTCATGCAGGACTGAACTTCCTAGATAGGCTTCCCATGTCATAGGAGATGTAGTTTAGGATTAGATTGTGAAGGTCTTGAATGGCAGGATGAAAAATTTGAATTCCCTTTGGGAACCAGTTGGTAGCTCTTGAAAGTTTGTAAGAGTGCTGTTATCAGGTGTGCTGCTCTAGGAAATGGAGTGGGAAAGGAGAGAACAAATCCTTGGAAATGAGACAGTCTAGGGGTAAGCGACACAAACTTCCTGGTTCATGAAGCCTGATTTTAATAGTGCCCTTCATCTACCCATAAGCCTAGCTGTCCAGGAATGCTCTAGAATGGGAAACTTGGTTAAAGGACTGGGAGTATGGATGTCTTTCTTCCTTTCTAGATTAACTTGGAAAATGTAGGATTTCAGCTTCTTTTAATTTTGGTGGTGGTGGGGGGTAGTGTCTTTAAATTATATTCCTAGCTGAAACAACTAGTAACGATAAAAATAATTTTTAAGGAAAATATAATTGAAGCACAGAATTGATTTTTCCCATTGTTTTCTGCCAAAGTATAGCTGTCCTATTTAGGTGTTGAGGCAGAATACCTTAAACAAACATATGCATAGAAGGACCTTGATTCTTAGGCAGTGAATGAAGGAAGCACTCCCACCCATGGGAACTGCTGCAGTGTTTTTCTTTTTGAGATGACAATACTTCTGGTGCTACATAAATTTACAAGTGATTCTCTAAAAGTGAATTTCTCACAAAAGGCAAACTCTGCAGCTGTGTCTGGCACCCTCTTTCTATGTGTGCTGATCCTTTTTCACTTTGCAAAGCCTTTATTCATTTTGAGTGTTGGCAGATCTTGTCTAAGCTGGCCTAGGAAAGTAGTAAACATGTTAATATATTTTTGATGTTGAATGGCTTCTTATTCAATTTTTTTCTCTAATGTTCTAATAGTCTATCAGATATCAAGATATTCATTATTATGTTTTTCAGAAGTCTTGTAAATTGCCACATAATAGTCATTTTTTGTGTATATATAAATACCAATGTTTAAACATATTTTTAATTTATTTTGTTATGCTTAAAATTCAACAGCATGTTTGTTGCTTGAGCCCTCATCTAGTCAAGAAAATGAAATAAGCACTTAAAAATAAATCAAGTCACAAAGAAGCAAAAGTAATAATCCCGGCTATAAATGTCCAATCAATTTAAAGAAAGAAAAGGTCCTTGCAAGGAGACAGAACTAGAACAAGAACTTGAAGGAAAGGTAGTATTTTGATAAGCTTAGAGAAGTGGCAGACATTTCTGATAGGTTGCAACCGTATAAAAATTTGTGTTAAAGTATGCTTTTCAAAAAGTTAAAAACATAGCTGTTTTAAAAATTTAAAATGAACACATGTCAAACATTTTATTCACCTCATTAATTAATGAGGAAACCGGTGTGATGGTGAGGAGCTGGATATCCTTAGCAATTTAATAAAGGAAAGTTAGGATATAATTATTGGGTTAGATACAAAAGTAGATAATATTCTGCAAGGCAATGAACTATAATCTTAAGGTCATCTTTTCTACTGAACAAAAATCTACATGTCAACAAATGACTGTGTTATGTCTAGGTCTTTATTTAATGGAAAATACTGAGTTGTACAAAGTATATGCCCTGAAATCTTGGGTGAAACTTTTAAGTAATGCCTCCAAATGACATTGAAAGGAGATGATACTCATCCTTTTGCCTTATTTCCAAGTTTTGGATCATTTTTACGACCAGGACATTTATGCTGAAATATCCTGTGACAAGCCAGCTATTTGGAGATGCGGTTTTTCTAATGACTTCTGAAACGTGTAATTATTGAATCACCAGAGTGAATGTGATCATCACAGGAGACGGTGTATTCATTAAAAGAAATTTCATGTTAAAATTTATAGGCACATTTTAGCTTTATTTAAATTACTGTGTGATCATTGCATTGACAAATAAAAATGCGAGATTCAGATTGATGGGAAACTAGAGACAGTTCATGGATGAGTGAAAAAAGGTTTATTTAAATACAGGACAGAGAAAGAAGTCCATGTAGTTAGGCTACTTAGCAGAGAGACCAGCTATATTCTCCATAAGTTGTAAGCTTCTGGACACCAAGAGCCTCACCAGAAGAACACAGTTGCACATGATAATGCTGGAGTGATTGAAGGTTATACCAGAACTTCTAGGAGTGCAAATGCCTGTGTCTAAGCCACCTAAGAGCTGGAGCAATGATTCATGTAAACTGCGCTGCATGTGTGCTGGGTAGCACCTCACAGAAGGAGGGACACCTCAACCATCTTCGTGACAGAAAATGTGTAACTATGGATATTGGTACTGTAATTTAGGAAATACTAGTTATTCTTCTATTTCTGATAATTATCTCACACAGATACTCAAAATCTGGATTTTATCTTAGGAGTTGCTGCAGGTCTCAGGTTGTTACTGATACAGCCACTTCCATATTCATATTCATCCACGTGCGTACACTTGCGTGCATGTGCTTTCACATGATGCTCTGTGCTCTACAGTTTATGCTTGTCCATAAACATGGTGGAAGGAACCGCTAAGGGACCCACTGCCTTCTTGACGGGACAGCTCAGTGGGACTTCTAGCACTGTATTTAGAAATATAATCAGGTTCCCATGGGAAAGTACGTGCAAGTCCATATACTTTCGCATTCAACTTCTGGAGAATTATTCTTTATTTGCTTTTAAGATGTGCCATGGGTGTTATTTGATTTCATCTCAGAATACAGTATTCATAATCTGAAACTAACATTTAATCATTGCAATTCCTTGAGGACTGTGATTCATCGTTTTATGAAAATATCTGGCTGCCATTCAATGTTTAGAAACTTTTTCACATCTCCTGTTTCACAGACACAACAGCAGATTTTTTGGAATTCCCATGAAATGGGTAGATAAGTGAGAGAATTACACCTATAATATTGTCCCTACAGATGGTTATACTGCTCTATGGCTATTTTAAATGCTCCAGTAATTGTACTAGGGAATATACACCTGTGAAATATCAGATAGCTTCATATTTTAGCTATCCTTTAAGCTTAGTGGGATAGCAGAGCACAGTCCACATTCTTACCTGTTCAAGGAGGTATTTTCATAAAGCCAAATGGACTCAAGTTTCTTTACGTCTACCCCCTTCCTTCCACCCACAGTTTGAGTAACAATATTTTATGGATCAAAATTGGTACACTTGATTCAATTGGTACACACAAGATTCAACACATGTTGTGGGAATAGATTGGCTTATTTAAAAGAGAAATAAGAAGGTTTGGGGCATGTGGTTGCCAGATCCCCCTGGACACAAGCAATTTACAAGAACATCCCTGGGTTTTATAATCACTTGGACTGTCTATTTGTCATGCGGGAGACCCTGCTCACTGCGCCATTTGTCGTGCGGGGAGGCCTGCGGGGTCTCTGCTCCCGTTCCCCATACAAGAACGCAGGATATGGTGAGGCCAAAAAGGAACACCCACGGAGCCATAGGTAGGGGAGTCATACCACTATATTCTCTCTGGCGGCACTATACTCTCACTGGAGGCTGGATCCACACTGTCCGCAAACCGCCATCCACACTTGCCAGCCCAGCCCCCATTCTTCTCTCTCCTTCTCCTCTGCTAGCGTAGCCACAGCAGTTATATTAGTGGCCAATGGCTCACTGGTTACAGCTGACGGCCAACTAGCCACAGCTGATGGCCATGCAATCACAGTTGATGGCCATTTACTACCTGAGCCAGGCACCTGTCTATGTGAGGCCGAGAGCCTGGAAACTTCTTTCTGGGGCTCTGTCCCCACACTATTGAAACTACATACTAACTGTGCCCATGAAAATACAAAACCACTGTTCTTTAAAATATGTTTTGATTCAGACTTCTTAATAATTTAGACTGATCTATTCATTAATGTTAAGTAAATTTTTTCTTGTTTTGCATAATGAACTGCTTTTGAATCAAACTTCATGTGCTCTAGAATACTTCCTATTGTTCTCTAGGCTAATAAAAGACTATTGATTGTATCTTACTTGATATCTAAAGCCTAACACTGTATCACATATCTCTGAATTCCAGTCACGAAATCATACTTTCTATATTTTTCAACAACTTTCATCTATATGGCTCCATTACTTTCAAATAATATGATAAGAAGTGAGGGGAAATGATAGCATTTAATCTGAAACACTCTGGAACTCATTGTCTATTAAAAAGAATGATTTTCGGATGTGTCCTGTTACTTGATTTCAGCACAGATTGGGAGAACTGGGTTTCCTTCAGGGACTGTTTGCTCACAAAGCTCATGTACCATCCAGCCTCCTGGTGATTCTCAGATTCAAATAGATTCTGCAATACTAGTACTATCGAGAATATCCATTGGAGGACACTAGAACACAACAAATAGATGAGAAGGGAGACATACATAAGTAACATAAAGTAAATCTTCTGCAGAAAATCAGACAATGTACTCTCCAAAATTAAATCTAATTGCTCCCCAACTATAAAAATATGACTGGTTATCAATATTTCCACTGAAAAACAAATTCTATTATCCGTGCTCCTAGTTTTCCAGAGTTGTAACCTAAGAAAGGTGATGGATGGCTTCCCCAGGAGGTAAATGGATAAGTTATTTTAATAACCTGAACATTTATGTAGGAATTTGCTTAGGAGTTCTGCCTAACAGCTTAACCTTAATCAAATCTTCATTGATGGACAAATGGAGACCTTTGCAGGTTGTTAACTGGGTTTGTCTGACAATCCCTCTGAAAATGGAGAATTTTATGTGACTCATGGAAAAAACGAAAAACAAAAAACACCCAAAACTCAGGAGTTCTCTTTATTGCAGAAGGGAGTTATTTCAGGCAAATCAATTTAGGTAAAAGCCCTGATGAGAGGAATTCCTTGACATCCACGGAGAGAGTCTGTATACTTTGTCATGGTATGGTTTCAAGTGTTTGAACATTCTCTTAACAGTTTTAAACCCCAAACTATAGTTATTTATAAGATGTGAATATCATTTACATATTTGGGCCTTTAATTTTAGTTTAGAATAAAACGAGGCTTATGTTTTGGACTTGTCCCCATTTCTGAGATTCCCACAAACAATACATCACTTAAATGGAAAATAATGATGCCAACGGTATAACAGTTTATTAAACATGTTTGTGCCTACAAACTGTCACCAAAATTACATGTTTGTCAGAAAAATAAGCTCTCATATGGAAACTTATCTTGGTAATAATGGCAACAGTAGGGATTTATTTCCACCTTATACACAGGGAGGCACTCTGGGTTCTATTTGGAAAGGATGAAGATGAAAATTCTGGGACTAACTTCCTTCTGGAAGTCTCCATTTAAATACTTAATTGTGAGTGGGAATGACAGGAGAACAAACTTTTCTAGTGTAGGATATTACTCATTTCAACTTACCTCTCTTTTTACAGCATAGGTGGTCAGGCAGTGAAAGCCATCATTTATGTTAGTGAGCTAACAAAAGTATTAAATCAGGCATATTAAAGCTCATAGGTAGTAGTTCTAGTGAGATAGAAAGGTCACTGAAACCATTTAGAATCCGTGCTGTGAGTTTAAATGGAGGTTCTTGTCCCTTGTGAAATACTTACGTTCCAAATCATTTAATTATTTCGGGCAGAGCTCAGTTTCTTCATCTCTTGTATCTTTCTTAAACTGCTTACATGTTTTGGGATGGGGGGTGTAAGTGATTAAGTGATTTAAAAGCTTGGCGAAAGTGTTCTGCAAAATACACTTGTTTCAAAAGCATGAAATAATTATAATTATGTGTTCATAATTTAGTATATTTAAATGCATAATGTCTACTTTAAAATTTTTTTTTCACTAAAAATATGATGGTGCGAGGAGGTCTGTGTGGCTGAGGAGGGCTGTGTGGCTGTGTGTTAACATATATGCATGTGTCTCTTCCTCATTTTGATACTGCACTTTTCTTCCTCCCTTCCTCCCTGTCCCTGCAGGACAGCAGTGAGAACTTCAAATTGGGTGATTTGAGAAGAACCTAATAAAGGTGTGGGAAGGATTTAGGGAAACAAACAGTGCCATCCCCTGAGGCTAGCAACTATGGGGAACTCAGGTCATCTGGACAAGGAGGACAGGGTCAAGGAGTGGTGTCTGGGTCCCGAGTAGGATGCTGTTGGGCGAGGGCTGCCCAAGAAGCCTCGATCTCAGGTGGAAATGTCAGGGCGTCCACTGCAAACTGGGAGGGTGGGAGCCGGGGAAGAAGTGCCTGACCTCACTGTCGCCCTCTTTCCAGTTTTCTGCTGCTTTCTCCCACTTGGCTCAAGCCATCTGGATATGGATGAAATTGGGCAAGAGAGCCCTTTGGCGCAGTGTATGCAAGTCACTTCCAGGGCACAGAGCCCTGGAGAAGGGCAGGGCGTGGGGCATGTCCAGAGAAGCAAACAGCAGTGTGGAGACAGAGCCCCAGAGAGCAGTTTCCAGGCTGTCGGCCTCACGTGGAGGAGTGCTGGCTCAGGTAGTGGATGGCCGTCAGCTGTGGCTAGTTGGCCGTCAGCTGTAACCAGTGAGCCATTGGCCACTAATATAACTGCTGTGGCTGCGCTAGTAGAAAATGCGGGCTAGCAAGAAGAGGGTGGCTGAGCTAGCAAGCGGTGGTGTAGTGGTGTAGTGGTGTGGCGTGGTGCAGTGAGGGTTGCGGATTGTGTGGCTCCTGTTTCCTGTTTCTCCAACCCAGCCGTCAGCAAGAATATAGTGGTATGACTCCCCCATCTATGGCTCCGTGGGTGTTCCTTGTTGGCCTCACCATGTCCTGCGTTCTTATGTGGGGAGCGGGACCAGAGACCCCGCAGGCCGCCCTGCATGACAAGCAGACATCTTATTCCCCTGCCAACTCCCACATCCAGAAATGAAGTCGCTGGAGAGCCAGGTGTTGCTCATGGGATTGTGGCTTCTGATATCCATTTTTCTACAATTGTCCAGGCAGTCATTCCTGCTCATGTGGCCAGACACGAGACCAGCAATATTAAATAAGTCTTCTGATATTCTCCTTACTTGCATTTACTAAAGACTAGTGAATTTAAAAACAAAAGAGAACAAAACAAAACACAGAAGATGGCAGTTAATCTACTAAATTTTGCCCTTTATTCCAGTCAAAAAGTCATACGCTACATTGTTCTCAAATCTTGACACTGATGAATGTTCCTAAGTTTTTGGATGACAGTTAATGTTGCTGTTAAAAAAAGGAAAATATTTTTAAAAATTAATAGGTGATAGATAAGTAGAGAAATTACCAGTCATGTAATTTTCTAGCATTCCCCCTTTCATGCTAGAAAAGAGGAAACTTCAAAAACAAGCAAATAGAAAAGTAGATGTATTTTCCTTAACTTTTTTTGGAGGATATTTGTAATTCATTTTGATTCATCCTTCTTTATACTTTATATTACAATAGTGTACATGTCTACTTTCTTGGTTTTATTTGTTTTTTGTTTCTACTTTCTTGTACTTTTGAGTGATGTGATAATAATAACAATACCAATGGTAAACATTAATACTACTATATTGAATAATTAACATGTATTCTTTAATTCTTACTATAATGCTAAAAATACACCCAATTGCTATTAGTATCATTTTAATGTGGAGTAAATTAAAACTTAGGGACAAAGACAATCCGCCAAAAAGGTGGACTTTTTTTTTCTTTGTGGTGAAAACAGGTAACATGAGATCTAAATCAATTTTTAAGTGTACCGTACAATATTGTTAACATAAGCACAGCGTTATAAAGCAGATCTTTAGACCTTTTTCAACTGGCATGACTGAAACTCTATACCCACTGAATAGCAACTCCCTATTTCCCCTTCCCCAGTCCCTGGCAACCACTTTCTGACTCAACACTTCCAAACTCATTTTCTTTAATTTTTCAATCTGTTTTCAAAAGCTCTCATAAGCCTTGTGGGCTCTAAAGTACATCCTAAAGACTTTTGAATACTGTTCTTGCATTTAATTGTAAACTGGTCTCTGCATAAATCATAATACTGTATTAATAATTTTTTAAAGTGGAATAGTTTGAGCATTCAGAAAATATGGCACACACCCACATATCTATCATCTAGCTTTATCAAATCTTAGTGTTCCACCAAATTTAGCTCAGATTTTTTTTTCTTTTCTTTTACCAATATAAGAGATCCTTGATACAGTTGAAAACCTCAGTTCTCCTTGCTGGTCTAGGTCTCTTCCTTATTTGTCTAGAAGTAAATGCTGTTTTGAATTCAGTGTTTATGAGTCACATCTGTTTCAAGGTTTAACCAAGGCCAGCTTTACGGACATGTAACTTGTATATTTGCATACGGCCCCTGTTTAGAAGGCCTCATGCTTGGTTTAATGCACTGTTGTTGCTGTTTCAAAATGTTAATATTTTTTTTGGTCATTCATTCATCCATTTATTTCATGACTATTTATGGAAGGTGTCCATGTGCAGCATTCTGTTCCAGGTTGATTATCAAGATACTGAAGGGGATACAAAGACTACTGTCCATTCATTCCTATTACAGCACTGAACTCTCAAGGGTCTCAACAGAATAATACATGTATAATCAACACACGTCTAGTAAGATTAAAAATGCTGTAACTATTCCCTCATGACAGAATCCAAAACCAATACTTCAAAACTTTTGAAAGGTCACACGCTTACTAATGGTTAGCATTACTGTCTGTATTTTCAATTAATAAACACACCTTGAACTATAATTTAAGCTGAAGTTCATGAATTTGTACCGTGTTTCCCTGAAAATAAGACCTCACTGGAAAACAAGCCCCAGCATGATTTTTCACAATGACATCCCCTGAACATAAGCCCTAATGCATCTTTTGGAGCAAAAATTAATATAAGACCCGGTCTTATTTTCGGGGCAACATGGTAGAAACATGTTTAATATAGCAGTAGTGTCTTCAACTCAGATATTCGGTGTTTATTTGATGGATGGATGAGTGGCTAGATGGAAGGCTCTATGAGTAATTTTTATTATTAGTTTCAGGTGTACAAAACAACATACTCATTAGGTAGTTGCACACCTCACAAAGTGATGACACCAACAAGTCTACTACCCACCTGACACCAGGAAATATTATTAATTTTTGTACAAGGCAAGTGGCTCCTGTTTTGTAAGATTTAAGATTCTTTGCTGGTGGGTGAAACACGATGACACTCGGAGATGATGACAGGCAGGACACCTGGTTACTTACAGCTGCAAATGAGAGCAGGATACCAGGCAGGGCCACACACAGGGTTGCCCCCAGGACAGAGTAACAGCAAGCTGGAGCTATTTAATGTAACATCTTATATAGGGCAAGCCAGAGGGGTTAGCTAGGTTTCCTGGGGTCCCTATTGATTGGTTAATTTGAATAATTTCACAGGCTCCAGGGAGGAGGGACTGTCCCTAGATCCCTAGTACCTGGCCCCTGAGTGTTGGATCCTGATAAAGGAAGCAGCTGGGGTGTGTGCACAGTGGCCCCAGAGAATAAGAGTCTGACAAGGGAAGTGGTAGGAGTGGGGGTTTAGCAAACTGCTGGTGAAGGGAAATTGAGGTTTTCAGCCGTGACTTCAAAACTGGGTCAAGACAGCACTTGTGAAATATTGTATTACAATCTCGCATTTTCCTTTTGCACTAAGTCCTGCAACTTATTGTAGCCAGTCCTGATTTTAGCTGCATGTTTATCCATAAGCATTATATAATACTGTTTTGCATGCATTTAAAATTTCATGGACAGTTAGGTTGTTTCAATCTTTCTTTGGCTATTATAATATCATATTAAAATTCTTGAAAGTATCTTCCTGGATGCGTGTGTTTCTTTAGGGAATACAACTGTGAAAAGGCAGTTGCTTGGCACAGAGTAGGTACATATTTAATATTCATAATCGGATGTCCCCGTAATCCTCACATTTATTTTAATCTTAGTTCTGTAGTTAAATACATTTAATGTACACTATCAGTCATTTTGCTCTAGTTTTCCCAGTCATCTCTCAGTTGGCTGGAATTTGTTGCCTAGATGTTTCCTCAGGAAGGGCTCATGAGAAAAATATTCCTGAGTTATACTATGCGCAGCACTGTTTTTCTGTAGCCTCTGTTCAAATGACAGCTTGGCTGGCTATAAAGTCCTGGGCTCACACTCTCTCCCTTGAGAGTCTTGTAGGATTGCTGTAAAGTCTTGGCTTTGAAAGATGCTATGGAAAATCTGATCCAACGCTAGTTCTTCCCCTTGTAAGAGTGTTCATCAATTTGCTTCACACGTGAGATGATTTCTTTTAATCTTTAAACTCTAATAATTTTACTAGAATTTGTCATAGTCGTGAATGTTCTGGGTCAGTTTTCTCAGGCACAAGGTATGCTATTTCAATATGTAAAGTTAAATCTTTTATTTCTATGAAATTTTCTTGAATTAGAATTTCAAAAATTTGTTCTGATCTACTGTTCTTTGAAGACAATTATTTTTATAGTTGATGTCATTTGCTTGATTTTTTTCTTTCATCTCCCAATTTATCTCTCTTCCTTTTTAAATTCTTTCCTTATTTGTCTGATTTTGCTTGCTTTTCTAATATCTATAATTGATATCAACCAGTTCCCCCCACACAATATTTATTCTTTCTTGTTATTTTAATTTTGTCCTCATTTATACATTATTTTTTTCCTTTTAACTTCCCCCCCTCACATTCTCACAATATTTAATTCATCTCATTTCTTTTTCTTACCATCTCCTTTTGTCTCCTTACAATCTGCTTTTTGAGTTTCTCCATTTGTGCTTTATGGGCTTCCTTTTTAGATAAAAGTAACTTTAAAAAATCATGGCAAAATACTTGGTCACAATGTTCATGTATTCCTAGGCAAACTTTCCCTCAGAGATGTTTTTTTCTTGTAAGTTTTGTTACTCTTTCACATCATTTTTCTTGTGTATTGTTGTGTTGAGGTATTACCAATTTTTAAAAATTCTTTTTAGAGAATGGGTTGCATTTTCCTGCACTAGCTGTTTACAAGAACTCCCTTCCGGGAATTTCTTTGTTTTGGTGTGTTTGGAGATATTTTGGCCGCAGAAAATCTCACTCCTCTCCTTGAGTGTTCTTTGTCCTTCTGTCCCATGGAACCCTTTCGCCATCTTCTACCCATCTTCTCTATATCTCTCCACTGTCACAAAAGATACAGGTTTCATTTCAGGGCAAACTCTTCCTCCAGAAATAATATTTTTTGGCATTTCCCAAGATCTCCTGCCATTAGGCTGGCTCTGTTTACTGCTCCTGGGTATGGCAATTGTTATACTTCCTGACATCTCTTTAGAATTTTTCTTACATTTTTTTGCCTGCATTGTCTTATTTTTTATTTTTAATATTTTAATATTGAAATATAGCTAACATACAATATTATATTAGTTTCAGGTGTACACCGTAGTTATTCAACATTTATATACCTAAAGAATACCTGCACTGTCTTTGATCATCTTTTCAAAGAGAACGGAAAGCTACATTAGTGTTTCTTCTAAAATGGAATATCAATGTTTCTTTTTATGTTTTATTTATTGTTTTTTATGAATTTAATTTTATTTATTTTTTATTCATCATTTTAAATCTTTCTTTTAACTTCCACCTTATTATTGATAAGTACATGTACAGTTTTACTGTTGTCAAATTTGGCAAAACTTCTACTAAGTTTCTTCCACATATGAGAGAAGATTTGGAAGAATTTTCCATAGACTGGCTTCTGACTCTTTACATTTCAATACTTGCTTTTCCTTCATAGCCCACATACATCTGGTTCTGAGTACTACAGGAAGTGTTGATATGATGTAACCTTTGGCCCTGAAACTTTATGTCATGATGCTGAGGGATTAGTACAGTGGGCATTAGAATTCTCAAGCCATTCTTCCACTGGAGTTTTAATTTTACTATCTCAGAATCTACTGTGAATCACACAAATATATCTCTCTGAATCCAAGCCAAATAAATCCCCAATTCAACTCTGCCTTGGCTCCTAGGATTGCCTAACGCCATTCCCATGCCATTCTACATTACAAGAGGGGAAACACAATAGAGGAAGTCAAAGTAGAAATATACATTTAAAATGTTTCACTTTTGCCAGTTTTAAAATCATATGACCAGCTGAACACATTGTGAGGACCTTAAAGGTGAAGCATAAAAGCTTTCATGTTTGCCTGTGGGGTTGAGGGAAGGGAAGGCTGTGTTCTTCGTGTGGTTGCTAACACCAGGAGAAAAATTTTGAGGTATAAGTTGGATGGGCCTGACCTGGGCACTAGAGGGTGTGTAGGGAGGAGTGTTAAAGTTTTTTGGCACATGAATAACTCCTAGCCCTAGTTTTTCATGACAGTGTAAGTTTTCTCTCTCCTTGTACTACTTATTTCATAGGCGATTAATTTGGTGGTGGTAGTTGGTGGAGGTGATTTTGGGAGGTGATGAAAGTGGGGAATCATGGGTGTACCTGTGTCATGTTGTACCTAGTCTAGAGGCCTTATGTCTTTTAAATTCTACTAGATTTTAAACAGGTTTTAGAGGGCAGATATCATGTCTCATATAATTTACTATTAATCATAGTTCCTTGCAGGTGTACTAGGCACTGAATGATTATTTGTTGCTTTAATATTGGATTATATTTACATTTGAGTTTTTATCAAGGGAATTAAACACAGATAACTAATAATCTCAGAGGCATTCTCAAAAGTACAACACGTAATTTCATTAACATCCTATTTCACCAGTGATAAGTGTTTATCAGTTGTCTAATATTTATTTGATATAATTTCTTTTAAAATGTAATAATGTGATATAAAACATTAAAGCAGATTCTTTTCATATATATATATATATATATATATATATATATATATTCTGATGCAGTACGTACAAGCTGTCTTATTTTTACAAGGAAACTTGACTTACATATACTAATTTTTCGGAATGATAAGCAGCATGTGGAATCTCAATACCCTTGGAGAGTGCTAATGCCATCCAGGATCGAACTAATCTGTATATAAAAGGAACAGCCAACATATATTTTTATAATAATATGATTTGATCTGGGAATGTTCACCAGTCATTGATACATACTTCCCTGGTAGTTATTTTTAAATCCTCATAGGCAGTGGGTATTTTGGCACAGATTTATTAACAAAACTCAAAGTACTGGCATAAAAAGGTATCAAATATATCTTGTCCTTAAAAGTTAATCATCAAGGGTTTATTTGATTTATAAAAGTCCAATGTTGGCTTAGGTGATATTAGAAGAGAGATATGTCCTTGCTCTGAAGGAGTTTGTAGGTCAGCCTGGGGCTTCTCATTTGAGGTCATTACCCATTAGAGGTGGTGAAATCAATTTAGTGGAGCACCACTAGATTAAAAATAACAGAATAGAGAATATCACAGTGTATTTTAGATAATAACACTGAATATCATTTTATACAACATGTATTGGGGTGCCAAAAATGTATACAAGTGGACGCTTTGGTCAATATTGCTCAACTAGTATAGTTTGCCATATTCAGAAGTGTTTGGATGCTGACGATAACCACTTTGAGCAACTCTGGTAATTGCAGAAGTCAAACGTGATTTGTATTCATCTTTTGTTATCAGTATATATTGAGTATTACAATTTTAATACCGTTTTTTTCTATTCTTAAAATGTGTGTACATTATTTTGGCACCCTCTGTATATTGTATGAGGTGTGTTCAAAAACTATGGTGTATATTTAAATTAAGAAAAAATTTATTACAGTAAAAGACACATGAACCCTCCTCAAAATACTCCCCCTTGCTTCAAATACACTTATCCCATCGTTCTTGCCACTTTCTGAAGCAGTTCTGGAACTCCTCTTTCTTGAGTGAATTGATTCAAAACATTTTCCTTTCATGGTCATTTTGACTTTGGGGAAGAGCTGGAAATCACACGATGCCAGATCTGGTGAATAAGGTAAATGAGGACATACCTGCAATGTTTTTATTTGACAGAAATTGCCATATACCAGAAGCGATGTGTGACATGGAGCATTGTCACGATGGAGGATGAAACCATTTGCCCATTTCATGTTAACACCTTCTCTTAACTGTAGCTCACACCCGACTGATTGCACTGAACAACTTAAAACTTGTCACACCCTGTTACTAAGGTTCAATGCACTGCTTCCCTTATTGAAGATCCCTTTCCATTGGATGGCACTCGGCAGCAGTATTCACCGTATTTTTTGATCACACTGCACACACGTATGTAACTTGTGACAATGTAAAATACTTTGCTTACTGAGCTTGCTCTCTAATATGTTTGGAAAACATTGACTTCTAAGTGGAAAAACAATACAGATACACCAGGAACAATTAGCCACTAAGAATCATGTCTTAGCTTAGAGCTGCTGTTTCAAAGTACCACAAATGGATTGACTTAACAGACATTTATTGTCTCACGGTTCTGGAGACTCGCATTCCAGGTCAATGTATTCACAAGGTTGGTTCCTTGTGAGGGCTTTGAGGGACAGTCTGTTCCATGCCTTTCCTTAACTTCTGCTGGTTTGCTGGCAACCTGTCGTGATCCTTGGCTGGTAGAGGCATCACCTCACTCTCTCCTTTGCACATGTCTGTCTTTACATGACATTCTTCCTTTGCACATGTCTGTCTCTGTTCAAATTTCTTCTTTTTATAAGGACACTAGTCATATTGGATTAGGGCCCACCCTAATTACCTCATTTTAACTTAATTACCTCTATAAAGACCCTCTCTCCAAATAAGGTCATATTCTGAGGTATTTGGGGTTATGGCTTCAATGTATCTTTTTGGGGGGACACAAGTCAACCTGTGATAATTATAATGGTTGCAATTTTAAATGCGTATGTGCTGGTCCTTGTACTAAATTTCTTATTAGTCTTTACAGCCACTCTGAGAGGAAAATTTACGATGTCAATTTTGCAGAATAATAGAGGTTCAGAGAGATTCAGTGTTACAATTTGAGTCTGTTTTACTTCAAAGCCTGTGTTCTTTCCACTCTGTTTGTTGATTCCTGGGAGGCTAGAGTTGGCAGGGATCTTAGAGGCCATCTGGTACAATCCCCCCTTTTCATGTGTAGTGGGCCATGAGATTAAAAATGATACTATTTGTAAAAATCTGCAGTGTTTTCTACATTCAGGGAAACAATGAAATTCATCTATGGAAAATGACCATCTTTTTACTTTGGGAAACTCTGGAATGGTCCATAAATATTCTTTGCTCCCCATCGTCCCCCCAGAGGTGGGAAAACTTGGGAACACTTGGCGTTATATATAGAGGGAGAAACTAAAGTACAGAGATTTAAGTCTCTTGCCTGTGCTCCCTCAGCTTATATAAAACAGTATTTATATGATATGAACTCCAAGAACAGTATTAATGAGAGAGAGAGAGAGAGAGAGAGAGAGAGAGAGAGAGAGAGAGAGAGAGAAACAGAATGAGAATGAATCCAGGCTGCCCATTTGCAAGCTTCAGCCAAATGATAATTTAGCCTAATGAGCTAAGTATATTGTCTCTTTTCCAAAGATAAATGTGAAGTATATTTTTATTGTTAAACTTTTGTTATTGTACAAATCTCTTTTCTCCTTGATTAGTATGCAGAGAAGAGAATTGGTAGTTCTTTGCATAAAATATATGTAAAATCTGAGAAATGTTGCTAGTATATGATAACCAAAAATTATTTTGATAATGAATG
The DNA here is from genome assembly GCF_036562045.2 of Rhinolophus sinicus. Lineage (NCBI taxonomy): Eukaryota > Metazoa > Chordata > Mammalia > Chiroptera > Rhinolophidae > Rhinolophus > Rhinolophus sinicus. The sequence goes on from NC_133759.1 coordinate 24,995,759, forward strand.
CCTGTTTCCCATTGTCAGTTAAGGGAAATGAAGGAAGAATTATGATCTGAATGCAAACCAGTGTGACTATAGGGAGGAGCTGGGCTGTACAGTCAGAACTAGCTTTACAGTTATTAGCAGTTTGAACCTGGACACATTACCTAACTTCCTTGAATTTTGTTTCCTTGATTTAGACATTTGGGATTTTCATAATATAATCTATTGTAGAGATATGTGGATTAAATGAAATCAGATGACATACATAAAACGGGCTAACACAGGGCCCAGAGCATGGCAGACTGACTTAATGCATTCATTCCTTTCTCAGTTTTGTCTGGCTTTAGACTCTCTTGTTCAGTTCTCAGTCACTGCCACTCATTCATTCAGCAAATGTTTGCTGAGCTCCTATTAGGGCAGGGCACTACGTTTGGCACTGGATGTTCAGTGGGGACAGACCAGGCAAGATTTCCGTTCTCTTGTAGTGTACATTCTAGTAGGGAACACAAACAATAAGCAACTGGATAAAGAACAAAATCTCTCAGGTTGTGATGAGGGATTGCCACAAATTAAAATAAGGAGATATGATAAATGTTCCTGGTATCTTTTTAATTTTAGATGGTCAGGTAAGGCGTTTTTGAGGAGGAGACAGTTAAGCAAAGATTTGAGTGACAAGACTACCGGTAGCTACCGGTGTGCATACCAGGCTATGAGCAATCTAGGCAGAGGAAAGACTTAACTAAAGGCAAGAGGGTGGAAATGATCCGAGATAATTAATATGAAGGCAGACACTTGGTAGTTTAGGAATAGAAGGAAAGCCAGTGGGGCTGGAGCATCATATGAAAGGAAAATGATGTGGGGGTGGGGCAAAGGTGGTGGTGGTGAGGATGGAAAATAGCACATGGATTCAAGATATGTTTGGGGATTATCGGGGTGTAGGGAAAAGTAGGAATTGAAGATAACTCCTAGATTTTTTTATTTCAGCAGCTTGGAAGAAGCTGGTATCATTTACTGATGCAGAGAAATCCACGGGAGAAACAGGTTTTGAGGAAAAGTCAAGGATCGTGCAATATTGGAGATATTTAGTTGATATCCAAATAGAACTTTTAATAGGAGACCCATATTTCATAAAAGTGATGTAGATTTGGGAGTTATCAACATATAGATGGTCTTTAAAGTCTATAAACCCAACCTCCTGTCTTCTGAAACCTGTGACCAGGTTTGATACCCTCCTTCCCCTCATTTCATACCCCATTGTTATATCAGGTCTCTCAGACAATGAAGACATTAACTTACAAAAAGGGCAAATTCTGAGTGGTCCAAATTCTGCCTTTTTTCCTAACAGAATCTCCATTTCTGTTTTTTGCGTTGAAGTCGTATGAAACTTTCATTGAAATATTCAATTAATCACTTTCTAGGTCGATGAAAATGTATGACATGTTTTCTTGTCTTTCACAACAGAATAATAAAAATAAAATGTATCCCTTCCTCAAGAATTATGGTTCATTATCTATAGTGACCTCACTTTAGAACTAAATTTAATTATCTGGGCACATATTTACGTTTGATTTGCATGCACCACTTCAAGTGATGCCAAGAGCGATGCTATGTGTCAATTTAAGACAAATTAGAGCCATAAAGTCTAACCTGCTGTTACAATTGTTGTATTTATGATTTAGGCTCCATTTCATGTTTTATGTCTAGTTTTATAGCAATGCACTCATCACCAGCACCTCTGGGCACATGTACAAAACACCACTTACAAAGCACAACAAATTGGCAGAAGTCAGTCTCCATGGCTAACCCCCATCACCCTTTCTCAGGCACAAGCTCCAGTCCATAAATGAATCTCCTTCCATGAGCCCTAATGGCTTATGTACTTGGACTCTTAATGAACCAAGTCAGAAGGGAAATGTCTGGTTCAGGGGCCTTCCTTGTAAGCCTGAACTTGTTTGTGTTCATAGTTAGGGTCCCTTGGAAACGCGTTTAATCTTAATAATCAATTTAAGTCGTATAAAAAGGAAATGTATCAATTCACTACTGTGGTGAATACAAGAGTAACTGAGAGTTAGATACCATTTGCCATGTACCAGGTGCTGTTCTGTTCTAAGCACATTACATATAGTAACTCATTTAGTCTTCATGATGTTACTGCGAAGTGTGTCATATCTTCCCCATTTTATAGATGAGGAAACTGAGGCACAGAGAAGTTGAGTGACTTGAAAGATCTGGTAGCAAGTGAGGTATTACAGGTTGGGTGCCCTAGGAAGCCGCGACTGGCATGGAGATTTGCATGCAGGAAGTGTTCCCAGGATCAACACCCAGGGGGCAGAGAAAGAAGCAGGATTGGGCAGAAGGAGAAGTATGATTGGCTGTGATGCAATCTCAACAAAGTCTCCCATGGGGAGTACTGGAGCAAAGATGGCCATGCATAGTTTCCAGAATTGGAATGAGGGAGATGGACCTGTATAATATGCAAGTTGTCCCTGGAAAGGGGTTGTGACCCTGGGTGAGGCAGCTCTCTTCAGTAGAAGACAGTTCCTGGAGACCAGTCTGCTGTCAACACTCCCAACAGCTGGGAGGATAAATCCTTTAGTTCTGAAGGGGTAGCTGAGTGGCTATCACTATATAAGTGGAGCTGGGATTCAAAGCTGGATGGCTGGCTTCAGAGTCCAGGTTTTTACCATTATACTGTATTGTATGCAAATAATATTAAACAGTGCTAACACACTTGGTTGAATGGTTGGAAATACTTCTAGGAGATTAAAAATAGGATCCAACTAAATGATTCTTAGGTAGTATGTTTTTCACTTAAATAACTGCTAAGACAGTAAGCTCAACTATTAAGTATTAGTTAAGGTTCTTTAGGACATGTGCAACAGAAATAGACTCAGGCTGGCTTCAATGACAACAGAAATATAAGGGGTGTCTCACAGAGTCGGAAGAAGACCTGGACCACAAAGTCTTGGGAAGAGCAGGGACTCAGCTGGACCTCAGGCAGCTGAAACCAGGGACTTATGTGAATGCTGCTGGGTCCCTATCTCAGCTTTTTAGGTCTGCTTCTTCCTCCACACAGGTTCATCTCATATAATGAGAAACATGAACTATCAGAACAACAAGAGAGAGACTATTTTTAGGTTTTTTATTGTTTTATTCAGCTTGCCTCTGCTGCTACCTCTAGAGCCAGTTGTGGTGGTGACCTTGTATTAATATAGCAGCTCCGGATGCTACTGGTGAGAGACACTCTTCCTAAGAGATGGGTGCTAAGTAGATAACCCTAATACCATGGAGATGTTTAGCACAATATATATGAAACACTACTTTTAAATAGACCCCCAAAACTGCAGAGACTTGACCTGATCAGCTCTCCAACAGAGATTGTGAATAAGGCAAAAGATCAAGGCTTTCTCGATATTTGCTTTTCATTGGTCTGTGATTTGTTGGGTGGCTGCCTCAATGACTGGCTCTTTCTACATATTAGAGGAGTATTATTAGACGACTGTGATCCTCATTCTACGTCTTCTCCTATGACAGACAAGAAGAAATACAAGTGTACTTCAGCCTTTGGGATAATGCCGTCAGAAGGTAGCACTACAGATGAAGGTTGTTACAGTATCAGAAAGGATTATGAAAAGTCTTTGGAATCTCTACACCATGGACTGTTACTCTTCTTTATTTAAAGTAAGTGTTTAGCAAGATAGAAGGGTAAGAGTTTATTCTTCAGGGCAATTAGCCACTTTACTGATAAATGGTGTTATAAGGAAAGTAGAACATTTTTTGAATTCTGAGTATGTGCTGTTATATACATATGAAATAATTTTCTCCACATCTGACCAGTTTGGTACCAGTCAGGATGAAAATGATTAAGCATTGACCCCAAAGCTCAGCACAAAATGCTGAATTTTAGCCATCTTTCCCAGCTTCTTCATCCCTTTGTGGTTTTTGGTGCAAACTTTATGGAATCTTGTATGCCTGGGAAATATCCCTGATGTGTTTCAAACTAAAGTTCTCTAGGTTCCATTTAGCATTTTGATTTGTCTGGCTGCTGAGGTAACTCCTGGTGAAATCTGAGTATCTGTCTGACTGATGTTTTTAAATTCTTTGAAAACATTTCCATTTCCCACTCTCTGCTTTGTCTTGTCACACTAACTCTGTGCCAGGGTCTGAAGCATGGCTGAAGGAATGGCCCAGCTGTTAGCATAAACCAGAGAATTAAGGTCTTGAGCTCTTTCTGCGGTTTTTGTTTACTTATTTATTTTTTGTCTCTAGTTTCAGCCCCTGCCCAATCAGAGTACATTTCAACCCTCCGCACAAAGTGCCTCTCCCCTTCCACACTTCTGATTTGTCCACCCCTCTCCTCTTCCCTGCCCTGCAAGTTACCACTCCTTTGTAGATACCTTTGGGCCAATTTGATTCACTAGAGACCTTTCCCTTCCACTACTTATGCTATCTCAATTTTTATCACAGAGGAAATGGAGGTTCAAACGAAGTAAGCAGATTACCCACTATTATACATCTAGTAAAGTGGCAGGACAAAGATTTGACCCCAAATATACGAGTCTGAGAACTTGCACTATAAAAGTACCATGCTCTCAAAATCTTTGAGAAATACCTACAACGTTCCTTAAAATATAGTGTTTAAATATTTGCATACTGTACTTTTACAAAAGAATGAAAACATAACCTACTTGTCATCTCATCAGAAACAAGGATAGTTATCATCTTGATTTGTTTTTTATTCTCTCCCTTTTCTTGGCATGGGCATCTTTTTGTTGTTGTTCATTTGTTTGTTTTACAGAGTTACATCTTAGCTTTTCCTGTTTTTCCAAGTGAGGGAGAGATTATCTGTGGATTGTGACCCCACAGCTTTTTCTGGTCAAACTGGCTTCCTGATGTTTTTAAAACTCCTGAAAGTCTTCCTCATCTTCTAAATTCCAATCCTGGAATGCTTGTGGGAGGTTTCTTGCAGAAACCTGGCACCCTGGAGGACGCTATGAGCACATTCCCTACGAGTTTATTGCCTATGTGAATATCAGTGATTCTTAATATTTTGTGCAGCAGAATTACTTCTGAGACTTTCCAAACATGTATACTCCAGTATCATCTAGAACCCATTGAATCAGAGGTCCCAGGGATCATATTTGGCCATCTGTATTTTATAAAAGCTGTTTGGTGATTCTGAAAAGTATCTGTTATCCTTTAGAACCATTTGTATTTTTTTGTTTTTGTTTGTTTGTTTTTTAGCGACTGGCGTTTCCCCCAAGAGATACTTGGCAAGCAATTGGCAATTTGAGGTTGGCTGATTGTGACGTTAAGACTGCTGTTGGCTGGGCGTGGATGAGAAGTTGTCATAGTACAGATACGACTTCTCTAATCTTCTCTCTGTTCCCTGTGCTCTGTCGCACTTTCATATTTTAAAGAGATGTAACATGTTTCCTTTGGCAAAAGCCCCCTTCTGTGGAAGGGCCTATTTTGTGGAACTTGGGCATCAAGGGACATGTCAAAAGCAAAACAGAAATAGCTGCTGTATTTCTGGAAACAAGTAATTATTTTTCTGGTCCTTTGGTAGGTGTGCAGAAATTAACAGCTCAATCCTGGTGCTATGGCAGAATTAGTAGAAAATGAAGTTACAACAGCAAAAGAAAACAGGCCATATTATAACTCATAACTGAATTTTAGTGTGTGTGTGTGTGTGTGTGTGTGTGTGTGTGTGTTTAAATATGTACTTTTAACACTTCCCAGGGGGAACCCCATGCATAAAAAAGCTGCATTTGACATCTACTGAGGCAGACATTAGTGCCTGCTGGAAGCAAGAGGAAGCAAGACGGGTTTAGGGCCCTGACAGCCTGTTAGAATTTGGGTCTATTTTTAGAGCACTGAGGAGACATTGAAGGGATTTAAGCAATTAAATGAGGAGAAAGATCATTTTGTTTGCTCTGAAGAAACTAGGTTGGAGAATGACCTCAATTGAAGGAGGAGGCCAGTTAGGGGGCAAATGCAGTGGTTTGGGCTAGGATGGAGGTAGACGAGATGGAAATAAATGGAGCAGAGAAACATTTTGTAAATAAAACCTTTAAGACTTACTGATTCATTGAATGTTGACGTTGAAGAAGAGAAGGTGGAATTTAGGATGACACGTAGGTTTTTGGCTCAGACAACTAGAATGTCATTCTCTAATTGAGGGAACCCAGGAGGAAGAGGGGATTTGAGCTGGCACACCATCAGTTTGGGACATGTTGAGTTTGAGACATCTGTGGGACAAGCAAGCGGAGGTTCAAGTAGGCAGTGAGAGCCGTGGGCCTGATGCTCTGGAGAGAAGTCTAGGGTTAAATAGAGATTTAGGGATGGTCAGTCCTGGGAAGAGTTGAATTTTCCTGGTGGAGAGTGTGTAGAAGGAGAAGAGGAATTGTGGCAGAGCTCTGGCAATTAACATTGAAGTTAAAAGTAGAAAAAGGTAGCATTCTAAGAAGGCAATTATCAGTATCAGAGACAGGAAGAAAATCAGAGAACTGCTGTGTTGAGTGAAGGAAAGAGAATTTTCAAGACAGAGAGAATATGCAATTATGTCTCCAGGAAGAGTTTCTGCGGTGGGGGTGTGCTTGGGAGGCAGAACTCAGTTGAGGAGTCACTGGGAGGAAGGGGAGGGAAGGAGAAATCTAATGATAGGAGACTTGATGGGCCTCTCTAGAGCTCAGCTTCTTCCTGCTATTGGAGGATGGAAGAAGTGATTAGGATTTCTAATAACTCTAACACTGTGTATTAGATGTTTTTAAGTCACACTTAAATAGGTATGAAATTACAGAGCGCTCTCAGGTCAGTGTATTTATTTTGATAGAAGGCAAATTTTATCAGCCCCAATCCCAGAGTCATAATCTTATGTAAATTGGATACTGCGAATTTGTGTGGTAAAGGGGAAGGTCTTGTGATTTACATGCTGAATTGTCCATGTTGTTTCTCTGCATGCATCATGTTAAATTTCAGTGTAATTCTTTTACATTTTTTTCATGAAATCACAAGAATTTCATTAGTGGAAAAATCCATCAGATATGCCTTGAATCTTCCTTGATTTTCCTGGAAGTGAATCCAGATTGGAGCTATAAAATCACTTTTGAATACATTCCTAGTAGAAACTCATGGTTTATAGCATTAAACCATGTGAGTCAATGTCTTAAAGGTAATTTGACCCAGTTTTCAGTCTGGAGTTGCTTAACTAGGGAGCTTCACGCTTTTCCAAAATGATGAATTTCCTCCCAACTCCAAATGATTAATTACATTTCCTTCTTTTGCATAGTTAGAAGTCATCTCATTAAAAAAATTGTTTTAGTAATATCCCATTGTAACATTGTGCTTTTGTTTGTTTTTGTGCAGGTGATATTAGAGTAAACATCTCTAGGACTTTCTGTACAGTCTATGACTGCAAAACCAGGGTTGAACAGAAGTGGGAAGATGTCAAACTCAGCAAATTTACCAGGGAAGACAACTTTTCAGTTTGGGAGAAAACTTTCAACTTGGCCCCATTGTATAATGGGCTCCGGGGATAATGGATTTAGGGCATGGATGTGTGTACCAAGCTGAAATAGAAATGGAATTTGGTGAAATTCTGGAAGTAGGCTCTGAATTATATTTTCTTGAACAAAAATATAGAGGTGATGTTGATTTGTGCCTGCCTGACCCCCCCTCCACCTCCGCAAATGTGTGGTCAGAATTTACCTGGTTTTACATTTTGTAACCCAGAATACACTGTTGATTACATCAGCTCCTGTCCTCAGTTTAGTGGGGATTTGCAAAACATCACAGTCCTTGAGTCAACACATATTTGTGATACCTGTGTTGACTTAAGAAATGCCCAAAACTTTAGAGAATTTTAATTAGAGTTTATTTGAGCTAAACCGATGACATATGCTGGGGAGCAAGGAGGGGACACAAAGAAGATTGGAGAAAGCAAAGCGGGGATTGGATTACAGGATAATTAACAAGATTATGTGCTTTCTTGAGGGTTAATACCCCCTTCGAGGGGTTATTCCATCTGGTATTTCAAAGGTGTGTTAAACTAGATGCACAAGAACAATGGACAGGGCTGGTTTAAAACTTTTCATTAAAGAAGTTATAAGCCTGGGGTGTGACTCCCCACCATGACCTGCCCAGTTAGGAATTTATGATCAGATCACCCTGTGAGATTACTTTCCATAGAACACCCTTTTTTTGTCCACACCTAATAAACACTTCAGTTTTTTAAAGGTCCCGATAAAAATCCCAGTCCTCTGGGAGGCATAGCTACTTCAATTTGTACTAATAAACAGCCATGGCCGGTGTGGGATTAGGATGGAGGCAGAGTGTACAGTATGACAGAAAAGAACCACAAGTTTGAAGGTGAGGTAGACTGGCCTGGGGTGGGAGGGAGGTACAGGAGCTGGAATGAAGTCCCCTGCAGTGAAATTGGAGGCGTTGAAATAGGAAGTGCAACTTTTCCTTGTACAACCAGGACAAATTCATCCAAAAGGTAAAAGACAAATGGCCCTAGGGGGGTGATTTAAAGTCCCCGCCAGATAAGCAGTTGCTAAGTGGGTTTGCCAGAGTGAATGCTGCTTTCTGCTTTTTGCATGGGATTAGTAATCACTACAGGGCTTTGTGAAGGTCTGGTTAAGTAGATACAGTGAATTCAGATGGAGGAAATGTGTTTCATTTTGTCCTGGAGAAGAATTAAGTTATCTCTGCCTGACCATGTCCCATGCCCGCCATTAGTTATTCCAGTAAATATTTTATGGCTGTCGCCAAGAAACAACACACATTATAAACTAGTGAATCTTTAGAAAGTGTTACAGCCCATTGATAGTGTGTTCATATCTCATGTATCATTGCTAAAAATGAAAAATGTCTATTTCACAAATAAGTTACTATTTAGCAAAGGAGTCATTGTAGATAATTCCAATGAGCCTTCTTGAAAAAATTAACTTTCAGATCCACTGAGCAAAACTGAACCTCAACTGGAAAGTGTTTCAGTACTTTAGATGTGCGGCCACTAGGAGGAGCTGTTGAAGGCTGGTTCATCTTCAATAGTCAAGTTCCTAGAGAGACTTGAGCTTGGTCTTGAAATAAACAATACAGAAGTCAGTCATGGCTAAACCTAACAGGTATTGAACATAAAAGGTGGTATAGAGGATTTTACTTACAAAAATATACTACAAATTTATTTGTGAAATCCTGTTACTACTTATTTATTTATTTATTTATTTTAAAGTCTACCTATTCTAAGCAGATACTTATCCATTTTATTCCTAATATCAATTATTTGCTTTTTTTTCCCTTGCCCTGACTCACTTCCTTCTTCCTTTCTTTCTTTCTCATTATTTATGTATCTGAATCTTGTAGTGGGAATTTAGTGTAAATAAATATTTAAGGTCAGGAATCTAATTTTACTTGTAAAAGATCAGCATTATAAGCAGAACAAAATTAAATTTATATTTAGCTGCAGGCCAAAACAGTGGAGAGTAATGGACATAAATTTGTTTAAGTAGACAGTTTATTTTACATGAAATAAATGGCAATTTAAAAAATACAATGCAATTTGTTGCCATAAATTCTATAGACATGTTTGTTTACAGATTTGCTGTAGCAAAAAAGAGCAACATCTTTGGCATCAGCTAGATCTGGGCTCAATTCCTAACTCTGTTACTTACTAGCTGTGTGACATTGGTTAAATGTAGTCACCTCTCTGAGCATCCAATTCCCAATTCCAACACTGTTTACTTTGCAGGTGGTTGTGGGGATTCAGGGAGCTAACATATACTTGTGTAAGGAAATTTGGGTGTCATTGAGAATATGAATGAGATTCCTTCTTGCTGTTATGCTTCTTCTAAGCAAATGAACTTTCATTAAAAAAAGCATCATAGAAATTTAGGCCCCAAATGAATTTTGGGAGGCAGTGTAATGCTGCATTTAAGAACAGTAGCTTTGGAGTAAGACCAATCTGGGCTTGAATCCCAGCTTTGCCACTTGCTAGCTGGGTGTCCTTGTGTAGGTAACCATCTTTGGACCTCAGGTATCTCGTGACACCTGGAGTTAGGGTTTTAACACTGTCTTGCTGGAGAGTGGTATGCGTGGAGGGAGTGAGGAGAGTGGGGCGGGGGCGCGTCTTAAGCTGGCTCCAGTCTGTTTTACCTTCTTTTTTGAAGTATGTTGTGCAAACTCTCAGGGCTTCAGTGGGCATCATTTTGTTGTTTTTTGTTTTTTAATATTATTAAAATTTAAGTTCTAGGACTTTATTGTATAGGTATCAATGTGGGAAATGACTTTACAAAGTTATTCAATGTAGCATTGTTTGTAATAACCAAAGCCTGAAAACAGCCTGAATGAATGCCCGATAATTTCGGTTCAAAAATTATCGTAAGTCCAATCTACATGGTACCTGATTTTTTTTTTAAAGAGGCAACTATTTACATATTGAAATAGAAGAATAGGCATCATTTCTGATGGTGATCGACAAGGGACCTGCAGGCCACTGTCAAAGGGACGTACACACTGAGCTGTACTCGGCACGAGCAATGTCCAGACTGACTGACAGGGTGGTACAATGCCTGCTGCAGGGCTGGGCTCATACTTCATCATTGTTGAAAAGGAAGTGTCTATGCAGGCAGAGACTGGAACTCTTCTCAAGTGGATTCCCCTCTCCTCCCCAAGACCCCTCCTGGCCTTACCCCTGTCCTCCTGGGTAGGTGGCCCTCCATTTCTCTTCCCCCCCGCAACTCAAGCAACCCTCATCTACTTTAATCTTTACATGTTCTCTTCTCATCCCAGTCACTTGTTTAAGGCATAAACTCTAGGCCCTGCTTACTTCCGATCTTATCACTTTGGGTTTTCAAATTGTTCTCTCAGGAAGCCTGGCTCTTAAAATAAAATGCTTTGGTCTTAAGACTGCTGTCTCTGTTATGGATTTTAAAATTGATTTAGAAACTAAAGACCCGACTACTCTTTTACTCTTTTTTTTCTTTGTGTACTCCTGCCTAGCAATCCTAATCCTCCTAAGGATGAGTGAGACCTCTGAGGGCACTGAGGGACCGGGATGAAAGGTCAGGGGGGCGATAGGAAAACATCGCATTTTATTTTGCAACATCTCTTTTAATTTAGAACACGTTTTCCTTTGATGTGATTTGCCTGGTAGAAATGCCTAACCAATAACCTTGACTTAGTTTTTGTGCTTCAAGAGTACCTGAATAAAAAATACTGGTTCCTAACTTCCTATCTCCCTTGTGAAGGTAAACATGTTTTATTATCTTGATCTGTTTTGTTTGTTTGTCTTTTTTAATCTGTTGTTGCAGCCATAGAATGAATGAAGTTGTCTTAGAATTAAGATAAACACTTTTATTTCTGGACAAAGCAATTGCAAAAATCATGCTCTGTTGTAGGTCAGGTTACTACTCAATGTCACTTTGCTTCTAACATTCTCAGTCCATTAGTAAACTTCTAGAAAACAGCAGCGGTCAGATGGCAAACATACAGTATTTATGATTTGCCTTCTACCATGATTAGTACTGAATGGTGCAGTATAGCCTTTCAATGAATTTAATTGATGTGAGATATTATAAATGAATTGAAATGAAACATACCATAGTCTAGTCCAGGGGTTGGCAAACTGTGGTCCCTGGGCCTGTTTTTAAGCTTGAAAGCAAAGAATGTTTTTCATTTTTAAAGGGTTATAAACAAAGTAAAGCAAAACAAAGAACAGTATGTGACGCACGGCCTGCAAAGCCTAAAATATTTATCAACTGGCCTTTTACAGAGAAAGCCTGCTAACCCAAGGTGTGCTAAAAAAAACCAAAGCAAAACAAAATTATCTGGCATCTTACCTATCCTTAGAAATGAGCTGTGTAAACAATAACACATATTTTAGGCCACAAATCAAGGTACTAAACCGTTTTTCTCATTTACAAATTGAAGATGATAATATCTCCCAATAAAATGATAGGCATCATAGTGTTTGTTGCACAGTAGGTACTGCAAAGGAAGATGCTCTTTATTTTATGTTCAACTTTATATCTCTGCAACTTTGCAGAGTACCTGATGCCTAATAAGTATTAAAGGAAAAAAAAAAATCACAAAATGATTTTCCTGAGATGAGAATGAAAGTTTATCAATAAGAAAGAAAGCCTTAGTTTACCACCATAATGTAAAAGCCTTGAAATCTGAAGGCTTTAAACTATTTTCACTGTAAGCCAATGGGAGGAGGGGCATGTGTTTGGAGATTAGACTTCAATAGTGGTAGCCTTTTTCAATACTGAGGGAAAAAGATCTATAGCTCAGCAGCTTATGGTTGTTCTTAATACGAGATGTGATAAAATATGGTGAATGTTTAAATTAAAAAAAATTCATTACAGTAAAAGACACATTGCCATTAATCCCCCTCACAATACTTCCCCTTGCTTAGAACACACTTATCCCATCATTCTTGCCACTTTCTGAAGCAGTTCTGGAGTTTGTGAGTCTTTTTTTGTCTTTAGTGCTGTCATGGCTACCTCCATGTCAAGAATCGATTCAAAACATTCACCTTTCATGGTCGTTTTGACTTTGGGGAGGAGTCAGAAGTCACATGATGCCAGATCCGGTGAATAAGGTGGAAGAGGACACACCATAATGTTTTTAGTTGACAGAAATTGCCATACTAGAAGCGATGTATGACAAGAAGCATTGTCATGATGGAGGATGAAGTAAAGACATTCATGAAAGAAGACTTCCAGAACTGCTTCAGAAAGTGGCAAGAAGGATGGGATAACTGCGTCTGAAGTGAGGGGGAGCATTTTGAAGGGAATTAATGGTAGTGTGTCTTTTACGGTAATAAATTTTTAAAATTTAAATATTCACTGTATCTTTTGATCACACCTTGTAGAATGAAATCCTTAGGGATGTATTAGGAAAGCAGTACTTTTAATCACTTATTTAAAAAAAATATTAGATTTATATTATTAAACTTTATTTCCTGGAAAATTTTGAATATATATAAAACTAGGAAAAATAGTGTAGTGAACCTAGCTTCAACAAATATCAACATAAGCCCAATTTTGTTTCATTTATAACCCCTCCTGTTGCTTACCACTACCACCATAGAGATTATTTCAAAGCAAATCCTTGAGATTATGTCATATGATCAGTACTTTCTTTAAAGCATTTATGGTTAATTATTTCTCTAAAGGACCCTTTTCAAAAAACATAATCACAATTCCATTATCACATTGGGGAAATTGGCAATAAGTCCTAAATATCAAATGTTGAGCAAGTGTTCAAATTTCTCTGTTTTTTTTTTTTTTTTTAAATGGGATCCATATATGATCTGGTATCTAGTTGATATGTAATTTAAGTCCCTTTTAATATATAAATTTACCCATTTTTTTAATCCTTGGAATTTGTTTACTGTTGTATCAATCTGCTAATATTTTGGTGAGACACATTTGTGACATGAAGGATATTGGTTTGCAGTTTTCTTTTTCTGTAATATGTTCTCCTGGTTATTTGTATGAGGATAATTCTGGCCTCAAAAACTGAGTTAGCAAGTGTCCCCTCCTGTTCTATATCCAGGAAGGGTTTGTGTACGATTGATATTACTTGTTCCTTACATGTTTGGTAGAATTCCCTAGTAAAGTCATCCGGGCCTCAAGTTTTCTTTGTGGAAAGCTTTAAACCACAAATTTAATTTCTTTAATAGATATAGGATTATTGAGGTTATCCATTTCATTTTGAATAAGATTTCATAGCCATTTTTTTTCTCCAAGGATTCTGTCTATTTTATTTAAGTTGTTGAGTTCATTGGAATGAAATATTCCCTTATTATCCTTTTAATGCCTCTAGGATTTATTGTGATGTCTTTTCTTCATTCTCAAAATTGGTAACGTGTGTCGTTCTTTTTTTTTCTTGGTCAGTCTTCCTAGAGTGTTATCAATCTTATTGATCTTTTCAAAGACCTAGCTTTTGGTTTTGTTTATTTTCTTTACTGTTTTTTTCTGTTTTCAATTTTATTTACTTATTGTTTTCCTTCTGCTTGGTATTCAATTTGATATTCTTTTTCTAGTAAGGTGGAGGTTAAATCATTGATTTGAGATCATTTTTCTTTTCTAATATAAGCATTCAATGTTAGAGGTTTATCTTTAAGAATTGTTTTACCTACATTCTACAGATATTTATGTGTTGTGTTTTCATTTTCATTCAGTTCAAAATATGTTCCAATTCTCTTTTGCCTTTGTCTTTGACCCATAGGTTTTTTAGAAGCAAGTGGTTAATTTCCAAATATTTGAGGATGTCCTGATATTTGTGTTATTGATTTCCAAGTAAGTTTCTTATAGTCAGAGAATATACTTTGTATTATTTCAATTCTTTTAACTTTTAAAATTTGTTTTATGGCCTAGAATATAGTCTATCTTGGTGAATGTCTCAAATACACTTGACAAATATGTATATTTTTCTTTTGGTGATTGAAGTGTTCTAGAAATGTCAATTAAGTCAAGTTATTTGATGCTGTTGTCCAGATCTTCTTTATCTATGCTGATTTTTTGTGTACTAATTCTATCAATTACTACAAGAGGAGTGTTGGATATTTTACTGTAATTGTGGATATGTCTATTTCTACTTTCAGGTCTACCAGTTGCTGCTTCAGTTTTTGGAGCTCTGCTGTTAGGTGCATATGAATTTAGAATTGTTTTGTCTTCTTGTTTAATTGACCCCTTTATCATAATGAAATCATATTTATCATTTATCTATCACCTATTTATCACTGATAATTCTCCTTTTTCTGATATGTACTTTGTCTGACATTAACATAGTGACTGTAGTTTTCTTTAATTGACTACCTCTGCATTTCCTATAGACAACTTATAGTTGGATCCTGCTTTTGAATCCAATTTGAAAAATCTCTGCCTGTATTTGGGTATTTACACCATTACATTTTATGTAACTATTGATATGGTTGGGTTTAAATCTATCAACTTCTTAATTGTTTTCTATTTGTTCCATCTATTTTTTTGTTGTTGGTGGTATTCCCTTTCCTTATGTTTTTTGGCCTGCTTTTGGGTTAATTGAATATTTTTATGATTACATAGTCTGATTAATTATGCCTCGGTTTCTAATGTTTCTAGTGATTTGTCATAGTCTACTCTTGAACAATATTATGCCACTTCATGCATGGTTACAAAAGAACCTTATGAAAGTATACTTTCTGTTCCTCCTTCCCATCCTTTGTGCTACTTTATGACTTATTTGTTGAAAACTCTAGGTCATTTGTCCTTTAGAGTTTCCCACTTTCTGGATTTCACTTGTTGCATGTCTATGAGGTTAACACTTCCTCTGTCTTCTGTACTTTTTAAATTAATTGGTTGTTAGAAATAGGGGCTTGGTCGGAATCAGCTATGATTTTTATTACATATACTTCCATCAAGAGGCATATTAAATCCAGTGTTTTTTATTTTATTATGTTAACAGCTATGAAATATTATTGTCTATTCATTATTTTATTAGTAGTATTTAAAATAGTGATGTTCTAATTCTATCCTGTCTTTATTTATTAGCTAGAATATTTCTATAAATTATAGACAACTGTCTCTCATTAATTATTTGTTACCCTACAGTATAGTTTATGCAGGACAGCTTATATTTTTAAATCTTTTCCATCATTTACCAGTTTTCAATTGAGTTAGTTGCTTAGCATTCTCCAAAGGTAAATAGCAAGTTTTTATTTTTTTGTAGTGTCATTATAAATGCAAGGATTAAAAAAATATTTGGTTGACCAGAATCTTTGAAGTAAAAAGACCCAAAATTATTATTACCAATGTGATTTTTAAAAGCAGTTTGATGTTAGCTATGGATTTTTCATAAATGCCCTTTATTACGTTGAAGCAGTTCTCTCTACTCCTAGTTTATTAAGGTTTTGTTTTTTTGTGGGTTTTTTTTTTTTTAAATCACCGAACTGCTGGATTTTGTCAAATGCTTTTTTTTTTTTCATTTATTGAAATCATAATATGAATTTTGTTCTGTATTCTGTTAATATTGTGTATTCCTTTAATTAATTTTTGTGTGTTGAACTGACAATGCACTCCAGGATAAATCCTACTTAGTTACAGTGTATAATCCTTCTTTTATGTTGCTGGATTTAGTTTGATAGTATTTTGTTGAGCTTTTTACATTTATATTTGTAAGGGATATTATTCTGTTGTTTTCTTTTGTAGTGATATCTTTGTATTTTGGCATCAGAGTAATTCTGCTTATACAATGAGCTGGAATGTGTTCTCTTCTATATTTTGGAAGAGTTTATGAATGATTTATGTTAATGCTTCTTTAAGAGTTCGGTAGAATTCAGTGGTGCAGTTATCTGGGCCTGGGCTTCTCTTTGTGAGAAGTATTTTGACTATTAAGTCAATTTCTTTACTTGTTATATTCTATTTAGATATTTTTTAATTTCTTGAGTCAGTTTCAGTAGTTAATTGTCTTTCTAAAAATTTGTTCATTTCATCTAGGTTATATCATTTGTTTGCATATAATTGTTCATAATATTCTTTTATAATCTTTTTATTTCTGTATTTTGGGTACGGATATCCCCTCAATTCATTCTTGATTTTAGTAATTGGAATCTTCTCTTTTCTATTCTTGGTTTGTTTAGCTAAAAGTTTGTGGCTAAGAGGTGCTGGCTGATTTGGGGGCCTGGTGAGCACTCTCCTCCTGGATTATGGTGTCCTCAGATGGCAAAGTGAGAACTCTGGTGTTTCTTCCTGTTCTTAGGCCAGCAGTCCTATCAGATTAGGGCCCCACCCTTATGACCTCGTGTAACCTTTGTCACCCCCTCAAAGGCCCTAACTTCAACTGTAGTCACATTGGGAGTTAGGGCTTCAGGATATGAATTTTGCGGGGACATTCAGATCATAACATACACACATTTTATTTCTACCTCTTTCTTAGATAAAAGTTAGCATACTACACACACCTTTTTCCATCTTTTTTAAATTTAGCAATGTATCTTATTCACTCTAAAGTAATATTTAGAAACATTCCTTATTTCTTTATATAGCTGGAGTCAACCTTTTATATCTGAGCAACAATAATTATATTAACAAGAAGCCGAATGGTTATTATTACTGGGTGATTTCTGACATTTAAGAAATAATTATTTCTTGTTGGCTGTGTTAGGCTGGTTTCTTCAGAAGCACACTCCGATAGGAATCATGTATAAGAAGTTATGAATGAGGTGCTCACAAATGAAACCACTAAGAATGTTGGGGAAGCAGGCCAGGGCAGGAGAAAAAGCCAAGGTAGGGAGGGTGTATCCTAAAGAGGATAGCGTCAGCCTGATCCCTCAGAACTCTAGGGAATAAGCTGTGTCTCAGAGTTGCCCCTGATTAGATGAGGGAGCTGGGCCTTCAAAATCCTGCCCTCTTCAGTCATTGTTAGATTCCTCTTCCTTCTCCAGCTACTTGTTGCAACGATGTTACTAACCATCTTTTATATCAGAGGGATTATTCATTATGAATTTCTACCAACTGGACAAACAGTTAACCAAGTTTACTATTTGGAAGTGATGAAAAGCCTGCGTGAAAAAGTTAGACGACATGAACTTTTCACCAATAATTCATGGCTTTTGCATCATGACAATGCACCTGCTCACACGGCACTGTCTGTGAGGGAATTTTTAGCCAGTAAATAAATAACTGTATTGAAACACCGTCCCTACTCCCCTGATGTGGCCTCCAATGACTTCTTTCTTTACCAGAAGATAAAGACAATATTGAAAGGAAGACATTTTGATGACATTCAAGACATCAAGTGTAATATGATGACAGCCCTGATGGCCATTCCAGAAAAAGAGTTCCAAAATTACATTGAAGGGGGGACTAGGCAATGGCATCGGTGCACAGCTTCCCAAGGGGAGTACTTTGAAGGTGACCATAGTGATATTCAGCAGTGAGGTATGTAGCACTTTTTCTAGGATGAGTTCATGAACTTAATTGTCAGACCTCATATAGTGTTGCTTTGATGGGCCCCAGGAAGAGCCAAGAAATCTCCATTTTTACTTGTGTAGGAAGTGGATTATTGAGGAAAATCCATTGCCTTTTTTTGAGATTGAATAGAGAAATAATTATGAGGGAGGAAGTTCCATGATAGGCCTCAGAATTAGTTAAGCAACCAACATTGTGGACACAGTTTAAAATGAGATAAACCCTTAGAATCCTATTCTGTCTTCTCTAGTTAGACAACTGTTCATTTATTATACATTCATTCAACATTTTCTAAGCATCTTCTATGGGCTGGGAAGATAATGATGATTAAGAGAGTCTAGCTACCCACAAATTCATTTCCTGTCTACCAGGACCTCAGTTTGGAGAATCGTGTTCAATTTTGCTGCCTTCAGTTGCTACGTTCTGTTGTGTATATGAGTATGCTCTGCAGTGTTTACTTTCAACATTCATTTTTTTTCTATTAATTCTCCCCAAAGGTATCAAACATAGGCCATACATTTGTACACAAGAGTTGTAAGATAGAAATCACAACTGCTCTTCTGGAGCTCCTACCCTTGAATGGGGCATAGGTAAGAAAGCAGTTATGATTCTTTGATATAAGTGCCCTGAAAGGGGGCTTAGAGTGCTGTGAGTGTGAGTGTACACAGCGAGAGTGCTCACTCAGATCTGAGTGGGGGTAGGAGTCAGGCTGTTCTGCTGAGAGCAGAGGACTTCTAAGCTGAAAATGGAGGGTTTGCCTTTATATTTAGGCATAAAATAAATAATTGATGATCACTTCCTGCTTTAAAAATACCCCTAATATCACGTATTTGACTAACATTTTATATTGCCCTTTCATTTCTATTTTAGTATCCAATTATATGCACTAGGAGCCAGAACTTATTCTGGCAGCTTGTATCAATACAGAGTAAATAACTATCTCTCCCCCCACCCCCGTTTTACTTTGCTGGATGGGTTTCAAACCGTTCTTCCTTATCATGTATGAGAGTGATAAGAATACCTGAAATTACAGAAAATACCCAAATATTATCATTTTCCTACTTTCTCCTTACTGAAATCTGAGATGAGAATTTTCACAAAATATTTCCATGAAAGTTTCCGTAAAATGATCACTTGGCAGTTTTTTTAGTCTGTTTGTCCCTGATTCCTCCCTTCAGTCTCCTTCTGGACACTCATAAATATGTGAAAACCTAAGTTTCCAGATCTGATAGAAATGAACAGAATTACCCTTTATATAATCAAATAGTCCCTAGTTAGAATCCACATTTATTTAGGCCGAATTAAAACCAATCACAGTGTCAATGGCCTTTGGAAGCAGGTAGAACTTGACATAAGACATGAAAATGGCTCTGATTTGAAGGAAACAAAAACAAACGAATGAGAAAGTCACCGTCTTGGAAAACTTTGCTGTAATGAAAATCAACCCATCTGGCCTGCAGTGTCTAGTGGTCACTCAGAGTGATTTATTAGTTGGCTGTTCTCTGAATTGGCAGGCCTGTTGGCAAAAAGGTACTTTAAGTTGTGCTTTTTGGTCTGTTTTATTTACTGCTATATTCCAATGCTTGGAGCAGTGTCTGCTTATAGGAAGGGCTCAATAAATATTTGCTGTATGTGAATAAATATTCTATAGTTTTGTGTGAAATTGGTTCTGTATTAAGCCAGAAGATTCAAGTTTGTTTTACCTATAATAATTTATTTATACATTATATAGATGAATTTATTATAATTCTGCCTCCCTGCAATCCTCCAGAGGGTAAATGCTAAGACTTTTAATATTTAATAACTCACCAGTCTGACCCGTTATATCCCAATATGAGAAAAAATGCCAAAGGCATGTCTTATTGATGATAGACAGCAACAAACTGCATATTTGTATTGTGACACAACTCTCAGACATGCTAATTTTGGTCGTGGTAACCCCTCTTGACAAAGGCAAGAGTGGTTTCCCAGTGTAAGAAAACAGAGGTCAAAGAGAGTGAATCGGCCTACTGTAGGTCTCATGGCCAGTAAGCAGAAGAATGGGGAGTAGAACACATATCTTCTGGCCTCTTCTTTAGGTCTTTTACTATCCCACACTGTGTCCTTTTCTCTCTGAGAAGTAGTTTATTAAGGTTAGTAAAACACAAAGCTTAATTATATTTTGTAGTAGAGTTGGGGGAAGTTACTTATTTGATCACAGATTTTGATGACACCTTTTATGTGTCATGTTAAATTTCGGGGACCCAAATTCTAGTTTTGGCTGGAGGAGTCATTATATAACCTTGAGGACTTTGTCTTTTTAGGTCTTCACTTTCTCCATTTGTAAAATAAGCAGGGTAGACTCTCTGAAGCCTGATTTACATCATAACTGCATCACTCCATCATTTTATTTTTCTTCTGTTTACCTCTTTTCTAGTGATGAAAGTCTAAAAACCATTTGTGTTTCAGGGCTCAATGAAAATATTGAATTGGATCTATTTTTTTTTAACCCACATAGAAATGGAAAAATATATAAGGTTAAATGAGAAAGATGGGGGAACAGAATCAGGTTCAAAGATATGTAACTAAGACACTGAAGGGCAGCAACAGAGGATTTTTCATGAGGCGAAGCTAAACAGCAATTATTATCATGACCCTCAAGATCCTGCTGTTGTAAGTGTTAACTATCATTATTACTATTGTTATTATTATAAACTGGGGTACCAGGCCCTCTCTATACCTTCAGCTTCATCTAAACTACCAAAATGTCAAGCCCACCATGCAATTAACAGCAATATAGCAAAGATTTTACATAGGTCATTTATGGTTGATTAGGTCATTGCTTGGCAAATAGTAACTCTCTTCTCTCCAACCCCTTGTGAGATGGATATACTTACATGTCCCTTGACTTAGCAGATAGCCATTGTTACTTGCTTTGGCCAATGGGATGTTAGCAGAGGTAGGTGCAGATGGGCTATGCCCTTGAGCTTTTATCATCACCATGAGAAGAAGTCCTAGGCATCCCACTGGCCCCAGAAGACTTAGAGCCACATGCATCAGACATGAATAGAGCCTGCAACCTGGAGCTAAGCCAAGACAAGGCCAACTGAGCTCAGCAGAGTATTTCCAGTTTGGTGAAAAGAAGGCTAAGAGAACATATGTGATTAAAATAATACCCTTTTCAAAGGCTGTGTTGGTTGTGAGACTAAAACTCATCACCGTGTAGAGTGACATCAGAAACATGGCAGGGTGACTGATCCCCTTTGATCTCTTCCCTTGAAGTTACAACAAATTGAACAACTACAATTCAACAAAGGATTCCCTATGCAAACATGTCTAAAAGATCCAAGAAGCAAAACATCTGAAGGTGGGCAAATTGGGGTGAACAGGGGAGGAAAGAAGAGAGAAATGCAGAGACAGGAGATGTGGGATGCAACCCAGAGCTCACTGTGGTCCCGGGAGAGGGGAGGATTGAGACTGCAGTTTTACTCTCTGTGGCCCTAGCAATCCTACCTGAGTGATCAGCATGTAATTAGTGCAGAGACCTTGGGGCAAAGACTGAATACAGCATTGCGACAACTGTGGTCTAACAGATCTCACTGCCCAGCAGAAAACAAAGCCATGGGGCCTGGCCATCTCTCCCCACCCTCCCCAAGCTTCCTTCCCCCACACTCTCCCAGTGCTAGCAACGGGCCCAAGAAAAGACTGTAGCAGTGCCAGATTGAAGAGCAGAATATCTACAGCCCTGAGAACTAGAGAGACAGTTCCTGAGTGGCAGTTGCACACTGCAGTTAATTCCAGTGACAAGGGAGGAGATATAGCGGTGAGGCATCTGTGGTCTGGCAGTCGCCATTACTCGGAGGATAACAAAGCCACAAACACACCAGTCACCTCTCTCAGACCACGCTACCCTCACCTTTCATGGCTGATCCCCGTAGGGACACTCAGGGGTGCTGAGGTACATAGCTCTGTGTCTGGCTGTAGCAGCAGCACTGGGATTTCAGAGGCTTAGAACCCCATTGCCCACCACATCCTCCTGAGGGGGTGGTGCCCTGAGACTGAGGTGACCTGGTCATAGAGGAGATGTCCATCTCCCCAGGAAATCTTCCCCTGCTAAAAGCTGGAATAGAGTAAAGGAAAATAAAAAGCTCCAGCACTACTTACTTGAAAACAAAAGAAAGACCTTTCATATCAACCTGCTGCAGAGTTCACTTCTACAGATGTCCTGGAAGAGAAATAATCCATTAATTACCAATGAGTAACCAAGGTAGCAACAAAGCTTAGAAAGAAAATGAAAATTCTCCAGAAAATAAACTTAAAGACATGGAAATATGTGACTTAAATGACAGAGAATTCAAGTTGCAGTTCTGAAAACTCAATGGGATGCAAGAAAACTCAGACAGTGTAACAAACTCAGAAATAAAATCAACAATCTAAATACTTTACCAAAGAGATCAAAATTTAAAGACAGAACCAAATAGAAATTCTGGAGCTGAAGAACTCAATAAAAGAGAAGAAGGGTGAAATAGCAAGCTTAGGAAATGCAGCTGACCAGATAGAGGACAGAATTAGTGATATCGAAGGCAGAAATCTGGAAATGACACAGATGGAAGAAGAGAGACTTGAGAGTTAAAAGAAATGAGAGAACTCTTAAAAACTATCTGACTCCATCAGAAAGAGCAACATAAGAATAATGGGTATACCAGAAGGAGAAGAGAGAGAGAAAGGTACAGATTAGCCTATTCAAATGAATAGTCAATGAAAACTTCCCAAACTAATGGAAAGAACTGGACCTTTGAATAGAAGAAGTAAAGAGAACACCTGATTACTCAATTCTAAAAGGACTTCTCCCAGGCACATTATATTAAAGCTGTCAACAATTTATGACAAAGAAAGAATTCTCAAGGCAGTCAGGGAAAAGAAGACAATAACCTACAAAGGAAAGCCCATTAGATTATCATCAAATTTTCAGCAGAAACTCTACAAGCAAGGAGGGAGTGCAATCAAATATCCAAACTGTTGAAAGAGAGAAATTACCAGCCAAAAATAATATATACAGCAAAGTTATCCTTTAGATAAGAAGGAAGAATATAGTCCTTTCCAGATATACAGAAGATGAGGGAATTTTCCAACACAAGGCCTACTTTACAGGAAATACTGAAAGAGGTTATTCTACCTGAAGCAAAAAGACAAAAGTATACAAAACTATGAGTAAGATTACTAACAGACAGACAAGCAGAGATGGGAACTTCAACACAGAATTGGTCACTGTACACTTAAACATAGCGTAAAGGTTAAAGGAGATAAAAACATAAAAAAAGAAAAAGAGAAGACAATTTGCTACTGCAACTCAGAAATTAACACACAGCACACATATGGATAATTTGTGACAACAAAAACATAAAAGGGGAGGGGGTAAAACTCTGAATTTGCAAGGGGGAATGAAGATAAGATGCATGCTGAAGAAAAAGGACTACTGTATAAATGAAACTTTCTTTTGCATAAACTTAATGATAACCACTCAAAAAGAAATCCAGAACTGAGACACATAACATAAAAAAGAGGAAAAACAGGAAAAATATCATAGAATATCACCAAACAAAATTAACAGAAACAAAAAGGCAAAGAAACAATGGAGACACCAGGCTACCAGAAAACAAAAGATAAAATTGGTTAAATCCTCATATATCAGTAATCACCCTAAATGTAAATGGACTGAACTCACCAATAAAAAGGCACAGAGTAACAGACTGCATCCAAAAACATACCCCAACCATATGCTGCCTTCAAGAGACACATCTCAGTTACAAGGACAAATATAGACTCAAAGTGAAAGGGTGGAAAATGATACTTCAAACAAATGGCATCCAGAGAAAACCAGGTGTATTCATACTTATATCTGATGAAACAGACTTCAGGATAAAAAATGTAATAAGAGACAAAGATGGACATTTCATAGTGATAAAGGGGACAATACAACAAGAAGACATAACAATTACCAATATATATGGTCTCAATTAGGGAGCACCAAAATATATAAAGCAACTACTAACAGAACTAAAGGGAGAACTGATAAAAACACAGTTATATTAGGGGACCTAAATATGCCATTATCAGCTCTGGATAGATCATCCAAACAGAAAATCAATAAGGAAATATCAGTGTTAAATGACACATTAGACCAAATGGACATAATTGACATTTACAATGCCTTTTATCGTAGAACACTAGACTATACATTCTTTTTGTAGTGCACATGGAACATTCTCAAGGATAGACCATATGTTGGCACACAGAATTAGCCTGCAAATTTAAGAAGACTGAAATCATACCAAGCATATTCTCCAACCACAGTGCTTTGAAATTGGAGCTCAACTACAAAAAGAAAGCTGGAAAAACCATAAATGCGTGGAGATTAAACAACATGCTACTAAAGAACGACTGGGTCAAAGAAGAAATTAAAGGAGAGATCAAAAGATACATAGAAACAGATGAGAATGAAAATACCTTGTAATACCAGATGGCTTCACTAGTGAATTCTACCCAATATTCAAAAACGATTTAATACCTGTCTTCCTCAAAATCTTCCAAAAAATTGAAGAGGCAATACTTCCTAACTCATGTTATGTGGCCAACATTATTCTGATACCAAAACCTGGTAAGGATAACACACAAAAAGAAAACTACTAACCAATATCTCTGATGAATACAGGCACAAAAATTCTAAGCAAAATACTAGCAAATAAAATATAACAATATATTAAAAAGATTATACTTGTACATCACAATGAAGTGGGATTCATTCCTGGGGCATAAGGATGGTTCAAGATGTGCAAATCAATCAATGTGATACAACTCATAAACCAAATAAAGGATGAAAGTCATATGATCAAATCAGTAGGTGTAGGAAAAGCATTTGACAAGATACAACATACATTTATGATTAAAACATTTAATAAAATGGGTATAGAAGGAAAATATAATAATAACCTCAACATAATAATGGCAATATATGACAAACCCTCAGCTAATATACTTAATGGTGAAAAACTGAAAGTTTTTCCTCTATGGTCAGGAATAAGACCAGGATGCCTCCTATTACCACTGTCATCCAACATAGTATTGTATGACCAATGGAATATAATTGAGAACCTAGAAATAAATCCACATATATATGGGCAGTTAATTTTCAACAGAGGAGCTAAAAACATACAATGGTGAAAAGAAAGCCTCTTTAATAAATGGTCCTGGGAAAACTGGAAAGCCACATGCAAAAGAATGAAATTAGACTGTTATCTGTCACCATATACCAAAATTAATTCAAAAGGGATCAAAGACCTAAACATAACACTTGAAACAATAAATTACATAGAAGAAAGCATAGATATTAAAATTAAGGACCTAGGGTTCAGAGAAGATTTTATGAATTTGATCTCAAAGGCAAAGGAAGTAAAAGCAAAAATAAATGAATGAGACTATATCAAACTAAAAAACTTCTGCACAGCAAAAGATACCATCAACAAAACAAAGAGGCAACCAACCAAATGGGAGAAAATATTTGCAAACAATCCTTCTGATAAAGGGCTAATATCCAAAATATATAAAAAAACTCATACAACTCAACAGCAAAAAACACACAAATAATCCAATTAAAAAATAGCAGAAGACCTGAACAGACATTTCTCCCAAGAATACAAACAAATGGCCAATAGATACATGAAAAAAATGCTCAATTTCATGAGCTATTGGAGAAATACAAATCAAAACCACAATGAGATACCACCTCACACCTGTTAGAATAGCTATTATCAACAAGACAAGTAAGAACAAGTGATAGAGAGACTGTGGAGATAAAAGAACCCTCATACACTGCTGATGGGAATGTAAACTGGTACAGCCACTATGGAAAACAGTATAGAGTTTCCTCAAAGAATTAAGAATAGAATTGCCATGTGACCTAGCAATCCTTCTCCTGGGTATCTACCCCCAAAATTGGAAAACATTTATCTGTAAAGATATATGTACCCCTATGTTCATTGCAGCATTATTCGTGGTGGGCAAGACATGGAAACAAGCAAAGTGTACTTCGATAAATGATTGGATGAAGATGATGTGGTACATGTACACAATGGAATATTACTTGGCCATAAGAAAAGATGAAATAGTGCCATTTGCGACAACATGGATGGATCTTGAGATTAATATACTAAGTGAAATAAGTCAGAAAAAGTTGAGAACCATATGACTTCACTAATATGTGGGATATAAAACTGAAAGCAACAAGTGAACAAGACAAGCAAAAAAAGAAACAAAAACTCACAGACGCAGACAACAATTTAGTCATTACCGGAGGGTAAGAGTGGAGGTGGGAAAAGGGGATCAAATGGGTGGTGATGGAAGGAGAACTGACACTGGATGGTGGACACACAATGCAATATATAGATGATGTATTGTAAAAATGTGCACTTGAAACCTATATAATTATGCTAACCAAAGTCACCCCAATCAATTTAATAAAACAAACAAAAAAGAATTGAGGATAAAAAAAATAAAACAAAATCCATCTCCATGGGAGCAGTTTAGCTATAATACTTTTTATGAATGAAGTTTGTTCAACTCTCTCGGCTTTTATGACCAGAACTAGAATTAAGGGTGTCACCTTGGACCTTTCATTTTAAAAAGGAAAGTATTGTATGCTTGTGACTGTCGGGGCACATAACATTGGCTCTTAATCTGTTGACTTGATAGATGCATTGCATTGCACATGGTACTTGTTGTTCCCCAGCAGAGTATGTCTGTTTCAAGAGCATCTCATGAGAATAGTGGAATCAGAGAAAGTATCCTAAGACAATCTTTGAGTTTGGTCTAGAGTTGCCTCCAGAGGTCGTTTTTAATTGTGGGAAAATATATTCTCATACAAAAATGAAATTAGTAGGTCATCATTGTGGTTAATCTATGTGTGTTTAAGTATAGCACAACCTGTGGACATAGGGTCAGACCAGAATAGTACTATTGATTTTCTCTTTTACTGTACTAGTTTAATTCATTCTTATTTGGATCGTATTTGGACACATACAAGGATAAGGGCTTAGTTTTTTCCCAGTAGCTCTATATGTTATTAGTGGTAGTAGGAAAAGATATTGCCTCTATATCCAAGAGGATGTGCCCAGTGTCCTTCCAGGCTTAAAAGTGAGCTGAAGATACTCTTACTATATGAACCCCTATATGTTCACTTATATATTGGTGAAAATGGACCTTGATCAATATATATATATATTTTTGGAGAGGTCTGAACCATCCATTATGATTCAGGAAGAGATTTTCTCATAGCTTATTTATTCAACTATTATTTATTGACAACCTACCTTGTGCCAAACACTGGCGAATAAATACAATAAGACAGTTATTGTTTTCAGTATCTGATGGTGTAAATGGCGAATAAAACTTGAAGACAATTAGAGAACAGTATGATGAGTCCCACTTTTAGGGTCCTTACTGCATACTATGGCAGCACCCAGGCCCATCCAACCTAGTCTTGGAGGTGGGACTGGAAAGCTTCCCAGAGGAAGCAGTTTCTAAAGATGAATGAGTAAGCGTTATATCTGGTGGAGGATATGTAGTGATCTGGGGAGAGCTATTTCAAGTAAAACGGCTTAAAAGAGGTGCTGGGGTGATATCATAAGATCTGAGATTCATTGTCAACTGAATTCATTGTTAAGAGATGACTGGGCTTCTCTAACCAAAAGCCAACCCAAAGCCATGACAACAACATTGTAACAGAATGAGAAAGTCTTCCTCACATATAAAACTGTATTCTCTGCTCTCCTGAAATGTTATGATCACTTGTGGTCAATTGAAATTAAAGATAAAACAGATCCTGTTTCAAAGACAGGTACCTGAGACACTCAAATTGATGAGTCAGTGGATTGCTTTTTCATGAGTGAAAGCCAAAGCAACTAGGATTTCCAGTTGAGAAAAAGGAAAGTTGAGTGGATGAATGTGATGAAAATTCGTAAAATAAAAAAGGAGGAAGTCAAAAGCCCTGTTGGTTCTGGCTGATCCTCTCAGTCACCATGTGACAAATTGCTTTATCTCTTGAAGCCTCAGTTCTTATTCTGTACAAAAAAGAGACTAGACCAGGGAATGTACTTAGCTGTGCTCAGCCTGGGTGCTTTCACTACCAGTAGCCACTACCTCTTTGTTGAAGGGCCACCCTCAGGCTTCCAGAATCTGCTTTTCCTGAGTGTATGAAGTTAGAAGTACCTGGGAATTTACTCATCACTCACTGTGAAGGCAGCCCTTAACCAAAGACTGAAAGGTGGGGGCAGAAAAGACTCCAGCTTTCTCACCCCCTCTTGGAGCAAATCTGAAGTGTTACCACATGGTCTCAGAGCACCCCCTGTGGAGATGAGCCAAAGTTACCTTCAGAGGAGCTTTGCTTGATATTGGACACCTTACTTCCTTTCATTTCTAGTGCCACCTCCCACTCTACCATCTGCTCCACCAACCTGGTCCAATTTAGATAGTAACTTTGGTATTCTTTAGTATCTCCTAAAAATTATTATAATGTTTTAAATTAAGTTTATTGGGGTGACATTGGTTAATAGCATTATATAAGTTTCAAGAGTACAAATCTATAACAAATCACCTGTGTGCTCACCACCCAAAGTCTAGTCTCCCTCTGTATATATTTGACCTCCTTTACCCTTTTCATACTCCCTCCATCTGTCTTCCCTCCTGGTAATCTTCATACTGTTGTCTGTGTCTATGAGATTGTTTGTTTTGTTTGTTCATTTGTTGCTTTCTTTTTTTTTTTTTAAGATTTTATTGGGGAAGGGGAACAGGACTTTATTGGGGAACAGTGTGTACTTCCAGGACTCTTTTCCAAGTCAAGTTGTTGTCCTTTCAATCTTAGTTATAGAGGGTGCCATTCAGCTTCAAGTTGTTGTCCTTTCAGTCTTAGTTGTGGAGGGCGCAGCTCAGCTCCAGGTCCAGTTGCCATTACTAGTTGCAGGGGTCGCAGCCCACCATCCCTTGCAGGAGTCCAACCAGCAACCTTATGGTTGAGAGGACGCGCTCCCACCAACTGAGCCATCCCGGAGCTCAGCAGCTGCTCAGCTCAAGGTGCCGTGTTCAATCTTAGTTGCAGGGGTGGAGCCCACCATCCCTTGTGGGACTCGAGGACTTGAACTGGCAACCTTGTGGTTGAGAGCCCACTGGCCCATGTGGGAATCGAACTGGCAGCCCTCGGAGTTAGGAGCATGGAGCTCGAACCGCCTGAGCCACCAGGCCGGCCCTTATTTGTTGCTTTCTGTTTTATATCCCACCTATGAGTGAAATCATATGGTTCTTGTGCTTACCAATAGGAAGAAGATATTTGCAAACAATACCTCCTATAAGGGGCTAATATTGAATATATATAAAGAACTTATGGAAGTCAACAACAAAAAAACATTAAAAAATGGGCAGAGGAGCTGAACAGACACCTATCCCAAGAAGACATACAGATGGTCTACAGATATATGAAAAGATGCTCAATTTCACTAGCTGTAAGAGAAATGCAAATTTTTAGTATCTTTAATGTATTGCTTATTTGCATGCAGCAAAAACATTTATGTTGACTAAAGAAATATGTATTTTACATCTAATGCTATTTAGAATCATTGAGTCTTTGCATACAAACATACCCACTAATGAGTTCATTAAGTGTTTAGTAATTCAGTAATTGGTGTTTTAAATGTTTTCATTCTGTGGAGATCCTTGGTGTACTCTTATATAGGTATCTGAGGGTTTTAGTGATATTTGGGGAAATGTGTTGGGGATTTTCGATGGTCTGGAAACACATTCTTACTTTTTCCATTTAAAATAATGGAATGGAGTCTCTTACTATCCAAAAATTCACTGTCCAACACACTTCCAGGAATAGATTAGATTTGATTAAACCATGTTGCAAAAATACCCCTGAGCTGCAATCAGCCTGCACTAATTAACACATGGCAATCTGAAATTTTGTGTTGATGTTAGTAGCCACCATATAAAATCACATTATTCACTTTGTCTGCTTTCTCTTTGAAATAGACAATCACAAGACAACTTATTTGTTCGGGGAAAGAATGTGGCATGTAACTACTTGAAATGTTATTGAGATTGTACATTTTGAAAATGTTTTGTCCTCCCTGTGAAAAATCCCTTCAATGTTAGGGCTGTGGGAGTTGGATTAATTGATACGAGCAAAGCAACATGGGCAAGTCAGGGAGAGTCTAAAGAGAAATTCCCTACCCACAATCCCAAGTTCCGCCTAAGTCAGAAGTGTCCACACGGTAACACAGGGTGCTTTAGTCTCTTACCTTCTGTCTGCAGGGCTTATCGGCATTTAGTCCCCTTGGTGGCCATGTTGTCTTCCAGGTGATGGGCTGGGGGGATAATGTTGCTGAAAAACAGGTTCTTGGGTCACAGGAAAGAATTCAAGGGCCAACCGAATATTATTACAAAAGGATAGTATACACTTAAGATAGTAAGAGTGGGCAGGATCGGAGAAGAGCAGCTGCCCCAAAGGGAAGTGGGGTTCAGGAATATATTACACTAAAAATGGAAGGGTTCAGCGTGGTGTTGTGGGTGTTCCTAGGCAGGTCCTTGCTGACCACTCCTTCCCGCCAGGAGGGGGACCTTTTGTCCCTATTTGGGTCTCTCAGAACTGTCACGGCAATACAGCGGGTGAAGATTTTTCTTGTCTGCCATGCTAATAGCATTATTATCTATTATACTCAACTAAAGTTCACCTAAAGTGGCAAGATGGCATCCTGGATCCCCTCTCAGCTGCTGAAATCTAGTTCATACCAGATTGTAGTGGGCTTTTTTCCTTAACTGCTGGCCTTGCCTCCTTCTTAATGGCTGACCTTGCCTCTTCCTTCCTTTTCTCCCCCTGTTCTTCCTGCCTGCGGTAACAATAAGATGGGAGTTCCCCTCCCATTGGTTCTCTGTAACAGAATCTCCCCGCTCTCCTTCCCACTTCAGGGGCATTCCTCGCCCCTTTCTCTCTTCTTCTTCTCCTTATCTGCAGCCCCATCCTTTCATCTCACTGAGGAGAAAAGCTGGTTCTAAAGGCAGGCCTTAGGCCTTTGTTTTGCTCTTAGATTGGTGGTTTCTATGGAGTTTTTGTTTCAGCCTCTGTGTGAGCTCAGGAGAGAATATGGGTCTAGGGTTCTGGTTTTCAGTTCTGGTTGCACACTACAATAACCTAAACAATTTATTATTTTTAACCTCTCGATCCCTTCAGCAGACCAATCAAAGCAGAATGTCAGTGTGTGGGACCCAGAAACCAGTTTTAGAAGCAGCTCTCAAGATGTTGCTTCTGTGCTGCCAAGGTTGAGAATCACTGTCCTGGGGACCTGAGAATGAGAGAAGGAAAGGGATCCCTCAATAAAGAGATCATTGCGATGAATACTCAGAGACCTGTCCCTGTTATAAATGTCTCTGTAGATTGTCTCACAAGACGGACTTATTCTATTCATGGTTTTGTGGTCAGTATACCAAGGTCCAAACAAAAGCTGCTACTATCGGGATTTGTAGGATCAGATTTTAAATAGAACCTGAAATATGTTTTTACCTTGAAGCCTAGGTTTTGGGTAGGGACCACTGTAAGACCTTGCTTCCATTGAAGTCAGAATTAGTGAGCATGCAGCATTTGTAGATGTGACTCTTCCATCAAGGTGCTTAGGACATAAGACCTGAATTATCATGAGGGACCTTCATACTACTGTTGATTAGAACAAAGGAGCTTGGGAGAATTTCTCCCTTCCATGGCTGGGTACTTGTTGGGCACTTAGTAGTTCTGAACTTGCAGTATTTTCTTCCCATCATGGCCCAAAAGCAGATGTTTAATGACAGGATCCCGAAGTTCTACAGTCCCCTGCAAGGTATTCATAGTGTCTGAGGGCCAAATTTGGTCTGGATTAACCGTCCTTCCCAAAGGTGGGACTGTTTTAGCCTGAGGGGATGGTGCTACTTCTCCATCCCTTAGCTCCTCTACTTGATCCCACCCTCTGCCAGGGGTTTGCCTCCAGATCTGTTGATATTTTGGTGCACTCTACTGTTTCTAGATCCATGTTTTGGGATTCATATTAATTTGCCACATCAGCAAAGTTTTAAAAATGAATTCTTTCTCTCGATGCAGCTCTACCTGATTGTAGTTCTAAGCTCTCTAGGCCAGATTCTGAGTGCTGGCCTCAAGAGGGCTAATTGCAAGCCATTCATTTAGTCAATCAATCACCAAACGTTTGTTTAACAATTATTTTGTGTTTAGTAGGACAAGGTCTGCTTTCAGGGAACTCATAGACTCAGGTAAGGTCAAAATACTTATCCCAGTCCCTGTATATTTTCAATTTTCCTAATAGTATTTTGGACATTCATTGCCCAGGAGTGTACTTATTGTGGAGTTAATCGCAAAATACCCCAATTGTCTCTTGATTTTGGAATTTTAAGCATTTGCCTAATAAAATAGGATATTGAGGAAACCTTAGCACTCTAGTGACTCCAGAATTTATATCCTAGAGTCAGATGACTTTGTCATTTTATTTATATTTAAGGCATTAGCTGAAGCCATCAAAGTGGAACAACTCATTTTTAAACAGTATGTGAATGGCTCTAGTTTAGGGATAGGCCTTAATGGATTAAAAAAAAAAAATGAATTAAAAAAAAAAGCATCAGGTAAAAGAAAATATATATTGCAAAACATTTATTTTCTCAGTTTATTTCCTATACATTATTTTGTTCTAGTCTTGCTTTGTTTTGGACTGTCAAAATGAGAATTAAAAAAAAATTAACATGCTATCTAGAATCAAATTTTAAATTGCAGAGCAGAAGGGACCATTTCCCAATTGTCTTCTACAGACAGAGTAGATCTCTTCCTTGATGTTTTGAAGGAAAATCTCGGTAGGAATATAGCCATAGAAACATAAAAACATGTGTTTTAGGTCTCGTTTGTAGAAAATGTAGGTTACAAGGGGACCATAGAAAAGACCAGTTGACCAAGAAACTGAGAAATGTGCCAATGTCATCCTCTTATTGGGCCATAGGGCCAGAGTCAGACCATATACTCACTGGGAGTCAGTGGATTCCTGTTGCCAGTCTGCGTTACGTTTGGGCGAGAGAAAAGGATACAGGGAAGCTGGCCTTCAGTCTAGAAGAAGACTAAAGGGAAGTGTCCTCCCTCCCTCCTTTTCCTTCTCTCTCTTTTCCTTTCTTTTTTCCTTTCTTTTCCTAAACAAGGCTGAAAATCAGTTGGGCTGACTCTGACGGTCTGAAAGACTTTCTTTGAGGGAAGTGACCTGAATCTGGCCAGGTAAAGCATATTTGGCATGGGGCAGGAAGCTGGTCTTTGAGACCCAAGGCAGGGTCTGGCCTGTCCCATGGTTAAGGGAGGTGAAACTGAGCCCTTTGGTGTCAACAACGCATAGATAAGGCGCTTGTCCACTATGTTAACATCACTTAGTTATTTGTTCTAGGAAAACTTGGCCTGGGAAAGATAAGTCTATACACCCCACTGATCAAATTCCCACTGATCAATTTATCAGAGCCTGCTGTCTGCTAACCAGGGCAAACAGCTTGCTTATCAAACAACAATTATCAAAATTTGCTTTCAGACTCTCACCTCTGTATCCACCAATCCCAAACTATTAGGTCACAGACTTTACCCAATCCCAGCCAGTCCCCACCACAAAAAACAGGTCTTAACCCTCTTGAGCCCAGATCCTAAAGCCCTTCAAATACCCTACTTCTGATTTCCTCCTTCTAAGACATCTAAGGTGAAGATGGTGTTGAGCTTGAATTGACTGAGCTTTGCTTTATTAACAGACTGTTGACATTTTGGGGAGTTCAACAGAGGCCTTTGCCTGTCTTGGCTGTACAGCAGGACAGAAGGAGCAAAGTCCCCTCAGATAAGGTTGGGAGCAGCAGCAGTAAGTGGCAGAGGACAGCTGTGTCAAGCTCTTATCAATATTTGACAGGTCATGGGCAGTACAAGGCTAGTGACAAAGATACCACAAGAGGAGAATCAGAGAGTAGGCTTGTCCCTCAGTGCACAGGTGGCAAGTAGCATCCTGGGACATTCTAAGAAACAGCTGAAGGTCATTTTCAGGAAGTGTGTGAGTGGTGTCTGATTTCTGGCAATGAGAAAAAGATTTGGATGCAATAGTTTGAGTATACAGAAGAGTGACCTCATTTTGTAGTCATAGGCTGATGAGGCCAGGGACATATTGTTTATATAAAATCATTGGGTTATGATCGGAGCATTTTCTTTCTTATATAAGTTATGACTTACATTTTTTTCACTTAATGGGTTCTGTATATACTTTGGAAATGCAAAATGAAAACATTTCAGCATGGGGTCATCCAGACGACACTAGAAATCAAAGTACACACATAATAGTTGACAGAAAGAAGATCTGTAAATTGCATTTAGGCATTTTTATTTGCTTAGCAGAAAATTAAATCCAATATGCACAAATGGACTGTACCCTGCTTGCAATAGCAGATTTTTTTTTTAAACACAGAAGCAGTAATAGGCAATATGGTGATAAGTTCCAAAGTATCTCTTTCTGCATTCTTGCAAGTAAATATTAAAAACCAGAATCAAAGCAAAACTTGAAATATTCACAGTAAAACTGTTTTAAATTAAGCGAGTCACAGTTTTCACATTAGCGTTACGATTATTGGATCACTTGCTGCCAAACTCCATACCGTGTTGTCTTTGAAGGTTGAAGCTTGAGTTCATGAAAGGCTAGAGATTTAGTTGAAGCCTTTAAGCCAAGTTGTTCCCAAGGCATGACCTTTTATTATTGATCTTGGACATAGGTTGGATAAAGGACAAACTTTTATGACTTTGTAACAAGTGTGTAATTCAAAATGATAAATGGTTTTCTCATCCCTGTTTTCTCTCTGGGTTAGGTCTGGGCTTAAGCAAGTTGATAGATAAATAAATCAAATGTTCTGGGTTTCCAGTCATTTGTTGTAATAAATGAGTTAGGCAAAAACCACAGTCAAAGGTAAGATGACATGTCAGGACGCTATAAATTACCGAGTGCATGGGCTCCAAAGTTCTCCTCCCAGCCGCACACTTCCCTAGTTGTATTCAGCCTTCCAGACCTTTTCCCTTTCCCCCTCCCCTGCAACCAGGCCTCTGTTATATAACAGAAGCTCTCCTTGCTTACACAACAACAACAACAGACTGTGGGTTCATTATTTTTTTTCCCATAGACTCGTTTTGATTAATCTTATTTC
Source organism: Rhinolophus sinicus (assembly GCF_036562045.2). Lineage (NCBI taxonomy): Eukaryota > Metazoa > Chordata > Mammalia > Chiroptera > Rhinolophidae > Rhinolophus > Rhinolophus sinicus. The sequence continues at coordinate 25,030,954 of NC_133759.1, forward strand.
TTTCACTCAACTGTGTTTAACAAAAATATCCCGGCCAGGGGAGGAAAAGAGAAATATATTTCACGATTTCTTTATGATCCTTCCCTTTCATCTCAACAAATTTTAAAGCAGGCTGTAAACGTTTTCAGCAGGCCTGGTAGAGGAAACACTTCTTTTTGATTTTTCCTCTTCTGTGTTTCTCAGCTGTGGCAATCTCCCTGCTGATTTTCTTCGTGACATTACTGGTGCATTTCTTTCTTGACCACAGAAAACCTGGGTATAATTATATCCCTTTTTTTAACCCCACGGGAGGACTTGTTTTGGAAAGGAACCCTAGGGGGCAGGGACATCCTGGGGAGAATGAGCTCACCATTGCAGACTGAGTAAAAGTCTCGCTTTATTCTTCATCAGCTGCCCCACTGGGGCAAAAAGAGTGGTATGCTGTCATACTCTTTCGAGGACATGTCATAGCCTGTTGATGTCACCAGGACATTAGATTATGGTAGCACTTAACCCCTTCCATGAATCGTGATATTGGTTGATTGATATTGTTATGAAGATTGATAATGAGGAACATTTGGATCAGAAGGCCTTCAACTGAGTATGGAAATAGAAAGAATACTTTTGAGTCATAAGGGTGATTCTGGCAGAAGTTGGATTATCCTGACTAAATATTAGGAAAAAAACAAAGGAAAGGAATGTGAGCTCTTGTTGAAATAAGAGGGGAATGAGGTGTACACTGAGCAAGTGGATGTCACAAGAAAGATAGAAATCTGTGGGATAGTGAAGTTTACGGAATAGGTGCTATTTGGCATGAGTTTCTCCAAAAAAGCAGAGCATGAGACAAGGACTTGTGGAGGCTATTTTGGTAAAGGGTTGAAGGAATTGGAGCATGGGGCTTGGAAGAGTGAAACAGAGAAGGAAGTAAAGCCAAACCAAGGGGCAACCCTAACTCTACTGGGAATCCTGTAGGAATCTCACAAACTGTATGTACCTCAGCATTGTTCACCAAGACATGGGAGACAATTACTTACCTACTTGCTCCTGTTCCACATTGCCTGAGGGTTTCCCTAGGTCAGTTTTCCTGAAAGTGTGGTACTGGGATCAGCAGCAGCAATATCACCTGGAATCTGTTAGAAACGTAGGTTCTCGGGCCCCACCCCAGACCTGCTGAATTAGAAACTCTGAGGGTGGGTGTGCCCAGCACCTTTCACATACCCTCCACACGCCTCTGTTGCATTTACTGGCTCTCTGCCTTTGATGTCAATCAGAATCACCAGAAGAGCTTGTGCAAAAACAGATTGCTAACTCCACCCTGGGGTTTCTGATTCAGTAGATCTTGGATAGGGCTGGAGAATTTGCATTTGTAGCAACTTCTAAAGGGATGCTGAGGATGTTAGTACAGGGGTCACACTTTGAGAACCACTTCCCTAGGGGTGTTAGCTCTCCTGCATTTTCAGGTTTCACTTGGCAACCTTTGGGAGGCATCCATAATAGCTAACTCCAGGGGCAGAAGGAGTGCTGTCAGGTATTTCCTGCCCGTAGCTGGTTGCTGCAGAAATGACCTCAGCAAAATGGTGAGACATGAAAATATGAGTCAGCATAAAAGATGTCTGGCTTTTTTTTTTCCTTTTTTTTTCTGAAAATAATTTGTGGTATGTTATATTATGGAGGAAAATATTATTTTCCCTAGCCATCCACAGACTTTGGGGAAATTTGCAGGAGTAACTTAATTTTAAAAACAGAACTTTGCTTCTTTCTTGGCATGTTCTATGATGTTCTAAATGGTCTTTCTGGTGCTTTGTGAAGATCTGTATATGTGCATCTGTAGAGAGATGGTTTGTATCACCTAGCATTTAATGTCAGGGGCTGCCATGATATTTATTGGGCCACTTGCCATTCCTGGTTCACACTATGGACTCTAAGAAAACCCCTAAGGTCTAGAGCAAGGCAATATAACAGGCCCTGCTACAGCTGAACCATAACCCAAAATTAATGGTTTTAAAGCTCTGAGAGTTCGTTCTTTTATCCTTTCTATCTGCTGCAAGTGGTTTCCAAACTTTACTATGCAAAAAACATCATCTGGAATGAAGCAAATTCTTGTCAAAGAAGCAAATTCTCAGCCTGCCTCCATCCCCTGCAATTTCCATTCTGTAGGTTTCCTATTGGAGCCCAAGAATCTACATATTTAACAAGGTTCCTAGGAATTGTTGGTGGGTGCTCTAAGTATCACCATTTGAAAACACTTTCTTAGAGCCGCTGGCACTTGCCCTAGGAATGGTCTAGGACCTCTGAATGAAACTGAAAGCTCTCAGTTTAGAACTGATCTCTGGTGTTTGCACCAGGATCTGGGCAGGATCCTGGCTTAATTTTACATAAAATAACTCAGAAAATCAAAGCAAAATGAACTTGTTAATATATAAAGAGATTTTATAAATCAACACGGAAAAGTTGAAAACCTTATTAGAAAACATGGTGAACGATATGAGCAAATGATTTATATGAGCAAAATAATTCATAAAATGAGAAATTTAAAGAGCCAATAAAAATATAAAACTTGTTCGACTCCTTTAGGACTAATTGAAACTTCATATTGTATCTTTCAAATTTGTAAAGTTAAATATTTGACTAGCCACTTAATGTAAAGGGAATGGGAAAAAAGGCATTCTTGTGAATGCGAATTAATGTAATCTTTCTTGAGAGCAATTTGGTACTGTGTTTGAGAAACCATTCAAAGGTACACATCATTCAACCCAGCAATTCTACTTATGAGAGTATGTTATAAGGAAATAATCAGAGATTCATAAACAGATTTATTTGCATGAGTGTTATGCAAATAGTGAAAAAAAATTGGAAATACTCTACATGTCTAACAATGTGAGGCACTAGTTAAATAAGTAATGGTATATTCATTGGTAGTTTACTTTGGAGGAAATTCATGAACTATTAGGTGAGAAAAGCGTAATATAATATAGTTGTTAGTATTATTTTAATTATGCAAATACAAATATACAAAATATTGATAATGTTAGTGTCTGGGTAGTGGTGATTATGGATGATTTAAATTTTTTCATTGGGCTTCTTTATGTATTGTATTTTTTTTCTTAAATCACTTTCTAATCATTAAAAATGAATTTAACGTGGACAAATAATATTTTTTCAATCGTACCCTATTTTCAGGAATTTACTTCTATTTGAATTGCTTTTCTTTTCTCAGTGAATACTTTTCCCTTGATGACCTCAACCAGCCTGAGCTTTAGTATCATGTCTAAAGATGATAGTCCTAGATCATGTCTGCAATATAGACCTGTCTGTCCTCTTATCTCTACACCTGTGTGTCTATCTGCTTGACTTCCCACTTGAACATTTAACTGGCGTCTCAGAACTAATGTTCCTATCTGAGTGAGAACTTCCTCCTTCTCCAGTGCCTCGTATCAATAAACCATACTTCCAATCTTCCAGGGGCTCAGGCCTGGAATTTGGGAGGGGTCTATAATGCCTCTATTTCATTCACTTACCACATAGGATCTGCCAGAAAATTATATTTGCTTTAACTGTAAAATATATCCATTTTCACATATTCCACTGTCATCATCCTGGAACAAAATGACATCTTCCCTCAACTTGATCTCTTCTCTTGCCACCTTATTGGTCCCCCTGCTTCCACCTTGGACCCTCATTGGTCTGCTCTCAATGCAGCCACCAAAGTGATCACGCTAAGTCATAAGATTCATAATGTAATTCCTTTGTTCAAATTCTGCCCAATTTTACTTGGAGCAAAAGCCAACACCCCTAGGATGGCTTGTAAAGAAAGTCCTCCATGAATTGGCCGTTGCACCCCACGCCCTTTTGACTTCACCTCCTACTGCTTTCCCCTTTGTTCAACTGATCAAGTCACCCTAGCTCCATTACTCGTTCTTGAACAGGCCATAAAATAACTCAGAAAATCAAAACAAAATGAACTTGTTGTAACTTAATTATAAAGAGATTTTATGAATCAACACAGAAATATTTTGTGAAATATATTGAAATAAATATTGTGAATATATTGAAATAAATATGAAATAAATCAACACAGAAATATGTTGTCCCTCAGGGCTTTTGTACTTGGTGTTCCCTCTGCCTGGAAAGCACTCACTCTGGATGTCTGCTCGGCTCACCTGAGTGAGATTGACCTGGCTACTGGATCTAAAGTGGTAAGTCCTCTCCTTCGTACCTTCTGTTTTGCTTACATGATTTGCCCTTTCTCCAAGTACTTACCTATATTTCAGTGATTTTCTTTTATTTTCCCTTCCCTTCTCCCCAAATTAAACTCCAAAGGGCATGGATTTGTATGTGTTTTATTTTCTCTTACATCCCTAGAACCTAGAAAAGTGGCAGGATAATATATTTTTCTTACCTGACAACTAGGAAAGAATAATAATAATTTAAAAAAAAACCATCAACCCCCCCCAAAAAAAAACCTTCACCCGTTTTTAAAGCAAAAAATATAATTGACACTAAAAATATACTAATTTTCATTATAAAACACACACACATGCGTTACATATTATACATGATCATGTTTAAATGGTAAAGTTTTTAATGAGATATTGTGAATTCTGACATGTATATATCTAGACCGGAGAAGCAACCACTTACTCATATTCATTTTCAGTAAGAACACAGAACTTGAAAGGAAGGCGTCATAATCCCTTTGACCTTTTCGGTTTTAAGCAAGGGGTATCAGTATAACTGTAGTAGAACAGTTGATATTTAGAAAGATAAAATATTGTTGATTACAAATAACAAAAGCATCAGTCATTAACTAGATTTGGATATACATCTTTACGTGTATTTAGGATCTCAAATTTCAGGGTTGTTTAGGTCACTGATTCTGAAATGGGCTTATCTACAAAGCAAGCTGGCCTCTGCATTTCCTGCTTTATTATAGAAGCCTTTCTGTCACATCATAGGAAAAGAATGTGTATACCTTGACCTTCCTTCCCACTGTGGTCCATCCAGAGCTCCTTGAAATGAAAACCCTTGACTGCAGATCTGTGACATCTGACCCTACAGACCAGCTGGGCTGACTATGTGACCGACAGAAACATTTGAGCACAAAATGCAGCTATTGTCTCAGTGTGTTTCATCAGTGGAGACTAGTTTGAACATTCTCTCCTAAAATTGTTTCCCATGGTTTAGTTTTTGTCTGTTGTGAAAGCATGAAGCAATTCAAGTATTTTGAATTCTCAATCTGAAAACAACACTGATTGCTACATTCACTAAATGAATGTAATGGTTAATTTTGTGTGTCAATTTGACTGGTCCAGGGGATGTCCAGATATTTGCTCAAACATTATTCTGGGAGTGTCTGTGAGGCTGAGACTAACATTTAGATTAGTAGGCTGAGTAAAGCAGATTGCTCTTCCTAATGGGTGAGCCTCATTCAATCAGTTGAAGACCTGACTAGAATAAAAAGGCTGTCCCTCCTCCAAGTAAAAGAGAATTCTTCCTGCCTGATGGCCTTTGAACTGGGACACAGGCTTTTTTTCTGACTTCAAACTTGAACTGAAACATTAGCTCTTCCTGGGTTGTGAGCCTACTGTCCTTCAGATTAGAATGACAATATCTGCTCCCCTGGGTCTCCAGCTTGCCAACTCACCCTGTAGATCTTGGGACTTGCCAGCCTCCATAACATAATCATGTGAGCCAATTCCTTATAATAAATCGATATGTACATGTATATCTATACACATATCTATTTCTTCTGTTTCTCTGGGGAACCCTGACTAACACAATGGGCAATCAAAATTTCTGGTATGGTTTAGGGTAGAAAAAAATACTTCCTTATTGGGTAAAGCACCAGTGATGATAACAATACTTGGCTCATTTTATCTTTAATATTAAATACCTTCTTTTTGGGTATTTCAGCAGAACTTAATGTGGCCTCACCCATACCTCTTCAGCACTACCAGGGGGCTTTCTCTGCCTGTAGGAATGTTCTTGGACTACCTGGATAGGTTAGAATGCCAGGGGGTTAGCACCCTCCGGTGTAGCCCTCAACTTGTGGCAAAAGTTATTGATGGTAAATATCCCAGTTTCCAAACCCTTCTGCTGGAACAACCCTGAAACATGTTCTACATTTTTCCCCAGAGGTTCCCAGCGGGACTGAGTCCCAGTTGCCTGCAAGGGTAACCTGCCCATTAAAACCTGGGTAGTTTGCTTACTCCCTAACTCCATCTTACTTTCTGACTTTCCTCCTAGTCCTTTCCGAGGAAGCCTAGAAAATAAACCATGTACTTTCAAATTCTTATCTTAGGTTTTCTTCTGAGGGAACCCAACTTAAGGTGGGGATCATCTCAACTATGAAGGAAGATGACAGAGGCATTTAGAAAGAGTTACTCATAAACTACAGGCCCACATCGCTCTTAATTTATTAAACAGCAGCAATTCTTTACTGAATGCTAACTATGTACCTTGATTATGAAGTTCCTGAAGCATGATTTTTAAATAAGTTCATCATTGATTTTGTCATGGAGCAAAAAGTCTTAGACGAAAGTCACAGAAAAATTTTGTTTCATACACATCAACTTTTATTTCCTGTCTTTACAAAATGATGACTCACATGACTTTTGCAGGTGTCTCATAGTGGAAATGATTCTACCTGTATCCATCATCCAGGAACCATTAGGTTAAAGTGTTTAAAGGTAGAGAAAGTTTTGAAAACCACAAAGGTGTATGAATAATGGACTGGATCCAGTTTAATAGCTCTAAAACCTTGTTTGTGAAATGATTCCTTTTAATTAAGGAAATTGCTTTTTGAACGTATGCTTGTTTTATGAATCTGAAATGAAAGAGCAAGTTGAGACCACGTATTATAATGCGTTTGTAAGTTATGCACCATTGGCAAGCCATTTTAGGATGCAAATGAATTCACTTTTGTTCAGAAGAGGCCTTAAATAGGCATGATAAGAGTCCTTAAGTGAGTAATGATGGTAGTTAAAATTTGTTGAAGGCTTATTTTGTATCAGGAAGTGGGTCAGCTGTTTTATGTGTATTACGATTAGTTTTTACAATGATTTACAAAACTGGTATTCTTTCTTTATTTTAACCTCCATTTTATAGATAAGGAAACTGAGCACAGAGACACTAAGTGATTTTCTCTAAGTCATACATCTAGTGGCAGAGTAGAAATGAGAACCTGGGTCTTTATGATTGCAAAGCCTGTGTTCATTTCACAACATGGTGAAAGAATCTTTGGGTCTTGAACTACCAATTCCCTATGTGGTCCTTGTAGTTCCACTGGTGTCAGCTCTATTCTTCTGTCCTGAAAGAAATTCATCTTTGAATCTATGCTGTGCTATTGATATTTTTTACCTACAATCTCATAAAGAATACACTATTATTGTAAATCCTTACAATTCCTGATTGATCTGTATAGCCTGTGTTCTCTGGAGAGTAGAAACCACTATGCTAATTGCTTTGTGGTGAAGTTTAATTGATGAATAGGTAGATTTTAAAAATTGGTTTGGGCCATTTGCCAGGTGCACTTAAGCTGGTATTAGTGCCTCACTGACTTGATAATACCCGCGTTCTGCTTCCTGCAGGTGGCTGCTTATTACTACTTCAATAAAGAGATTCTCTGAAACAATTTTATTATGACAGTGCTCTTTTCAAACTCCTTTCATGGTTCCTTTTTGCCTTTTGAAGAAAATCTAAACACTTAAACATGGTGTTCATAGATTGTTAGCTGTCCACCAAAAACCTGTTTCCGTTATCTTCTCGCATACACAGCTGGACTACATTTTTTAGTCTTCTTTGGAATTAGGAGTGATCATGTGACTCAGTTCTAGCCAATGGTTGGAAAGCAGAAGTGATATATGTCATTTGGGAGCAAGGCTTTTAAAAACGAGCTGAGGTCTCTCCACATAAGTTTTCTCTTTGTGACTGGTGCATACAGAAGACAATGAAGCCCTAAGGCAGGAGTTGCCAAGCTTTTTCTTAAAAAGGCCAGACAGTAAATATTTTAGGCTTTGTGGGATGGTCTCTGTTAATACAAACCTTTTTATTTTTATTGATTAATGACCCTTTAAAAGTGTAAAAGCCATTCTTAGCTCACTGAAGTCCAAAACCAGATCATGCCTATTTGCTCAATCCTGCCCTGAAGGATGGTGGAGACACAAGGTTTGTAAGAAGCCTGGGTCCTTGAATCACCTTGTGGAGGAGAGGTACCCATCAAGCTAGGATCTTCTGCTGGAAACTGTTAATATAAATGATAAACAAATATCTACTCTGTTTGAGCCATCAGGAATATTGGGGCTTATAATCACAGCATATTCTACCACAAGTGGAGTACTTTTTAGATTGGGCCCAAGCCCACATCTCCACACACATTTTGTCATGTTGGCCAACCTGGAATACTGTCTATTTCTAATTCTTCATTTTCATGCATTTATTCATGTGATTTCCTTCTTGGTATAAAGTTGCTCCATCCCTTTTCTGTTCTTTGAAATTGTTCTTTTCCTTGAAGATTTACCTCAAATGCCACCTCCTTTAAGTCTTCCCTTGAACTGGCAGAAATTTTACTTTATGTTTTGGGTTTTCATGTTTTGTTTTAACTAACTGTTATTATGGCGTTCTGCCTAATTTTATAGTTGTTTGTATACATGCCTTTATCTTTCCTACCACAGTGTCAGCTCCAAGAGGTCATCTTGGATAAACCCATCATATAAAATTTAGGAGCACCTCACTTGGGGGGAAAGGGGTAGGACATATAATCAAATCTTAAGGCAAAAACTGTGTACAGTCAAAATATCCTCGATAAATCCCTTAAATAGGCAATAAAATGCATGGCTGAACTTAGGGGTCTTGTGCACAAAAACATTTTATTTAAAAGATCAGATGATACGCATATTAAAGAGATGATCAAATGTGGAGGAAAACAAGACCAATTGCTCTCTCTGAGAGACTTCTGTTCACCGAGTTGAATGGCAGGTGGTATAGCTGGCACTCTTGATATAGGGGTTTCTGTTTCTTGCTGAATGTATATGTTTGAATTTTGCCAAATTTAGCTATCCACAATGTTGTGACTTCAATAAATCTGTGATTTAATTAAATAAGTTAACCATATATTTTCTTCTTGTAATAACCAGTTGGGAGTCATTTCCTTTGGCACCTTCACTTAAGGAGGGGGAAGAAACAGACTGCTGGGTTTGCCTTTGAACTTCTGAACGAGAGAAATGTACTGCAGAATAACTCTTGGATAAACTCCAGGGCAGAATGTCTCCTGGGCTCAGTGCCTGTTCTTGCCAGGGAAAACACTGATAAACAGGGAAAGAAAAGCCAAGTTCAATCAGAGTGTTTCTATGTTCCTCTTAAAGTCCAATGGAGTTAACACTAAAACATAAAAATGCTCTGTACATGTTCCTTTTGAAATGGGCCTTTTCTTTTAATGTCAGTTAATAGTGTTCACATAGATTTTGATAGCAGTTGCCTAAGATGCTATGAGAGCTGAAAGGGATCTACCTTGGAGACCATTAGTTTCAAACCCCTTAATTTATTTCTTTGACGTGTAAGTTTGAGTTTCCCTGAATTAATGGAATCATTTGCGTCAGAGACTGAGTGTATAGGAAAAGTTCATGATACCTGAGAGTTACTGGCTGTTGGTCCTCAGACCAACTCTCTCAAACCAGGTGTAAGTCTCCATTTTTAAATTCCTAATATGCTAACTCAACACTGTCCAATAGAACTTTCTGAGATGATGGAAGTGTCCTCTATCTGTGCAGCTCATTACAGTAACCCACAGCCACATAACTTACTGAGCACTTGAAATGTGGCTAGTGCAAATTGACATGTCCACCAGAAATCAATGACTTCGTCTAAAAAATGTCAAATAGCTCGTTAATAATTAATTTTATATTGGTTACGTATTGAAATAACGTTTTGAGTATATTGGATTAAATAAAGCACATTAAGACTAATTGCCTTTGTTTCTTATTTTTTAAATGTGGCTACTAGGAAATTTAAAATACTCCATGTAACTTGTGTATATTTCTGTTAGACAGCATTGCTCTAGAGGGTGCTGTTATTGATTGCACTAAAGTTAAATGTTTATACTGTTCCCTTCTCCTCTTCTAAATCCCTCCAAACCAAATGCCAACAGTAAAAGAAACCAGAAGCCTTGTGAACCTCAAAATACCAATAATAATCTGGGAAATATAGGCTTATATTTGTCCTCACTGAGGACAATTGCTTCGACAAATGTGATGCAGCATTGTTTTCCTTTAATACTGAGTCATGGCTGCGATACAGAAGGTTATGAAACACTCACAGAGCCATTCAATCTGCTGTGTCCACAGGTGGAGCTATGTGCTTCTTTTACTATTATTGTATGTCTTCGTTACTGCTTCTGAGATATAAATGTGCGAACTCTCCAACTGACATTTGCGCTTCTGTTTAATTCAGGAAATATTAATGGAACTGTTTTCTTCTTTAAATTTCATTTAAAGCACATAATTTATTATGTCAGGAAACCGTTTAGATGTGCTGACAGGTGTGGTTAAGTGCAGACATCTAAATATTGCTGTTCTGTGATTCAAGCATTCCTTAGGTATGGATTCTTTGAGACTGATTTTTCTGGTTCCTTAAACTCTCAGGTATATCGCCTGGGATAGTTACCTAATGAAGTGGAAAAAGAAAAAAAAAAAAACTGCAGAAAAGAAGTTATCCAAAATGCACATATGTTTTTGAAAAGGTGCTACACACACATTTGGGCATAATCTGAGTTAAACAAGAAATGTAATGAAAGATCTTTTTTGAATCAAGTTAGCCTGAATATTTTCCCTACTTTCCTCTTCCCATTGAGAGTAGTCATTGGAAAATCGTTCTAATCAAGGAGGAATGGAATGCGTCTCCAGCTTTCTTTTCAGTGCTCTTCAAAGATCTAGGTATGTTGTTTCCTTTTGAAAAATCTCTTTTCCTGCCAACTTCCCTGCCGGAAGTGGTCTCCCAGGACTACAAGACATTGTCTGAATGTTGCAAATAAAAATCCAAGTTCTTGGATCAGTCTGTAGACGTAGGAAGTGCCTCTGGGAAGAGCACATTTGGCCGTTTTGCCCATTATTCCCAGAGTGGAATAGCGGGACTAGGGCTGTGTCAGGAACTGGTTCTGTGTAGTGAGCTGAGAGCGCTTTTTCGTGATGGTCTTTGTAAAGCACTTCATTTAGATCTCTCATGGGATTTTTTTTTTCTTTTCTCTCCACAACCTGAAAAAGATGGTGGAGAGAATAGTACTGAGCTAGAATAAAGAGTAAATGCACATGATGTCATAAAATTAGGGTCTGGCACAAAGCAAACAACAGTAAATGTTAGTTTTAGTTTTTCCTTCTCTCCCCACTTGTTGGGGTGGTATATAGCCCACTTCTTGCGACCTTGATATCTACGTCTCATCTACCCCCCGACTTATCTTTCACCACAAGATGTGGTTTTTATTATTTTAAGCTATCTTTTGCCTTCACATGTTACTGTTCTCTTGCAAGCTTCAAGAATCCCTGTCGGGATGATGAAACTATAACTCAATACCAGTAAATAACTGTGAAACAAGGATCCTGTTAAATAGCCAATTGTCACTATTTTCTTGCTGGTGAAGTACACCTATTTAGGGTGATCCTGACCCTGTGAATGTGGTATAATTAATTACACAGGACCAGGAGATTCTTTTGGATAAGACTTATTCAGAGTGATGTGTTGAATGGTTCCACAAATGGGACAAGCCAGTATTTCCAGATTTGTGATGTACAAAGGAGTCAGAATGAGTCATGGCAGTATGAAAGATTCATTCTTTTACTTAAATCCTTTAAAGCAGATGTCCTCAAACCTGATGGTCTGTCAGAATTAACTGAAGAGCTTTAAAAAATACAGATTTTGTCAGCTATCTGAAGATTCTGAAATCTGGGAACATACACACACACATACAGTGTGATGCTGATAAACTAAGGGCATTTCATAAAATCATGACAAGTATCAATGAAAACATAAGGCACTCTTACTATATTTATAGACATTAGAGCAAAGTCTTTCCTTTCTACTTTATTTGAATGCATAACACATTATTATTTTGATTACTTATTAAATTCCTGTTGCTCATTCAAAAAGCAAACTTCTCTTTTAAAAAATGTATAGACATGTATAATGTTTTCCCCATTTTTAAAAAATAGGTGTGGAGGCAGGAGTTGCTATTCTTCAGAGTTTCTTCCTGTTTATGTGAGATTCCTCATATTAATTATTTTTGATCCTGCCCTTCTAACTGCTTAGCTGTTCATGGAGTCTCTGAACTTTTTGTTTGGGCTAATGGAGTCTCATTGTAGCCATGCCTGTGCGGTATGGATATTTCACCAAGAGAAACAGGCTACCAGTTAGTTGTTTCTTTCTACCTGCTGTGAAATCCAGATACCAGGTGTCTTGTTTTTTGAAGTATTCCTGCTCTCCTGATTTGGGAAAAGGAGAGGTAAATGAGGGCTAAGGGCTGCTTCCTGACACTGGTTTCCTCTGAAGTACTGTTTCATGAAATAGCTCTTATTCCACAACTGTATGTCACAGTGCAGCAGCTTCTCACTTTAAATCCGTCTTACTGGCAGCGTTTTCAGCTTTCTCCTATTTCTCAATCAAGAATGATTATTTGTCAAGCGCAAGAGGGAAGCTGCCCATGTCCCAAATCATTTTAGAAAGAACAACATGAAATGACATTTTTCAAGTGTTAGACGTGTTGCTCAAAGGAGAAGGGCAGCTTCATTTGGGAGAAGATAGTGGGAGAAGAGCAAATCGAATATTCTCCTGGAGGGGAAAAAAACCCAACTCTTTGCAACTGAAGAACTCTCCAAATGGAACTACAGCTTCGAGCAAGATGAAACAAAGCAAAATGTTATACAGTTGCTCTTTTGAAATTTGGTTCAGAAATGGGCAAATATTTTCTGCTTTAAAAGATAAAATGACTATTCTTTAAAATAATCTGTTTAATTGCAGAATTTGGACACCTCCAAGTGTATGTGGAGGATTTCCTAATGTGGAATGGTTAAAAGAGAAACATTAAAGCTAAGAAACATGCTTACGCAATGCATAGATAATTTCAAAAATTTAGAAAAGTACCTCCATTTTTTTCCCATTGGTAAGTTAATCCAGTGATATCTAAGATTTGGTTGAGGGGAATACAGCATGAAAGCTTAACAAAATTACCTTGACTTTGCAAGTTGACTTTCTTAGGTGAAAATGAAATCCGTTGGGTTTGCTTGCCACATCAGCTGGTACGAGGCAGTTGGTGACTACACATCCTAGCTTGATAATGCACTTAAAGAAATCAATAAACCTGACTTGGAGACATACAACCTTCCCCCCCCCCCGCCTCTCTTGACCAAATAAATAAGTAAAAATAAAAATTGGTCTTTTGGCAACCTAGATGCAAATAATTCCTTTTGGTAGTTCATTAATTTATTTTAAAATGTAGGTGGCTGACATAAAATGACTATAATTTCTCTCTAGAATTTTTTCATATTTGTGGGGAAAATATAAAACTTTCCTTTGTGTATGTTAGTGCAATTTTAAAAATGCTATTGAACATGGATATTTTTTTCCAATGTTCACCGCTTTTTCTTCTGAAAATGTGGAGGCTCCCTTTTTTTTCCCCCTCCATCAAGCTATGGGTCTTTCCTCACCCACTGTGGTCTCACAGATTCCATTCGATGGTTAGAATAATGATGATCGTGATGAACAGCAACAACAACAACAACAAACGGTAGTAACTAAATTTCCTTAAGCACTTACTGTGGGTCAACACGGTGGGTTAAATGAGTTTCATAGATTATTTTTTTAAGCCCAGTAGTGACTCTATAGTTAGGTACTGTACTTATCCACCCTTACTGGGTAAGAAGCCGAGGCTCAAGGAAGCTGACTGAGGTCATAGAGGGCAAGATGGACTGAAGTTGGACTTGACTTCATGTACATGGACTCCAGGGGCAGTGGTCTTCACCATTGACTTATCTCAAAGTTTGGAATGAGTGCAGTATATAATCTTTTATGCATTTTGCTTCACTGCATTTAAGCACAGTAACCAGGATGAGGCTGAGTGGGCTTTTGCCAGCTCTGGGATCAGCAGTAATGAGCGGATAATGGTGAGTGGTAATGAGTACAAAGCCGGGCTTAGCTATGCTGGCTTCTGCTTACTTTGCAATTACGATGCATGTTTGAAAATTGTAGGCGAAAGTACGAGGATATAACTGTTCTCTAATGCAGGCAAAATTCCCCTCCTATCTTGTTTATAGCATTAATTAGCTTAGGAGGCCTTTTGTGACTATTGAACAGGGGCTAAAATTCAGTTCGATTTCATCCCAAAGAGTGAGTTGGTTAAATCTCAATTATAGCCACTGCCTCACTTTTAAAAGTATTTGTGGTGAAACTTTGAAGAGCAAATCATTATGGTTATTCAGGGATATCTTGTAATTCCCTATTTCTGCTGTGTTTTCATCACCATCATCACCATTACCACCCCTCAGAATCATTATCACCATCATTATCTCTACATAATGTTCTACTAGAAAGTTCACTTCCTAAGTACAGGAATAGTATAATGCTTGACATATAGTAGATAATAACTGTTTCTTAAATAGAAAGGAGGTTGTTGAGCAGTGTGCTAAGTTCTCTGTCTTCAAGATCACATTTAATCATCATCACCCCCCTTTGAATAGGTATTATTATTATCCCATTTTACAAATGAGGAGACTGAGGCACAGAGAAATGAAGCAACTTGCTCCAGTTCACTCAGCTAGTAAGTGGGAGGATTAGGGTTCGCCTCTAGGCCTGTTGGATTCCAGAGCCCGTGATGCTATATTGCCCAACATCACCACTATGCAGATCATTTTTCCTTCCCTTGTAACTCTTCTAGAAAGCAAAGCTGAATCTCAGTTGATCTGGGTATCAGGAAGAAAAATGAAGGTCTGGCTGTACTAGTTTGAAGAACCAGATGAAAGTACTACTGCCTCTGTGTTTTCAAAGCCTTTAAAATTTCCACTCTGAGGATGATCTGCCTTGATAAATACTAGCAGTAGCTTGAAATCTTCCTCTTGGGCACAATTCCAGTGCTGTTTCTGAGAAATTTTCCTGCTGAAGGAAATCAGTAATGGTGCACTCCTTCGGGAAGATTTCCTACAGGCAGCACATTTTCAGAGCAGGAAGTCTCAGAGAGGTAGACAGTGAAGTGTGCAGTTTAAAGAAGACGCCTTACTGTTTGAGGACACTAGACACCAATCTCACTGTAATTCCTTTTGTTGAGCACTTTCACTGCAGCCACACTCACGTGTATGTGTATTTCATTTTCTCCTTTAAAATTAAACTCCTTGGGCTCCTATATATC
Organism: Rhinolophus sinicus; assembly: GCF_036562045.2. Taxonomy (NCBI): domain Eukaryota; kingdom Metazoa; phylum Chordata; class Mammalia; order Chiroptera; family Rhinolophidae; genus Rhinolophus; species Rhinolophus sinicus. Next base: position 25,046,315 of record NC_133759.1, read on the forward strand.
TAAGACCTGATGTTGGAAGGGCAGACAAGCTGCTCTGTGTCACTTAATTAAGAAGAATTTGTGAGGTAATAGGGAAATGCTTTTATTTAATCATCACGGTTACTTATTCAGTTAGTTAGGGAACTCTAGCTTCCTCGGTACGCTACTACAACTTTGCATCCTCGACATTTTATTTTTCTAGAGATGCTCTCAATTCCTCAAACACTGTTATAGGGGTGGAGGTTGTAGGAGAGTCACTTGAAGTTGTAGAAGGTACTGAAAACATGTGATTTTAGTATTACATCATTTCCGGGGAGGTGTGTACACACTCATTCTTCACATGTATTTTTTTACTCTATTCCCACACGTAGATAATACATTGGGCAGGAATTTTCTGAGTCTCTCGTTTAAAATATATCACTTTGGATTGGAATCATAAAAGGAACATAAAAGGAAGAAAGTCTGTATTGTGAGGGAAAAGGAATGGTACCCTGAATCTGAGACAGGGTTATCTTCAATAAATGGTATATAAAGGAAGAACAATACGTACTCCTTTGTTCCTCGATTGTGATTATCTGACAGCTTCAATGGTGTCTGTCTAATATTTAATCATCCATCTTGTAGTTGACTCTGAATTTTGTAGTTTTTCCAGATGCTGTCTTCATTGATGGTATCATTTTCCTTTATTGAAATGGAAGAAAGTAAAATTAATTACTTTTGGTTGTTAATTGTCACTCTCCTGTCTCCTATCAAACTTAGAAGTTCCAGGTGGAAGAGCTGAACCTCTGTTGTTCATTCACCACTGTGTTCCTAGTGCCTGGTTCTAGGTTTGGCACTTAGTAGGTGTGTTACGTTGGATTCCCTAGAAGCAGAGCCTGAGGTGGGATTCTTGTGCAGGTGAGTCTTGAACGTGCTCTCTGGAGAAGGGGAGTAAGGGAAGGTGCAAGGCAAAGCTGGAGATGACCTTCAGGCTGATCCCATGGGGGTCCCTCCTCAAGGTACAGGGGCTGACCCTTTGTAACCCCATGTTATTCTTAGGCCCAGGGCTTCCCCCAGGGATGAGATTTGCATATACTTCTGGACAAGGCCACTCCTCCTCTGCTAAGAAAAATTCTTTAGTACTTTGACAGTGAGTCAGGAACTCTGCGAGACATCTCTGCTTCATATTTCTACTCCTCAACTACTGGCTGCCTTCTGCTTGTTCATGATAAGCTGACACCCCCCTCCCCTCAAATGCTTCTTGGATTCTATTCTTGCTTAATGTATACTAGTGACCAACTTGACTCATCTTAACTTCATTGCTTTTCCTTAAATCATGGCTTTTGCTTTCTTATTTCTTGCTACTGTCTTTGTAACTTTCCTTGTAGCACACATTTAAATTCTTCAAGAGAGAGCAAAAACTAATTGGGTTGATCAATTGCCATCCAATGGAGATGCTCAGTGTTCATTCATTCATTCTTTTATCCATTCCCTCATTTAACACAAGTTTACTGTGAATCAGGCGTTATGTTAAGTGCTAAGGCTACAGTGGTGAACAAAACCAAATATGGTTCTTGCCATCATAGAGTATAGGCTTTAGTGGGCGTAAGTCTAATGCCTGGACCTATGTCTAAGGAATTCTTCAGAAGAGGCCTGGGGACCTGGCTCAGAAAGTGGAATATCTCAGACATGCCTTTAGTTCCAAACAAATGGCTGTGTGGTCTTTCTAGAATGCTCTGATCCTAGGTGTTGTGTCTTCAGTTTTATATTTGCCTTACCCTTGTCCCCTTCTATGAAGTCCTGTATGATTCCAATTTGCTCACTCCTTCCACACCCTCAGTCCAGGAAGGATGGATGCTAAGTGTGGCAACAGCTTCACCTTTGATGCAGGAGTTATGATGTCACAAAGTCAGGTAATCCTCCTGGAAGAGTTGCAGACAAGGCCATCAATAATTATTTTAAACAGACTTTTAGTCACTAAAGAGATAAAATGAGTATGCATAGCTCATGGGCTTACCATGTTTCCCCGAAAATAAGACCGGGTCTTACATTAATTTTGCTCCAAAAGACGCATTAGGGCTTATGTTCAGGGATGTCATCCTGAAAAATCATGCTATTTTTTAGCTAAAATAAGCTAAAATGGCTTATTTTCTGGTTAGGTCTTATTTTTGGGGAAACATGGTAGTATGGAGTTTTTCATGAAGCCAACAAATAATTTTTTGTTAAAAAAATCATTATATACTGACAGTTTGATATAAAATGTGAATTATATTAGTAATTGATCCCAGAGCAGTTGTGTGGTTTTTAAAGTTTTTTTCTTTTTAATAGTGGGGGATGCCTCTCCACTGATGTAACTTTTGGCTATCTCATCACTAAGCAACACACACACACACACACACACACACACACACACACACACACACACGGAAATCAACTCTGGACAGCTTGGTTCTCAGATACCTCATACTAAAAGTCTTCAGCTCCTTGGGCTTCCAGTTGTGTGTCTTTCTACTTAGCTGTCTCAGTACTAACATTGCTGACCTTTCTCTCTGATCCTTTTGAAAAGGTGGTGGAACATGAAAGAATTATTCCAAATTTCTAACAGGAGAAATATTAGTATGAGAGGGCTTTACATTCCACACATTTAAGAAGATTCTTCATTAGAAGTGTGTTGCTAAGCCTGCATGTGTTTAATACAAGCTGAAGAAGTAATTCTTTTAAGTGAGCTTAATTTGGAACTGGTGAGACAATGAAAGTCACTAATTTAATCAACATCTCAGGAAAACTGCTTTAGTAAATAACTATAAAATTATATCCTAAATGAATCATCAAGGTTTAATAAATGGCATAGAAAAAACTTTTTTTAAAATACAGGGGTGGGTCATGCTGAATGGAAATATTAAATGGAATTATTTGCATATGGTGTAGAGAGCTATTCATATTCATGCTTCTGGAGTTTGAGTTTCCAAGTCAAGTAACTCCTCAATTTAGGTTTTTAGACCATTAACTTATTGTCATATTCCACAGTGAATTGTAAAAGCTGGAAAATTTAATTTAGAGTGTTCTTATGTAAGTCCAAATGACTAAGTAATTGTGGAATAGCATTTAATAACTCATTATACAGCTTGCTTTTACTTTATTGATTCATTTTGTGTTGTGAAAACAAAAAGGTTGGAAGCTAGTCCTGATTATGCTAAAAAAAAAAAAGAGCTGTTTAATATTGGGCAATTAGTTCCATTTCTTTGGGGCTCAGTTTCCCCAAACACATACGTCCAATGCATGTGCTCTATAGAGCAGTGGTTTTCAAATTCTATTGAGAATAAGGGGAGCTTGTGCGAATGCAATTTGCTTGCTCCCCAGTCCCAGAGATCCTCATTGACAAGACTTGATCATCTAACCCCTGACTAGTGTCTGAGCCCACAGAGGCAGCACCTCTCCAGAGAGCAGGGACCAACTGCCAATGCAGGACCAAGCTTCTCCCAGTGCACAGCATTCTTATCTTGCAGTCCCTACTATCTACTCAACAAAAGGGCTCCAAAAATTATCCTCTAACCCTCATCTGGCGTCATTTTTACCCGCTCTCCACAGACTCATACGCACAGCCCACAAATACATTCTTATTTCTTTCATCTTAGAACTGCCTCTATGGATTTCACGTCTCCCTCTGTTTACCCAACATTTCTTCCAGTTCCTCTCCTGCAGGAATAGAGTAGTCCCAGATAGTTCACCTCAGACCATTAGTGTTCTCTTTTCCTCTCTTGAGGAGAATTACATCGAAAGTAATTATATTTGATTTACCCAAAATAAAGGTGTGGTAGCTAATGTTGACTGAGGGCTTGTTGTCATCCGGATGCTTTCTGAGAGTCCTACCTCGGGCAATTCCTTCAGTGCTCACAGCACTCCTATGGGGTTGATCACTTGTTTGTTTTGGCCTTGGACTCTTTGATTAAGTAAGTCCTTAGGTTTGCAGTTTTCTCTTCAAGATCATCTTAACAATCATTTTGTCAAGTTTCCAAATAAAATCCCACTGGAGTCTAGACTGAGATGGTGCTGCACTGATAAATTATATTGGGTGCAATGACACATTTTCGATGTCAAGTCTTACCACCTAAGAATATGTATTAACTTAAATCTCCTCTTTTTAAAAAATAACAAAACAGTCTTTATGTAGAGCAGTTTTAGGGTCACAGCAAAATTGAGCACAAAGTACAGAGGGTTCCCATATGCCCCCTGTCCCCACACAGGCTCAGCCTCCCCAACTAACAACATCAGAGTAGTACATTTGTTACAAATGTTGAACCTACACTGACACATCATTATCACCCAAACTCCATAGTTCACATTTGGGTTTACTCCTGATGGTTTCATTCTATGGGTTTGGACAAGTGTGTAATGACAGGTATCTACCATTATTATATCATGCAGAATAGTTTTGCTGCCCTGAAAGTCCTCCTTCTCTGTTTGTTCATCCTTTCTTGCCTCATAATTCTTGGCAACCACTGATATTTTACTGTCTCCATAGTTTCGCCTTTTCCAGAATGTCATATAGTTAGAATCACATAGTTTTAACAGCCTTTTCAGACTGGGTGTCTTTCACTTTGTAATATGCACTTACGGTTCCTCCATGTCTTTTCATGGCTTGGTAGCTCATTTCTTCTTATCACTGAATAAAATTCCATTCTCTGGATGTACCACAGTTTATTTATCCATTCACCCACTGAAGGACATCTTGATTGCTTCCAAGTTTTGGCAATTGCAAATAAAGCTTCTGTAAACCGTCATGTGCAGGTTTCTGTGTGGACATAAATTCTCAGCTCATTTTATTAAATACCAAAGAGTGTGATTATTGGATTGTATGGTAAGAGTATCTTTAGTTTTGCAAGAATTTGCCAAACTGTCTTCCAGAGTGCTTATACCATCTTGCATTCCTAAAAGCAATGAATGAGAATTCCTAATGCTTTACATCATTTCCAGCATTTGGTGTTGTCACTGTTCTGGATTTGGCCATTTCAATAGGTATGTAGTGGTATCTCATTGTTGTGTGGTTGTTTTTTTTTTCTTCCCACATTTCAAAATTTATTGTTTTTATTGTTCATTACAAAAAACCCTGAAACAATCTTCAGCTACATGGTAAGTCACTATTAAAATCCAAGTAACTTTGTTATAATATTTTATATGACAATGTAACTGTGTAATAGTTATTAGGAAAGTTGAATACAATAACGAAGTATATAGTCAGCAGATAACAAAGAAATCCTGTACGACTTACACAGTTGTTCACCCAAACACAAGACAGCTCTGGTTCAGTTTGTAGGAACTATCAAAAGGATCAAGACAAAAGGCCCTTCTATCTCAAAAGAATCAGGTTTTGAACGGCAGCTTTTCAACCTAATACAATAGAGACATACAAAAAACAAAGACAAACTACATCTCATTCTAAAACATTTCTTTTTAGTACATATGTACTTTGAATAATCTTGTGTTGAGTTTTGCTGCAACTTTCAATGTTCGATGTTGGTGCAGTTTTCTAAGAAAAGAGCAGCGGCAGCGGGAGCATAACATAGTTGTTTCACTGCTATTTCCAGATTCTATAAAATCCCATGCTATCGCCAGGCAAGTAAACACTGAGGCTGTAAGATAATTGTCTCAAGCTTGTTAGATTCCATTAGCATTTTTAAAGAAGCAATTTTGGTGTCAGTTGTATTACTGGTCTCTGAAATAGTACTTTTGGTTTTGGCATCCTTTTGGTAAGTTCTGTGGTTGCTTCCATAACTTTGTTGATCTGTAAACATATCTATTGCTCTGCTCCTTTCTAGGTTGGTGTCCAGTTTGTTATCTGCTCTGATTCGACTGGTTTCATTTATTAGTTGTTGCTTAGCATGTTCTAATTCAATTTTCATTTTCTCATTCTCTGCTCTTGGGTTTGCAAATTCACTTTTCTCTAAGATGACCATGTCTTTCCTGATGGAGTCCAAATGAGCCGTTAGCTGTTTAGTGCTATTTTCGATTGAGTTTGACCATCTCTTTATAGATAGTATCCAAGCTGACATATGATAAAATGGTTAATGCTAATACAATTCTCTTTGCTTGTGCTTTGTCAAATCCATGAGTTTCCAAGTCCTGAACAAATGCATGGGTATCAAAAGTTAATTTCCTTTGTTCCAAAGGAGTTAAGTCCACCAGCCTCATATCGTATCCTTTCACGGTTATGGTGATTAAGAAATCGCTCAGTAGGGCCAGTGAGAAACGCCACCCCCCAGTGTGGGCAGAGGGTTGAAATCGGGTGCTCCTCCCTTTCAGATGACAGGAGAGCCAAACCCTGCAACTCCGCCTACCCTCAGTTTTTCAGTAGGCAGGAGGAAAGGAAAGCCATTGTTGTTTTAATTTGCATTTTCTTGATGATTTAATGACAAGAAGCATCTTTTCATATGCTTATTAATCTCATTGAAATTACTTTGGTTAAGTAATGTAGTTCTCTACATGTGGGTTCTGCATAGCTCCTGTTCCCTTTTATGACTTTTTTTTCCAAAGATAGTCACAATATTATCTACCGTGTCATGTACTCTTCTAGGATCCTGCCATAATCCGATCAAAAGATAAAGTCTAATTCCTCTCCCCTTCAATCTGGGTAGGTTTGTGCCTCACCTGTAACCGATAGAATGCATTGGACGTGGTGCCGCATGACTTCTGAGGATAGACCATAAAAGGCTTTCTTTTCCATAGAAGACTAGGCCAGGATGCAGCTTTCATGTCTTTTAGCTGGAATAGTCACTCTTAAGGCCTTCAGCTGCCTTGAGGCAGCTATTTTGTGAGGAAGCCCAAAGTAGCATATGGAGAAACTATCTGTCGAAGCCCTGAGACTATAATAAAGACAAAGAAAGAGATATCAGCCCTGAGCTGCTCCCAGCTCTGCTGTTCCAGCTCCAGTCAGTTATCTGACTGCAGCTTCAAGACAGATCCTGAGTCAGAACTTTTTCCAGCTGAGGCCTTTCTGAATGCCTGACTCTAAGACATCATGAGATATAATGAAATGATTGTTGTTTTTGTAAACCACTAAGTTTTAGGGTGATTTATTACATGGCAACAGATAACTGGGCCATATTTATTCCTGAGTTCTTAATTTTTAAAATGGCTACTGTGAAAGTTTTTGTTTTAATTAAACTTTCTGTTTTTTAATAATCATCCTTGTCTTTTGTAATATTGTGTCATGCAACACGTGCAGTTGTACATTGTGTAGTGTCACGACACCTCTAAACTGCTTTTCATTTGCTGAATTTGAGTTTTCAACTCTCAACGAATGAACATATAATTTAAGCTTTTTTTTTTTTAGGGTGACCTGTCTCCTTGATGTCAGTAGTTGAGTGTTTGTGGTTCAGATATTTTTGGCATCTACATTTAAATATTTAGTGGATTTTTTTTTTTTTTGGTCACTTTGGAAAAAGTGAAAAATGGAAATGCTAATACCAAGATAAGCAGCAAAGGTCTCCTAAAATTAATTACAACTGGGGCAAGATTAGAAATATTCAGACTTGCCAAAAAGCTCAAACCAACTTCAACTGAGTTCTCATTGTTCATATGCAATTGATTTTAACTATGAAGGAAATGAATAAAATTAAAGCACATATATGAAATGTTGAAAAATGGCATTAAAGATTGTGTCTGAAAGGTGAGTTTTAATTGGGGATTAAATTAAACTCTGCTCTCAGTGGAGCCATTACTCTATTCAGTTCTAACTAGCTCCAGAACTACTCATAGGTAAAGCTTTGGTGAAGATTTAACCAAAAAAATATGCTTCAGAATCCTATGGACAGAAGACCCTTACCTGAGATAACAAAATAATGAGAGAAACTGATGTACACAAGGGATTAATGAAGTTTGACCGTGATGTACCTACCATACAGGAGCCAAGATTTCCTCCTTTGTTCCTGCTGTGAGAAAAGGAATTTAGAATCCAGAGAAAAGGAGCATGGTTGCTTTCAGGGTTTGTGTGAAAAACATCATAAGTGCTTCATTTTAATTGCCTTACTTTTTACCTAACTTACTAATGAAATACCTCTACTTAATATGTTTATAAAATTTTTTATTTTCTACCCAGCATTCTCTCTAGTGTAGATTCATTGTTTGACTTTAGTGGTGTTTTTCAGAAACATATTATGCATAAAAGTAGGGAGACATATATGAAGTAAAGGTATTGGTTTTGCATATTAATATTGTAAACAATTTCCTTAAGGATATACTTTATTATTTTAATGATTTAAAAATAGATTTTCTTGGGTTTTCCAAATAGACAGTCATATCATTTATAAATAATTTAAAAATTTATTTCTGCTATTTCAATATTTATATTCTTATTTTCAATTTCTTATCTACTTGTGTTGGCTAGCATTACAAAATAACATTTGTTGCCAGTGATGATAATGAGCATCCTTATCCTGTTCCTGAGTTCAATATCTAGGTTTTCACCATTAAGCATAACATTATTGCTTAAATTTGAGAGTTGTATTTTATACAATTACAGTGGTACCTCGGTTTTCGAACGTAATCCACGAATTCTGAAACATCAAAAACAGCCGACAGCTAGGCCTCAGGATCTTGCACACAGCAGAAGCCATGTGACATGTTCGACTTCTGAGTTGTGTTAGAAAACCGAAGGATTTACTTCCAGGTTTATGGAATTCATAAACCAAAATGTTCGTCAAAGGAGATGTTGTACCACTGTGTTTTAAGAACGCAATCTTATGTTCATTTTTAAAAATTGAAGAAAGTGAGAAATAGAAGCTGAGTTTTATCAAATACCTTTTGGCATGATATTAAAATAATTACAGTTGCTTTCTTTGAACTGTTATACATTAAGATTTATATATTAAAGTAAAATCATTGGAGATATATATGATTTGCTAATTATTTCTTTGCTTCACATTTGCATACTTGAAATTTAGAAATCTTTAGATGTGTAATAAATATTAGGTAACTGTTGTTGTTCCATTTGACCGATGAAGCCTCCTTAGTAAAATAACACTGGTGAAAAACCATCAGTGGCTACCCTTGCCTAGAATGGCTTTACAGTCATGCATCACTTAAGGATGGAGCTAGGTACTGAGAATTGTATTGTTAGGCAATTTCATCATTGTGTAAACACCATAGAGTGCACTTATACCAACCTAGATGGCCTAGCCTCCTACACACCTAGGCTATATGGTGTAGCCTATTGCTTCTAGGCTACAAACCTGTAGGGCATATTACTGTACTAAATACTATAGGCATTTGTAACACGATGGTAAATATTTGTGTATCTAAACATAGAAAAGATACAATTAAAATACAATATAAAAGATAAAACGTGGTCCACCTGAATAGGGTGATTATCATGAATGGAGCCTGCAGGACTGGCAGTTACTCCGGGTGAGTCAGTGAGTGAGAGGTGAGTGAGTGTGAAGGCCGAGGACGTGACTGTCCCCTATTGTGGGCTTTATACACTCTGTCCACTTAGGCTATGCTATATTTATAAAAAAAAGTATTTTTCTTTCTTCAATAATAAATTGACCTTAGTCTACTTTAACTTTTTCACTTTATCAACATTTTATGTTTTTTCTTTAACTTTTTCTTTAACTTTTTGACTCTTTTGTAATAAACGTTTGCTACTTAGCTTAAAACACAAACACATTGTATAGCTGTACAAAAATATTTTCTCTTATATCCTTATTCTGTAAGCTTTCTTGTACTTTCAAATTTTTATTTTTATTTTTTGCTTTTTAAACATTTTTTGTCAAAAACTGAGACACAAGCACACACATTAGCCTAGGTCTACACAGGGCCAGGATTATCAGCATCACTGTTGTCCACCTCCACATTTTATTCCACTGGAAGTTCTTCAAGGGTAGTAACACTTATGGAGCTGTCACCTCCTGTGAGAACAATGCCTTCTTCTGGAACACTCCTGAAGGACCTGCCTGGGGCTCTTGGGGAGGTGTCACTATTTTCAGAAGTCTGCCAATGGTGGTTTGTATGCTTTGGGTTTTTTTTCCCCATGACAGATGTGCTTATAAGTAGATAATGCACCATGAACATTGATCTCTATTAATGAAAACCTTTCAGTGAAGGGGTCCATGTTTTAAAATTTTGAAATTGCTTGTTGAAGTTTGTAAAAGCTGCTGCTAAATCCCTCACTGCTAATTTTCTTGGGGGTTCTTCCTTTTCTTCTTCTGCAGTTTCTTTATTCTTGCCTCTTCTTCAGCTATGTGTGCCTGTTTCAGTTCCAACAACTCATTAGTCAAGTCCTCAGGAACCATGTCTAGGAGATTCTCAATGTCATCCTCATCCACACCCAGGTTCAGGTTGTTTGCCATCTCATTGATTTTTGCAGCCTCCTCATCCTTGACAAATCCTCTGAAGTCATGGATGCATCTCTTGAGTGTCTTCTTCCAGATGCCATTCATACGGGTACATGCCTTGGTGACATCGTCCCCAAACCAAAGTTCTTGATGCAGTCATAGATGTTGTAATTCTTCGGGAACTGCATCAGTGTCTTCCTCAGTTGCAGCAATAGCCTGAGCAAAGGTCTTCCTCAGATAGTAAGCTTCAAGAGGTGCTATAACTCCTTGATCCACTGGCTGGATCAAAGAGGTGGTGTTTGGATGGAGAAACGCTACTTTGATATTGGGATGAAGATTACTCCTAAAAGGAAGATGTCTGGGAGCATTATCAACAATAAGAAAAATATTAAAAGGTATTTCATTATCCAGACAGTACTGTACTTCTCCATTTTGCTGACATAGAAATTCAGGAGGGTGTCTTGGAAAAGGAGCTGGGTCATCCCTGACTTCTCATTGCTCTTGCAGTACATGGGCAGTGTGTGCCTAGTGCTTAAAGGCCCTGGGGTTCTAATTGTGTCAGATCACAAAGGGTTTCAAGTCACAGCCTGCAGCATTGCCCTCAAGCAAGACTGTTATCTTGTCCTGAGAAGCCTTGAAACCCCACATTGACTTGGCCTCTTTATGGATGAAAGTCCTTTGCCTATTTCCAGAATAGGGAGGCTTCCAGAATAGGGAGGTTTTCATCCATAGTGAATATTTGTTGTGGCAAATAATTTTCCTCCACAATCAACTTATCTCAAGTTGTCGAAAATTTTTCAGCTGTCTTCCTTTCAGCCCTTGCAGACTCACCACACATTTTTACATTAGGTAATGAATAACGATTCTTAAATTTCTTAAACTGTCCAGAGCTTGAAGTAAATTCAGCATCATAGTCAGCTTCAGCCTTTTCTTTCAACATTGCAAACAACTTTTTGCTTTGCTTTGGTCATGATGGTCATGGTGCTGAGAGGTATATGCTTCTGTGCCTGGTTGTCAACCCAGGTCATTAGAAGTTTCTCCAGGTCAGTGATAGCCCTTCTTGAGTATTTGTTGTCTCATTGCCTCCAATCAGACAGATCTCTTGATATCTTTTGTCACTTTCTCTTTTTTAAGATTGTAGCTATGTTGGAATGGGACATGCTTGACTGGGGAGCAGTAACCACCACTAATTTTCCACCTTCACGGTCCTCAATCACTTTTAATTTCACTTCCAGGTTGGTCACACACCGTGGCTTCTCACTGGCAACAGTAGCAGTGGATTTTCTATGCTTAGGGCCCATCATGAACAAAAAAACCCCACGAGATTAAATCAAGCACAAGAGAAAATGCTACAGTGGAGAGATGTGATAAACATGAAATGTCTGAGGCTGCTGCTGGTGTGACACACAATACTGTTTTACAACAATTTCTTTTTTTTTTTTGTAAGTAGAGAGAGTACACTCTAAAATAATGATACAAAGTATAGTATAGTAAATACATAAATCAGTAAGAGTTTATTATCATTATCAAGTATTATGTACTGTACCTGTGCTGTACATAATTATATGTGCTGTATACTTTTATACGATTGGCAGCTCAGCAGGTTTGTTTATACCAGTGTCACCACAAACATGTAAGTAATGCTTGCGCTACAGCGTTACCCCAGCTACAGTGTCACGAGGTGATAGAATTTTTCTCTCCATTATAATTTACGGGATCACTGTCTCATATGGGTCTGATATTGACCAAAACATCATTATGTGGAGTATGACTGTACAGATAAGGAAGAAAGAGAAAAAGCATGCAGGAAGGTCAGAATATTAAAAAAAAAAAAAAAAGATGTGAGTTACTCTGTATCTTTTCATTTTAATTACTACCATGCATTTGGTAGTAACTAATTTGGTAGCTAATTTAGATTTTTGCCCATCCTAAAATAGATAAAATATGAATTCCTTTGAAAACCTCTGAAATTTTGTCAAAGTAGTTACTATACAAACCCTGAAAAAGGCAATAAATGAAATTATGTAAATTATTCTTGATTTCCTTTTTAAGCCTTGTCTGTAGATGCCTTTCAAGGGCTAGGAAAAAAAGGAATATATATGATTTTGGAATAGGACAGTTTATCTAAGTTCTTAATAGTGATGTAGGAGGAGGTCTGAGATCCAAAGATTCTGTAATAGTCAATTAAGTACTCTACATAAACTTCCAGTAATAATTTTACATCTTTTGATTATGAGGCTAAAATTGTATCAAGGCTAATAAAGAAGCATTGAATTGATTTAATGTTTAACAACATAAATCCCAAACAGGTTATGTTTTTCCTAAAACTGCCTCTAATAAGGAAATGTTTGAAATCTGAGGATAAGTATGCAAATAGACATGTTTGCATTGTCAAGTGTGCAATGCTAATGCTGAGGTATTATCTCTAGCTGTAAAATTAATTGTTTGCAAATGCTAAGCCTATGAAATAAGGCTATTATTTGCCTCAAATAATAGCAATTTAAATAAAAGTGGTACAAGATTGGCTGATAAAACAAATACATAAAGAGTTGTTATTTCTTTGAATGAAAATTAGGTGCCTTACCCGGTGGAAAGTTACAAAATTTTATAAGAAAGAAATTTCATATAATCTTGAAAGTAGATTTTTACAAGCAAAAGAAAGGATATTAAGATGAAGTCCTTGGGAAAAAATTTTGAAACTTGAGTGGGGAAGTCACGGAAAGGTCTTATAAAGACTAAGACTAGTTCTAAAATTTAACATTATGTTGGTTTTCTAAAAAGAGCAATTTTTAAAAGCAATTTTAGGTTCACAACAAAGTTAAGAGGAAGGTACCAAGATTTTCCAGATAACCTCTGCTCCCACACATACATGACCTCCCTATTATCAACAACCCCACCAGAGTGGTGCATTTGTTACAAATGATGAACCAACACTGACATCCATCAATCACCCAGAGTCCATAACCTACATTATGGCTCACGCTTGGTGGTGTGCATTCGATGGGTTTGGACCCATGCATGATGGCATGTATCCACTATTACAGTTTCAGACAGAGTAGTTACATTGCCCTAGGGTCCTCAGTGCTCCTCTTATTCATCCTTACCCCCATCCAACCCCTGGTAACCAACGATATTTTTTACTGTCTCCATAGTTTGTTTTTCCCCCAAATGTCATAGAGTCATACAGTGTGTAGCCTTTTCAGATTGCCCTCTCTAACTTAGTTACATGCATTTAAGGTTTTTCTGTTACTTTTCATGTTTTGATAGCTCATTGCTTTTTTGTGCTGAATAATATTTTATTATCTGGATATATCAGTTTATTTACTCATTCACACACTGAAGGACATCTTTGTGGCTCCCAAGTTTTGACAGTTATGGATAAAACTGCTGTCAACATCTGTGTGCAGGTTTTTATGTGGACATAAGTTTTCAACTTATTTGAATAAATACCAAGGAACACGGTTACTAGATCATATGGTAGGGATATGTTTAGTTTTGTAAGAAACGGCCAAACTGTCTTCCAAAGTTGCTGTATCATTTTGAATTCCCACCAGCAATGAATGAGAGTTCCTATTGCTCCACATCTTTGCCAGGATTTGGTATTGTCAGTATTCTGGATTTTGAGTATTCTAAAAAAATGTGTAGTGATATTGCATAGTAGTTTTAGTTTGTATTTTCTTGATGACATATTATGTAAAGCACCTTTTCATATGCTTATTTGACAGTCAGATGACAATCTGAGTTTCTTCTTTGGTGAGATGGCAGTTAAGGTCTTTGGCACATTTTTAAATCAGTTTGCTTTTTTTTGTTAAGTTTAAGAGTTGTACGTATATTTTGGATAACAATCCTTTATCAGATATATCTTTTACAAATATTGTCTCCCAGTGTGTGGCTTGTCTTCTCATTCTCTGGACATTATTTTTGCAGATCAGTAGTTTTAATTTTAATGAAGTCTAGCTTATCACTTATTTCTTTCATAGATTGTACCTTTGGTGTTGTATCTAAAAAGTCATCACCATATCCAAGATCATCTAGATTTTCTCCAATCTTACTTTCTATAAGTTTAATGGTTTTACATTTTACATTTAGGTTATGATCCATTTTCAGTTAATTTTTGTGAAAGGTGTAAGATCTGTGTCTAGATTATTATTATTTTTTGCATGTAGTTATCCAGTTCTAGCACCATTTGTTGAAAAGACTGTATTTGCTTCACTATATTGCCTTTGCTTCTTTGTCAAAGATCAGTTGACTATATTTATGTGGGTCTATTTCTGGGCTGTCTGTTCTGTTTCACAGATATTAGTGTATTCTTTCACCAGTACCACAGTCTTGATTACTGTAGCTTTATAAAAAGTCTGGAAGTTAGGTAGTGTCAGTCCTCCAACTTTATCATTCTTTGTCAATGTTGTGTTGGCTATTCTGCATCTTTTGCCTCTCTACGTAAACTTTAGAATCAATTTTTCAATATTCACAGAATAATTTGCCTGGATTTTCATTGGAATTGCATTGAGTCTATAGATCAATTTGGCAGAAATGACTTCTTTCATAGTTGTCTTTTTTTAAATATCAAGAATTACTAAGAGTGAATTTACCAATATGATGCAAAAGTCAGTTTTCTTTAAACAACAATGTTGCAGGTGGATGAGGGATGAAATCTGGTTGCTATGTGGCCTAGGATGTCAGCTCTAAGGATTCATTGAACCCTCTGTTGATAAATGAAATAAGGGATTTTTGTCTGATATATATCAACTGTCATTTCTTTATTCAATACATCATTGAATACGCGAGCCATTGTAGCAAGCAAGAAGTGTCAAGTATAACACAGAGTGAAAAAGTATGGTGTTTGGAATCAATGAGCATGGATTTGAGTTTACCTGTCGCTAATAAGCTAGGTGGCTATGGGAAGGTTAATTCACCCTCTGAATGTAAAATGAAGATAACGTTGGTAATATTTGCCTTGTAAGCGTTGAGATAATACATGGAAAATGCTTAGCAAATTGCACTTAGTAGGGGCTCATTAAATGTTAGTTGTTATTAAGTGCAATGAGGCACAGAGCCATGAATGAAAACCTACTTTAAATGAGGAGCTTAAAGAGCTTATAGTATTATGAGAGACATGAGGCAGATCTAAAAGCAACTATAATCTTTCTGCCCATGTTAGTTAGATTTCATTGACATTCATGGGTAACAGCCCTCAGAGACTTTGACCTTATTGTGGCAATAATTAATGAATGTAGAAAATGTTAGATGTGTTAGTATGTCATTACATATTAATAACAGTCTGTGTGGCAAGACTTTTGATTATGTACATTGGGTATATTGAAAACACTGGGTTCTGGAAGTATTTCTAAGTATTACTTGTATAAAATGATGCTTTAGATAAGTGTGTGTGTGTGTGTGTGTGTGTGTGTGTGTGTGTGTGTACTATCATTGATGAGTATGGGACTTCAGGAAAGCTGAATTTAAAAAGAAAGAAAAATAGGAGACAGTGTATAGTAGAGAAGAAAATCACTGTGCCCAAAGCCTGAAGACCATTATTGAGCTAACTGAAAGTAACTCTCATATTTTCCATTGTGTCTGTATTTGAGTTCCAGACAACTGACTTACAAATACAGTTAGAATCACAATCCTATTTGCTTATTGGAGAAGGCTGGTATTAAAATTATGATGGATTTTTAGGAGTGGTACAACTATTTCAGAAACTTTTCGGGTGTCTGACTAGTAGTTTGGAAGTGTTATCAGTTTTGTTTTTGTTTTTTCCTATTTGGAGAATAAAAAGAAGCAAGAAACACAATGTTTATAGCCACAATGGGAATTTTCAGTAAACTGCTTTAGTAAGGTAATTTTAACCTCAGAAAGGGATATCAGACATATTGCAGCCCTAGCTAACATTTCCTCACGAGAAATGTTTTCCACTATTTATCTTAGCACATTAGACTTACTCTTTGGTGTCTTCTGAAATATGAGCAAATATTGATGTACTCTAGTCATTCTAAATTTATGGTAGTTTCCCAGCTATGACATGGTGTTTATGACCTCCCCACCTTAGCACATAAAATTGTTTCTGCCTAGAGAATACTTTCCTACTATATCTTCTCCTTCACTTTGTTCATTGTTCTTTACTCAGACTTCCAGGCTCACTTTAAATGATCTCCCTTAATTCCAAGAAGTGACTTGGGGTTCTGATACTTTGTAGCCAGTGTTTACTGAGTGATTATATGTATATATATATATATATATATATATATATATATATATATATATATATACAATACCAAGCCCAACTGACTGTAACATGAGAACAAATAACCACAAAAATTGTGCTATAATCTAGAGGAAGAATTGAAGGAGGAGAAACTTTCTGCTAGGGGAAAGAGGTGGGGAATAAGAGGTGCTTCATGGTGGATATGCCACTGAGCTGGATCCAGAGGCTGGGAGGGGTTTTTAATAGGAGAAGTTACAGTGAGAAGGCATGGCATGACAAACGTGTAGAGGCTGGAACACTCAGTACGAGAGTTATTACTACAACACTAAGCCCCTCCACTGCTGGAACCTTCCCTGGTTTCCCAGGGAACACAAATAATCAAGAGGCTGATCTGTTCTTCAGGTTTCTCAGACTTTATGAGAGCTGCCATCACCATGGCAGCAAGTCATGCTGCTGTGAACATCAACTAAGGTTTTGATGAGTTAGCATTAGACTTGAGTCTAAAATTACACAATAAAACTCATATTTCACAATAAGGGTAATCAAAAATGGCATCATGAAAGATAGGAGATGAAGGCCTGCTGTTGTGACTTTGACCACAATCTGGAAATGTTTGCCCTTTGAGCTCTCATTAGTGACTTTATCATCCCCTGGTGGGCATTTGGCATTTTCTGATGTACAGTACTTTTTCAAGAGCATGGAAAAATTCCCCTAGGGAGATTCAACTGCAGCTCTTACCCTGGGCCAAAAGTGCTCACTTAGATCTCTGTGTGCCCTTTCTGTTTCCTGTAACACCAAGATCACTTTGGTCCTATGCACCCTCAATCAGGCCGCCTACTAGAACCCTAATCTTTAATGAACACCACTCAGCTCTCTAAGACAAAAAGGAAGGCAGACTGGAGAGAAAAATGGAATTTCTTTCTGGAGAGAGAATTAGTGGTAAATATCTACCAGACTTAGACATCTTCCCTTAAGCTGGTTACCCAGAATAGCTCACCCTAGTTGCATTTCTATGTAACCATTTTAAGTGCCCTTCCCCCACCCCCCACCCCCCAGATGGTTGGAACAGTGAATAGGGCAGATTGACTGAAATATAGGGTATGTGTAGATAAACTGGGAGAGATAAGACAGAAAAAAGCAATTTGTGCAAAGTTGTAGAGAGTCTTAAATATCAGATTCAGAAGTCCTGATATTGTTTGGTATGTAACTGGGTGTTACCCGAGG
Organism: Rhinolophus sinicus; assembly: GCF_036562045.2. Classification (NCBI taxonomy): domain Eukaryota; kingdom Metazoa; phylum Chordata; class Mammalia; order Chiroptera; family Rhinolophidae; genus Rhinolophus; species Rhinolophus sinicus. The sequence continues at coordinate 25,064,033 of NC_133759.1, forward strand.
TTTCTGATAGGGGGCGTTGCATTACCAAAGGGATGTATTCCTAGGTAGATTGATCTGGAGGCTAATTAACCAAGTATGTTGGAGTTAGCAGTGAAGGGATGAGGAGAAGTCTTAGGAAGGCATTTTCATGATTAAATGAAAGATAGAAGTCTACAGTGGGCTGAAAGCAGTGAGAAAAGAAAGGAAAGATCAAATGAGAACAACTCAAAGAAATGATAATCTTTTCTTCAGGTATATCCTCTTCATTTCTTCCCGGATACTTAGGTATTTTAGCATATCAGTATGGTTTCATTTTAGAAGATGAGCAATAACTCCTACTTATTTTAGCATTTCCTGTGTGCAAGATTATTTACATATATTTTGTAATTACCGTAAACAACCCATTGAGGTAAGTCACTATTATTCCCATAGTACAGATGAGAAAACTAAGACTCAGTTAAGTAATATACCAAATATTACATGGTATGTAAATGATAGAGCCAAGTTTTGAATCCATGTGTGTCTAACATAGAAATCCACATATGTTTTTATTACAGAAAGTTGACTTTCTGTGAAAAAGGTATATTTCAACTTTTCCTAAAAATGTTACTTTGTGAAAGGACTTGAAGAAATCCTTTGCTGGAAGAATATGGAGTTAAAAAAAATGACCAACTCTAGGCAGATGAGTTTTATTTTTCCAATAGGCAGGCACACTTAAATTATGGATTGCATTTTAGCCAGGCTTTACGTCTTCATAGTATTTTGCCTAAACAGCATTTTTCAAAGGCTGTACCTTCCTTAAGACAAACGCAAGTTCTGAGGAAAACCTTTATGCAGTTGGCTAAAATCAACTGAATGCCTAAATGTTTTATTCCTACTGATTCCTTTACAAATAAGGTTTCTGATATGATGTGCTTGCTTAAATCAAGGTGTTGTTGCTCAAACAGAGTCAGTTCCATCAGGACAGCGTACCTTTAAGTGACTGTTGGTAGGATTGCCCAGTGCCAGCACTAAAATCCGTTTAACAGTACTTTCTAGGTGTTGAAAGACATCCTTTTGATTATAAGCATTATTTCAATAAGAAAGCTGACTTAAGATGGTCGCTTCTTTCCATCAGCCAAATGTTTATTTATTAAGCTTCAAGGAAAAAATATTAATAGAAGGAACCCATTGGAAAATTGTGTTTAAATGTTTTCAGGAGACAGGGATTAGGAGGGACTGTAAATTTTGTCCTCCATAATAATTAGAATGCACAGTGTCCTGAGTCCTTTCTAGGAATACAATCCTAATATCCCCCCTCCTTTTTTATGTTTTTTTTTTTCGTTTGGGGGCGATATAATAATGAGAGTGCATTGTTAATTTTGAATGGCAATGGGTATTATTGATCCACATTTCCTTGTGCTTTTATGGTGGTTCCCAGGGGTCATCTTCTCATAGATGTGACCCTGGGATCCCATGTTTTCAGAGGAGAAAATAGAGAACATTTGACCAGCAGTATCTCTGTATATTTTTATGGCCTGTGAGGAGCAATGTGTTTTGGGCAGCAGGCAATTTCCAGTCTCTACTTGAATCCTAAATTTAATAAAATCCTCAAATCTCCTCCCAATTTTCATTTCCCTCAGTCTCACATTACTGTGTGAGACAAATGGAGACTTTTCTGATGCTGTCTGGTCCAAGGGCCATGACTAAAGTCAGCACTGCATTTCACACGTTGAAAACCATAAATTGTCTAGATTTTACAGGCCACTTCAGGAAATTGTATATTTGTCACTTTTCCCATGTCATTTCTTGGCTCACCAGGTGTTATAACTAATCCCAAGTAAAGAAGCTCCCAGATCATAACAGTGCTGTTCTAACCCAATTAGCCAAAACAGAATAAAACAAAACAGGGTAACAATGGCAACAACAAAGAAATTAATACAGTTGAGAACCTCACATATATGTTTCCATTAACATACTTATTTAGTAGGTTTTTATTGAGAGCTTGATGTGTTTCAGGAACTGTTTTAGGCAGTTGGGATGCATCAACGATAGAAATTCCTGCTTTTATGAGCTTTCATTCAAACAGGGGCCCAAGAGTGGGGAATTTGAGAGCAGACAACAAGTCATAAGTGTTATGGTTAAAATAAAACAAAGAGAATCAAGACAATGGAGATCTAGAATGTGAGAAGAAATGCAATTTTAAATAGGTGGCCAGGGTAGATCTCATCAAGGTGAAAACAGTAAGTGAGGAGGAAGCTATGTGGATATATTGGAGGCAGTAATATTCCCACAGAGGATAAAGCCAGTTCAAAGGATCCAGAGAGGAGCAAGCTTTGTGTGTTTGAAGAACTAAGGTAGCTGTAGCAAGGTGAGCAAAGGGGAAATAGAATGTAATATGCCAGAGATACAGAGGACAACAGTAAGTGGGGGCTTTTAGGGCAACGTAAGGGCTTCATTCAGCTTTTATTCTAAATGGAATGGGATCTATTGCAGGGCTCTGGGCAGAAGGGTGGTAACAAAATCTGGTTCATGTTTGAAAATGATTGTTGAGAAGTGACTTGAAATTGAGATACCCTTTGGAAACTATTGTAGGGTCAACTGATGGTTGTTGGCACAAATTCAACACCAGCAGGGATCCCCAGTTTGGGGTGTGGTGAAGAAGGAAATTTTCTCAGTGCAAACAACTCCATTGTGATAGAGCTCAGCTGTGAGAACAGCATGGCTGTGGAACAACTCAGTAGTATCATAGCTCAGTTATGATGCAGCACAGTCATGAGGTGGCTCTAGGGGGAGGCAGCCCGGGGGCTGGGCCCCTCACAGTTTAAACAATAGCTTTGTTCTGCTCTGAGCCACACAGGCTTGCTAAGCTCAGCCCTGCTCTTCTCTGCCCCAGGGTTTCACCTTTGGTGTTTCAGCTCCAGCCAGGGAAACACAGTCTTCAGTCTTTGGTGGAAAGGGGAAGTACACTTTCTGGGCCAGAGAGGAGCTGACTTATATAGACAGTAGTCCAGTCCCTCTAGACCCTGATTGGCCCATACTCATGCAAATGAGAACTCCAAATTCTCACAGTTTGATTGGTGCAAATATCGCTTTTCTGATTGGTCAGAATAGAGCTGCTCTGATCAGTCAGAGAAGATGCTGATGGGGATATAGCTGTGCAGCTCCGATTGGACAGGGAAAGCCTCAGCCCTATGGGTTGAAATACAGTTCCAGGAACTCTCTTATAAGGGCTGGCTCAGATGTCAGGAACACAGTGCAGGCAGGCAGTTCAGTGCAGGCTTCTCCCTGGAGTGTGGTTCGGGTGAGAGGCCCGTGTTTAGAAACAGCTGCTAGGAAGGGCTCCTGATAGCCCAGTTAGCCACCTGGAACCTTCTTTCTCAGGATCAACAATACTTATCCAGATGAGAGATGATGGTGGCTCTCAGGAAGCAGGGCTTCCTTTGGAGGTGGTAAGAAGTGGTTGGATTCTGGGTTCCTTTTGAGAGTGGAGCAAGAAGGAATTACTAACAGATTGGACAGGAATTGTGAGATAAAAAGTAGAGTCAAGGATGACAAACATTTTGAGTTTCAGTTTTTCATTGTAGGAACATCCTTCTTGAGCTATTTTATTAGGTTATCGTAACAATCAAATATGCATATGTGAACACTTGGTAAAAAGCAAATGTACAATTTTTTTGGTAGATGTACTGTCTTTTCATTTCTAACTCACATTTTAACATTTTAATGTGGACAGAATATAGACCTACTTCAACTAACTGGAACCATCACAGTGACAATCATTTCTGCATTGACTTTAACTGAATGAGACAAATAGAAAATAAACTGAGATCAGAGATTTAGTAACCATGAAGTAGATTCCAGGAGAGAAACTGGGATTGTTTTTATGCCTAAGAAATAACACCTAATGCAGGCTTCTCCCTGGAGTGTGGTTCGGGTGAGAGGCCTGTGTTTAGAAACAGCTGCTAGGATCACTGTGTTTAGTGGTGACTTTAAATATATATTAATTCAAAAGGGCAACATAAAATAAGCCAGTATCTGGAAGGGGTTTATATTCAAACCTAAGCCCATCAGAAATATAATAAAGCAGACCGAGACATTCCAGTTCTTGAGGTCTTTTGGTTCTGGCGTGCAGTTTTTACTCAAAGAATTTTATTCATTATTAGGGGTTCACAAAAGGTGAGGAAGCTTTGCGACATGACTTTTTTACTATTCTAGTGCTTGCAAATATTTTAAGGTAATTCAACTTGGGGATTTCCTGAAGGAAAGAAACAACAATTTAGTATTTACTTATTTTATTATTCGCAATCATTTTTTTTTATACACCAAATGGAGCAATTCTTACTTTTTAAGGATTCACTTTTATCATACCATCTAAAAAGAACTGTTGACAATGATAGATGCTTGAGTGCCTGTATGATCAGTTATCTCTTTTTGGCATTAAATTTTACTTTTCTACATGTGACAAAATCACAGGTAATGAGCTGGATAGATTTGCTCCAAGGACAAGTATTGATTTAGTACACTCTGTATAATTTTTGTTGGTGTTGTAGGCAAAAAGTTCTCAATGCAGCAAATTTTATGAAGTTTGATAATCTACGCAGAGCAAGTCACCAAGTAACTGGGTAAATATAAAGCCTCCGCTTCTCTTGATGATCTGGTGGTTCGGGTTACCTGTGCCATCTTGGACAAGCCACTGATGGACTCTATCTCGTTGATAAAGGGAACCGTGAAGACTGCACTTGCTTGAAAGCAGGAGCCTGGTTTATTCCCAGTGGATCCTCTGTATGTTGTGAGGATTTTCTTCAGAGTTGACTGTTGTGACTGACACTTTCTTTTTCTATGGAACAGCACAATAAATTGATGACTCTGGCCATGATAAATAGAAATGTCCCATCTGCTGTTATGTACCACTGTTATTTCACACTTTGTCATCAACAAAATGCTATACCAGCAGTGCCAACTGGAAACAATGATTCTTGAAAATATTTCTTCTTTCTCTTTCCACTTAATAATGCATTTTCAATCTGTATCCTTGACTTGTTTTTCTTGGGCTCATCAAATTTAAGCATAAGCATTTTATCAATTCTGATTTAGATTTCTAATTTACAGATACTGCAGCTCTGCTTGGTTTATATCTTAAATGTGAATGCCACCTAATATTCCTTCCTCTTTGTCTAACGAATAGCATCATTGTTCTCAAATCTATGTTAATTATTTGGGAGAATAATCACATGTTTAATTCAAAGAGTGGTCTTTAGTTATCTTAAACGCTCTTTAATGTTATTTTTCTGAGAATTTCAAATTTTGAGGAGATAGAATATAATATATTCTACTATGAATATTATAATAACTGTTGGTCCAGAGTAATTTTTTTCAATCTTTCAGTGAGAATTGTAGGCATTCTTCCTTCATGTGTTCTAAATGCAAAACTCCCCGTATCTTGCTGTGTTTATCACAGGAGTATAATTATTGGTTATTCTTTGAAAAGTTATTATAAAGTACCTTATATAAATGAACGTGTGTAGACACAAGTTCAATATAAAAATTGAAAAATAAATAAGGAAAGCACATCTTTAAACAATAATTCTAAGGCAAAAACGACAATAGGTGTGTTTTGAGAGGCTATGTGATTTACTGGGGAAACACTAACAAGGATACCCGAGGGGTTCAGATCCGCGTTGGCAACTGGCTTCAAGACCAAACCAAGGCACTTAACTGCTGTGGGATTCATTACCACCCAGAGTCCCTCTAGCTGGACTGCTTTCTAAGTCTATTATTTTATTCATTGTTTATTTCAGCTCATAGTTCTATCTTGCTGTGAGCTTTACTCCACATTGTCTTACCCTGAGCCTTTAAGTTACACTTCCAGCTGGCTTCTAGTATAACGACTGCTCTGGTTGACTGTTATACAGTTATTATATTGACTAAAAAAATTACATCTTTAACCAAATTTAGTTACTCTATTCTTCTTCATTTTCAAGAGCACCGTTGGGGCATGCAACCCTGCATTTATTGCTAATGCCTAGAATTCTTTATACAATGAATGTTTCCTAATAGATCCAGTACTGACACACAGCACTAGTGATTATTGTGTAAGGCCAAGTTGCTTCACTCCAGAGCTGCCAGTCATCCTAAGAGCATCCTATTGCCTCCTGCCCCCTGTGATTTAGCCCCACCCCTAGAACATCACACATAGCGGTAAGCTGCTGAAGAAACTGTCCTTGCAGAGATTCTAAAACGTCCAGTTAAATGCTATGACTATTCCTTGAACTATTATCTATCTGGTTCTAAATGAGTATGATACATCCTCCTTTGTCTGTCACCATAGGCAATAATATTCTCGGTTAATCCACACCTTGCAGATCCTTATCCCCATCCTGCTGTTCAATGCCTAGTCCAATATCCCTCAACCATTTTCCTTTATCACTTCCCTAAGGAGCCTTTTTAGACATTGTTTTTCTTAACCACCTACCCTGTTACCCCACCTATGACAGTTTAATGCCCACAGATGTACTATATATTTGTTAATGTATACAATATATATGAGTATGTGCTTCAGACATTAAGAGCTTAAAATTATTTTCACCTTCCAAGAACCAATTTTTGTTTCCTTGGAGACAGTATTACCCTTGCTGGGAATGTGTCATCTAGTCTGACTCTACCTTCTTTCTCCTCCAGCTTCCCAAACCTTTTCTCTGTAGGAGTATTTCACTCTTCTAAATCCATTCTATGAATGCTGGGCAATTGGGTTGTTTCAACTTTGGGTTATTAAAAATAATTTTTCTATGTCTATTTGTATATATGTATCCCAGTACATATGTATGCGTTTTTCTACTAGTATATATAGGCATGAGTATAACTGCAGGGTCATAGGGTATTTATATTATCTTTTTTTTTCTTTTTTCCCTAATTTATATTCTCATCAGCAGTCTATGAGTTTCTTGTTTTACATCCTTGCCACTATTTGGGTTGTGTCTCATTTTAATATTATGTGAGAAATGGTATCTTATTCTTAACTTTGCATTTTCTTGATTACTAATTGGTAAAACACCTTTTAAATAAATTTATTGGTCATTTGGTTTTCCTGCGTGCGTGCGTGTGTGTGTGTGTGTGTGTGTGTAAAATACCTGTTCTAGTGTTTTGCTCATTCTAAAATTTAGTTTTCTGTCTTTTCCTATTAATTTTTAGGAATTCTTCATGTATTCTATGTAAGTGTTAAGTTGGCGATATGTGTTACATTCTCATACTGTGTCTCTTGACTTTTTACTCCTTTTATAGTGTCTTTGGGTAGCCAGGAGTTAATTTTAATGTAAGTAAATTTATCTTTTCCTGTATGGTTAATGCTGTTTAATAAATCATTCCCTATTCAAAAGACAGGAAGGCATTTTCCTATAATGTCTTCTAAAAGTGTTTTACTTCCATTTTTCACATTTATTGAAGAGGTGATTATTTTCCTAACAATCTTCTGAGCCATCCTTACCGTATTACAAGAGTACAAAGTATTATAGGTCTATTTTCATCAATCTATTGTCTTCCACTTGTCTCTGACTGTCGCTATACTACAGTATACACTTAATTAATGTAATTTTTAAAGAAAAGGCCATGATATTTTAGAGAACAAGACCTTTAATCTTGTTTGACTTGTTAAAAAGTGCGTTGGCTAATCTTGGACCTTTTTACTTCTGTACACATTTTTGAGTCAGCTTGTTGGGTTCCACAAAAACAAGTTGGAGTTTGATAGGGACTGTCTTGAATTTCTAAATCAATTTAGAGAGAATTTAAGTCTTTGCAGTAATGAATTTTCCAAATCATGAGGATAGGAAGTTCTGTTTTTATCAAGTTTTCCTTTAATGTCTCTCAGTAAAGGTTTATGATTTTCTTTGAAAAATATCTTAAGTGTTTGTTAGGATTATTCTTAGGTATTCAGTAGTTTCTTTTATTGTAAATGGTATATTAAAACATTTTAAAAATTCAGTTTCTAGCTGTTGATATATAGGCATGCAATAGATTTTTGTTTGTAGATTTATATTCCCATACCTTGATAAATACTCCTATTGCTCTTTGTAGATCTTTTTGGATTTCCAAGGACCTAATTATATCATATGCAAATAGCAACAGTTATGCTTCTTTCTTTATCATTTTTACATATTTAAATTTTCTTTTTTTGCCTAACTTTACTGACTAGGATATCTAGGACAATGTCGAATGTTGTTTCTTTCTAAGCTCATAAAGAAATACTTCAGACTTACACAATTTTGTATAATGTTTGATGTATACTTTTTACAGCTACCTTTTTTTCGTTTGTTTGCTTTTCCAAATAAGGGGTTGAACTGGGCTAGTGTCTTGTTTCTATTATTACTTTCAGTCCACCACTGAGGACTTGGTTTCCTGGCAATCTCAGTTCTTTGAGATATTCTTTGAGATAATATCTTTGAGATATTCAAGAAAAGTTATGGTTTTGTAGTTTATTCAGATTTTTCTCATTACTAGGATAGGGACAAAATTTTTGTTTTAAAATTACTTTTATAAGGAATATTTTGCATATCAGAGAATATGCACCCAATATGATTCCTCATGCACATTTACTGTTAATCCTCATCACTTCCTCTTCCCCAACACCCCCCCCACTCCAGTAACCACTAATCTATTTGTTGTTTTTGTAGTTTGGAAACAGTGCTCTTTTCAGTTCTCTACATTCTTGGCAAGAGTAGACCCTCTTAGTTGGTTTAAGATGTTTATTTGCCTACTTAGGTATAAGTTGAAGTTTTTAGTTCCACTGTTGACGTGTTTTTACTTTCTATGTCTGTGGTTTATTATGTTGCTTAAGTATTCTAAATATTTAGGACTATTTTTTATCTGTGTGTTTTATTATCTCCTCAGAGAGATATTTAAAGTGTTCTGTTATTTTCAGAGAGCTGTTTAAAATCATTTACCATTGTAATTGTTGTTTTGATAACTTTTTGTGTTTCTGTCAATTTTGTCATTATTTTGAGGCTATGTTATTAGAATACATATAGGTCTAGTATTGTTAACTATCTCTAGTTAGTTTCTTTTTATACTTGGGTAATGACTGTCTTTTACCTTAATGACACTTCTTACTTTTAAGTGGAATTTTGTCTTATATTACTATTCCATCCTTTTAATTTCAAATTTTCTTGTTTTTATATTTTAAGTGTATCCACTGCAAATAGAACATGGTTTAACTTTTATTTTTTTTAAATTCTACAAGGGAATCTCTATCGTTTAAGAAGGGAACCAATACCATTTAATTCATTATGGTTGCATATTTCCATTACCTTACCTGCATTTTCTTTTAGCAATGTTTTTGCTTTTTCTCACCCGTTCTTGCCTTTCATTGGATTCAGTTTTTATTTTATTTTTTTGTTTTGGGATAATCCTAGATTTCCAGGTAATTGTGAAAATAGTACAGAGAGGTCGCACGTGCCCTTCCCCAGTATTTATATCTTTATATTTATAGAACAATATCAAAACTAGGAAATTGACTTTGGTAAAATGAATGTGTATATTTTTGTGCCGTATATTTCATCACATGTGTAGATTTGCATTATTAATACTGCAATCAAGATGCAGAGCTGTTCTATCACCATAAAGGTCTCCCTCGTGCTACCTCTTTGTGGTCATACGGACCTGTCTCCCTCATCATCTCTGACCCCTGGCAGCACAAATCTATTTTCCATCCTATAATTTTGTCATTTCGATGCTGTTTTAGAAGTGAAGTCATACAGTATGTGAACTTTTTTTTTACTCAGCATACTACCCTTGAGATTCACCCATGTTGTCACCTGTATCGATATATGAGTAGCTTTCTTTTTTTTTCCTGAGTAGTATTCCATGGTATGGATATACCACAGTTTGTTTAACTACTGAGTAGGGGGTAGAAGTTCCAATTCCTTATTAGGTATCCCATATCACCCTGGCTGGTGGTATTGCCATATTGTTACTGCTACTGACAGTAACAATACTGTCAGTAGAAGTATTGTTACTGGGAGTGGGCAAGGGCCTCATTTCTGCTGGGAGATGGTGAACATCTAGCCGTCCCACTCGGCCTCCTCTAACACTACCAGGGTGGGGAGGTGGAGGTGGACGGACATCTCATTGATGCAGGAGGGAGGCAGAAGTCCAGGTTTTCGATCTGGCCCCCACTGACATGGTGTGTGTGTGTCTACACCCACATGCACACATGCTTGCTGGACTGGGATGAAAGTCCTGGCTCCCTCCTTTTTTTTGCTCATCCCACTCCTGGGAACAAAGGAGCATGGTCATGATAGCTGGGTGAGGGTAGAAGTCCAGTCTCCCCATAGGGCTTGGCTGACACAGTGGTTGTGGGGCCACATTTTCCTCCATGGTGTTTAGGTGTAATGTTTAGATATTCTTTAAAATCTTTCTGTTTTGCTAGCTTGCCCTATTCCTGATCCTTTGGCTAGGGAAAGCAGGCTCTTCTTAGAGATTTTTTCCCATTTTTTCTGTCGGCATTTTTGATTGTAGGCTTCTGATTGAGCTTTGTTTAGTCCCCATTCTCTATTGATTTGGAGTTTATTTTCCTTTTATATTTAGGTAGTCACCCTCAAATACCTAATTCTGAAATATATCAATACTTCTGTAACCTACCAGAGATCTTAGAATGTTTCAATTTTAATAACCTGGATCCAGTTACTTGCACATTATTTTTGTTATGTATTTTAGTTCCATCTCATTTGTAAATTCTCCCAATTTTTGATTTTTATTACAAGTCCTGTTTACACTCAATGCTTATTTTAACTTACTAATATGTTTACTAATTTCTTTATTTAGCATTTTTCTTTCTTCCCACTCCTCCTTTTCTGGTTCAATTATATTATTGCTAAAATACATGCTTAATAGCTTTTCATTAAGAGTAAATGGTGACAGTCTTTTTTTATTTCTTTTACTCTAACCAAGTCAGTCGTTACGTTCTTCTGAGCTTGACTAAACTTTAGACAGGCTTCTTCCAGACTCTAGGCCCCGACACTTCCTTTTGCAAAGAGCGTTTACTTAGAAAGACTGTAATTTCAAATTCCTTCTTTGCTCCTTTGAGAGGTAAATCTTCTCCAGCCTCTTGCTAGTTGTATAACCCAGGAATGAGCGCCATCCCACTTGACATGTAATCATCAAGAAAGGCAATAACCCAGTCTCCCAGTTTCTATGGGAGATAGAAGCCTAACTTCCCATAAGCAATTGCCAAAGACAGATGACCTAATCAGAATGACTAACCTCTTTACGAATGTCTCCCAGTACTTTCCCCCTAGCTACTCCAGCACTTAAAAATCTTCCTGCCTTTTGTTTCAGTAAAGTTGAATTCAGTCTGTCTCCCCTATTGCAAGAGTCTTGAATGAAGTCTTCATTACCTCTTTAACTTCACCTAGCACAATTTTTCTGTGACAACTCTCAATATGTTTATTTTACCTCTCCTGAGTAATAGTTTAACTCAGAAGAAAACTAAGTTATTTTTCTTTTTGCAAATTAAATATATTATAGAAAACAATACATGCTAATGGCTTTCAATTGTTTTTGAAGCAAATAACCCATTTTTAAAACATTTTAAAAATAGTCGTAAAATATACATCACATAAAACTTACCACGTTAGCCACTTTTAAGTGTACAGTTCTGTGGCATTAAGTACATTTACGTTGTTGTACAACCATCAATACCAACGATCTCTCCAACTTTTCATCTTCCCAAACTAAAGCTCTGTACCCATTAAACAATAACTCCCCATTCTTCCTCTCTCCTAGCCCATGGAACCATAATTCTACTTTCTGACTTTGAATTTGACTACTGTAGGTACCTTATATAAGTTGAATTATGCAATTTTTATCCTTTTGTGTCTGGCATATTTCACTTAGCATAATGTCTTCAAGGTTCATCCATGCTGTGCATGTGTCAGAATTCTATTTTTTTTTAAGACTGAATAATATTCCATTGATTGTACATACCATATTTTGTTTATCCATTCAATGGACATTTGGGTTGTTTCCATCTTTTTACTACTATGAATAATGCTATGAACATGGATGTACAAATATGCCTTTGAGATTTTGCTTTTAATTCTTTTGGGAAATTGAATATCAAGAAGTAAAATTGCTGGATTGTACTGAAATTTTATGTTTAGTTTTTTGAAGAATTGCCATAATGCTTTTCACAGCAAATGTGATGTTTTCTATTTTTGCCAGCAATGCACAAGAGTTCCAATTTCTCCATATCCTTGGCAAAACTTATTTATTTTTTAATAGCCATACTAAAGAGTATGGTGTCATATCTCATTGTGTTTTTGATTTGCATTTCCCTAATGATTAGTGATATTAAGCATTTTTTATGTGTTCATTCGCCATTTGTGCACTTTCTTTGGAGAAATGTCTATTCAAGTCCTTTGCCCAATTTTTAATTGGGTTGTTTGATTTTTGTTGTTGCATTGTATGAGTTCTTTATATATTCTGGACATGAATCCCTTATCAGATAAATGATTTGCAAATATATTTTCATGATAAAAAAAAATTTTATAGACCTATAGTAGAAATCTCTTGGGCAGAGACGTATTCAAAAGAAATTGCACTGATATTATTTCAATCTGTAAATGTTATTTTGGAGGTTATTTTGGAGCATGATAAGTCTTAAGGCAGAAACCATTGATTGATCAATTCATTCATTTAGTCATTTAACATTTTCTGAACACCTATATATATTTTAATGTTAAATGTCTGGTGATAAATAGATGGGGGATAGAGTTCCTAATGTTAACAACCTCATAGTGAAGAGGTAATCTAATGATAATGGTGGAAAGGAAATTAAGTATTATATATTTCTATAATGTGGACACCTACATACTTCTTGAGTCCAACCTTCCTCTCAGACTCTGCTTCCGGTCATGCTTTTCTATTTTCCTGGCCTCTGTATATATCCTATACCTGGAAAATTCTCTTTTCTTCCAACCTCTGTTCCTAACAGCTGATTCCTAATCATTTATTGAGTTCTAGTTTAAAAGTCATTTCTTTAGTGAGTCCTCTGCTGACCTGCTAACCTTGTAGTGACACATCTTCCTAGCAGATCTAATGACCTTCATTTTGGCATTCATTACATTTTTTACTTATCCAATGTCTGTATTCCCCACTTGATTCTGGATTCTTTAAGGTCAGTGTGTCGGTTAATTATTGTTTTTGCCCAGCCTCATCTCACTATTCCCTTTGAGAGCATTTCCAATGGCTTTGTGATACATCAACTTGGCTAGGTTGGACCATGTTTCCCAGAATTCCCTTTTTAGTAGATTTCCCATTAAGGGGAGTTATAAAGGAAATTCTCTCTCCAGTTGGGGACTGGAAAGGAGGTTGTGGACATTTCACAGTATATACATGTTGTTGCTGCTGATCTGCCTCCTTGGTGTGAAGTAGCAGCTGGGCCAGGTGCATGTCACTCAGACAGTAAGAGCCCTGGCTTTTACAGAATTCTCTTGTCAACAAGAATGGACATGGGTTTCACACTGTCCTTGTGGGATTCCTTTGATCTTTTCTTTCTTCCCTCTTGCTGTGCAGACTTCAAGCTCCAGCTGCAGACATGGTGATAGCATATATATCTCCTACTGGTTCTGTTTCTCTGGTTAAATGCTTACTGAGAGAAGATGGTTCTTTTCCTTGGTACCTCAGCTAAAGAGCCTATTTGTTAACTTCCTTATTGGCTGCTTTTTCCACTAGAAGAGACATAATAGTGGTTAAAGCACAAATCCAGAAGAAAAGTTGTTATATTTCAATCCTGGCTTGACCACCTATTAGATATGATTTAATTCCCTCATCTATAAATGGGAATACTTGTCATATATATATATATATATATATATATATATATATATATATATATATATCTGATAAAGTTGTTAGGAGAATTATAGGAAATATTATTTTTATAGATCAATGCCTGGCACCACATGTAAGTAGCATATATAAACTTGATAAATAAAAATATAATACAAATAATAGACTATAAAGCTTTTCGAGGAGCACAAATCTTTTCTCTTTTGTTCAGCACCCGGTACCCTGTAGAATGTCTAGCACATAGTAGGTACTCAAGACTTGACCTGATTGAATTCCTGTATAAAACAATCTCAAGGACTAGCAATTTTTAATGCTTTGATTTTTTTCTGTGTTTCTCAACTTTTTATCCATCCACTATATTAGAGAAATATACCAAGCCTCCCTCAGTAACAGTTGGCTGCTAAGACAATGGTTCTTACTCTGAGGAGGCCAATAATTCAGAATCCTGGGATCCTGGGAGAGGGAAAGAGAAGCTGAAAAATCCCCACAGGTAATACTACGTATCCTCTTTGTGATTGTGTCCTCCTCAAGGATGGTTTCTTTGTGCCAGGGTCACTGGTATTAGACTTTCCACAAGATGTAAGTATTGTAAAAATAAAAACCTACATCCTCTTCTTCAGTATTCATTGGACTACCCTGTAAAATTAAATATTACAAGATAAAGACACAGCTGCTTATTTTATGTATTATTATAAATACATATTTTATTAATTTGAAAATTCTTCTCCCTTAAAATCTTTCCTTGCATTTTTTTCTGAACTTTTCAGCTTTCAAAATTTGTCTTGACTTCATTTTCTAAGTACAAAACACTGTAATATGTTGATGTCTAACTTTCTGAAAATTAACAAGACACAATCAACTTTGCCTTCTGGCTGCTTACTTTCATTCAAAGACTCTTTCATTACTAATTAATCATACTAAATCAATTAGTTTTTGAAACAGTTTTCCATTCTTATAATTGAGTTTTAAAATGATGGTGTTTTACTTAACAGTATCCACTATGGAGAATTTAATTTCAATTTCAGTGTTCCATTGTAAGCCAAAATGTCAACTAAATAAATAAGATAACTTGACCACAGTAAGTCACAAAAACTATTTTCTCATTAACCTTTTAAAAATTGCTACCAATTTTGCACCCAAGAAATATATGTCAGACATCCCATTTGTAGTCTAGTACTAGCTTTTAAATCTTTTCTTATGGAGTGAAAATGAAGCTGCCCTCTGGAAATTTCCATTCTGTTTCTTAGCAGTTCTTGATTGGAAGGGGATTTACTGGGTATCCAGTCACTATGTCATATCTGTTCATGATGTGAAATATTCCTGACCAAATTATAATCTAATTAGAAATGTCTTTATTTCTCATGTTTAAGTTATTTGAATTCAGTTCTTGATAATCCACATGAAGCAAACCTGCTTCTTGCACTCTCTATGGTCAGGTGTATCCTGAGACCTTTGCTATTTAGTGTGTTCCTGGCTGTGTTCTTCTTGGCACCAGCTGATCTGTGCTCAGGGAAGGAAATCTCACCTGGATAGTTGCCTAAAGCAAAGACAAATAGGAAAATGAACTTGCTTAAAAAGAGCAAATATAAATTTTTTTTGGATAATCTCTTGGCTTCAATTGTATATGGTCTTCCTTCTCTCTATTACCCCAGCTGATTAAATGTACTTGCTTGAAGCCCTTATTGGATCTTATTTTATCTTGTGCAGCTTCTAGTTCTATTTATTAGAAACTAAAGGGACACATTCATCTTGGTTTTATCTCCAAATAGAAGATTTCTTATTTACTGGATACCTTAGAGGGAGAGATATAAGATAGAGGAATCTAAGCCAAAAGAGTGTGTTTCTTCTGACTTTAAGTACAAACATCATTTATCTTTTATTTGTACAGAAGAAATTCTATGTAGCTTTCCATATGTTTCTAGGGGGAAAATAGGATTAACCACTTATGACTTTTCGGAGCTGCCATGAATCCCTGAGGTTTCTGCTTGATCTGCGAGTGTTAGCTACCTCCCTCATGGTCAGGTTGCCTTCTGAATCCCAACATCATAGATTTAGTTCCCCAGAAGCAGATCCTGAGATGAGGTTTTCTGTGCAAATAATTTATTATAGAAATGTCCAAGGGAAACTAAGAAAGGATGGGGCTTGGTACAGAAAGAGGAAGAAGTTAAGGAAGGGTGAGGTCTCAGGCAAAAATTCCACTCCTTTGATGGAACACTGTGGTATAAGCTACAACTCAGAGTTGTCACAAACCAAGGCAAGGGAATAACTCTCACACATGTTAATCATTGGCCTAAGTCCGATCCAGGTGAACACGAACTCCTAGGTATTTCCAGCTCTCTGCTTTTGCAGGCAAAGAGGCTCCAGTGGCCTGAGGGCACTCCTTCTCCAAAGAGCTGCAGGTCCTACCCGTTAAAAACACTTCAAATCTGGGGGTGGAGAGTAAGGTATAATAGTGATTCAATGGGATCTGAGTGGAGCACTGATATTCCAGGATAACACAATTTGGGCTTGAGGTGTGGCACTTGACATATTCTACAACCAGTTTTTGTTATCTCAGAGAAATCCCTTCATAGAAGGATATAAAATGGACAGAGAAATTTCACTGAGATGCTCACATAGTTTTTCTGGATTTGGTTCCCTGTGGTCCTCATTTCCATCCGCTGAATAAGGTGGGCCTGTATGGCAGTCCAAATTCCTGTATTCCAGGTACAACGTAAGTCAATCCTGACCCCAATCATATGTATAAACTTCTACTGCGTAGAATAAGCTTATTTTCCTTCCCTCTCAAGATGCTAAACTCCGCAGATGTTCTTGAGAATAGGCGCTTCCAGATTCAGTGCCATCCTCACTTAAACCTTTCAGGAACTGGGGGCTGGTAGATCCTTTTGGCTTAAAGGAATTGCATAATGATTACAGTTGAACTTGGTTGATATAACTGGTTCTTTACTTTTTATCCAAAAACCATCCTCAGTTTCCAGACATACTCCTGTGGCCTAAGTTCACAAGTACCTGGGGGATTTCTCTACCCTTCCCCAGGTAAGACCAGAGAGCAGTGTTGATATCAGTAGGTACGAATTGGTTCAGGATTGTGGCTCACCTCCTTTCCAATTATTTGGCATCTCGATGGCTCTCAGTGCCCATGTTGGACCAATTGTTAAGTAATTTGACTGTCACATCTGATATGGAGTGACTCTTGACCCCTTTTGAGATTGAATGTTTCTTCTGAATTACTGGAAAAAAAATATTGCTACATGTCAGAATAAACTGGCCCTAATCAAAATGAAATAACATAATGGTGGGATTTTCCATTTCATACCTTGGCAAGAATTTGCTAAGGATATAATCCCTTTGCAGGGCAAACATAGTATGATGAAGCAACCCCAAGAGGTTGGGAATTGGGTATTCTTACCAGGGTTTTATGATGCATTTTAGTAACCAGAAGGTTTTTCCCATCACCATCACTCTCATTTTGGACTTATTATAAGCAAGAAATTAATGACTGTTGTCTTTGACTCATTATATTTTGTGTGTTGTAACAGCTAGTATTGTTCTATAAATAGCCAACAAATTTCTTCCCTTCCTTTTGATGAGTCTTAAGAAAATTGACTCATGTCACCATCTGTTTAGTATCCCTAAGTATGCCATCCAAGTATGGAGTATTTTCTCTCCAGTACACAAAAATGATAGGCAATAAATTTTTGATTGACTTCCTGTTCTTTTTCTCTTAGCTACTAGAAAGTTATTCAGCAACTTAGTGGTATATTTCAGCCCAAATCAAAAGTTTCTTTGCAGGATTTGGCACAATATACTGCAGTATTTAGAATTTTGTGTTTCCGGTATTGATGCCCTTTTTCTGCCCTCTGCCTTAATATAGTGATTCTCTTCTCACTTTACAATCCCAAGCTTGGGTCTTCAGAAGTCATCTCATTAAATTATGTCCTCCTCTTTTTCTAGACAGAGTGTCAATCTCTTTAGACTTCAGCATCTCATGTTGGGGGTTAGTTGAATATGGAGCCCATTTTGAGACTAATACAAATATATGTTATTAATGTTCTGTGGAAGCTGAAAAGTTCTGCTTTAAAATATTACAGTTCACTGGTATATTTCTCAAAAGATATGACCTCTGACAGTCTGTATTTATTACCAATGGGTGGGGAGAACACAAGATGTTTCACCAGGGTCATTGGCAAAATGTCAAAGAATAGTAATTAATTCACAGAATAGATGGCTGCTGCACAAGGATTTTTAGTTCTCCTGCTTGAGTGTTGTGCTTGGCAGACCATGAAGACAATTATGGGGTTTCAAGTGCTGCCATGTCCTCAGTGCTTTGTGTTCCTAATCTAGTCTTTCTTGTATATGTTGCTATTGCTTATGCCACATGGATTGAAAATTAATATACCTACACTGACCAGTATTGATTAGAATACAGATTAGACACTAAACCTAAGGTGGATGATGTGATAAGACAAAGTATCTCTGAAATGACTTTGTTCAAACTGGTAATTATCTTTCGTATTGCCACACAGAGGCAAATTTACCCGGTCCAAGTCAGCCATTGGAACATGTAAATGTGAGGTTAAAAAGGAGCAGGTAGGTCGCTATATCTCATGGTATTTCCCAGTGGACTCTAAGCTATTGTTTCAATTCTACCTGAAGCCTTTGGTCCTCCCAGCCTAGAAACCAGAGTGACTGTATGTAGGAAGAGATAATATCCTCTACTAGACTATAATAAAATTCATTTCTGAGAGCCATGTTATCTCTCATTGCTTGTTTTAAAAAGCTTGATTAAACCCAAATCCCAAAATACAACCTACAATTCCTCATGGCCCACCAGCCAATGAACAAAACTGAACCAAGGAAAGGGGGAGGTTCTGACAAACAAAAGCACTTACCTATTGTTTCCTGTCCCACGCTCAGAACTGTTTCCCAGAAGATGTGTGCTTATGACCAATTCTGTTGACTGCAATAAGGCATCTATTTTTTAATTCTGCTTGGGTCCCCTGGAAAAAAATAATTTTTTCGAAGTGCTCTGATGCTTGAGAGCCACACAGGGGTGGTGTGACGCTGCATTTGCAACTCTATGGAATCATATCCTGTTGATACTCAACCATCAGTGCAATATCCTTTTCTCTTCCTGTGCTGGTTCATGAGGCGCCTGTTCTGACCTGCCTTTAAATCTGCTCTAGCTGTTTTATTCTCCAGAGAAATCTCCAAGTGAGAAAGAGTGCTTCATTTTCCAGTAGCGCTGACCTCCACCATACACACCACAAAGCGGTGCAGCCTTTTGTCCTCAATGTCTTAAATAGAATTTGTGAAGAAAACATTTTTAGTATTTCCTCAAAGCTTCTCTCCTAAGACTCAAGTATAAAAGCAGAGGCTAGGTTGGGAGATCTGAGTGACTAACATTCTGTACTTTGTCTTCATTTATAAATTACCATCCCTGTAACACTGAGGGTTTCTTTTGCATCATACCTGTGAATATGGATTCTCTATATTTGCTGAGGCTATATTCTTTCCTGTAGTAAGACCTTCATGAAAATGGTCACCTATGGAGCATTCCTCATCCCCATCCATAGGTGCCAAACAAGATAATTTTGTGTGAACTTTGTTCCAACTTGGGGCTTCTATGGGTCAGGATTCTTAGTTCTACAATCAGAAACCACTCTAGTTAGTTTTACCTGAAAGGGATTTATTAAGGGATATCAGGTTACCAGTAATCTATTTCTCTAGCTCTCTAATAATTCTGTGAGTTAAGCTCCCAGGAACAGTTTCTAGAACAACAGCACTGAGACAAGGGAGAGGCTAGCTGTGCCCTCCCTAGAGACATACTGTATCTATCAGGAATTGGGAACTATCCTGCTGCAGCCATCAATGCCACGATCTCTTTCTTACGTTGATTTCAAAATCGTGTTTTGCATCGTCAAAAAGTGTGGGCACACGTTGCCCTCGGCTTGTTTCCTATCATAGCTCACTTCGGAATTTTGGTCTTGCACACTACATCTGATTGGTGGAATCAAAGCTGCATGTCTGTCCCATAGCTTGGGAAATACAATATTTTTGGTAACCAAAATAAAGGAGCAGGATTTGCAATGGGGGCACTCTCAAAGGCAGGAGAGTACATTCAAATGATATTGGGTGACTACAAATAAAAGATGTCCACTACAGATCCTAAGTAATCTTATATTATTTTGGGGAGTTTGAGTAATAATAGTATGAATAAAAGTAAAGCATGGTACTAGCAGTTGACATTTATTAAGCACTTGTTATATGTTAGGCACTGTGGTAAATGCTTTATACACTTTAGCTGATTTTATATTCACAACACTGAGCGTATTTTAAAATTCATTATAAACAGTAGAGAACCAAAACATGGGGAGATTAAGAAATTTGTCAAGGTCAAACAATTAGTAACTGTTGGAAAGAGGCTTCAAAGCCATGTCTGTTAAATTCCAACTCTTATGATTTGCTGCCTCCTTAACTCATATGTTTCTTTTAGGCCATATTTCTATGTGCAAAGTCATTTAGAAGTTTCTTTAAAAAACAACAACAAGAACTCCAATAAAAAAACATGGTTTATTTAGACTGCATAGTCTGGCTCATTAAGACTATGCTGAAAGACACATCCTAATAGCCTTTATACTATGTCTATATTTGTCTCAAAGGTTTTAATTAGATGAATTTGTCTTTTTACAAAAACTAACATTTAACATTTTTTTTTCTTTCAGGAGGATTTGTTAGGTTTTCCTTTTCAGACCCAGCTTTCCAAATAGCTTTTCCTCTTATTTGTCTTCTATCATCTTCTGGATTGTTGATACTTTCTATTAGTTTCCAAGAGAAGACTTAAATTTTTCTGCTGTCATTCCTTGAACAGTTTCAAATGGGGGTATAACACATTTTAATTCAACTTGCTATGCCTTATTGCTTTCCTATACATGTATTATATTGCTTGCAAAACACATTATTTTGTCATTGTCACCTTCAGCTTATATGCAACCTTGGTAGCCATTTCATTAATCTTTTTCAAAATTATTTTTTTCCAAGTGTATCCAAGATAAAAGAAAAAAAAATTAAACTATCAAAAAATTTCCCCCAAACTTTAGTTTTTGGAAACATAACATCCTGAAACTTGTCAATATTTTTTATTATTTTTTTAAATTACAGAAAACTAGTGCTAAGAAAATCAATCATTTCTCTCAACTCCATCTGTAATATGTGGGCGGAGTTGTCACAAAAATTATATTCCTGTGCAATATTATTTATTTCAAATTATCCTTCATCAAATATGTGTACTAGAAAAAACATAAAACATATGAGCTTTTAGAAATGATGTTTTGGGAAAGACAAATTCCATCTAATCATCTAATGTCAGGATACACACACACACACTCACACACACACACACACACACACACACACACCCTTTCCCCATAACTGCTGACTGCTGTTCCTTGGACCATATGTTGCACCACTAGAGATGATGGATAAGGGAGAGGTAACAAGTAAGTTTGATGCCTGGATTCTAGGTTGGTTGACTGGATTGGATGGTGGTGCCAGAACCTAAAGTAGAATTAGTCTTATTAGATCTTTTATCAAATGGGACGTTTTACTTATGTTGGTTTGAAATGCTCATGGAACATTTGGCCAGGGCTATTCACCAGTGTGATCCCCAGAGACTGTAAGCAAACACAGATTGGCTACTTTCTGCCATAGACGAGTAGTTTTCCATCGCCATTGTGATGCTCTGTAACAAACAACAACAAAACTTCAGTGACATGCAATCATGAACATTTATTTAATATACAACTATGAAATTTGTGAGGCCTGGCCTCATTCTCTGTCTCCAATTTTGTGTCTGATAGCTGGCTTAGAATGCTTTTGGCTGAGACTACTGGGGAGTCTTAGCTCTGCACTTGATGTTCTCCCTCTCTAGCAGTTGCCACAGGATTATTCTCAGGGCAATGGGAGAGGAGCAAGAGCTTACAAGGCCATTCATATAAATTCTTTCAAGCGTCTGTGCCTATCACATTTGCTAACATCTCATTGGCAAGTTGTATAGCGAGGGCCAGAGTCAGAGTGGTAGGATATTACAAAGTTATATGACAAAGAGCGCAAATATAGGGAAGGGTGAAAAATTGGGACTATTAATGCAATCAATCTACCACAAGATGGTTGCTAGAAACAAGAGTGCATGGAATTATCTAAGGAGACTGTATATAATTAGTAATGAACTAACCAGACATCATTTGTTTTGGTCCCTTTTGAATCTCTGATCTTTCATTTTTGATTACACTATCTTTATAGCTTAAGTATTAGTTTCCTTTAGAATTCTAGCCTTGGTCACTTTCATACTGGTATGTCACACTGGAGGGTGGTAAATCAATTAATTACAATCTGAAAAAGCAAAAACTAGACAGTAGCTGAAGGAAAGCAAAACTGCAGATTCTTCTTGGGAACCCAAAACTCTTCACTTGCCTTCCTTTGTAGGACATAAAATTGCCCTTCTCAGTTATTTGAGTCAGAAAATGTTGCTGAAGGGAACCAAAATGGACCTTTTAGCTATATTTACATTTACCTAACAGACCAAAGTATATTTTGAAAGTGGAAGAGGAGGAACATGGGGTAGTAGTGTTGGTGATCTGATGAATGAAAAATAGATTGGGCCAAATAGATGACCTACATATAGAAACTTCAGTTATACTATATTTCAGTCACTTTAATGTTGTGTTTCTGATAGTATTTTAACTTAGTGCTTTGCCAAATTTTATATGCATAGCAATCACCTTGAGATCATGTTAAAAGGTAGATTCTGATTTAGTAGGTTGGGGCCTTATTTTACTGGGGCCTTAAATTCTGCATTTCTCATGAACCCAGGACTGTACTTAGAGCAGCAAGAGCCTCAATAACTAGGAGCTGGAACTGGTGGACAGATGTGACATCCCAGTCTTAACTCAGCTTTTCGTAAAAGCAATAGAATTTCAATATAAATGCAGCACCTGCACATAATGCTTAAATTAATCAAATCAGTGAGTGCTCAGACTTAGTCATTACTATCCCTAAGTGCCTCTGCAACTTTTTCAAAAGGTATCCACTTATGAAAATGACATTTCTCCTGAAAATGTGGGTGATGTTATAGCTCAGATTGATACCAATTATTTTTTACAAAATCTCAAGGCAGTAGCTCCGTGCAGACACAATCTGAAAGCCTGTGTGACTGTTCTCTGTTTGCTATGAACCCCAGAATCAAGGTGCATACTTCCCAGGCGATTAAAAAAAAAAAAAATTGGTTAGGCTTCTAACTCAGTAACTATATTTTGGAAGTGAAGTCATTGATTTAAAATTTCCATGCAGACATAGTTTAAAATTCCTATTTTCAAAGAGAATTTGAGGTGGCAGATGTAATCCTTAGAAGGAGTATCAAAGAAATATTTACCCAATAGAATTTTCCATTACAGTAAAATTATTAGCATACATGAAGGTTTGTAGTTCATAGAAACAGGGTTCTGAACCAGAGTAATTTTTCTCCCTTGAGGAAGATGAGCTGTAGTTTGACAATTTTGATTGATGTAATATGAATGGGTAGCATTTGAAAAAATAGTTAAATTTCATAGAGGCTTATTTTTCTGAAGTACAATGAATAAAGTGATGAGAAATAAGATTTTGGCAATCTGACTTTCAAAAAAGTTAGTATGCATAATAGCAAAATAGTGTTTCGTGCTTACTGTGTTTTATGAATCCACACATACATGCAGTGTAACATGTATATAATGTGTCTAACAGGAGGTAGGGAGACAATGATGGAAAAAAATCAAATGTCTGAACTGTCTGGAGTGTTGAGCAACAAAATGAATCCCACAGGTAACCTGCTTTCTGAAATAACCTCATGTCATTAAGCGAGTCTTTAATTAATAGTTACAGATGTTTTTGATATCTTTGAACTCTCAGAGAAGCAGTTACAGTCCATTAATGATGTACCTGTAGATGGAAATATTTTAGATAGTTATCTGTGTAGTGTGACAAGTTGGGGAAGGGACAAATTGGTTTAAGAACTGATGCTGCGTTACATTTCCAGCTGCGACTCTCATGCTAATCTCACACTTTATTATAGAAAAGGGCAGGGAAGCAATAGGGTTCACAAAAGGCTGCCACATGGGATACCCATGGGCACAGAATCACCACCAATGGGTGTCTGCCCTAACACTGGTCCTGCAGCAGGTAGCAGAGGCACTAATGAAATAAGGTATGTAAAGGGCTTTGATCTCTTTGGGGGAAGTGGCTCTGCAAACCTAAACCTTTACGTTATGGGTTTTCCTCTAATCTATGATTTTTCCACGTTATGCAGGCTTGTCAATTACCCACCTGTGTCCTGTTCATGCCACCATGATTTTATTTCTCATTTTTAAAGTTTATGCTTCTAACTGAGAGACATTGATGTTTCCAGATTCATCCTGGCAGATTAATATTCAGCAAGAGAGACCCGCTGTCAATGGGTATTTTGAATTATGTGTTTAAAATTGCCTTTGATGGCAAGGATGCCAAATTATGCACTTCACTGACACCGTTTCTTGCTTCTTTGCGAGGTATGTGATTGAAAACTGCAGATGTTTGATATCATCTTGTACTGCGTTTGTTTGGTAAGTGAATTTTTAAATACGTTATACTTCTGTGAAATTCATCTTATGATGCCATTTAGAGAACATAAGAGAAAATTAAAAAAATAAAGGACTTAGTATCTCTGAAATGTAGCTTCTAGAAAAGTCAACCTTTCAAGACAGATTGTTTCTGAGTTATTGTTTAGGATACAGAGCATTCTAACATTGTAGCAGAAACAGTTGACACAGTTAAACTGTATTGGGCATTAATGGGGTGCATTTTGCCCCATCAGACACTCTGTTCAGGGAGAAGTTATATCTGGAAGATCAATCAGCCCATAAGCTACCAGTGCAAAGCATAGTATTATTCTTCCTGGGGTCTTCAATGACTACAAGAATAAAAGTCACCACTTACTTGAGTTTCTTCTTAGGATGGGTCAGTGGATAATGGTTTTTGATGAAGAATGTTCTAGTAGTAATCTAGCTTAAAAATAAAGTATAGATTATTCACACTTTTAGATGCAGACGTAGCGGGCATACCTTTCACAACTCTCTGCCCTTTTGAAAAGCAATAGGAATAAAGAAGGAAGAAAGGATAAATGTCTGGAATTGTGGATTCAAGGAACATTTGTGAAATGCAAAGTGCCCAGTATCATATGCTTCCATATACATTTTCCTTTTGAAACTCTTGGTATCTCTGAGGAAGGGTTATTATCCCAACATAGAAATGAGAAAACAGAAGCTAATAATAAGTGATTTATATTCACACAGTAATAAAGGATGGAGCTTCCATTCAAATTCTCAGATCTGCTGGCTTAGAAATTTGGGACATTTAACATTATAACGTGGCCATTAGAAAAACTACTATTTGACACTGTATTGTGGCTATCATTGCTGTATAACCACGTTGAACCTCAGTGACTTAAAAAAACATAGTTTTGCTGACAATTCTGCAATTTGGGCAGAGATAGCTTGGTGGGACAGCTTGTCTTTGCTCTATTCAGCATCAGTTGTGCCACAGTCATGCTGGCCACTGGAGCTGGGGCTGTCACCTGGAACGCTGAGACGTGGCCTCACTGAGACTATGACTTCCAAGATTCAGTAGGGAGAGAGAGAGAGAGAGAGAGAGAGAGAGAGAGAGAGAGAGAGAGACAGAGAGAGAGAGATCGCCAGCTGGAAAGAAGTTATACTATCTTTTCCTCTTAACTAGCCATAGAAGACCACAGAGTCACTTGTATGACATTGTTTTTTATTAGAGCCGAGTCACTATGATTGGACCATTTTCAGGAGAAGACAAATTAGACTACCTTTTGATGGAAGATGCTAGGAACTGAATGTTTATATCCTCCCAAATCTCATATGTTGAGATCCTAACCACAGATGCAATGGCTTTTGGAGGTGGGGCCTTTGGGAGGTGATTAGGTCAGGAGCACGGAGCCCTCATGAATTCATCAGTGCTTTTATAAAAAAGACCCCAGAGAGCTCTCTCTCACCCTTTTGCCATATGAGGACACAGTGAAAAGACGCAGCCTACAAACCAGGAAGCAGGCTTTCACTAGACACTGAATCTGCTGCCACCTTGATCTTAGACTTCTCAGCCTTCAGAACTGAGAAACATAAATTTCTGTTGTTTGTAATCCACCCCGTCTATAGTATTCTGTTCTAGCAGCCTGAACACACTAAGACAGGAGAAATAACAAAAGAATTTGCAGACATGTGTAAAACCACTATGTATTGACTAACAGAATTTCCTTAAGTTTGATGAGCAAATGTAAGCAGTGGGCAAATATCCACCCTGCCTTCCCCAGCAGATCTGTGTTGCTTCTCACATTTGCAGACAGTAGGGCTGAACAAAGTTGGATAATGCAATTCCTTTAGCCCCTGGATTCCCCCATGGTGACCTCTGTAAGTAGCTATAGGGCCCCTGGGTAGGAATGCAGGCCAATCTCTGTGTGGAGCATAAGTTATAATTTTTTAAATATTTAGACACATACTACCCAGGCCTCTGTTGTCTTCTTGCCTTGGGCTTCACAAATGCTAGATGTGGAACAAAGCCTCACCCAAGAGGATTACTTTTGAGGTGACTCCACTAGCCATAGAAGTTAAGGTTTATCACCAACTCTCTAGTAATGAGGAACTGCAGATTTGAGTCCTTCTCCATATTCTTTAGAAAATGTTATAAATAATTGGTATTTTCAACTCTCTGTTTTCTTCAATTCAAATTAAAAAATTCTCAATGAAAAGCTTTTTATTCTCATATAAATTCCCAAGATAATAACCTCTCCAGGTATTGTTGTATTTTGATACTTTTGGTTTCCACCTGACAATTAAAGTTAAATCCTGAAGTAAGAGGAACCAGATAAGTAAATTCATTGCAGAAACGTCCCTCAAAACATGTGTCTCAACAATATTTCCATGTCTAGATATCCTGTACCTTACATGAAATTCTTACAGGTGTTTACTCATGCAAATATAGAGGCCTGTCTGCGGTAATTCTACTTGCTGCTTATGTAGAAATATTCTTCATTGTCATAATTTCTTACAATGACCCTCAATTAAAAGCCAAGTTCATAGTAACAAAACAGAACAAAATGAAACCGTGTTTTCAGGAAATGTTTTGATAAGAGGCATGATTTCTAGAGAGTTTGGATGAATAACTTCAAGTAGATATTTCTCTGTGAAGCTTTGTGTGTTATCTTAAAAAGTTCTTAATATTCTTGTTTTATCCAATAATGTAGTTATGGTTGATATAAATGTATGTAGATATGTATGTATATACATATCAACCATAATTATGTTACGTATAATATATATCTATAATAATTTAAAAGTAGAAATGTTAGCTCAGAAGCTAGACTTTCAGGGTTAAATCCCATTTTTGCCACCTACTACTATAACCTTGAGGACATTACAGAATCACTCTTTGCTCTGGTTTCCTATTTTGAAAAAAGAATAATTATACTTACCTCACAGGATTTCTGAAAGGATTAAATGAATTAATACATGTAATTTTCTTTAAACACTGCCTGGCATACAAATATTATATGTGCAATAAGTTGCATTAAATATTATGTGCTCAATATTATGACCTGATAAATATTAGCTATTATTCTAGTTGTCTATTGCTGTGTTCAAGGTACTACAAAACCTGGTGACTTAGAACAACAACCACTCTATTCTCTGTCATAATTTCTGTGGCTCAGTGATTTGGGAATGGTTGGCTGATTGGTTCTGGTTTGAGGGGCTTTAGCTGAAACAATGGGGACGTGGTGGAGCTGGGAGCTGACTGGACATCTCTCTCCAAGAAGTCTCTGCGTTTCTTCATTTGTTCTCACATGTGGGCTTCCTCACGGCATGGCTACTTCAGGGCAGTTAGCCTGCATGCAGAGGCTCAGGGCTCAAAGTGTCCTTGCTCAGCAGCACGGTGAACATTAAATTGTCTTTTATTACCGAGTGTCAGAAGTTATACAGTATCACTTCCATTGTACTCTATTTATTGAGCCTGTCCTAAAAGCCCAGCCAGTTTCAAGGGGAGGGCTATAGATTTCATTTTTCAATGGAGAGAGTTGCATTATAAGAGGAATATGAGGGTTAGGAGATATTATCTAGGTCATCTTTAGAAGACACAATCTGCCACAGCTATTACTATTATCTAGTGCCTTCTTGACACTGTCACATACCTCAACTACTAATAGTTGAAGAAATATAGTGCTAAGCATATTTCTCCTATAAAGCGAATTTTTATTTATTTATTTATTTATTTTTCTGTCTCAACCAGGCTATTGCCTGATGCTAAAGAATTGTCAACTCCATGGGATTTTCTCATGAAGGGAGATATTCTATGCTGTTGGTTGAAAGAAAATACATATTTTATTGTTACCATTTGCAAAGGTGCTACTTCATATTCTGCAATAATGAAGGAGTCTAATTTGAATTGTTTAAAAATATAGTAATTTTTCCTTCTTAAAATGGTGTGTCTTGGAAATGCCTTCAGACATTGTCATTTATCTACAAAGAAGAGGGAAATGAATTTTCTTCCAGGATTAAATAATCAAAATTACCCATTTCTAAAGATACTTGACATTCAAGAGATCTGGCAATTTTGACTCAAGCAATCTCTCTATAGAGGTATTTTTTCTGAAGTTGACTCAAGAATCTGAGAACATGCATTACTCAAGAATACTGAGCACAAAGAGATGTCTGAGGAGAAAAGTTTCTATACATTTTCATGTCTTTCTGTCTAATTCTCCCCTTTCTAAGCTTGGCATAAGGGTTACAATTTTGAGACAGTAAAGGTTTATT
The DNA here is from genome assembly GCF_036562045.2 of Rhinolophus sinicus. Taxonomy (NCBI): domain Eukaryota; kingdom Metazoa; phylum Chordata; class Mammalia; order Chiroptera; family Rhinolophidae; genus Rhinolophus; species Rhinolophus sinicus. Next base: position 25,092,724 of record NC_133759.1, read on the forward strand.
ACTGCCCTCATAACCTTTGTTACCAACAAGTTGTTGATAACTTTGAACATTAGAGCTTTATCTGTTGATCACCTTTCTTTCTTTTTTCCATTCTTTTCTTTCTTTCTTTTTTTTTGATTATTTTTTTCTTAATTGAAGACTTCTGGAAATTAGTTGAAGTGGAATATGAAAATAAGTACTCATGTGATAAAAATGCCTCAAAACCAAAGAGATAAGGAACTGCTCTGTGGGAAAGATAGTCTGCATTTTACAAACACTTGTTGTTATGTGTTATGCTTAAATCAAAGGCGAGGAGCAGTTGACAGCACATTCTTGTTCTCCTAGAGGAGATATCTTCTAAATGTGAACTTAACAAAAAGAAAATACATGTATAGAAAATAATTCCTTGATAGAGTCTGTTATAGCATATTTGTTCCTTCAAAAATAAATCCTATGGGTTGCAAAATATAACATCCAATTGTATTCAAATATAGAAAGCTACACATATGTACAAACACAGACATTGCATAGAAAAAAACCTAGAAGGATAAAACACACTAAACTGCAATGTCCTCAAGTAGTTGCCTCTGGGAGAGGAAGTGGCATTGGAGTCATGAAAAATGCATGAAAGAGGAATTTTCACTTTCCCTCTCCTGTATAATTTGACCTTTTTGTGTAAGTATTATTTATTTTTTTATTTTAAATAATATTAAGAATGTTATATGTATTGCTATTTTAGTTTGTGTCGCTATCAGGTTATATTTGTTATTAGGTAGAGATGTCTGTATGTCTATTTATCATTTACTTCACAAGAGAACACAATAATATTTTAAAAGGGCAAGAGGATATTAATTATTTACATTTTGGAATTTCTGAAGCTAAAAACACAATGGAGAAATTATCACTTTTCAGGCTATCTCCTACTCTAAACTCTTTACTTCTTTATTTAAAATTCCAATGAATGATTTTCCTCTCACCACTACCTCTGGTACTTAGCAGCTTCAAACAACCATAATTTATTATTATGGTTCTGTGAGTGGACTGGACAGTTCTCCACACAGTTGAGCTGGGACCGTGCACATGGCTACGCTCAGCTGGTTTGTGGGCTGGGCTGGTACGAAGGCGGCTGTCACATCAAGGCCTGGAGACTTAGAGATGGCAGTTGACAGTGGTGTGTTGGGTCTTTTCCATGTGGCCTCTTTCTCCACATGATATCTCATCCTCCAGGGCCTCTCCAAGTGGCCCCTGCCCCCAGCAGGGCAGCCCAGACTTTCTTACAGCATGGCCCCTGGGTTCATGCTGAAAGCAAAACTTGTCTGGGCTCTTAAGAGTTAGGCTTGGAACTGCCTCAAGTTCCTCACTGTATTCTGTTTGTCAAAACAAGTCACAGGACCATCCAGATTTAAGAAGCGGGGGAAATAAAACACTTCTTAAGGAGAGGAGTGGCTTGTGCACCCGGGAAGGGAGAGAACCATTGGTGCTCATCTTTGCAACCATGTGCCACATCCGACATGTCCTCTCTGCCTTGCAGGGGCAATCATTATCATGAACTCTGTTAGGTGCGCTTGTGGATAAAACCATATATTAGTTAAAGTAATGCTTTCTATTGTAATAAGCTCAGCACCAAATTTCAGGAGCTTAACACAATAAAGTTTAGTTCTTGTTTATGTAACAGTCCAGGTGTGTCTAGTCAATGCAGCTCTTATGCAATTGGTAATTCAGAGATCCAGGCGCCTTTCGTCCTGCCACTTCCTCATCTTCAACATGGGGTTTCCAGGTTTGCTATGCTTGTAGGCAGTAGGCTATATGAAAAGATGAAGAGATGGAGACTCAGACAGGGAACTTTTTATGGACCAAGGGTGGAAATGGTGCCCTTCCTGTCTACTCACGTTTCACTGGCTGGAACTCGGTCACGTGGCCACACCTAACCACACAAAAAGGCTGAAGAACTAATCTGGTGGCTGTGGGTCCAGAAGAAGAGGAAGGGGGTTTAGTGATTAGCTAGCCATCTCTGCCATAAACTGCTTCTCCACTGCCCACCCCAACCACCCCCCCAAAAAAACCCAAAAAATCATAAATAAATAAAGGGAAAGAAAGAAAACTTCCTTTTGATATCAGTAATATCTTTTGTTTTTGTTGTTGTTATTGTTTGGTTTTTTTTTTTTTTTTTTTTTTTGAATGTTATGAAGGCAAGATCTTTGTGTATTAGAGATTGGGGAGATTAGCACAATGATATTGAACTTGACTGGAAGTTAATAAACAGAAATTAGAGTTTACCAAACATAATTACAGGCAAAAAGGAAGTTCTGTTGCTTGCTTTACATATTTATCCAGTGACCTTAGGACATGATTGTTTACAAAAATAGATCTGTCCCAATTTTCTTTTAAACTGTTGGATGGCTAGAAGTAATACTCATAATTCAATCAGAGTAACAGACAACTGCAGTGATTTGGATCTTAAGCAAATATCGATTGTAGAGTAGGCTTGTGGGAAAGTTGCACTTTGGACTCAATTGGCTACACCTGTGTAACTGAGCTGCCTTTTTTTTTTTTTTTCAAATTTAATGTGTTGGTTCTGTTACTCCACAATCTTTTATGTAGACGAAAAGCACAGTGCATTTAGTAATTTTAGAAAATTTGAGGTAGATCAGTTTGCCTGCTATTATTATCTCCCTAGTCATACCTGTGTTCATGATAGAGCTAATAAATGGATTTAGTAGGAACAAACTTATTGGCAGTAGAGGGAAATAGCCCACTTAAAATTTCAAATGTTGTAAAAGCTATCAGTGTATGTGGAGATTGGAGTGTTCTGATACAGGCTGGGGAGAAATGGAGAACAAATCATTGTTTCACAATAGAGGATGTGTGAAGTAGACGGAAAGAAACTAACACAAAATGGAATAGTGCTAAAAACATATTCATTTGATCATTCAGTCATTCATTTGGTATTTGCTATTTCAGGTGCTGGGCAGATAGCAGAGATAGGAAGATAAAGGTGTCAGGGAATAAAAATCTTTTTTTTTTTTTGGGCGGGGAATAAAAATCTTATTCCCATATCCGGACACTTGGGCTCATTGTAATGTACACTTAGGAACTGAATTCCTGAAAAATCAAGATGCTAGTGACAACAGTAATAGGTATAGTTATAACCATCAATTTGAAAACTCTATGCTGAATATTTTCTGTACATGATTTAGTTTTCACAATGATTTTGTCCAGTAGGTAGTTTAGTTGCCCTCATTGTGCTGGTTGAAGAGAGATCTGAGGACATTTCCAGCTCTATTTACCTTCAGAGAACAACACGGCTATTACAGCTCTTCATTATGAGTTAGGAAGAATGTGCCTTTGGTGTACTTTTAGTTGTTTATTTGGAGAACTGAATCAAGTGTCTTTGGTACCTAGTTGTGGAGGGCGCAGCTCAGCTCCAAGTCCAGTCGCCATTTTCAATCTTCAGTTGCAGGGGGCACAGCCTACCATCCCATGCGAGAATTGAACCGGAAACCCTGTTGTTGAGAGCTCGAGTTTAACCAACTGAGCCACCTGGCCACCCCCAGGTTAGCCTTTTATTCATACTTAATTTAAAAACAACAACAGCAATAGCAGCAACTGCTATTATGTAACTGCTCTGAGTTAACATATCAGAGAGAAGACTCAGGAGATTTAAGAAAAAAATTACATGTACGTCTTGACATGTTAATTCAATAATCACTCATGGATTTAAAAATCTAAAGAGATAAGTAAAATGTGTGTAGGTGTGAATATGTGAGTTGTCTGCATATTGTGGAAGAATACACACTGAACCTGTAAAGGTTTTTTTGCATAGTGAATTAGAATTCAATATTGCTACTGGTGAGATGACAAGAGATTTTTACATATTTATATGGATTAATTGTGATTTAAAAAAATGAACTCATGTACTCCCTGTATAATAAAGGAAAAAAAAAAATGTGATGAAACTACTTCATAAGTAAGATAATAGCCCAAGGTATATTTATTTTGGGGTGGTTAAGTTGTTTCCAAATTGTGCATTTTGGCATCCTCCCCAGTGGTGATTTTCTCTCATGAGCAGTTTTATTTTTATGTGGTAATTGTCAGGGGTATTTAGTACAATGACTGATAGCTTGAGGTAAAGAAAACAGCTTGATTTCTGAATGACAGAAAGTAACATCAATTATGAGTACAAATTCTCTGAATATTAGTAAATCATCTAGCAATAAAATGCCATTTTGGAAAATACATCTACTTCAAGTCAATTGAGGATAATGCTAATCTACATACATCAGTGAATTATATTTTGATTATGAAAAATTTGCTTGATATATGATTTAATGTACCTTTCCATGTTTTATCTGAAATAAAACCCATCCCAGATGTAGGCTGGTAATTTCAGCCATCTAATTAGTTTAACCACCTGTTTGGCCATAGAGTGGTTGATTATTAGAGCATCTTTGAATGGCTCATTTAGTTCAACATATAAATAAATATTCTAATTCCATTTCAGGCAAAAGTACCCGATGAGGAGGAAATAGTGTAAGACAAATTCTGTTCTAGGTGTTCATTTTTTGAAAGTGTATTCATGGGAGACTTGTATACTCTAAAGTTGGCATATTCAATTGGAAAATTACCTCCTATTTAGTGGATATTGATTTGTCTGGATGGGGAGTATTAATTCACTTTCTTCTTTCCATTAATAAAACATTAATAAACGTTTTTATAATTCTGCTGTTTGAACAGTGTAGAATGTTTTGGTAGTCTTAATAAAGCTATGTATGCCTTAGGAAAGGTCATTTCATGTTCCTTCAAAATTGTTACACAGCAGTTTATGAAAATGTGTGGGAAAGGAATCAGTGCCTTTTACTTGATATTATTTCTCTTCTCCAGAACTTGGCTTAATGACTAGAAAGAATCCCAAACACTTTGAATTTGAGCTTAAGACTTTGATTGACACAACTACCCTTAAAAATTAAAACAAAACAAAACAAAACAAAACACAATAATTTTTTGCCTGACTGATAAAACATTCTTTGGGTTTCTACTATGAGCAAGGCACTTTGTGCTTTATGGGAATCCAAAGAACTGAGATAGTTTACATTATTATTTTCTTAGAAATTATTAGTTAATTGGGTTGTCTTTTATCTTTTGTCTTTAAATTGGTGTGTTGAAAATAATATATAACTGAGGAATTTCATTAATAAATTGGAGACATAAATTTTTTGTTAATATTCTAGTTAGATATTTTTCTTAATTAAACAGATTAATTTTCTTGATGGTTCTGATATGAATCAGGGGAAAACGGGTTAGGTTTGTGGGATTAAAATGCTTAGACCATCTATTTTAAATCTTGTAGCAGATGTCAGCAGTAACCACCACATTGTATAACATGTTTACATAAACTGATTGATGTATAGTTTCAGGTAATTGCATATGCACTACAAAGGAACTCTCTAAGTCATGCTAAATAATTGCTGCTTTGTAATTTTGTGCCTCATTCTTTTAAGTATATTGTATTATATTCTAAGGTTGTGCTTTTGAAGGAGATCTGAATACAAGTATAACATAAATGAGAAAGATAGTTGGGTGCTCTAACCATAGAGGTAAGGATTGGTTGAGTTGGGAGTGGAAAGAGATGAAGTACAACTATAATATTTTGTTCAGTTTGATGTCTGTTTATCTTTCTCTTTCTGATCAGCTATTTGGAGACCTCAGTGATATTCTGAGAAAACATGATTCACAAAAATTGGCCATCATAACTGGTGTGGACAAAAAAAATCAATGACAAGTGATAAAAGTCTCTAAAAGGGTAATTGAAAGATGAGAAAATATAAAGCTAGGAAGCAGGATGGATAGGGGTTAAGATCATGGAAGCTGGAGTCCTTCATACCTTGGTTCAAATCTTGGCTCTACCATTTACAAACATGACCTTGGTTAACTTATTTAACCTCTTTGACCTTGGTTTTATTATTTGTTATTTGTGGATAATAGTAACCACCTTATTATGAGGATTAAATGAAATAATTCAGAGAGTACATAGCAAATAGAAATCACAAAATACATGTAAGATGTTATTACTATTTATTATTATGTACATAGAATGGCTTAAGAATAAAGGAAAGCTGGGAAAAGTAGGAAGAAGAACTGAAAAATTGAAATGAGTGGTAGCACTATATACCTAGGAGCCATTTTTGAAAGTATAGTCAGGGTAGAAGTTATTATTGACTCCTTGCTGTTCTATAGGAATTGTTTTGTAAGCAATACTTACAGTGTTTGTCCTACAGGGCTTTAAGTTATTAATGGATTTCACTGCCTGTCGCCTGTTCTTTTGTACTAAAAAGCTCCTGAGCCATAAATGGTTTTTCTGCTCCTGTGCCCTGGATATAGATCTTTGTCCATTTCATTGGTAGTGGGAACCAGGATCCCCAGAGGAGTAGGTATCTTGACACAGGAAGACTGAGGGGACTATTTGGGGACAATTTGCTGTAGCTTTAAATAAAGATCTTTGGAAACAAATTCCAAAAGAATGATGTAGGGTAGGTTTAAGGAAAAGGAAAAGTGAAACTAGATCTACAGAGAGACTACCTGATAAGGGAAAAGCCATCTCCCTGGACAAGAACAAGATGAAAGAAAGGGAAATGTACTAGAACTCAGACAGAGGAAGTTGATTATATGTTATATTTCAGCCTGAGAGAAGAGTTTTCTTAGAGTGTCCCAAGGCCAGAGCCTTATTTTTAAAATTTAAATAAACCCTTTATTTTCGAATAGTTTTAGATTTACAGGAAATTGCAAAGATAAAGCAGGGAGTTCCCATCTACTCCTCACTCAGTTGTCTCTGTTGTTAACATTTTACCTTACTATGCAACATTTGTTACAACTAAGAAACCGATGTTGGTACATTACTATTAACAATACTTGCTTTCAGATATCAGTAGTTCTCTCCTAATTCTTTTTTATGTTCCAGAACCCCATACAAGATGCTACCTTACATTTAGTTGTTATGTCTCCTTAGACTATTCTGGTCTGTGACAGTTTGTCAGAATTTGATGACCTTCAGTTTTGAGGAATATTGGTCTGATATTTTGTAGAATGTCTGTCAGTTGGGATTTGTCTGAAGTTTTCTCATGGTTAGACTGGGGCCATAGGTTATTGGAAGGAAGACTATGAGGTGAAATGACATTCTCATCACATCATCTCAAGAGGACATGCTATCAATGTGACTTGTCACTGATGAGGTTGCCCTTGATCACCTGGCTGAAGTAGTGTTTGTTAGGTTTCTCTTCTGTAAAGTTTTCATTCCCCTTTCCATATCGTACGCTCTTAGAAATCAAGTCACTAAATTCAGCCCTGACTCAAGATGCTCTTAGAAATCAAGTCACTAAATTCAGCCCCTACTCAAGAGGTGAAGAGTTATGCTCCACCTCCCTCAGGGCAGAGTATCTACATAAGTTATGTAGAATTGTTTGTCATTAGAGATCTGTTTCCTTTCCCATTTATTTATTTATGCAATAATTTATTTAAATGAGTTTGGACTTATGGATATTATACTCTAGTTATAACCCAATGCTTTGTTATTTATTTTGTTGCTCAAATTGATCCAGCTTTGGCCATTGGTAGCTCTTTCAGTTGGCTCCTGTATCCTTTTGACAAGTCCCCCCCTCCTTTTTTTTCCAGCATTTCCTTGCTTTGTTGCACTACAAGATGCTCCAGGCTCATCGTCTTTATTTCATGCTTCCGCCCTAGAATCAGTCATTTCTCCAAGAAAACTTAGTTCATTTATTAAAGTACCTCTTTACCCATAGCTTGTGAGAAACACCTTTATCAGCTAGCTTACAATGTTTATGTGAAGTTCCATTTGTCTTTAGTATTACAGTTTCTAGTCAAAATATCATCCTTCCATGTTTCTTAGATTAGCACTTTTTTCCATCCCTTTCAGTGAGGTTAGGTCATATATTTGTAATACAGTTAGATTGTTTTGTCACAGTATACATTCCATACTAGAATCCTCCAATTTCCTAGTTTATTTTTTTAATTGTGTACATTAATGTCGACTCTTTGTGCTGTAAAGTTCTATGGGTTTTGACACATGCAGACTACATATATCTAGCATATAGATAAGTTCCATCACTCTAAAAAATTCCTTATACTTTCCTTGTCAAACACTCCTTTCTTTCAAAACTTCTCGCAGCCATTGATCTGTTTTCTACTGCTACAGTGGTAAGAGAAGGCATTTTTACGTTGGTTCTGATCTCAGGAAAAAGCATCCTGCCTCTCACTATTAAGTATGATGTTAGCTATGGCTTAATTACACACATACATATGGAAACCCCACAAAAATAATGAGACTCAAAGAAGTGAATAGAGCAGGAAGATTTATACCTTTTAGACAAAGAAACAATACATCTGTGAAGAATTGACAAAACAGAGGGTTTTGGGCTAGGGGTAATAAAATGGTAAAGAAGTAACAAGATTTGCTTATAAAGCCTTCTTGCCCCTAAATTCCCTGTCTGTGGTGATAAGGATGCATTGTACCCTCCTGATACAGGGAGACTACCATTCACATGGGGCATTTATCTCTTGCTTTCAGGGGGACAAAGGAGAGTCAGAGTGCTCTTCCAGCACTGGCTGTTTCTCATTTACCTTCAACTCAAAATAATCAGTATGCCAAAGTGGCATATTTTGGGGTGGCATATTCTGAACCCATACACTGGCTTGTGTTAAGTAGTGTCCTACAGTATTCTCTCTCATTCAAAAATTTCACATTATTTCAAATTAACCTTATTTCAAATTGTGCTGATGAGATTTTGGATCAAATTTGTATGAGATTTGTTTAAATATGTTTCCCCAATACTTAGAGCTCAATGAATCTAAACTTGAACATAATGTTTTTATAAATTAAAAAATAAGAGCTTCATGCAAATTTGCTTTCTATCATGCCTTCCTCTTCTCCAGTTAGATTGTCTGCAATTGAGCGAAATTTATATCAATTAGCAATTTTCTTCTTTAATACACTACTTTTAGGCTGCTTGTCTGAAAAAAAATAAAATAAAAGAAGAGATGAATGCCTCCCATGGTGGCTGTGGTATTTTACCCAGAGAGTCTTAGTTATGTCTGAGTCTCAATTCCTTGATTTCAAGTGTTGATGGCTTAGTTTGGTTTTTCCAGTGTGTGATCTATTTCATCAGTACAACTTTCACTCCCTGAGTTGTACTTTTTTTGTTTGTTTTGCAAAAGCCAATTTCCTTTGAAAACAATGCTACTGTTTTCTCAGGATAATCTCCATAGTGCTGAATTAACATCTCATAAGATTTCTACTTCATTTCCTCTCTGTAAGAGTTCAGCATTTTTATATCTCCTTAGAAATACTACATGGGGCTCCAAAGGCATTTCTTTGGTGTTCCCTTTGAACTTAAGAATTTTTTTTTTTCTTTAACAGTATTTTCCAGGAAAAATAATGGTAGTATCTCAGAAATATTAATCAGTTTCTACAATCCTGCTACATCTTATTCTGCTACATTTTTAGTATTATGTTTTAAAAATATTGTATATCTAGAAATATTGTATATCTTTTGAGGTATGACTTATAAAGGGAAAATAACTAACAATATTGACATATTAAGTATTACATGTTGTGAGTCCCTCTCATGTAAGGTTATGTTAAGCCAGCATAAAAGACATTTGTTATTGCATTATTCTTATGCCGATGGGGTGCGGTGGTGAAAATGAAGTCTATTTTAATATGGAGTATCTGTTCGTACTGTGTCGGTGCTTTTACTGTACAACATTATTTTATGTAAATATACAATTCTTTAATTTAGAATTTACACATCAATTATTTTTAAAAATGGTAATATGTAGTTTGGGTAAATCTCTTGTTGTTAGCCAATTAAAGTTAGCATTTTAGTTTTTTGGTAGTTGATTTGTGTAGCTCAGATTTTGTCTATATAAAGCACTGAATCAGACGAACCCAAATACCAAATTAGTTAAGCTCAAGTATACCAAATTCTCCATGCTACAGTGCAGTATTTTTAAACCTACTTAAAGATGACAAATAAAATACTACTTGCTTCCACTTTAAAATCCCCCATTTTTCTTCATGTAATTCACTTGCTCCATTTTAAGATCCGTTTTAGTGTTCAAAAATGAAGTTTAGTTCTATAGTGCATGATGTAGGTAGTTAGTGCCCCAGATGATATTTGTTTAAATTAGCATTTCCTTTTTAGCAGATCCAAAATAAAGCAATTAAAGTCTCCTTGGTGTTCAGAATAAGTTGGCATGAGACTAAAACAAAAGAAGTTTGGCCCCGGTAGCTGCTGCATTTGGAAGCCTCATTGGAACCTGCTTTTATGGGCTCTTGGCTACTCTGTACTATTGACTGGGAACCACTCTGGCAATTATCAAGTTGTGAATTAGAAATTATGCAAAGTTCTCTGAGACAATCTAGGACTCCAGTGTACTTTATTTTTAACAAATGACACATAAGTGTATAAAATATGTATGATAACATTTCACGCTACTCTAGTTGGTGTCTCATGTACATTTGTTAGGACATCTCAGTGCTGGGAAATCTTTTCGTAGGTTACATTTATGTCTGATGACAACTGGCATGAGACTGTCTACTTTTATTATAATAGACTTCAGATGAACTCACTAGAAGGAGTTTAGAGAAAGAATACAGTACATGTTTTAAATTGTTCAGAGTCTTGTTAAGTTACTTGTAAAATGTTTTCTTAATAAAAGTGTTGGAATTGAAAATAACTGTAAAATACTTTTGAAAAAGTATTGTGAAATAGAATAGAGTTTATTTTAGAAAGTACACTAATTGATGGAGAATAATATATTCTCTTTTAATAAATTATCATCTATGTCTTTTTATAATGACAATCACTGTTGGGTCTGGCATTTTGACCAGTTCTTATTTTGGCACCAAACAGTAATTAGGAAGGAGGAAGAATACCTTTGTTAAGCATCATTCTGTTCTGGAATCTTGCCTGTTGAAATCTGAATGTTTCCATTTCCATTTGCTATTTAATAATTATACCAATTTCACTTTTACAATTGCTTTCATATTGGTCTTCTTTAAAAAACCTCTAGGCATGTCTCTTCCTTGCTCAAAGACCTGCTTTTAATGTCTCTGATTGCGTATAGAAGAAAGTTCAAAATGCTTATCTTGAACCTTTAATGATTTGGGTCCTAATTTATGCCGTTTTCTACTCAGACTGCTCCCTTTGCTTGGAAGGCTGTTTTGCCTGTGGCTGTATGTTCAGGTTTTATCTATCCCTTCAGGGTTCCATTCAAAAGTTTGAAGTTGAAAGTGTTGAACCCAGTATGGTTTCTTTCAGTTTCACTTGCTAGGAGTCCACTTTCTGTGAGCTATGTATCATTCTGGGCACTTCACATATGTGACACAGATATCCTTTAAACATATTATACTGGTGAATTTTCATTTTCCTCTTCAGTCGTGTTAGCTTACATAGCCATCTATTTCAAGGCTGAGCCATGATGCTCATGGTCCTTGGAGTGAGGAGCAGAGGTATTGGTCAGTTTTAAGCCACAAAGATGATTTCTTGTACTGAGACAAAGATCTTTAAATCCAGGCTTTGTGAAATTTTCTCAATTCCAAATTTCTTCCTTTACCTCACCAAAAGCCATGCCTGGGTCCCCAAATCACAGAGAATTTTTATGTGCTAGGGTTTGAGGGAACTCTTGATGTGGTAGAAGAGAGAAAAACCCATTTTATCTGTCTGGGACATAAAGAGGAAACGTAGAAGGACAGAGAGCAAAAGCAAGAAATAGGGGTTCATATTTTTTCTCCTTTTCACGATAGACTCCAGATGGGGTATCAGATGGTAGCTATATCCAGATAACTATGGAGGGGTACAAACATTAGGGAAAGAGTCTAGTAGTATGTTTCCTCAATAAGCCTCCAGAAGAAGCTCTAAACTCAGCATGTTCAATATGGCACAGACTAAAAGTGGCATTACCAGAGCAAAAAAAGACTTCATAGATGAGACAGAAGAAGACCTCCTGACTTCCCATGGCCTGTGGAGTACACAGGGGATTCATAGGTTTAATGCATCCTAGAGAGGAGGCCAGGTATAGAGAGGTGGCCATGGGCAAGAATCTCATGTGCAAAAGAAAATGGCTGGGACAAGGATTTCAGGTGACGGTAACATCGTAGCACCCCAAAAGCTCAATGGGCCATTGCCTCCCAGTGTCATCAATTCAGGGAGCAGACCCACTCAGCCACTTTGCAGATGGATCCACTAAAACTTTAGAGCAGGGGTGTCAAAACTGCGGCCCGTGGGCCAACTGTGGCCCGCAATCCATTTTTTATTGGCCCACAGCAAATTCCAAAAATACATTTAGTTTACTTAAGTAAACCAGGTGAGGCAAAACGTACTTCACCTCGAGTGAGTGGCCCGGCTGTTTGTGTAGTTTACCGCATATGGCCCTTGGTGGAAAACGTTGAAAAAAGTTTGGGCACCCTGCTTTAGAGGATTCCTTTTGTGCACCTACTACAGAAACATGGTAAGCATATCCCACCCACTGTACACTGATGCCATCTCATTGAGTAGAAACAAGAGGATATAAACCTGGAAGAATGGACTGTAGTTTGAATTTGAAGGAGTCTTTTTATTTTATCAAAAAATAAGGACCAATTATTAATCATGCTTTCTTTTGTAAAACTTCTAGATTCTCCTCCCGTCATTGTTCAGTAGGTTAGAGGCTTGTGAGAAAATTTGAAGTTATTTTGCTGCTTCTGCTTTTTACTATTTATTTATTATTATTATCTTTTATATTTTGCTTCACTTTGTTTTGGTCAATCTGATGTCAGTGTGAGTAAAATTTTGACCTTGTGATACATTTAATACATTTAAATTTTGACCTTGTGATACAATATCCCTGTATCTCTCAAAAGTAGAGCCCAAAACAACAATCTCAGGCAACTCATTTTTTTGGGAGGTGATTCAAGGACACAGGAAGGAAGTAAGACAGGAAAGGGCAGGAAACCAATTAAGTATAATGAAGCTTGTTAACATTATGGGTGGCTCTGAGGTAGGTGGACCCAAGCCTGTGAAAGAATCAGAGAGTGAGCCTAGCTGATTACTGGCACTGCAATTCAGTCAGTATTTTCTCATCTAGTATGGACTCTCCTTTTTGGCTTGGATCATACAGCTTGACATCATGAAAATTACTAATTTTTGCTGAGGGCTTTTCCCTTGTCAATGTGGAGATATAGTTTAACAATCATTAGGGACTATGTAGGAAATATGGGCAGGATGTTGCTACTTGACTTAGGTGCAGAAGGCAGAGAAGAACTATTCTAGATATTCTAAACTCTATTCCTAAAGTAGTTAGACCACCAGAAGCCTTCTTATTTGGAACACGTTATTTCAGCTCTTCACCTTCACTGAACTGTGTTTCATTATTATGCCTTTACAATTATTGAAAAATAGCTATACCATTATAATAATGGTTAGCATTTATAGAGGTCTTATGTTTTAGGCACCTTGTTAATACCTTAAGTTGAATTCCAGCAAATCTATGCATAAATTATGGTCAATAACACTTAAACTCATTGATTGCATAAAGATTAAGGAAGCTTATACATGTGTATTTAGCACAGTACTTGGCACTAGAACTTAATGTATGGTGTCAATTGTGCTTATTGTTATTGTTACTATTTCTCACAATAAGTCTCTGTGAATGTGGCTACTTAGAAACTGTAGCTGGAAGCTCTAGAACATCAAAATATAAGACTATGAACTCTTCTTGATAAATAGAACCAAATATTGCATATGACTTCCCCGCCCTGCCAAATAGGCAGTTTTGGGGAATAGGGTAGAACAACACTTAGCCAAATATATGTGAAATTTGCTTTGTCTAATCAGACCAGACTTGTTGGAGAAAAAAAAATATATAAAAGAAACCCTACTTTTGTGACTTTCCTTGGAGATTCTGTTTATTGATGGACCTCTTAAATGGTCGTGGTTTAAATGTTTTATTGTACTAAAGTTGTCTATTTACTGTGGTTCTAATGAGGAGGAAATGAATAGAACCATTACTTTTCTGGCTATTCACAGGGTTTAATCTTGGTGTCTTCTTTGGAGGTGAAGGAAGTAAAAGGAATTAATTGGGTGTTTCTAATCAAAAGATGTCCCCTCCTTTCAATAATCACTTGCAATTTTCTTCTAGGAACAATGAATGGAATTATCAAATTTGCTTCTGAATATAAAATAATGAGAGTAAATGAAGTCTGTAAAAAAGGCAATTAGTGGAATGACTCTTTTTAAGATATATAGGGACTTTGACAAACTTGGAACTCAGGAGTTCTTCTTGTCCAAGGGTTTACTCATAAATGGAGATAATGAGGGATTTGTATATCTATAAGTAGCTAGAATTTTCATTTATCTATAATTATAGATAAAAATAAATATATATACCTGGGTTGATATAGTTCCAAACATAGGGGAATTTCATTTTTTTTTAAAAGGCTGGCTTTGATTTTTCCTTCTTGAAAAGCTACGTTTATTATCATAAAAAAGTAATAAATAAACCAAACTCATCCTTTTCTCCCGTTTTAATTCTATCCTCCCTTTTACATTAAGACATCAGAGGTATTTCTGTTAGTACACTCTAAGTGGCTCATATTATTTTAAATCTCATTTACCTGTTGGATCTAGGAAAGTACCCTCTACTTTCATGCCTGAGGGTGATGACTCTGTGCCCTCCATAAGGATGAGGGTGGGTATGGCGAAATGGATAAAATAAAACAAAAATAGGACGACTGAGCACACATCTACAGCTCTTCTGCTAAATCCATGGGACTCTTGTGAATGAGTGGTAGTATAGTAGGGAAAGCTCATCTCAAGATTCACCACTTAAATTTCTTCTTTCTTTTATCTATTCATGCACTTCAACAAATATTTGAATACTTACTAGTATGTATCTGGCTCTGTGTTAAGTGCTAAGTTTACAGTGGACATAGTAAACATCCTTAGTGCTGTCATGGAGCTTACATCTATTATATTCTTCTAGGAAGACTTCCTTATCATTTTGGCTTTTATTCATTTCCTTCTTAATAATTTATTCAGTCACTTTTCAATTAAAACTCTTAATAAGTACTATTCAATGCTAGGCTGTCAGATACTGCTAATTGTTGATGGGATAAAGGCAACTCTATGCTCATGGAGAAGCTGAACAAGTAAACCAATTATTCCAGTCCAATTTGAAAAATGCAATGACAGAGAAATTCAAGGTGCTAAGGCACTGAAGACTAGGTGAATTAATTCTGCTTGGATAAGTCCAAAAGGTGTTTAGAGGAAGAGTATTGGTTCACTATCATCACAATTAATGCTACAGAAAGAACTATGCCAAAACTCAGTGGCTTAAACAACCACCATTTGTTGTTCATGAATACAAGGGTTGGCTGGAAGGTTTTTCTCATGTTGCCTCAATTTGCTCATGATCTGCCATAAAGGAAGATCAGGTTAGGCAGCTTGCTGATCTTGGCTGAGAGTTCTTACATGTTTGCAGGTCAGCTGCCTATCAGCTACTCTAGGATGGCCTTGACTTTTTGCCTTGTTTCTGTCACATCACTCCATCAGCCTGCCTGGACATAATCTTATAGTGAAGGCAGAGGTGCAAGAATAACAGCCTTAATGTGTAAATGCTTTTCAAGCCATTGCCTGCACCATGTTTACCCATATTCCATTGGCCAAAGAAAATCACTTGATGAGCCCAGAATCCAAGTCAGCATGGGTTGAACAGACTGTCCACAAAGGGAAGAATGAAGACTCGGGGACATCAATATCATCAGTCTGCTACAGCAGGCAACAAATGAGCTGAGATTGGAAAGATAAACGGGAATCAGTCGAACATTCCAGCGAGAGGTATTGAATCCTGAAAGGTTTCTAGCTTAGGGAACTCCAAGGAAGTTGATATGATTGGAAGAAAGAAGAAAGAATGCCTGTGGGAAATAGTCTTTTAGAAGTGCCAAGTTCTTTTCCCTTTCAAACCTTCTTTCATGGTGCCTCTTTGAAGTACTCTCCTTGGAGTACTCTTACTAATTCCTGGTCATCCTTTAGGTCTTAGCTCAAATGCCAGTTCCAAAGACTGATGAACTATGATCACTTCACAATTTGCGTTATATTTCCCCCAACCAGGTTATTTTAGTTCATAGAACCTTGTCTTTACCATTCAATGCTTTAATCACAATTTGTAATTACGTAAATGTAGGCATCTATTTGTTTAATATCTGTTTCTCTACTAGATCAGAAGCTCCCTCAGGGCACACATTCTTGTTTTACTATTGTATTTTCAGTGTTTACCACATGGTAGGTATTCAATAATGAATGAAAGAATGTAAATAGAGAGTTAAGCAAGAGCCAACCATGAATGGCCTTTGGTGCTGAGTAGAGAGGAATTTGAACTTTGTCCTGGACGCTAAGGGGAGTCTTTGGAAGATTTCAAACCAAAGACTAAAGTGATAGTTCTAAACTTTTAAAGAGACTAAGTTACTAAGAGAATGGTTGGTAAAAAGCCTACCTGCAGGCAGGGGGACCAGTTAGGAGGCTACTACCAACTCCAGATGAGATGTGATGGAAGTTTAGGTAAAGGATGAGGGACTAGAAAGTAGGTTACATAGATAGGAGGTCGAATCTATAGGACATGTTTTCCTGTTTGTTGGTCTGGTAGTCTGGGTTTCTCATTTTCCTTTCAGAAACCATTATAAAGCAACAAAGAGAAAAAGCATAAACATGTCAGTACATATGTAATGAAACTAAAGTCTTGGTAACCTCAAACTATAATATATGAAAGGAGCTTCCAAATGGTATGAGAGTAAAGGAAGGAGAAAAAGGTGTCACATTGTACTAGAGAAGATGGCTGTGGTTGTAAACCTCAGACTACATATCTCTGTTTTCCTAAGTAGTGACATATCCAAAGTTAATGCAAGACATTTTCTGGATTCAGTTTCACTTGAAGTTGTAAGAGACAGAGAAGGGCAGGGTTAAAAGGGGATACAAATAATGTATCATATTTGCATCAAACCATTGGTGATTCTGGAAGGGGGGAGAGATGCTACCTTATGATCAGCTCTGCAGTGTTTATCTCTATTGGCTTCAAGAGATAAATATTAAAGCACTCATACCCATGACTTTGTCATAAGAAAAATTATTGCTAAATATAGCTCCTCTCTGACAAGAAACTTCATCCTCTGGTCCAGTAGGAATTCACTTCATCAAAGATAAATAATAACAAAGAAATTATTGCAAAATGTATGTAATGATGCTACAAGACAAAAGGAAAGAAAGAAATGAAATAATAATGCCTACCAAAAAATAGTTTCCCCAGAGTAGATGAAATGTGTAACTAAACATACCACTATGGATTAAAAATGATAATGGAACAATCACCTGTATAAAACCAAGGACCAAAGTAGAGGTATAAATGTTGAGGGCACTCACGTAGGAGGAAAGGCCTTCACTTGCATTGATCTCCGCTTGTCTTTTCATTTCTAAGTCGTATTTGTTCAGCTTCATTTGAAATCACATTGCTCCTGAAGCCTTAGCTGATTCCTCCAGACCAGGAGTTTGCAGTTGGTCACAGGACCAGTTTCTGATTCAATAGGTCTGCAGTGAAATTTTCACTTCTAATGTTTTTCTAAGTAATAGATATTGAGGCTCCTGGTTCAGGGACCACACTTTGAGAACCACTGTACAGTTTTTCTTTCTGTTTGCTTCTGGTTTCTCTAAAACTGATATAGGTGGGATGGAGGGACAGAAATCAACAGACAACCATTCTGCAGGTCCTGCTTACAATTCTCTGTTTTCTGAACCAATTACAGGAGGAACTAACAATTGAAGCAGATCAAAGCTTCTGTTCCTTTCATGTCTGAAAGGGTGAGGAATTACTCTGGCTAGATGTTATTTGATACTTAGCCTTGCTTAAAAAAAAAAAAAAATGTAGTCCCAGTTCTGAAATTGGTTAAAATATGATTCTTAGAATGAGAGCTCTACATCTGTTGGCAATGAAGGTGTTATCCTAATTTTAAGTGGAAACAACTCAGGTCATCTATTTTCAGATCTCTAGAAAGAAAAGATATATGTAGGGGGAGAAGGCATTGTTTTCTACTCTTCACTATTACTAGATTTATCTTTTTCTCTACCTTTTTGTTCAATATGTTTTCCACATAACATTTGAGGTGAAAATGGCTGTCAGAGGGACAAAAGAGTTGGAGGAAAGGAATGGCTGCAGGAGAAAATAGAGGATTAGCAGAGGAGGAAAGACAAAAGATAGCTAAATGGGAGATTTGTGGGCAAAGAAGGGGAGAACAGCTGGTGGAAGAAGCCGGGAGAAAAGCCAATGGACCAAAAATGAAGCAGTCAGCTTCTTTATGAAAGCTGAAGCTGGTGACTCAATCTGTTCTCTTTCGCCGCCACTGCTTCCACTCAGATCAGAGTCAGTTTATGGGCTGATACAGGCAGCGCCGAGGACCTGGCTAATGTGGCAGAGAAGGGAAACTGATGCCACAATCAACTAACAAGGAAAGAAGCAAATGACAGCTCACAGGTCAAGGGGACTTGGCAGTGTCAGAAATCAGCAACCATTCACCTGATGGATGTGTACTGTTCTTTGAACTGTAGGCTGCCAGTGACTTCCCATTGATTCTTCCCCCCTCTTCCCACTGGCGTTCCAACAGTTGCTGCAGGTGTACCAGGAACCCTGTCATTCACACTAGTCAGATCTACTCTGACTTTAGTAACTTCTGGCAAAGTTTGATCTCCATAAGGACCGAAAGGTATGTCCATTGTGTTATGAGTCAAGGGTGAAATTACCTGCCTGGGTGTTAAACTGATTGCCTGCCATGATACCTCATTTCTGTTTAGTGAATTTAGACTTCATATATCAAAAAATAAAGTAAAATACATTATTGCAGAAGTAGTAACAAATTTAGCCAGTGGTAGTCATAAATACACTTAGGTGAGTGAATTAATGATATTTATTGGAGCCAGTACTATTTTTAGGCAAAACTAAATAGCCATTTTGTATCAGGTACTACACTTGGCATGTTTAAATATATCAGGGTTGCCAAAAAAATATATATATATATATATACACACATGATTTGTATTCATATTTTGTTATCGATATATATTATTACAATTTTAATACAGTTTTTTTCTTTCTTAAAATGCATATATATTTTTTGAGCATTCTCTGTATAATACTAGGTTGGTGCAAAAATAATTGCAGTTTTAACAATTATTTTTAACCTTTTAAACTGCAATTACTTTTACACCAACCTAATACATTAATTCCCACAAACACTCTGTAGAGTTTAGAGGCAAATGAACAGAGTTTCCCTATGGCATTCTTATTCCCTCTACATATATTGACTGCTTCTTTTGGCATAATGCCAAGCCCTGGGGAATATAACTCGGAATAAGATGTTTATCTCTCCTGTCCCTTGGAGCTGAGAGTTAGTGAGAGAAGTGAATTTTAAACAAGATAATTACCAAGTGTGATAAGTGCACTTCTGAGTGAAGTGAAGGCTGTGGAAGGATCATATACAAGGGCAGCAAACACAGATTTAGGGACTAAGAGGAGAACTCCTTGGGGAGGGATCAGAAAATTAAGAGTAAGGCGGGGAACGGGGGCAGTAGGAAGAGGGTATAGTGCAGGAAGAGCCTTGAGGATGTAGGGCAACTAAAAATGAATCTTTATCATAAAATGTAGGGATGAAGAAAGAGTGATATATTTAGTAGCATAGGGCCTGTATGTAGCAGAGATGGAGCACCAGCTCAGTATTCCAGGTTTAATCACCTTGCTCTTAACTATTCTGCTTATTCTTTCTACTTTATCAACTTTTCGTGAGAAATTGAGAGCAGGCACCTGAGGAATGGGATCAAAGAGGACCTTTGGGATTAAGACTGAGGAAGAAGGGAATACAACAGATTCCAAATAACGCAGGCATAGGTGGGGGAAACCTTGCATTTGGTGGACTTTGATGGTCATACTGTATTTCCCAGAAAATGAGACCTAACCGGAAAACAAGCCATGGCATGACTTTTCTGGATGTCTGTAGTATAAAATAAGCCCTAATGCGTCTTTTGGAGCAAACATTAATACAAGACACGGTCTTATTTTCAGGGAAATATGGTAGGGCCTATTTTATATTACGAGCATCCTGAAACATCATGCTAGGATTTATTTTCCGGTTAGGTCTTATTTTTGGGGAAACACAGTAGTTGTTTTGAGTAGGATGAAAGCAAAAGCAAGAAAAGGAGGGAGGGAATGGGATCCCACCACCTGGTATGAAAGAAAAATGTCACATTTTCTGATTTCTATGTAGATCACATTGCAGCTGATACTCTAGCCCCTGGTAATGTTATTTTCTTCTTTAGAATTGGATGGTAGCTAAAGCCTTTTGTTTTGGGCCATTCCATTTCATCCCATTCTTATACACAGAAATGGGTAAGACGATAGCAATCATCTAATCTCTAACCCAGCAGTGTGAAGGTCTTGCCATGAGAAGAAGCACAGCATGTTTAGGGAACTGAAGGAAGGCCAGTGTGCTTAGAAAGCAGTGAAAAAAGCAGCATTATGTAGCAAAAGTGCGAAAGAGAGGAGGGCTTCTGTTTAGCCTGTTGGACAGATTAAGGACTGAAATTTTCTGCACAGGGTGATAGGAAGCCATAGAAAATTACTAAGTAGGGCAAGGCCATGATCAGATCTTTATTTAAAATCCCTGTGGCTATTTTGCAGAGAATGGATGGAAGGGTAAGACGAGTGGATGGGGGTAGACAAGATAGGAGATTATGGGAGTGATCTGGGCAAGGGATGATGATAGTTAAATCATCCTTGCTACCACCAAGGGATGGTGGTAGCAAGGATGGAGCCATGAGGGCAGACCGTGGAGATGTCCAAGAGGTAAAATTGCCTGGTCTTGGTGATGGATTGGATGTGTGGGTGGGATGGTGACAAAGAAGACATAAATGCTAAGGACAACTCGTAGGGATTCTGACTTTTACAGTTGAATACATCTTAAAGCCATCACCAAGGCTGAGAGCACTGCTTTGGTTTTGAATTTGTGACAATGAGAGAAGAATTCTTGATGGATCAAAATTCATTGCCGGAAAACTTTAAGTGTTAAAAATTTCTTCTTCAGATCCAGACATCTGACTTCTTATGGTTTTTCTTTTTTTAATCCTAGTTCTGCCCTCTGAGCCAAACACAGTACTGCCATGACATTCTACTCTAGGAACTCAGACCTGGTGTCTCTTTTAATTGCAAATACCTATTTGCTTTGTGTGGGGATTTGCTGGATCTTGAGCTAAGTTTTGCCTGGGATTTTATGCAACATTCATTATCTATTGAGTTTCTAGTCCATAGCACTAGGTCTGGCAGTATGGCTTTTAAAAAGACGTTAATGTAATGTTCTGGCTTTCAGAAGAATTTACCTTACTGAGGAGCCAAGAGATGGCTCCAGGAAAAATAATAGTAAAAATTCACGGCATTTCTGTGTATGATTTAAGCAAAGGAGGCATGGAGGTCCATGTGGAAGTTGTATCTCGTTTTTTGTACATAGAGAGCACAGTGACCTTTCATGAGTAAAATTGGAGGCTTGAAGAGAAAAGATATTTAGAGAAGAAATTATATCACTTATGATAGGAAATCAACAGGAGATTTAAAAAAAATATCATGGAGAAGCCCAGCTTTTCCAACCAAAATTCAACTCTGGAGATGATATTTTGAAATTTCATGTGATAAATCCCAGGGATGAAGGAAAGCAAGGCACAGGAGAGAAGACTTCTATTAATACGTGGTTTTGTTTTATTTCCAGCACGTAGTGAAACCTCTTAGAAGAACATGAGTACTGCAGGAGTACTGGATGAATGGATGAATAAATAGTGGATGGATGGGTGAATGGATGGACAGATGAATGAGTGAACCACTCATTCATCCAAGGTGATGACTCACATATGGGACCAACCAAGTATGAGGTGTTGAAGGATGACTTCCCAAGGGTGACAAGATTACCTATGGGGAGTTTCAAGGTTACCTATGGGTTGTTAAGGGAAGAAAACTATAAACATCTAAAAGTCACGGAGACTATCTCCCTTAATCTAATCCCCAATTGTAGAGGAAATCAGTGAAAAGTAACTATAATAAGAATTCCTTAGACATTGACATGGAAGATTTTTGCATTCCTGGCAGCGTATCCTCATTTCAAATGTCAATATAATTCAGACATCTGTTCCCAGCAAAGGTCAATAACCACACCTGACTCTGCAGTTTGTAGCAAACACTCTATTTTCTAATGGGGTGATTGTGTGCAACTTTTTGATTCAGATGATCATATCTGTGCAACTTTCAAGCCTTGAATTATTTTTCCCGGTGGAATGAAGTTTCTAATCTGTTAATAAAGACCAAGACCTAGATTCCAGCACTTGTTTTCACTTTTTCATTTTGAAAGACTCTCATTTTTTGTTTATCTCTCTTCCCTGTGTGACAAGAACAAGCGTACAAGTGAAGTCAGCCAGTGACTAATAGAATGCCAGAGAATTAACATTGATGTGCGACTTGCAATATGCCATTTCAATTCCACATTCAGGGTTTATTGAAATTCTATTTTCTCTAAAACAGGAAGAGCAAAACTTTAAGATGACATCTCCTTGACTTGTGGCATTTCTCTGGTTTCCCCGCTAGCCCTACTCGCAGCAGTAATTTGGTCAGATGTCACTTTGGAACAATTTTCCAAATCATCCATGAGCTCTTTAACTCTGCTAGAAAAATAGATGGAAAATGTCAGGTTGAATTCGCTGTCTTAACACATGCAAAATACTGCTGACCAAGGATTAATGGCTTCCTTTGTTTTTGGAAAGCCTTCTAATCTCTTTTGATGCCAGAGTGGGGCTTTGTACCCGCTAGGTCCCAGAAGCCGCTAGCTTAATCCAATTTATACTAAGTTTTGTCACGGGGTAGGTTAAGTGCTTGTATTAATCTGAAGTTTTCCCATGTGAAACGGAACATAAGAAATAGCATAACCATGCATTAGAGTAGTTCTTTTCCATTTTTTCCACAAATCTTTCATATATATTATCTACTTTTATACCAATAATCCACATAAGACAGGTGTGGAAAATAATCAGCTTCATTAAGGAGATAAGACAAGTAAACTATTTTTATGATATTTGAAAATTTACACAGTACTTTCATATATATAATCTCATGCTATCCTTGCAGCAAAATGGAGGAAAGTGGATGTCAGATGAAAAACAACAACAGGTTAAAGAAATGGTTTGCTCACAGTTTTGATGACCATCTGTGTATTTCTGCTGGCTTTCCACATCCAGGCAGTGCTAGTGGACCTTTGTGGAAAGCTTGCCACCTGCCAGGCACTATGGTAAGCGTTTTATACATGTCAGCTTATTTCTATCTTTCCAACTACCACAAAAACTGGAGCTTCATACGGTAGTAGTAAATAATTTGCTTCTGTAATGCAAAGATCTTGGAACTGAGAGTTGGTGTCTTTGCTCCCAATGTCCAAAGTTATATCAATACTTTTTATGCCTCCTTGCCCCAGTTCCATTGCTAACACAGTTTGTATTAACTGAGTTTATTCTATAGCATTCCTATGACTTGGGGTGATTTTATTAGACTCAGCAAGGACAAAAGGCTGAGGTCCTCTGTTTTGGTGGGGCCAGTGAGAATCATCATTCATGAAAAATATTTATGGGCATTTGATTTTACTGATATCCTGAGTGCTGCCTAAACCCAGAGAGCTCACTGTTTATGTTTAGTCATTTGTGGTACTGAGCTGATTTCTTAGAGATCTAGTTTTGTAACTGCATCCCATAGGTGCTACAAACTTTCGATAGGCTTGTTACCATTTCAGGGTTATGCCATCCAATAGAACTCTGTGATGATGGAAATGTTGAATGTCTGCACTATTCCATAACACAGTCTCTTGCTGCACGTGGCTAGTGAGCCCTGGAAATGTGACTAGTACAACTGAGGAGCTGATTTTAAAATCTAATCAGTGAAAATGTGTGCTGAAATAGCCATACACGTCTGGTGCTACAATATGGGATGGTGCAGCTTTAGAAGAAATGACCATGAGTCAAGTGTCAAGGCTGGCCTTATACCTAATAATTATAGCAGCCCAGTAGGAAAAATTTATCTTTTCTCCTTATTCTTTGAAACATGGTGGAATAGAGTAGAATATCCTGTGCTCACCTCACAATGGAGAACTGGAATTCTTCACAGTTTGTAGAATTTTTCTGGACTTCAGAAGGTGCGAGAGGGAGATCCCATGGCTTATACAGGTACCAGAGTTTAGGAGAAGAATAAAGTGTAAAAATTATTTGAAGGGAGGGACCATATCTTAGTTTCCATTGTATCTTCTGCAAATACGTTTCTGACAATAACTATTATTAATGAAGTAACTAGTACTCATTGGGTACTTATTATGTGCCAGGCATTGTTCTAGGTAGTTACACATAATAACTCATTTAATTCCTATAACCTACCTAAAAGTAGTTACACTTATTGTCTTTATTTCACACAGTGGGCTCACAGACTATTAAACTTAAAAAAACAAAACAAAAAACAAAACTTCTCTTTTTACTAGCACAACAACATCAGCAGTCAGTGTTTATCAGGTGCCTGGTAAGTTCTAATTTTTGACACACAGCAGGGCCACGGTGACTCATGTGAATGAGGTCCCTGGCATAGTGCAGGGGACAGGCTGGCTGTCCATAAAGCTTAGCTAAAGGCAGTTTTCCTCCTTCTTCATGGAGTTTCTAGGCTCTGTGATCACATTGCAACACACCACATGGGGAAGGATATCATGCTCTATAAGGTTCATTGTAAGGAACTTCCTAAGAAACCAAGTTTTCCATAACTATGTAAATGGATTATTTGAGAGCTGATTCCCCCGTTACCAGAGATATGTGTATTCATGATAACGTTTAGGTCACCCTCTAACTCCATAATTCTCTGACGTCACAGTCATGAAGCAACATGGGAAAAGCATGGGTTTTGGGTTTGACAAATCAGAGTTAAATCTTTAGCTCTACTGCATTACTATGTGGTGACTCTGAGGTGCTGTTTCCTAGTTGTAAAAGGGAATGATTCCCCCCCCCCCCCATAGGGTCATTATGGATATTAAATGAAATTGAGTAAATAAAAGACAGAATCTAGTACTTATTAACTGGTGGGGATTTGATAAGTAGTAGCTATTATTTGTATTAAAAATAGTATTTTTCAATAGGTATGTGGGGCTATAGATCCTGTCCTGGAATATTGTAATAGAGAAAATGACATAAATAGCTGCAATACAATAGGACTGTTACCTGTGATGAGTATTCAATAGCAAGGAAAAGATTACTTCCGGTGAATTATCAGGAAGAATTTCTCAGAAAGCAATGATAGGTTGTAAAGCAGAAGCCTTTTAAATGGTAATTTTTGTCAAGTAAATAAGGAAAGCAGTGCAAACAATGTTCTGGATCTTGGCTGTTGGAAACCAGCACTGCTCCTGTCCTTCTAAGCTTTGGGCTTGAAATTCCTGTCCCGTGAAAGACTGTCTATACCCTTTGCTCTTCCAGCCCTTCCAAAAGTTTTATAAGCACTCTTATTGAATTCCTTCCTGATTGAGTGATTTGTACTTCCCTGACATGCATTGTGGTTTTGGAGAGTGAATCTTGGGGCTTTCACATCAATGGATTCTTGGACAGACCCGGGATGTCCAGGATCTCTCTCCCAACTTTCAGAAATCTTCACACAGGGTTTTGGAGTGCCATGGGTCATGACTTCTGAAGAGAGTCATGTTGTGACAGCAAGGAATTTTTTATAGCTTTTTTTTTTTTTAATTCATCCAGTGTCCTTGAATTAGTTTCTTATACTCAAACCCAAACGATCTACAAACTCTGTGCCTGTGTTGTGCTTACTTGGGGCTAGGATACTTCCATCCCATAAATGGTAAGTTTATACTTGAGAACCACTAATGTATTCAGGAGAAATATAGCAACTATTTATAGATGTAGAAAAAAAAATCCAGGAGTGTTTCCATCCAGGAAGCGTAAGAAGGCCTCTTTAGTTTTCCTGTCTAGACATATCATAAAATATGGTCATAACAAGTGATGATGAATTCACTGGATAACAATGGAGCTGCTATTGACATCAGGTTATACAGCCCTCCGTGCCTGCAGCAATGACCATGAATGTAATGGTCTCTTCTGAAAAAAGCAGTTCAATACAGTAACTACTGAAATGCTGATTACCTGTTTATTACAGTCTCTTTTATCCCTTGGGACCTTTGCCTTCATATTTAAAAAGCCAAATTCGAGATCACTATGGAATATTCAGTACTAACAATGTGAGTTCTTTTTCAGACAATGATTAATAAACAAAGAATTGTTAGCTGGAGAAAAAAGTTTATATTCTTTATGTATTTTCAAAAAAGCATTTTCCCAACCTTGGCAGATCAATTCTGAATGGAATTTGTGGCAGAAATCAAAGCTGGATGTGAATCATTGTATTAATCCACCAAACATTTCATAAAGAGGCAGTAGGCATCAAGAAAAAAAAAATAACAAAAGCAATGTAGACTTTCCAGCCTTTTAAATGAATATAGAAAAAAGCTATTTATTAGCTGGAAAAACATAAAGATCCAGATCTTTCAGCCTACACATTTTCCTTCATCCCTGAGAGCCACAGGATGTGGCCTTAAACAATTGGTACAGAGTTACTGTACCTAAATAACAAAGATGGGCCGGCCCGATGGCTCAGGTGGTTGGAACACCGTGCTCCCAGCGCAAGGCTTATAATACCAGCATGGGCCAGGGAGCTGGGTCCTATACAACTAGACTGAGAAACAACAGCTTGAACTGGTGGTGGGGGTGGAGGGGGGCAGGGACAGAAGAAGGCAAACAAAAATAACTAAGATAAAATTCTTTCATACTTCACCCCACAATTGAACACATACATCATCTGTATAGTTCTCAAAGAATCTTAAAATAATCTATGTTCTCAAGGATGTCACAGATACTTAGTAGTCTTCCAAATAAGCAGAGACTTTGGAGGGTGGGGACAACTCAAGATTAAAGTGATTGCTAAATATGGGGGCGTTTTCAACCCTAGGAGCCGTCTTGTCAATTAGGTCTTCAGACACAACTCCAGGATGTCCAGACCTAGACTTAGGGGTCTCTTAGTCCATGGAGAGCTAATAAAAAAGACAACTTTTGAATGCTATACATAGCTGAGGTTCATTCAATCACCAGAAATTAAAGCCCTACTGTGAATCTATTGTAATTTTTCTAGGTGTAAAGTCCAGAATACTCTGTAAACTTTTGTCAATATTTCTGCAAGAAAAACAAGTTGAACAAAGGTACATAATTTTAATAGACACAAAAAAAGTTTCTTTCTGATAATTATTACACAGAGAGAAATTCCAGAATCCAGTCATGAAAAGCGTGTATTACTGAAAATGTAGGAACACACTAGTGAGTCATCTGTGTGTCAGGCCCAGCCAGCTAGTCTCTTTTCTTTTCTTTGTTTCAGCAGATATCAGGGATTCAGCCCTTCCATACAATTATTTTAAAGGATTTTGCTTCCCTAAAGTTGGAATTTAGAATGAGACATAGTAAGATTGTACATTCTTTATCTTCTTGCTACTCCCAGAGGCATGCACTATTTTTCTGCTGATTGCTTTTGAGAGGTGGCCTCAATCTAACTGCCAAATCACAAAATGATGAGGAAAAGACTTACCCAAGAATATTATACTCAGC
This sequence comes from Rhinolophus sinicus, assembly GCF_036562045.2. NCBI lineage: Eukaryota > Metazoa > Chordata > Mammalia > Chiroptera > Rhinolophidae > Rhinolophus > Rhinolophus sinicus. The sequence continues at coordinate 25,120,491 of NC_133759.1, forward strand.
CAAGCTGATAGCCTTATATACAGGAAATAGGCAGACATTTTTCAAACATGAATGTATTCAGATTATATAACTCCTATAAGCCTTTCTTAACACACACACACACACACACACACACACACACACACACACAAATGGAATAACTTTAAAGCAGGCATAAGTGGAAAAGGTTAAACAAAGGTCCTAGTAGTGAGGACTGATTCCATATAAAAATGGTTCTAAGTCTGTTATGTCTTTCTCATTCTAGTGATCATGATTTTTATTCCGCAAACCTAGCTGTGTAAAATATGTTACATTACTCATTTTTCAAAAAGTAATTAAATCTCACTTCAAGAAGCTGTGCTGCCTAGATGGTGGGAAATTCAATGTCAATTATTTTTTGTTGCTTTGTTTAATTGTACAATGTAAGCATGTTATGTGCAGTGCTTTGTATTTTCCTTTTTTCTTATTAAGATCCTATCAACTACCTTTAATTTTAGACCCTGTGTGGGTGTAAATTTCTATCTGTTTTATTCATTGAGGTATCCCTGGCACATAGAACAGAGCCTGGTGCATCGTATGTGCTAATAAATTAACGTATGACTTCATGTATGAATGAATGCTACCAGGGAGAGGAACATGCATTTCTGTTACTCAGTTTCCTAGAGCTCTGAGGACTCTTGGCCTGGCTGGCATTCTCTTTTCCCACTCTCATCCTACCTCTTCTCTCCCAATCCTCCTCCAGACTTTCACCCTTCCGTATTTTCAAAATATTCTTCAATGAACATAGGTTACTTTATAATCAGAAATAACTAGAGAAATGTGGAAATATGTATGCAGTTAATAAAGGGAAGCTTTTCTCCAAAGAATTTTTCTCCTTTTTTTCTTAAAAGTTGAGACAAGGAACTATGTATAGTTCCATTTTCTGTTACTACCAACTAGTTAGGGGCGAATAAGTGAGATGCTCCTCATGAAGAATATGGTCAACATCATGGATTATAGACAATTGTAACCTGCTTAAGGCTTATTATACTGAGATCTCATTTCTACCCAACTTCTTTTTCTTGCTGGCTGGTTGACCTCAATTGATTTATAATCCTTTTGTAAATATAGTGCTTTCTTCTACTTTATTATTGTAGTTTAACAAGTAGAAGACATAAAAAAAAAAAAAAAAGAAAAATTAACTATTTTTCAAAGGGAATATTTTGTATAAATGTTTTCAAACCACAGGTCACAATTTACTATTGGGTTGTGTAATCCATTTAGGGGATTTCAACTAATATGAAAACATGAAGGAGGATAAAGTAAAGTAGGAAAACTACGGCTGTATGTCAAATATAAAGCTAAATGCTGTATTGTGAAATTTTTGTTTTAGTTACCCATTTATATGTATACATACACATGCATGTGTGTGTACTGGGTCATTTAAAGATACGTTTCTGTGGATTATGGTCAAACAAATTTGAAAGCCAATGTTTTATATGATTATTGCTATATAAAAATAATGATTAATCAATCTATTATCTTCCTTACGACCGCTGATACTGTGTGCAATTAGGAATTGATCTGTGTCAATATATTTAAATTATTTCATAGTACCCAAATTAATATGTGAAATATCATTTTTCTAATTTTGGTAAACAGGATGTTTGAAAAAAAACCAAAAAGCTTCAGCTCTTTCATTTTAGTGGATACCCAGCTGCTAAGAGCCTGGACACCTTCCTTTAACATTTTTCACTTTTTATAGATAGTTGGAAAATAGTTTCATAATTAAAAGAATATTTTCTCACCTTAATGATGTTGGCTCTCATCCAATTTCTATTTTAGGACTAAATTAATATCAATGAGCTACAAACAGTTTTTCTGGTGTTGTTGCCATCTTAGTTTGCAGACCAAAAGGTATGTTGAGGCTTATTTATTCAATAAACGAAAATGTTTTCTTACATCATGAAAGTTGGAATACTCCTGTGTGCATAGATTTACATTTTTAAATAATATTTTTTCTTATTGTTTTTAAAATAGAAATTGGAGTCTATGTCTGCTAATTTCCAAGAATTTCTATTGTAGTGGCTTTAGATACATTACCTGTGGGGATGGGGTAAATATGACCTGGAAGAGACTCTGTTTTATATGTGCATACCCAACATATACATATAAACATTATATATCTAAATGTATATATATGCTTTAGAGGGAGGCTGGAATCTGGGGTAATTCAAAACAACCCAAAATTCTCATTTGCAGAGTGAACCATGTTAGGGAGAGTTGGACATAGAGATTGTGACCTCTCCTAGGTTATATTCTAGCTTTAGGTTACCTCAACTGGAGTATTCATCCTAGTTGATTTATAAAACAAGTCTCATACCTCAGGGTCTTGACAAAATAAAACTTTGTTCTCATTCATATTACAGTCCAGTTAGAAGGATGGTATGCTTTACTATCTAGTCATTGAGGCTCTTTTGCCCTCAGGGGCCAGATGAAGTTGGAGATAAGTTATCAGGGAAAAGGAGAAGCCATTAGATTGTGGGCTTGTGCATCTGAATGAATGTCATTTATTGAAATGAGTACTGTTGAGGCATGCAAGTGAAACTGTCAAGGAGACAGCTAGTAGGATCTCCAACTACAGCTCCGTTTCTAGAGAAGCCAGGTCTGGCCTCAGCCTGCCCAGTTTCCTCCAGTCCAAAACTGACGGTGGTTCCAGGGCTGTGTACTAGGCTGGCCAGTATGTCAGCTGCTTACTCATACTTTAGTTATAGAAATGAAGAAGAATGAGGGCTATATATGAAACCAGATTTGTGATGTGAAACTAGCCCTAGTGTAGTGGTTCCCAAAAGTATGCTCACTGGGCCAGTCCCAGCAGCGACAGTATCACCTGGGACCTTGTTAGAAACGCAAGTCTCCACCCCAGACCTACTGAATCAGAAACTCTGGGAGAGAAGTCCAGGAATCTGTTCTATTTAGTCCTCCAGGTAGTTCTGAGGCAGTCAAAACAGTTTGGAAAATGTTGTTCTAGATAATCCATGAGGAAGCTATTGTGAGATCCTTTGTGATTTCATCTTGTGTCCATTCATTCCTTCAAACACAGTTCTGAGTGCTGACTGTACAACGGCCACTGCCAGATTCTATCAGGGCAGGTTTGTCCCTATATGTTCACAGCCTCCACTCCTCAGTGCCCTCTAGGCACAATTTCCATAATCAGCCAGGGAGACATGCTTGTGGAATGTAAATCAGGTTTAATACTTTCTGAAATTTAACAGGTTTAGGAAAAGAAAGCTGCTTCAAAACATGCATGTAACACATTGTAAGTAAAATACAATGAATTCCGCATTGCTCACTATTTTTATTATTATCTTCACTAGTTTTCTCCCACATTTGCCCTAGTTAATTAAATGTCACCTGAAAATCAAATGTTTGGATTCAAGTTCTATGAAAGTATATAATACCGCCTCTAAATTTTGCAAACTTAAAACAGTTGTGTAAATTAAACTGCTATCACCTGTGAAAAGAAAACACACTGAGCAAAATTGACTATTCTTGTAAGCTTTTTCCACTTTCTCCTGCAGCTATGGTTAGCAAAATGACAATAAATGTGTAACAGAATGGGCCCTTGAGAAATGAATTGGCATCTTGTTTTACTATGAACTTTTACACTTTCTTCTTCACAGAAAATGCATCCAGGATGCTGTCTTCTTGATTTCCAGGCTTCCTTCGTACCAGGGTAGTTAGCAGTTTTTAGTGTATCTTAGGGAAACAGAAGTTGCCACACTTTGGAAACATTCCCCCAAATGTTTGCAAATTGTTTTTGCAGTATGTTTTGTAAAGCACCTGTGGGGACAGAGCCAGGAGTGCAGTTTCCAGGCTCTCGGCCTGACATAGAAAGGTGCTGGCTCAGGTAGTAAATGGCCATCAACTGTGATTGGATGGCCATCAGCTGTGGCCAGTTGGCCGTCAGCTGTAACCAGTGAGCCATTGCCCACTAATATAACTGCCATGGCTACGCTAGCAGAAAATGGGGACTAGCAAGAAGATGGTGGCTGGGCTGACAAGCACGTATTGCAGTTAGCACAGCGGAGTGCGGGTTGCGGATTGCAGAGAAGTGGACAGCAGGTTGCAGGCAGTGTGGCTCCTGCTTCCTGTGTCTCCAGTCCAGCCGCCAGCGAGAATATAGTGGTATGACTCCCCCACTTATGGCTCCGTGGGTGTTCCTTTTTGGCCTCACCATGTCCTGCGTTCTTATGTGGGGAGCGGGAGCAGAGACCCCGCTGGACGCCCCAGATGACAAATGGCGCAGCAAGCAGGGTCTCCCGTACGACAGCACCTAATTCCCAAACACGTGAAAAATTTGTATTTTAACATGGCTCTTTGAGGTTTGAGAACATTTGGTCTGAACCAATTGAGATTGGGTCATTTGAAATAGTTAGGGGCAAGTTGGTGCTTTGAAGGGAATAAGAGCTGAACTGATCACAGATCAAGAGAGTGAGATTCCAGGACACTGAGAGGATGGGGGAGTTTCCAAGGGAGGTAGAGAGCTATGACCTTTCAGTACTAAGCACCCTAGACCTGTAATAAGGGTGACTCCCTGAATGGCTGTTGTCTAACAACTTTGCTTGGGATTTGGAACGTTTAGTAAAGGTGCCTGTGACAAAGTTTGGCACAGAAAGTATAAATGACTCCAGGCAGTGCCTTCAAATGGGCCAACATGGCTTGGACAATGACCAGTGTTCTATAAGGAAGACAATGACCAGTGTTCTATAAGGAAGATTGGGTCCTGATCAGGTCACCCATGATTTTCTTGAAGCATATGAGCACTATTGTCTTGGTACTGTACCTAACCTACATCGTATATCTATCTCTGCCTATCTATCTATCTATCTATCTATCTATCTATCTATCTATCTATCTATCTATCTATCTATCTGTCTATAGCCTTGCAGGTAGCCTAGCATACACTAACTTTTGTTTGTAATTCATAACGTTACTTAGAATATCCACTTAGATCACCTAATGTTTTAAGGTCTGTGTCTGTGGGGACAGAGCCAGGAGTGCAGTTTCCAGGCTCTCGCCCTCATGTGGAAAGGTGCTGGCTCAGGTAGTAAATGGCCATCAACTGTGATTGGATGGCCATCAGCTGTGGCTATTTGTCCATCAGCTGTAACCAGTGAGCCATTGGCCACTAATATAACTGCTGTGGCTATGCTAGCAGCAAAATGGGGGCTAGTAAGAACATGGCTGAGCTAGCAAGCGGGGATTGCAGTTAGGACGGTGGGTTGCGGATAGTGTGGCTCCTGCTTCCTGTGTCTCCAACCCAGCTGCCAGCAAGAATATAGTGGTATGATTCCCCTATCTATGGCTCTGTGGGTGTTCCTTTTTGGACTCACCCTATCCTGTGTTCTTATGTTGGGAGCGGGACAGGAGACCCCGCATGACACCCTGCGTGACAGTGTCCATATCCTGTAATTTGCTAAGAGTTCAACAGAGGGCTGAGACTTGATTAAACTTTCTTCCATACCTATGCCATCCTTGACATTGACGAATGCCTGAACTCTTTTCATGGATAAGCCCAAAATGATTTGCAGCACCAGGGGGCTAATCTGACTCTAACCTCAGAGGCCGGCCAAAGCAGCCTGCAGGACTCTATATACTGACCTCTTCATGAACTATCCTCATTATAACACTAGAATCTCCTCTTGGGGGGAAGATTTTCCACCATTTTTTGAACATGCAATCTATGTATATGCATGTTTCCCAACTGTACATGCACAAGGCTGCCCCCCACTTACCCATGTTATGATGAAGCTCACCTCCATGTTTAGGCATAATTTCCCTAAATAAAAACGAATCCGATTCTTTGTTCGGGGACAAGATGCTTTGGGGAAGTGACCACCCCCCACCACCTTCTGGGAGTTGTCTGTTGGCTGGCAACTACTGAGTAATTGGACCTGACTTGGTCTGATAACAAACAGTACAACCCCAGACAGACAGAGAGAGAGTAAGCCATGAAAAGTGACTGATTTTGAACTTCACACGAACTTTTTGAGTAGGTCCTCAAACCTTGCTTTGATTTGATTTAGAGAAAAAAAGTACTGCTTGTACTTTGTTTCAGAGTAACTCAAAAATTTACTCAAAATACTTATTTTTATTCTGTCTCCTTGCATTCTTTAGATTAGTATTCTGTCATTTTTGGCAAACTTGTTTACACGCTATTTAATGGTTTCTACCATCTCCTTTTATACCTTACATAGATTGGCCTTTTGCATTTAGCAGACTTTTGTTGCCTCACTAATATCCCTTATCTGCTTTCAGGCCCAACTTCTAAAGACCAGTACTTGCTTCCCCCTTCTTCTCCACCCCCCATGGCTTTTTCTGATCTTGCTTTCTCCATGCCTAAGGTAAGAGGGAAGTATCTGAAATCAGTACTTTCTACCCCCGACCCTGCCCCCAGAAGCTCTCACCCAAGATCAATGGGAATCAGTGTATAAATACCCCTGCTCCCTCACTCTGTGACAGGGTAGCTTTGCTGCATGTGTTACAATCAGCTCTTGGAATTGCCCAGTAGGATTAAGTTCCAGTTAACCACATCAATAACATACTTAATAATGGGTCACTTTATTGGCTCCCTCCCTTTCCCTGTCTTACTTTTCCACTTCCCTACTGGTGTTTCCTGGTATCACCTCCGGGGTGAAATAGTGGCACTCAAATTCTTGTCTCAGGGGCTTCTCCTGGGAACACCTAAACTATGAAACTATGTGCCCTTAGTTTTGGGTTATTTAACCACCAGGGCTCTTTGACTTATGTCCAGAATTTCAAAAATGAACAAAGGGTTCAGTCACTCTTATGGGTAGGAACATGAAGTTTTACAGGAAGAATAATTGTTAAGTAATCTGGTCTTACAGTTATTTTTTTGATTTACTAATTTGTAGTTAAACAGGGAGAACAAAATTTTTATTCTCTTCAATACAACTGTTGAGTGCCTGGTGAATACAGAAAATCGTCGTAGGCAACATGGAAAATACAGAAACTTTAAAAGTCCACGTCACCCATCAGGAAAAAAGATGGTCACTTTAGGAACATACATGTGGGATTTCTATTTGGCCACAATGTAATAGTCTTTGTGGTGTGGCTTTAGTCACAGAAGGATTTCGGACCAGGTCAATAGTGTAAGAGGAGATGAAAAGCAGTAAGGATGGACAAATGCAAGCATCAGGAACAGACTTTGTGTTAACAAATGTCAGTTGAAGGGATTTTAAAATTAGCACTGACATATTTGGCTTTTTAGCTTGGAAGTAAGAAAATCTAGTCTATTTTTGGATTTGTCACAGGCTTATTGTGAAAAGTCTTGAGAGGATCACTTATCAAGTCTCCTTAGGTCTCCTTCCTCAGTCTGATTCCTGAATTTATATGTTAGAAGTATTAAAAATCTAAATTCACCTAGGACCTAAGCTTCTTGTCTATAATTTAATATACTCTCTCAAGATTCCTCGATTAGAGTAGATCTTATTTTAAAAGTCTCTCAGAATGAAAATCACCCCTAGAGAAACAAATCTTTGTTTAACCACTGCCATGTTCAATAAATTGTCTCATCTTACTCCCCAACCTGCAGAAAGTGGGAGAAGAAAGGAAGAGGTTAAGATAAATCATGACCCCAGAAGGCAGCTCTGGGTTAATCCTAAGGGTGGTAGTTGGGTGGTGGTAGAGAGGGCTTGGTGGGTGTGACCAAAAGTAACATCAGTTACTGAAAGTGATGTTAAGACCTACCAAAATTCAAAGTCACAATTTCCTCATGTCAAGTTCTAAATTTTGATTCCCAACCAGTCCCAGATGGAGCCAGCTGGCAATATGATAATCCTAGGGTAGGGTTGGGAGAGGAGGAAGCAGACATAAGCAACTGATAAAAATCACAGGTCTGGCCCCAGATTTTGCAGCCGAATTGCCAAATAGAGCGTAGCTGGATTGGATGGATTAATATCTGAAAAACAATTCCGATTCCAAACCTACAGTGGATATTAGTAATGAATTTCCTTATGACTTATGTAGTGGACCCTGTGTGATATACGCTCTGAATCACCCAGTCCCTGGGGAATGGACTTCATCTCCCAGTTACTATAAGTGCTGCCTTTAAACTGCCCTTAGCTTTCAGTCTCTTAGATGACTCAGCTGTAAAGAACTGCTTCATTCAGGTTTATGCCTCATATTTAAGGTGGTCCACCTCTAGGGACTGATAAAGGTGGGGTATAAAGGTTTTTAAGGTTAGTCTTTGTTTAATAAACACTTTAATTCCCAAAATTATAAGGATATCTCTCATATTTTATATAATATTTTGAAGTTTTATTTTTAATCCATCAGCAGTTGAATTTGTATAGCATGAGGTAACAAGATTACTATTTTTTTAATCCCTCATTTGGATAATCAGTGGTTCCAGTCTTATTCAATGTCTCACTGTCTCACTAAAAGGCAATGCCACTTCCACTGTATATCAAATGTCCATCCACGTATGAGTTTGTTTTTGGGTTTTGTGGCTTTTTCCCCATTGGCCTGTCATGTCTATCTTCATTCTAATACCACACTGCCTTCATTACTATAGCTTTGAATTAGCTTTGGTATATGGTTGGTGATTTGGTCCCTGTTTCCTTCTTTAATGACTTCTTGACTGTTCTAAGTCTTTTCACTTATAAATAAAATTTAGAAGGAGCTTGTCAAGTTCCATTAAAAATCCTGTTGGGATTTAACAGGAATTATTGGAGGTCTCGAAGTACAGCTGGAGACAATCGATACCTTCACGGTGTTATCTTCTACTTACTGACATCATATGTCTCTTCCATTATTTAGATCTTGTGTAATGTCTTTTAACCAGCATTATAATTTTCTCCTTAAACATCTTGTACGTTTGTTAGCTTTATTCTTGTGTTACTTACATTTTTTGAGCTACTATAATTATATTCATTACCACATTCTTTTAATTTATTACTGATGTGTAGAAATAAAACTGATGATTGATTTTATATCTATTCAGCTTGCTGAGCTCACTAATTATTTTTCATAGTATGTCCCTAGATTCCTTTATTTAATAGGCAAGAATATTATCTGTGAACACTACCAGTTTTTCCTTTCAATTCTGATATTTTTTATTTATCTTATTCTCATGTATGAAATAAGAATTTCAGTACAATGTTTAATAGAAGTGGTGATCGTGTGCACACTTGTTTCATTCCTGATTTTAAAGGAACTGCTTTGACAATTTTTACATTAAGCTGGCACTGTTAAGGATTTTATTCTATATATTATTTAACACACTAAGAAAATTTCCTTCTATTTATAAATCAGTAGGAGATTATAGCTTGAATGAATGTTAAATTTTATCAAAGATTTTTTCAACAGCTATTTAAAAAAGTATTTGGCTTCTTTGTTTTATTGGTTAGAGCAATAAATTATTATTAAAGCAATAATCTATTACTAAATTATATTAAATTATATTAATAGATTTGTCTGATATTGAACCAACTTTGAATTCATAGAATAAGTCCAATTTGGTTAGGACAAATTGTTTTTTATAAAGGTTGTGGTTAAATTTTATCTTAGGTTTTCATATGTGTGCTTTGAAGCCACCCTGCAGAAAGAGCATGGTTACTCCCCAGAATTTGGTTCAGCAGCAATGACTGATGATGGCATGTTTCAGGTGCCAATCAATCAGGAATGAATGGTAGTAAAGAATTTGACTCTGTCTTTCGATGTTTGGTGTTTGACTGGTGACAACGTTTAATCTCATCTTTCCTTATTTCCCTTTTGTTCTGCATCTGGGCAGGCTGATAATAAAGCCTCGGTACTCCTTTTGGAGCACGTAGGAGATTCAAACCACGCAAGCTCTTGCCTCCATGTGGGAACTCTCATGCTGGCCCCACGCGCTAACCACAGTAGAAACTTCAAGCCAGTGTCCTTTCTTAGCTCTCTCAGGCTATTTTTTGGACCAGTTTGGAAAACCTGCTTTGCCCTCCCCTAAAAGCCTCATTATGTGAGTAATAAACCTTTTCACACCCTCGTGGTGTGTGTGTAGCATCATCAATCTTTCTTTACATTCGAAACAGGACATAGTGGTCCAGCTCCATCTGCAGTTTGGCCACAAAACAATGTGCTAATAAACGAGATCGGACTGTAATTTTACTTTTGCTATCTTTGTCGGGATCGAGCATCAAGGTCATACTAGACTTAATAACTTTCTTTAATGGATTTAGTTTCTTTAATGATTTAAGGTGATTCAGATTTTCTATTCCTCTTTTTCAATCTGAGAAAATGAGAAAAAGTCCGGTCTTCCTGGGTTATCATGTGGGACAGTAGTGATTGTATAGAGCAGAGGCAGAAGGGACAAAGGAGCTGTCTGGGTTACTTTCATGAGGAAACTAACCCCATTCATAAGGGCTCCATCCTCATGACCTAATCAGCCCCCAAAGGCTTTTTAACTTTTTTCAATAATACAGAGAGTGCCAAAAAAATGTATACACATTTTAAGACAGGAAAAAAAGTGTATTAAAATTGTAATACTCAGTATATACTGATAACAAAAGATGACTACAAGTCATGTGTATATATTTTTTTGGCACCCATGGTTTTTGTAATTTTTGGTGTACAAGTTTTATACATCTTGCGTTAAGTTTATTCATACATATTTTATTTTTTGATGCTGTTATAAGTAGAATTGCCTTTTTAGATTTCATTTTTGGATTGTTCATGTGTTACAAATGCAATTGATTGTTGTTCATGGATAGTATATCCTGCAATCTTGCTTTTCAGTGAGTACCGTAGGATTTTCTATGTACACGATCATGTTATTCGAAAAACATGGATAGTTTTTACCTCTTCTTTTAAAAATATAGCTGCCTTTTTTGAAAGTTATTAATTTTTTATTTAATTTATGTAATACTAAATTAAATTTAATATTTAATATTAACATTTCTTTCCAGGCCTATTTGGATTATTTCTCTTTGTGTTTTGGTAGAGTGTATCTTTAAAGCAATTGGTACATTTCATCGAAGTTCTTAATTTGTAGGCATAGAATTGTTCAGAGTATTCCTATATTATCTTTTGAATGTTCATGAGCTCAATAGTGATGACCCATCTTTAATTTCTCATATGTATCTCTCTCTTTATTTTTGTTTTTCTTAGTGTCTTCTCTTTATCTTTCTTGGTTATCCTGGCTAGAGGCCTCTCAATTGTATTGATCTTATAGAATTAACTGTGGTTTTGTTAATTTTCTCTATTGTTTTCAACTTTATCTTTTTCTGCTTAATTTTAATTAGTTCTCATTGTCTTTTCCTTCAGATTTCATTGAGCATTTTATGTGATTTCATTTTGTCTCCTCTTTTAGCATATCAGTTGTCCTTCCTTAAAAATTATTTCAGTTTTTTTTTTTTTTTACTTTTATTTATTTTAGGTGTTTTTTCCCAGGACCCATCAGCCCCAAGTCAAGTAGTTGAGGAGGGCGCAGCCCACAGTGGCCCACGGGGGCATGGAACCGGTGACCTTTCCACTAAGAGCACCACTCTCTAGCCAACTGAGCTAACTGGCTGCCCCTATTTCATTTTTTTTCCTATAGTTTCCAATATACACCATAGAGTGGAAAATTCCCCCAGTAGACAGCTGGGGGAATTTTAGAGCAAATATTATTCACTTCTCATCTCTGGATACCAGTATCATTTGTTGTTTTATATCCAATGTCTTGGAAACTGTTGCTTCATATATTTTTTTCTGGTGTTATTTGTTTATTATTTTTTAAATTGTTTCAGGTGGGAGAATAAATCTAATATCTGTTAACATCGTCTTAGGTACAATTGGAAGTTTATTAAGAATATATATCAGCTTCAAAGTAACACATTTTATTACTTATGCCTTAGTGAATGTTGTCTTCTGTACGGAAATTAATTAGAAAAACTCCTACTTATAGGTCAACCTCTGATACTCATGGACTCAACTCCATATGTTTATCTAAAGAGAAAGTTCACAATGATTTAAAACCATTAAGACTGCCTGAGGTGCAGCTAAAGTTTCAAATCCTGTGATAGTACATATTCCTGCATTTAAACAATAGAAAGAAAAGAAACAAAGATAACACAGAAATTGTGAAGATGAAGAAGCAGAACTTGAGTTACTTTACTTTTGCAATTTTACATGATAACCTGGAGTTTTTTATTTGTATTTAAAATTTAGAAAAGCCAAGCAGAGTGTGAACTGTTAAGGGATAACATTTTTGTTTGGCAAGTGCAAATTTTAGTTCATAAAAAAAATATTCATTTTAAGTAGTATATTTCAAATGAAAATTTGGTATTTTAAATTATTCTTTTCAAATGAAGAAATAAAAAAAATCTTGCTTATTATGTCATAATTATTAGTAAAAAGAACTGTCATTTAGAAGAGGGGAATGTTTGAAGAATAATGCATTGTGGTTGTCTGATATACTAGGTATGTATGCCACTGGGCAAAAGATACGTCTAGTTGAATCATTGCACTCAAAGAAGTCCAAAGCCATGGCTTTCCACTAAATATTTATAGTTTACTTGAAATCTTATCAATAATAAAATATTTTTTCAATAAGAAGCTGTTTCTGCCATAACTAATATTAACTGGTGACAAATCTGACATTCTATCTTTATCAGGTTTCCAAGGAACCTACCTAGAAAGGTAGCTCAAGATCAAATTTATCCACAGAATAGGAGGAAGTGTTACATTTACCCTTTACCCAGATATGTGTATATAAATAACATATGTATAGTTTTATGAAAATACATGACAAATACCCAAAGTGAGGTATAAAATTATTATGGGAACTTGTAGAGTGGTGATTAATTCTAATTCTCTGAGATCTAAAGAGTTATCCAATACTAGGTTACTCCTCTTTCTGATATATTTTTTTTCCAACTTGAACTGATAATTAAGGAAAAAAATTATGAGGCATTCTTCCAACAGAATTAGGACCCACTTCTATTTTGAATGATTTCTGCATTTCTAGGCAGTGTAAACTCACCACAGACTTCTTTCTTAGTAAATATTCAGTGTAATAGCAACATAAATTTTTCCTGTTTTTGTTCCAAGAGAAGGGTAAAAGTTCCACAGATTTTTTCTTTTCCCCTTGATGGAAGTCTTCAGTTACACGAGAGGATATGATGGCTTTTAGGAATCTAAAATCACAAAATTAAATGTAATTACTTTGTTCCCTTTATTTCTAAAGCCAATTGTGTTAAGATGTTAGAAATTAAATTAAATTACTCTAAATTAAAAGGCATGCTTTTGGCATTTTGAAAGATGAACAAAAAAAATCTTATAAGAAAAAAAAATGCTAGTTGTGTAGCCAGTGGGGAATGAGAAAGCTCTCGGTATTTACTGTCAACGTCTGCTTTCACTGCTATTTTTTTGGCATTTGAAGTCACTACATCAAAGTTTTTGACAGCTGTAAAATGCACTGTTGATACTAAATGATCCACCTACTGATGTTTAGTGACTGGGACACCATTATTTAGGCATACTCGTAATTGCATGACTAGGACATCTTTTACTTGGAAATGGACCTATTTGGCAAAGATGAAATTGAACAGATTTTCTACACTATAAAAAAAAAAATTCAAGAAAGTCTCACATATCTTTAGAAACAGCAAATGTCTCTGCTTGGTATCTCCAAACATCAGCAATACGAGAAGGAGAAGGAGAAGCTAGAATGAGGAACTGTGAAAGTGGTATGTTTTTTAATTCAATCGCATTCTTAAGTCTTGGAAGAAAAACAAAACTGTATCAGGCTGCTCTAATAAAAGCTTTAATTATGTTACTTAATCAACAATCGACTTCTCATTATTAAAGGCAAAGGAGAAATTCCCCAGTGGAAGCTCTTTCTCCATTAGAGTCATGGAGAATGCGGAAATAATTGCAGTATTACAGAAGAGAAGTGTATGCGTGGTATTTAATATTAAGTGAAGAAGGCCCAGACCTGGTTTAGTTAATTGGTGTCTAAAGCCCACAAAAATATCAGAAACTTTTAGAAACAAATTGCCATTGATTTCATTAATATAGAAGTCTATGTGTTTGTAGGTTGCATACCAGTTTCTTTAATATTTTGATGATTATTTGAAATTCTGTTGGATTTTATCAAAAGGGTGATTCTTTACTTCTCTTTATAATTACTTAGGAATCTTTAGCAGCTTAGAAAAAAAAACAAACTGAATACCTACTAGATTCAGGTTTCCTTTTAAGAATTGGCGCTTGCATTCTACAAATGGAACGTGCTTTTTTCTTTTGTTATGTTACTCTTGAAATGTGCACAAAAGTTGAGCCCTGCTAGAATACTATCTCCCAGGTATATGTGCTCCAAGGATGGTAAATAGTCTATTGAAGAGTCTATTTTCTTAACTTTATAAATGTAAGAAGCAGCAATATATTGTAGTACTGTATTTAAGTACACGTCTCCTGGAATATTTGACCTGGATCTCTTTTTATTTACTACTGTGTTTCCCCGAAAATAAGACCTAACCGGACAATCAGCTCTCATGTGTCTTTTGGAGCAAAAATTAATATAAGACCCAGTCTTATTTTACTATAATTTAAGACCAGATCTGATATGATATGATATAATATAATATGACATAATATAATACTGGGTCTTATATTAATTTTTGCTCTAAAATATGCATTAGAGCTGATTGTCTGGCTACGTCTTATTTTTGGGGAAACACGGTATGTGCTTTGGCCAAGATATTTAATGGGTAATCCAACTATTTCATTACCAAGTACCTAAGAAACACAGTAAGGGAGACCTCATGGACTTAATAGTCCAAGTAAACTAAAACGTAGACAAAAAAAAAAATTCCTGTGCAAACGAAAAATCGAAATGGCATAACAAAATCTATGATTAGGGCTGTAGTTATGCTTTGAAAGAAGTATACATGGTGGATGTGAGAGTGTATAAAAGGGGGACCGTTTGTTGTTTTAAGAGTCAGGACAAATGTGTCTGAGGAAACATTTCAGATGTAACTGAAAAATGAGAGGGATTTATTCATTTTGAAGGAGTAGGAGGTGGGAACTTTTTATTCAGAGTGAAAAACACATGCAAACCCAGTGGGGTAGAGGAAAACATGGCACATAGGAGGCACACAAAAGACAACGTGGTACAAAGTGCAACCTGTTTGGTAAGTGAAAAGAGAGAGGAAGACAATATGAGAGAAACACTGAGAACCAGGTGGGGGCCAGACCAGTGAAGTCCTTCTTGACAGGGCACTCTCAGTTGGCTTGGGAATGTCCCTATTTCTATTTCCTGTGGAATAATTTTTAAAACACCCTCTCCCTTAACACACACACACACACACACACACACACACACACACACAAACAAACACACCCTCTTTAAAGTGCCCTGGATTTGACAATACATTTTATAGATATTTTGCTTATAGTTCAAGTTAAGGATTTTAACCTTTAAAAACAAGAGGGGACGTTCTTTTTTCTATGTTTTGATGCAGGGTGTGCTCTGTTTATATTTTATAAAAGAAATGCTCAATAATTTGGAAAAGAATTAATTGATTGCTGATTGGCAAAGTGGATGACACCATTCCAAGGGAGAGACAGATGACAGCATGGACGAGGGACAATGCATTAGTGGAGATGAAAAGACATGGATAACCCAAGGATATATCCAGAAAGTAAACGATTAGCTTGTGGTGATGGCCTGCATAGGTTGGAGGAGAGGAAGGTATTGAGGATGGCTCCTGAGTTTCTGGATGAGTACCATTGATTGAGCTAAAATACCAAGTTAGAGAACAAGGTATAGAGGGAAAATCCACAAGATTTTTCTTTTCTTTTTCTTTTTTTTTTTTTAGGATAACCTGAGTTTGAAGTGTCTTTGAAGCATTCAAATAAGAGAGGTAACATTTGATATATGTGTCTGAAACTCATATCAGGGATAGAGATGTTAATTTGGTGCCAATGGCATGGAGCCTAGAATTTGCATAGAACAGAGTTTCTCAACCTTAGCACTGTTGACTTTTGAACTAGATCATTCTTTGTTTTAGGGGATTGTCCTGTGCTTCATAGGATGTAGAGCAGAATCCATAGCTCACCTAGATGCCAGTAGCACCCCCTTCCCAGTTGTGATAACCAAAAATGTCTCCAAATATTACCCATTGTTCCTGGGGGGATGGGGAGTATGGAAAGAAAACTTTCACCTGCTGAAAACCTGGCTTGGAATTAAAGTACAGCGTGAGAAGAGGGCCTAGGATTAAGTCTTGAAGTCTCTTATATTTAATGGCTAAATAGAAGAAAAGTTCAGAGAACTAGGAAGAAGCCAGATGATTGTGGTGTATCAGTGAGCTATTGGCAAAATAATACTGTATAATATACTGTTATGGGCTGAATTGTGTCCCCCTAAAATTAATATGTTGAAGCCCTAACTCTAAGTATCTCAGAATATGACTGTATTTCAAGATAGGGCCTTTAAAGAGGTAATTAAAATGAGGTTGTTGACTCATGTCCTTATAAGTAAAGGAAATTTGGGCAAAAGACACCGGGAATTTGTGTGCACAGAGAAAAAATACATGTGAAGACATAGCAAGAAGGCAGCTGTCTATAAGCCCAGGAGAGAGGTCTCAGGAGAAGCCAAACCTTCCAACACCTTGATCTTGGACTTCTAGCCTCCAGAACTGTAAGAAATTCTGTTTTTAAGTCACCCAGTCTATGGTGTTTTGCAAACTAACACACATACCACCCCCAACTCAGTGGCTTAAAACAACAATCATTTATCTTCATGGATTGGTTGGGCTACAGTTAGCTGGAGAGCTATGCTTCAGCCTCTGGTGGCCCTGCTTTTGAATATAAATCTTTAAGTTGGTTAGTGAGGGTCTGCTTTATGCATCTCTCATACTCTTTAAATAGGGTCCAATTAGAGCATGTTTTTCTTGACCGAGGTACAAGAGAATAAGTTGCCTAGGCTTGGAACTGGTGCATTGCCACTTCCAAGTTGTTCCATGGGCCAAAGCAGTCATTAAGACAGCCCCAAAGTCAAGGGGTATGACAGTACTCTCTGCCCAAGTTATTTGCTATGTTAACACCATAGCAAAGGTGTGGATGCCAGGAAGGGTTAATTACTGGAGGCAATAATTCAACGTTTTATATGTGGTGGCAGAGACATCAAGGACAAAGACTGTTTCAGACAGAAAGGAATGGTCATCAGTGTTGACTATAACTGAGAGGCCAAGTAAGATGACTGTATTTGGCAACAATGTGGTAACTGGTAAATTTAGTGCGGATTTTTTTCTCTTTTCTTTTCTTTTTTTTTTTTTTTTTTTTTTTGTGGATGATGGAAAGATGGGGAAGGAAGTTTAGCTAACATCAGGATTGGATTATCAAATCAGACTCATATACATCATATATTCAGTGTCCAACTTTCCCAGTAATTCAAGAATATAAGACAATACAGAGGCAAAAACAAATAAAAGAGCGAGGTTTGAGATATCCTGCATTGTTACACTGGCCCTTTCTTCCTTCATTGGTCATGTGCTTTCTGGTTCAGAATAATCGATGAAGGTATCTAGTGAGCTTTTGGGGGTTATTACATTACACAGCAGACAGCATTTAATAATGCTGTTTATTTTATAATGCTAATAGTTTTACAAGTTACCTGACATTCTTCAGACAGACATGCTTCACAGATACACTGGTTTTAGATTTATTTACTATAAGTAATCTTTAATCATCCTGCTAGGCCACTGCATATATAAGGACTCATTCTACTAACACATGTAATTAGTCTATATACCTAGAAGTTCAGTTGAAAAGGAATTTAGACCAAGTCACCTGCCTTCTTTTCTTTCCCCTAGAGGAAAGAAAACTTGTCCTGTTAGCAAATGTGAAGTAGAGAGTAGGACTATAAGACAGACGTGAAAATCTCAGACTAATTTACGGTGAGCTAGAAGTTTGTAATGACTGCAGCTCGGAGGGCAAGTGGATGATTAAGTCACACAATGTCTTCTGTATTGCCAGAGCTTAAAAAAAATGTTGACATACAACAGGACCTCTATTTGTTGAATGAATTAAGGCATATATGAATGAACAAGTCTCAGAGGGACAGACTTTTCAACAAGACTGTGAGGAGTGGCATGGAGCAGCCAGTGGGAAAAAGGAGAACGTTGAAGTACGTGCAGTACACAGAATAATGATCCACTGCTTTTGAGACCTTTAGAAGAAGCCACGTGATCAGAAGAGAGCCAGGTTTCAATTGAGATCAGAGAAGAGGCTGAGCATATGGGTGGTGTTCCAGAAGGTGGAGTGGAAGCCTTGGAGGGTGGGCAAAGCAGGATACTGAGTGCAAGAATGTACAGCACATGCGCGGATGATATACTCAAGAATCAACTTTCTGGGGGAAGATAGAGTTGGGGCTTTCTTGTGGGGGTTACTAATGAAAACAGTGATGGCTGCTTTGATAAATCGCATCTCATTTTGTGCAGAAGTTTTGGTTATCTCTTCCTTCGCTCCCAGACCTGGACTTTTGTTTACCTAAATTCAGAGAAAGAAAATATGATTGTGGTTCGATAGAGTAGAATGATTTAGGATTTTGATAATGTCTTTTTAGTTAAAGCAAATAATGCCTCTTAAATTAGAGGAAATGCATTTTTTCTGATGTATGATGATATAAAATTCTATAATGCTATGTTTAGGTTCATTTAAAAATCCTTTCCCACACCCATGGAGGTAGTCACACAAAATTTCCTTATTGATATGTTGAAAACATCACTTTGGGTCTTAGTAGCTGTTTGTTACTGGGTGATTATTGAACCTTTCTGAGCCTCAGCTTCCTTGTTTTTAGAAGAGGGTTTTAGAATCGGTTCTGGGACATTTAACTGATAAAGTTTTGGGGAGGAATTTAGAGTAGTTGTAAACACAGAGTAACTAGTGCTCTAGAATTCATGTTCTCTGGTGTATAATTAGTGCTCTCACCTTTAGGAAGGTTTGATATTTAGCAAATATATCTGAATTACCCTCAAAGGTGTTTCCATCTATATCTCTTTTGGGGGAGGGGGTGGCAAGAGAGGGATGGAACTTACACATCCTTATAATTAAATAATTTATCCTCCAATTCAGTTTTATGGAACAATCAGAGAAAAGAGAAAAAGGCATTCATGATAGAAATCATCAATTTGTGTAATACTCTCTCTTCTTAGAAGTTTAATGGATGACTTTCTCCACCAAGCTAATGACTCTTTGAAGGGACTCTAACTCTCAGGGAGAATGGAAGAAGCCCACTGTTCTTTTCTGTAAGTCACAAAGAATCTGGGTATTTAATAGGAAACACTAATGACTGTGATATTGATAAGTCTACTGGCCAATTCTTGGTCCTTATCTTACTTGATTTCTCAACAGCATTTGATTTAGTTGATTACTTCCTTACAACATGTTCTGTATGTGGCTTCTGGGTCACCAACTCTTAGTTTTCCTTCTATCTCACTGCCTGCTTTTTCTCACTCTCTTTGGCTAGTCCTCTCACTTCCCCTTCCATTTCCTTGTCTTTTTAATGTTGGATTATCTAAGGGTTCATTCTTTGAACCACTTTTATTTTTGATCAATAGCAGGTACTCTCATCTAATCCTCTGGCTTTTCATATGCTGTATATGATGATAAACAATTTATATTTTCAGACTGAATCTCTCTGAAATCCGATTCTAAACCCAATTGGTCATGGATATTTCCATCTCTATGTCTAATAGTTATCTCAAATAATATATCTAAACTGAACTATTTTCTTGTACTCAATTCTGCGACTTCTTGACTACATAAATGGCAATTCTAGCCTGTAGATTGC
Organism: Rhinolophus sinicus; assembly: GCF_036562045.2. Classification (NCBI taxonomy): domain Eukaryota; kingdom Metazoa; phylum Chordata; class Mammalia; order Chiroptera; family Rhinolophidae; genus Rhinolophus; species Rhinolophus sinicus. Next base: position 25,140,286 of record NC_133759.1, read on the forward strand.
ATAACCCAAGATTTGGAGTCATCTTGACTTTTCTCTTTTCCTCACACCCCACATTTAGTCCACAGGAAAATCCAGCTGATTCTACCTTAAAAGTATATTCAGAGTTTCACCATTTTCACCACCTACACTGCTATCACTCTGGCACAAATCACTATTATCTCTCTCCTGGATTTTTGCCATATCCTACTAATTAGTCCTTGCTTTCATCGTTGCTCACATTTCATTGATATCCTACACTTACACCAGAGTAATCCTGTCTAAATATGTCAGATTATATCATCTAATTGATGTAAGGCTAAAAATCTTTTAAGGACTCTCCAACCCACTCAGAATAAAATCCGAAGTCCTTACAGTCGCCAATGGGTTTCTGTATAATTTGGTCCCTGCTGCCTCTCTGACCCCATCTCCATCTAGTCACTCCTTTGCATACTCCTCTCCAGTCACAATGGCCTCCTTGGCAGTTCCTCGTTCACAAATCGCATGCTTTCCTTGGGACCTTTGTACTTGCTCTTTTCCTTTTGGAAAACTCTTTCCGTCAATACCAACGTGGCTACAGCCTCACTTTCCTCATGTCTTTGCTGACATGTCATCTTACCCCTGAACCTTCTTTGGTCATCTATATGAAATTCAATCCTTTCCTTTTGCCTCATCCTTTTCCTTGCCACTCCGTATACTCTTTTTTCTTTATTACACCATCATACTAGATATTTTCTTATTTAATTGCTTAGTATCTGTCTCCTTCATTAGAATGCACACGTGTTGAGGACAGGAATGTTTGTCTCTTTTGATCATTGCTTTATCTTGTGCCTAGTGTAATGTCTCATTTGTAGGAAGTGTTCAATACATATTTGTAGAATGAATGAGATTGAGTGAGAGAAAGCTTTTTTTTTTTTTTTTTTAATGTGTATGATGGTTCACCATGACCTACAAGTTTCATTTTTCTAGGGTCTTTTTCTGATTATTAATTGTCCTGGTCCCTAAGATCAGCTGCATTGTTGGTCTCTAGAGAACATAGGGTTGGATGGGAGATTTTTTTGTTGTTATAATTACTAAAGGGCCAGACTGGTGATGATTGGTCCCAGAGATTGGCCGAACCCAAATGTTCAGGGCAGGGGTTGGGCTGGTCCCTAGAAGAAATTGGTGGGAAGAAATCCAGGGGAATAGTTCATCTCAGGAGAAGTCCAGAAGTAGGTAGTCAGATGTCCCTGATTATAGGAGGGAGGGGGACACATACTCCAGATGTGTTTGGGTCAGGAAGATTTTGCTGCATGTGGGGCACAGCCAGAGAGCTTAGTTTCAAAAGCAGGACTCTCATTCCACAGCAATAAAGACATATAGGGGAGACACAGAGCTTATAGATAAGGAGATTTTCTGAATTGAGGAAAGGACAGGAGTCCTCAGAGAGTAGAAGCATATAGATTTCTGGGTAACATGAGAAGCAAAGAAACAAGACAGATGACTAGAAATGAAAGGAATGGACATTTGTATTTGTCTAAATGTGAAAGGCCCGCTTATTTCAGAGTCATGCAGATCGTTTAGTAAAAATGCAGAATTCTATGTCCTGCCTCAGGTTATTGAGTCAGAAGTAATCTGGTCATGTCCTGGGCTTCTGTGGTAGCTCCATGATAAGGACAATCACATAGGCATTAGATAAGGAAAAGGATAAGAGGGAAAGCACACGAGATGCAACTAGGTATTAAAAGATTATGATCGGAAATTTCAGGAAGATGGTATACCCTATGAACCCTTTTGAAAAACACAAAGAGGTTTTGGAAAGTTTATTGATAGTGCAGTAAGAACCAGATTTACTTTATTGGGGACACCATTGTGCACTATCAATTCTGACTAACACTGGGGAAGTGTTATATGCACCCATTTATATATAGACATTATGTATGTATGTATGTATGTATGTATGTATGTATGTATGAATATCTTAGTTTTCTTTATATGAATGCTATTTATGATGACTTATTTCCTGTGTGTCTGTGGAGGTGGGTATTGTTGAAAGTACATGTGTTCACATTGTGCATTGGCAAAGACACTTAGGGTTGCCCCTTAGAGTATATCCATCTGATTCTAAAGAAGAAGTCAGCAACAGGTAGCCTGGTGGGCATATCTGACCTATAAGTCATTTATTCACTGAACAGTGTCATGATTTTAGAAATTATAAATTCATAGGCAATTTTTTAAAATTTGGAGAATTTACTTAAAATCAGATTTCAGACTTTTGATAAATCTAAATATATGGCAAAGCCAGTCTCTACATTTCACAGGAGAACTAGAATGGTAGCTGTCTTCTTTGTATGAAACATTCCTTCTTCCATTTGCCATAGTTTCCCATTCCCCGATCCTTACTTGACTCATTTGAGTGAGTCACTTCAATCATTTGAATTACTTGTCTGGTCTATCCATGTGATAAAATAATTTAATTCAGTGAATTGATTAATTCTTCAGCCAACTAATTCATCCACTCAATCAAGGAAGATGATTAAGTAGACCAATACAGAAGTATTTTCTGACTCATGTTCTTGACAACTTTTTCAATTGACCCACCTATTGATTATTCTCCACTTAGGCATTTCAATAAATTAAATCTAACTTCTAGGGAAATAAATGTTGGCTTTAAGTGTTAATATATTAGCTCCCACCTGTAAAAGAAGAGAAATGTCCAAAAAGAAGACAGTATAGTGAGTGGTAATTTTTGAGTATTTTTCAGATTCAATATGGATGTACTTACTAAAATAAGCAGGAGGACACACGAAGCTAACATATATTTCATCCTATTAAGAGGATAGAAATTCCCTTCACTCTTTAAACCATGATGTATTTTGTAAATTTTTCACGATGAGAATTTATTGTATTATAATTATAAAAATTCCGCAAACTATAAAGGGTGGAAAAAAGATTGGACATGGCTGGGTTATCAGCATAGAGAAGGACTTTTCACTGACAATTCAAATGGACTAACATATGCAGGAAACATATCCCCAAAGATTTAGCAAATAGTAGTTACCTTACTGGTTGGAATGCTGCCATTACATCCAGCCTAGACGTAATGTGGATAAAAGAATCGCTTTAAGTAGTGCAGCAAAGCTGTGACTATAGATAAACTAAAACACTAAAAGGGGCTACTTGATCCCCCTTCCTTACCGGGGAGTATTAACAGGCTGGCAGACTATATATCTCCTCCTGAGGAGTGCTAGACTTCTTACCTCATCTGTGAAGCTCTGGGGACAGATACTCATTTCAAAATTGAAAGAGGTAATTCAGAGTCGGACAATCTGGGGTTAGTATAAGAAGGACCCAAGGCTAGTGTTAGGAGCCAAAGGTAAGAATTCAGGAAAGACAGAAAAGAAAAGGAAAGTTACCGGATATAAATGGTAAAGTGAGTCTTGCCAAGTACTGGATGGACAAAGAAGAATTGCTGAAGATTTCCCCCACAAATATGGGCTAGAAATAGGAAATGTGGTAACAGACATATGGATATTGTACTTTATTGGCCTGGTAACAGTTTTTCTTTGTATGACAATCTGGCAGTCCTTGGCACAAAGCCATTTATCAGAATATTTAACACCATTTGTTAATGAAGCACTCATCTTTAATTGTCTTTGTTAAAACAACTGATAATTGTCTTCCCACAAACAAGGGCAAAATAATCCTTTTCAGTATGAAATTAATAAACTTGGTCATTGGATATGGTGAAAATGCCAAACTACAGTTATGTAATCAGTGTTGCAGTCCTCATAACAAATCAGATAAAAAGTATCTCAATTTTGGAGAAGATAATAAAACCAGAATAAAGATAAATAATTAATTATCATGCCCAAAGTAAAAGGAGAAGAGGAACTGGAAAATCCCTCTTTAAAAAGACACTGTTAGCTGCTACGTAATATAAAATGCAGTTAACATGAATGTACAATTATTTTTGTGTGTGTGTTAAATATTGACAGGTGAATGAACACAGCTATGGGTAGTATAGATCAGCTTCTGGCCCACATTGGTGACTTTTTTCTGTTTTTCAGTGAAATCCTATGCTCCCAAGAGTTAGTGATTTTTTTCTAGTTATGTTGTAAATTATAAATCTGTTTTGGGAGCAGTAGATAAAGAGCACTGGCTGTGTGCAGAGAAAGATGGGTGTCACTACATAAATAAAGGCAGATGACATGAACGTCCATCCATAGACTAGTTTGTTTACAGAGAACAGCTGTCAGTGAAAATATTTATTCTGATCTTGAGTCAGCCTCGAAGGAAATGGACATTTTTAATAAGTTCACTTTGCATCCAGTGTAGGTATATGAATGTACCAGCTTGGAGAGAAAAAGAGCACACATGGGTTTTTAAAATGAGGGATGATTTAAAAAAAATTTCGTAACAATGGTAAGGTGAGTAAAACTATTAATATAGTAGTATTCTTTAATGTCAGTGTTTAGGAGACCTGATAAAATACCAGAATTTGTAATGAATATCACATTGTGATACTACGACCAAAAATGGTTTCATTGTTAAGAGTTGACACACTTCTTACATTTTATGACTTTCATTTTTCATTGAAGAGACAAAACAGTGACACATTGGGCATCTGTAAAGGCAATATCTAGAATTGCGATAGATTACAACTTAAGAAAATAAAAAAAAGCAAAAAACAACTAAAGCTGAATACAAGCAAAACACAAAGTAGAAAACCAGTCTCCATTATTTCACATATAGAAATAGACAATTTTTCCATTTTTTTGGGGTGTGCTGTACTCATTAACTTAGCATCTGATGGTGTTCTTAAAAGTAGTATGATTATGAAGTTATCTTTCCATAATTTCTAGGCCCATATTTGGGCCATTGCTGCCGTTGATGACGACCTATGCAAATTTGGAGTTTCACATGTAACAGAAATAAAGAATAAGAAAAGTGAAAATTAAAACTGAATAGAAAACCTAACCTATGCTCCAAGCTATTTAGCACTGCATTGCTTGTAGTTGCTTTGGAAAGTTTGCTGTAAGAAAAATGATCTCTTCATCGGCATTAAACTATCAGTGGTAGTACTAGTACTAGTTTACAATATTGCTTTATTGTGTTTAAAAGGACTTTCAAAAATAATCTAAAGTTGGTGTTATATGTGTGTACCAAATGCTGAATAAGTGGTCTGTAAATGCTGACATGCTCAAAAACATTGAGCTAGAGAGCAAGTCAGGTTTAAGGGCTGGATGTAGGGCCAAGAGGGAAATGGCATCAGAAGCTTGGAAATTACTAGTGCAAAAGAGTGTGAGATAAACAGCAATGTGGAAAGGGGTTTAGAGGATCCAGGACTCTTTCCATGAGTAAAGCTAGCGTTCAGGACTAGCTCCTACAGCATGCTGGGGCATTACTTTTTGCTAAAGCCACTAAATTGGGGCTGGCAGGTTGAAATTCCCACTAAAACTTTTACTTTCTTAATAGGATATAATCTTAATTGTCTTTAAAACATTTCTTTCTCAATGCCCGTTACTTAAACATTTAATCATGAGTGACTATCCCCCTCCAACCCCCCAACCAACAAATGCCCATATATCACAAGCTAAGGCATAGGCCTCTTTTATCTTTAAGCTCTTTCACAGGATGATTTTATATACTTTTAGTTTTAATTAGTAATTCAAAGCAAATGGGTTTTAAATCAATATTTATGCCTTATCAGTCTCGTAACTCATGGCCCATTCAGCTGCCAGAGACTCTGTTCTCAGATGGAGCCTTCTCCCAAAGGTAAATTTCCTTAAACCCACAAACAAAAGAGACCTCTTCCTATTTTGAGCTCTTATAGCAAACACACTGTTCCTCTGAAATTATCAGTATCACATACTTGTGTTAATTAGTCATTTATCATGTATGTGGTGAATCCTTCATACTGGATTATATGCTCCTTCAGATCTAAGACTATGTTTTATTTATTTTCTTTATTAACCCTGATCATCTTCATTGTTCCCTACAGACCACACAGTGTCTATCTCAGTGGATGGTGCATAGCAGGTGTTATAAAATATTGGTTAAATGAATATATGAATGAGTGAACCATCTCAGATACTTGCATCCCTGTTTCTGGCATTTCACTGGTTAAATAGAAATGAAGTTACAATACAAAACCCAACATATTTCTGTTCATTTGCCTGCCATAAGAGATACTATTCTTGGAATATAACATTTAACAGATATCTTAGTGTTCCTTTTTAAAACTAGACATTTTCATCAAAATGTGCTGAGACTAGGATGACATGCTAAGTAAGATATAAGGCTAAAGGCCTTAGGAAATCACATATAGTAAGAAAGTGGAGAAAACAGGCTTAAGTATATTTTAATCATTGTTAACTCTTGAAAGTAATCAAATACTTAATACTGAAAGAAAGAAATATATGTCAGTTGTGGGCTTTTGTAGACATATGTGTCAAAAGCTTGTATTTTAGACAGTCCTATTACCTTAGTGATTTGATAAATTTCCTCTACTTAAAATTCTAATAAACTTGTAATCATTTAATGGAGTCTGTGCATTCTGTTGTATTTTCATTTTCCTTGCTCAATTTGCTCATTTTTTTCTTTATCTCTGTATAATAGATTTTATAAATCCCATTGTTGGTTGTGCAGTGTTTTGAACATAAAAATTTGTGAGCTAATTACATCTTTTAAAATCTTTAAGTGAATCCATTAATCTTAAATGGGCTTGATGATTGGGTCCTTCGTTTGTTTCTCTTACACATACACAAACACACACATCAGAAAACAAAATAGTTATTAAAGTCCTTATAAGATCCTTTTATGAAGATCCCTTACTTAAAGTAGATCCCTCACTTAAAGTACAAAGACACACTCTTATACACACACATATACATGCACCCATGTACATATACATACAATTTGTCATCACTTTTACCCATAGGCCAGAATGCATGGGTTAGGAACCAGTGGGTAGAGGTAGGCATAACACCTTTCATTAATACTCCTAATAATCCACTGTAAGCCTTTTTGTTTGCTCTTTGCTGAGCCCCTAGGCCTCGTGAGTTTGAGGTCCTAGTGCTCAAGGGAGAAATGCTTCCGCCAGGTAACATAATTATAGTTTCCATGAAATGGAAGCTATACCTGCTGTTATGTACGTACTGAGTTTTTTCTGCCACTGAACCAATAGGTGGAGAATAGCATTGTTGTATTGGCAGGGGAAATTGATCTTAATTATCAGAGAGAAATTGAATTGCTCTTCCATGGTGCAGGCAAGGAAGATGTATCTGGGTTCCAGGGAATTCAATGGAGTGGCTTTTGATACTCTCTTTCCCTCGAGTCCTGGCTAACAGAAAATTGTAGCAACCCAATGAAGAAAAGACCACTGGCTCATTTGCCACAGGAATGAAGTTTGTGGAGTAGAGGAAGGAAGTTTTAATTAGAAACTTAGGTCTTAGGAACCAAGTACAGAAAGGACAACTGAAACAACTATGATTTATGTTACGTAATTGTTTATTTTTCACTTTTTCCTTTTACTTTGTATGAAGAACTCTAATACTGGCTAGTATATAAGCTTTGAGATGATAGTATGTTAATTGACATCACCCTATTATTCAGTTGCCAATGGGACTTCAAACATTTCCTCACTGGGTGCATGAACTTTTCACCTGGACTAGGGCAAGGATAAACGATGAGAGGTAAAAAGGTTGATGGTGATATATACGCGCATTTTCATTCTTTATCTGAAGACCAACTCTCTAACCTTTTTCTGCCCCAAGCAACCAAATTGTAAGGCTTAAATGTATAGTCATTTTTGCTCTCCACCTCTGGTTGGGTTTGGCTAATAGGTCACCAAGGCAGTAGATCAGCAGGAGGGAGAAGAATGAGGCCTGGGAATCTACTTTTCTGGCTCAAGTTGCCTCTGGCTGGCTGGCCTCTTTGACTAAAATTCAATATATGACTCAAAGCAGCCTCCTTTGCGTGACATCTTCCAACCCTATGGGTAGTTGCCTTTATTCTGGGTTAGTTCACTAGCACTTTCTGGTTTTACCAGCACCTGTACACATGTTTGTAAACCACTCTCGAATTGTCCTAACTTGCGTGATCACCACTGCTTCCTGTTAGGGATCTAACTGTTATAATCCCTTTTATAACTCCTGTTAGTAAAAAGAACCCAGGCCATGAATAAGAGTTTGAGGTAGAGAAGAGATTAGCAATTGTGACTTGGGGCTGTTAGAAGAAGAAAGAGAAAGAGCTAGGGATTAAGAATGTAGGGAAATATTATGAATTTCTCATTTTTATTTTTTCAAATATTTTCTCCCACTTGGTAGGTTGCCTTTTTTCTTTTTTTCGTATTATACCATTTTAAAGTTGAGATATATTTGCCATATAACATTATATTAGTTTCAGATGTACCTCTTAATAATTCAATATTTGTATATATTGTGGAATGATAACCACAAAAGATCTAATTAACATCCATCACTACACATAGTTACAATTTTTTTTTCTTGTAATGAGCACTTTTAAGATCTACTACTCTCTTAGCAACTTTCAAATATATAACAGTATTACTAACTATCATCACCATGCTGTATCTTACATCCCCAGGACTTATTTTATTTTATAACTGGAATCTCCTCTTGTATAGCAGGCCCATTCTAGGTCTGTCTTGTCATAATAATAGTGCCAGCTTGTTCTTCAAATTTTTATAATTAATGAATAGCCTAAAATCAGGACCAGCTACATAATTTATAGGGCGTAGTGAAAAATGAAAATGTAGAGTTGAAAATTTTTGGCTTAGTCATTTCTAAAGAGAAGTTGACACACTGCTTTTTTATTCTAAGGAAAAAGTTAAGGAAAAAATTAATGTAGAATTTTATTAAAGCAAGGAGTTCTCTAGAGGATTAAGCAAATACAATTGAAGAAATTTAAGTTGGAAAGATGAGCCCTCTTTTTGAGTCTGGGCTTGACTTTAAGTTTAGCTTCAAATTATGTTTTCATTTCAAAATACCATTGGGCTATAAATATGTGTTCAATCGATGGACATAGTGATATTTGAATTTTATGTGTGTGTGTGTGTGTCTGTGTGTGTGTGTGTGTTGTGTGTGTTTTCTAGATCAAGCATTTCACTACACCAGTGTTTTTCAAAATGTGGTGTAGAGATTTTTTCCAAGGGGTCTCTGAGTCAAAACTATTTTCATAGTATTTCTAAGATGTCATTTGCCTTTATCACTGTCATTTGCTTATTTGCTTATGTATTTACAATGGAGTTTGTACAACGGGTTGTCCACAGAAGCAAGTAGAGAATCTAGTTGTCTTTTATTAAGCCAGACATTAAAGGAATTTGCAAAAATTTTAATAACACTTTTCTCACTATGTATTTTTAAATAAAAATGTTAGTTAATACATATAGTTTTACTGTTATTTTAAAAAGAATAATTAAATATTCAAGACAATGATCAGCTTTAATTTCTAATTACACTAAATAGTTATAGGTATTACCCACATAAAAGTTGAGTTCTTTAATAATTTTTAGAGTGCAAGGGAATCCTGAGACCAAAAAGTGAGAGAATTGCTGGTATGCACTATGCCATTTTTAACATTAGGCACCTATATTTCACTTGAAAAAAACATTTAAACTTGCTTTGGCCCCATATATATAAAGCACTTATACCATCTGTGAAATACAAACATAGTGCCTATGAGATAATAAGTATTGGATAAATATTTCATTTATTCCTTTATTTAACATATTTTTGATTGTTTACTATAAATCAGGTATTGTGCTAGTTCCTGGGGACATAGCAGAGATCAAAACAGACATAGTCCCTGCCATCATGAATCTAGCTTTTAGTGAGTGGAAAAGGAGAGAAATATCTAACACACAAGCACAAAAATAGTAATTAATTACACTTGTGGTAAGCACCTGAACAAAAAAGCACAAGGTGGAGTGAGTGAGACTATGTACAGAAATTGCTTAACTAAACAGGGGTCTATAATCAAGAGAAACTTCCAGAAAACAGCATGGGCTAGAGTATGATAGGAAAAAAAGGCTTTACTTGTTAAGCAAAGAAGGAACATCAAAAAATGAGGCTGGAAAGACGGGGAGGGGCCAAGTCACCCAGCACCATGTAAATAATGTTAAAGACTTTAAACTCTGTATGAGTATGTGTATTTGTACATATCTGTGTGAGTGGGTTTATTTCTGGATTCTCTAGTCAGTTCCACTTATTTATGTGTCTATCCAGCCTTTCACCGTTAGAATAGTTTTGAGTTGTGTAGCTTTATAGTAAGTGTTGAAATCGAGAAGCATAAGTCCTCTAACTTTTTTCTTTATTTTCAAAATTGTTTTGGCTTCTGATTCCTTTGCTTTGTACATTAATTGTGGAATCAGCTTGTCAATATCTACAAAAAATCTTACCGAGATTTTGATTGGGATATCATTAAGTCTATAGATCAATCTAGGGATAACTAAAATCTTAACAATATTAAGCCTTCCAATGTATGAATATGGACCATTTCCTCCTTAATTTAGGTCTTTCTTTTTTTTTAAATTGGTGTTTAATAGTTTTTAGCATACAAATTCCACACATATTTTGTTAAACTTGTAAATATATATCTTATTTTTATAGCTATTGTAAATTATACTTTAAGAAATTTTAGTTTCAAATCATTCATTGGTGACATAAAGATTGATTTTTTTTAAATATCCATCTTTCATCATGTGAAAACTCAGTTATAAGCGTTTTAGTTTTTGTACCTTTCTTGGGATTTTCTACATACACAATCATGTCATCTGTAAATAGGGACAATTTTTTTTCTTTCTTTGTAATCTGTATTGCTTTTATATCTTTTCTGGCCTTATTTCTGAAGGATATTTTTTGCTGGATATAGAATTCTGGATTGACATTTTTCCCCACAGAACTTTAAAACTTGTGACCAAGTTACAGTAGGCAGAAAAATAGTCCCTCAAAGATATCCATGTTCTAATGCCAAGAACCTGTGAAAAGGCTTTGCAACTTTATTGTAATTAAGATCCTTTAGATGGAGAGAGAATGCTGGATAATTCAGGTGGGCTCAATAGAATCACCTGCCTCCTTAAAAGCAGAGAACCTTTTCCAGTCGTGATCAGAGGGAGATGTGACTGTGGGTAAATGGTCAGATGCAATGTTGCTTGCTTTGAAAATGGAGGAAAGGCACCTCGAAACAAAAGGGGCAGCCTCTAGAAGCTGAGAAGTCAAGGAACTGGATTCTCCTTTGGTGCCCCCAGAAAGGAACGCAGCCCTGCAGAAACTTTGATATTTAGCTCAGTGAGACTCACATTGAAGTTTGTACCACAAAACTGTAAGGTAAGAAATTTATGTTCTTTAAAACCACTAAATTTGTGGCAATTTGTTACGGCAACAATAGAAAAGTAATGCAACTGTCCTCTGTTTTCTGTTTCTGGATTTTGTTTAGCAATCTTCCGTCATCTGCATTGTTTCTTTTTGTATAGGGTGTTATTTTCTCTGACTGTTTTCTGGCATTTTTGGTTGTCAGCAGTTTTGTTTTGAGGTGTCCGGACAGGGTTTTCTTTGAGTTTTCCTATTTGGGGGTTTGCTTAAGGTTCTTAAATCTGTAAAATTATGGTTATTGCTCTGAATTGTAATATTTTGAGAAAGATTGTGTCATGCGGGAGAACCTGCTCGCTGCGCCATTTGTCGTGCGGGGAGGCCTGCGGGGTCTCTGCTCCCGCTCCCCACAAGAGAACGCAGGGTATGGTGAGGCCAAAAAGGAACACCAACGGAGCCATAGATGGGGGAGTCATACCACTATATTCTCGCCGGCAGCACTATACTCTCACTGGAGGCTGGATCCACACTGTCTGCAACCAGCCATCCTAACTGCAATCCGCGCTTGCCAGCCCAGCTGCCATCTTCTTGCTAGCACCATTCTCCTCTTCTCTGCTAGCGTAGCCACAGCAGTTATATTAGTGGCCAATGGCTCACTGGTTACAGCTGACGGCCAACTAGCCACAGCTGATGGCCATCCAATCACAGTTGATGGCCATTTACTACCTGAGCCAGCACCTGTCTATGTGAGGCTGAGAGCCTGGAAACTGCTTTTTGGGGTTCTGTTTCCACAGATTGGAACATGCAGTGAGGGTTGAATAGATTGAAGAAACTTGTTTTTCTTTTTCAAGAATGTTTACACTATTCTGTATTCCTTGAATATCCATGTAAATTTTGGAGTTAGTATGGCAATTTATGCAAAGAAATCAGCTGGGATATTGAGAAGGATTGTGTTGAATATGTAGACCAATTTGGCAAGTGTTGCCATCTTAACAATTTTAAGTCTTCTGATGTCTTTCCGTTTGTGTGTCTTCTCTAATTTCTTTCAAAAATGTTTTGTCGTTTTTAGAGTCTAAATTTTAAATTTCTTTTGTTAAAAATTGTTTTTAATATCTTCTCTAGATTAAATAAAATTCTCAATTTCTATTTCAGTTTGCTTATTGCTGCTGTATAGAAAACCAATAGATTTTAATATGTTGATCTTTTATCCTGCAAACTCTCTGAATGCCTTTATTGTAATAGTTTTATTTTTTCAGTAGATTCCTTAGACTTTTCTAATAATGTGGTGTATTACATGAGTTGTTTTTCAGATGTTGAACCAATTTTGCTTTCCTGAGATAAATTATTGTTGGTCATGGTGTATAATAATCTTTTTGATATGTTGCTAGATTTGATTTATAATATTTTGTTAAGGAGTTTTGCATCTGTATTCATAAAATATATTGATCTATAGTTGTTTTTTTTTTTTTCTTGTGATATCTGAAACTTGAAAGCAAGCCCTACTGAGTTGAGGTATGTAGAGGGAGATGGAGAGAATTCAGTGGGAAGTGGGAAGGAATGAAGAGAAAGAGGGAGGTCACTTTGTTTAAAGAGCTAATATACTCCTGATAGTTAATGTCATATCTCATTTTCTGACATGGTTGGTTGTACCTTTTAGAACCCACAGACTTCTTAATCTCTAAAGATATCTAAATCATGAATCCCATTATTTTAATGGTAAGACTTTTAAGGAAATAAAAGACTTAGGTGGAAATCATTTTGGGAATATCTGGTAATATGCAAACTTCCTGACTGTATAATAATACTGAGAATTATAATAAATAATACTTAACATATATTGATCTTTTATAGGTCATATATTGTTCTAAATATTTTGATATTTTATTTGCCACAACCATGTATGAGTAAGCTACTCTTATTTCCATTTCATAGAAGAAAAGGCAGAGACACAGAAAAATACAGTAATCTGCATGAGGTCACGTAATTTACTAGTAATGAATCTTGGGTTTAAAGTCAAATCTGATTTCATAGTGAACATTCTTAGACATGATGCTATGAAATGTGATTAGCAACATCTTTATCAGTGATCTGTATTAGAGAATAAATTTGAGATTAAAAGTAAATGCGTGGAAATAAGTGGTTAACAACCAACAAATATCCAATGTTTTAATTAAAGATTTTTGGTGCTTGTATTCCGAAGATCGCTAATTACTGTAGCTAGCATTGAAGAGAAAAGAAACTGAAAGAAAAAAAAAATTACCCTCTAACTGAACACTCCATTTTATTTCACATTTATAATGTTAGCTGCACATTATATAGCTGGTGATAAACTAGAATGCACTGGTGTCTTCGAGCATAAATCAGTATGTAATAAAATGATTTCCTTATTGACTACTCATAAGGTCCCCAAAAGTTAGATGGCAGTATTGTAAAATGTTTGGAATGTTGTGTATAGCATGGCCCCTTTTCTAAAAGTGAAGCATACAGGACAAGTGCTTGTGTTTGAGGAATAAATTATGTTTTGTTGGTGTTTATCTTCGTAGGTGTTTATCTTGCTAGTTTATAGGATTAGGTTACATAAGAACTGGAATTTCTGAACAAGATAAAGTCATTATTGTTATTAGTAAGAGTCCTGTTACCAGGAATAATTGGGAAAAAGGTGACTTAAACAATCTGTTTCTAGTAACTTGGAACATTTTATCTTCTTAAAATAATGAACTCCACAGGAATGATCAATATGCCTCAAAATTGTTCCCAAGGAGTATATTTGGATCTGGATTTATACAGATCACAGAACTGCTTCTGTAGAGAGCAGCATACAGAGGGTTCTGTTTTTGTTTTTAAGGTGAAGCAGGGAATATGTAAATGAGTCACTTAAATGAAAAGAGCAAAGGTGGAACTCACTTTAAAAGTAACTGGATAAAAGAGCTTAATCAATGTCATCAAGAATTATACATACAGAGGGTGCCAAAAAATGTATACGCATTTTAAGAAAGGAAAAAAGAACTGTATTAAAATTGTAATACTTAATATATACCGATAAGAAAAGATGAATACAAGTCATGTGTATACTTTTTTGGCACCCCCGGTATATATAATTTGCAAGCTCTTTATTGTACTTGGTTTTATGCTCAGGCAGGCTTTCTTTATATTTGTCAAAAATAGGTGTTATCATTTCAAGAATTATATTATCATTATAGCTAGTAACACCAGAGAAGCAACAGGACTTCTTAAATTGCATCAATTAAGTCCTACGGATGATTTTGACTGTTCTGACTTGATTCCTGTCTGTGTCTCAGATTGGATTACTATGTCCTATAATGGGGAGCTCTGATTGGATATCCTGGGTCATGTGTCCATTGTTGTGACAGGAGATAGAGCCATCTGATTGACAGAATATCATATGAGGGAGTGGCCATGTGACTGAGTGTCAAAAGGGGATAGATATTTGACAAAAGCTTACATAATAATTTACCTATCAGAAGATATTAATTTTTCCCCGCATATTGCCTCAGTACCTAAACATTGAAAGAAAGTAAACTGCTTCCAAACCTGAATTTTGTTTAAAGATGTCCTGATGGAAAAGGTTTTTATGTTGTAGTGCAACATTCTAAATGAGCAATACCTCAGAGACTTGACCCCGTGCAATTTCCAAAACTCTTCTGTTATTGAAATCAGTTTTATTGACTTTTAAGCTATATTTATCTCATTTCTTTCTTCAGGGATTCTTCTTCCTGTAGCAGAATGTTAAGGAGACAGCAAATTTCTGTCTCTTATTAATCAAATTTGAAAGAAAACAAAAATTGTCCCAGTGAAATATTTAAGAATGACATTAGAATAATATATAACATTATGTTTCTCTTTCTGCAGCTGAAAGTTTCAACTCAGGAATCAAGGTATAACAGGAATTTCTAATGTGAGTAGAAAAATCAGGATGTGAATTTTCAAAGGAAAGAAATTAAGAAGAGGTTTCATAGCTCTAAGATACCTTCATCCAAAAAGGGTAGATTGTGGGAGATTTTTCAGGATTTTGTGAAAAGAATTTCTTTGGTGTAAGCTGTGCAGTGAATTCTGCCCTTGACCTTGGCAGGGGATATGAAACATGCCTAGTGAGGAGCACTTCATCAGGACCATGGGGATTTTGAGCTGGGATTCCTGTAGGTATAGGCACAGAGGGTTGGCGTCAGATCAAGCTGCTTTGCCAGTGGAGTTGCTGGGATTAGGTTTGGGCTGGTCTGAGTTTCTCTGGGCAAAGGGTGAATTTCACCTGTGGATCAGAGGATGGCCAAATGGGAGAACCAGCTTGCAGCCATTAGAAATCCAGCCAAAAATTTCTCTTGGAAGTAATACACGCTCTCAAAAGCGAAGCTGTGAGTGTGAATATCTAAAAATCAATGGAATAAGAGGCAGCAAAAATTGGGTCTTGGGAAAGAACAACAGAATGTTCTCAGTTGGAAAATCTCTGAAGGAGGCACAAAATCACTTAAGAGTGAAGGAATCAATTTTAAACATCTGACAGGTTCCAAGAACGCAAAGCTATTTAAAATAAGGCCAATTAAGTGAGAACTTTCCTATTTCTCTTCCCTTTCCCACTACCTAGACCCCCTTGGTTGCAGAAACAGTGATGAGAGTACTTCTGAAAGAAGTTGCCCTCTAGCAGGGCTAGCTAGCTCAAGGAGAGGAGATGTTACAGCCAAGTCTTGATTATTGTTGGATTTTTTAGCTACAGAATTGAGAGAACTCTTGGGACTTAAAGTGGCCTAGGCTTTTATCTTCTCTAGGAGCGAGCAGCGGCTAACTTCTGTATGAGCAGGTTTGAACAGACTAGAGAGTAACTCCCGTGGGCACACACCCACAGGAGGAAATGTTTGTTCAGCTCACTGGTTATGTTCACTCAGGCTTACTATTTGAATAAAGAACACAGCCTTTCTAGTTTTCAAATGATACTTTTCATTAACATGTTTCTTTCATTCTAAGTTGCACTAATTTTTCACATATTTAAAATTGACATCTACGTTTAATGTGAAAATTTGCCTTCTTTCCAAAAATGTTTCCATCTTAGGTACATCTTAGAATTAATACTACATCTTAGAATTGCTTGGGTCCTAGCATTTAGGAACTACATTATTATAAAAGACTATACCATATTTTTATACAATAGTTTACATAATTTTGTATTAAACATTGGAGCAAGTCACTGGGGAACTAAAATGGTCATTCAAATACATGCAATTTCAATCTAAGTTAACCTGTAGTTTAAGAAACTAGGATTTTCCATATAATTTTTAATGTAGTATGTGTTGAAAGGTGTAATCATTAAGAATCCTACTTTTTTTTGAAAGGTGAAACTGATAATTTAAAACATTAAATTGTTTTATTAATTGCAACTATTATGATCTGAAGTATCACTCACTTTTAAAGAGCTCAAGGCTTGTTTTATTTTTAACTTTGTTTAAATGTCAGATGAAGTATGTTTGGGCTTGTTTTATACAAAAGAAGTAAGTCTAGCTATCTAAGTTAAATTATTGGTTTTAGACAGCATAGGTAGTTGAGGAGAGTCTCAAATTCAAATTCTAATTTCTCAAGTTCCATCCCAATTTTTCTTTTACTTTTTGGTTGTTGCTTTGAGGTAATTAAGATGTATCAGAAAAATATAACAACATTATTGAAAAAAATTACATCAGTGCTAACGATCCATATCAATTATAAGATACAGTCATTTCTAGATGTATAAAAATGGATATTATTCAGAATCAAAAGAATATAATACTCTTCGCTGTAAGGTATTAATAATTTAACAAATGAATCATGTTTTTGTTGACCCTGCTCTCATTAAGAAAATCTTTGGTGTATAGAGGAGTACATAAACGTGTTTAAGATACAATTCCTACTCTTAAGGAAATGAATGTTTTATCTGAAGAGAGATCTGTGAAAAATAGCATGCACATGGGATGACTTGATAAGAACACAAGCAGAGGCATAGATGAGGAATCTTATCCATTCTCCTAGCTTCAAATACCACCTAGATTAGGTGATTACTGTTTCTAGACTTGATTTCCTTAGTAAGTTTTATTTTCATGTTTTCCATATTGTCAACTACCTCTTAGACATTTTTCACCTAACATCCTCAGGATGACCCAAATGAAGTATTATCTTCCCTCAACAATGTTGGTCCTGCTTCTGTATTTCTTATCTTTGTAAGGTCATTGCAGTTTCCCAATTGCCCAAACTGGAAAAATCAAAGTTGTCTTAGAATGCTTGTTTGTCTTCATACCTCTACACCATCAAATGTAGTTACCACAAACACCTGCTGGTTGTTGCTCCAACATATCTTTAAAAAGCATAATGCCTCATTTTATTGTGTATTTCATTAGTGATTCAGGCTTCCATCAACTTTTGCCTTGGTTTTAGCAATAACCTCTTGATTGATTGCCTTCATCTCAGTTTCCTCCCTGACAATTCTGTTCTACTACTCTGTCATCAGAATTATCCTTTTATAATACAGAATTGCTCATTTGAGTTTCTACTTAAAAAAAAACAAAAACTGTTCTTATGGTTCTTAAAGTATAAACTGTTGAAGTATGACTTTGTATTTTTTCTTTCCACCCTTCAAGTACACTGTACTTGTAAACATTCGATTATAGTAAATCCTACTTAGAGATCCTCCCTGGCTTAATTTATATATACCTAAATTCAGTAATTCACAAATATCAATTGAGCAGCTCTACATTCTCAATGGAGAATTTAGGTTCTAGGAATACAGCAGTAAAAAATACAAAGTCCCTTAACTCAAAGGCTTACATTCTGATCAAGGAAAACAGACAATAAATTTTAAAATGAATAATTATATATCAGAAGATATACACTCATGTGTGCTTGTCCATGCATTTGTATAAATAACCTCAGATATAATAAATGTTATGGACAAAAATAAAGGGGTAGGTTTTGAGGGGCTATGCCTCAGTGCTGAAATGACATTTGTGACAAGAATTGAAGGAAAAGAATGTCACATAGCATGGAGAAGAACATTCTGGACATAGGGAAGAGTATGTGTTGAAGCCCCAAGGATCACTTTTTTCTTTCTTTCTTTTTGCTGTGTCCAGCCTGCTGATAAGCCCATGACTTAACTATTAGGTTGGTGCAAAAGTAATTGCTGTTTAAAAGGTTAAAAATAATTGCAAAAACCGCAATTACTTTTGCACCAATCTAATATTGACTCATGATAGCATATTTTTCATTTCCATTGTATACTTTTTTATAGTTTCCTACTCCTTGCTGAAGTTCTGCATTTATTTAGTCATATGATCATCTTTTCCATTATAGCCTCCACCAACATATTTATCCTGGGAAAGTTTAGGTCTGCTTCTATCGATGGTTTCCTGTCTTGGCCGTGGGTCGTATCATCTTGCTTCTTCACTTGTCTCCTAACTTTTTAAATTGTACGTTGCATATCTGTTTAAAGTACAGTAGAGAATAAAATAAATATTACCACCATAAAAGGGCATACCTCTCTGTCGTGTTTCTGAGATGCCAAGTTAATTTAATCTATTGTTGATTTGGGTTTCAGCTTTGAAGTATTGGTTAAGTGCAGCTAACCCTGAACTTCATTTGTTGTGAGAGAGGAATCAGGATTTTGTCTTCAGTAGCGTTTGGAATCTTAGCCCCAGTGAAACCTTGGAAATATTGTTCTGATTTATAGCCAGGCTGGTTGGTGTTTTGGGAGCTGGTCTATTCCTTTTGCTCTCCAGTCCCACTCTCAACCTTACACAATCTCTCTTTGTCCTGATGCTTTGCTCCGGGCCTTCAGAGGGATGCACTGTATCTTGGAGGAACCTCTTTTAGCTCTCCTGCCTCACCCCTGCCTCTGTCTGCTGTTGCTAGGGTTTCCAGGCTGGAATTCCTACCCATTCTCAGGAATTTCTTTTGCTTTCCCATTCCCGATTCCCAAGATATAAACTTTCTGTTCTCCACAATGAATTGTTTCTACAAAGTGACAGCTGATACTACCAACCACCCGGGTTCAAGGAGCCAATTTTCCCAATTTCCCGACCAACCTTTCTCGGGATTCAGGAATGGAAAAGCGAAAAAAAAATTCCCTAGAACGGGTGGGAATTCCCACCCAGAAACCGTAGCGATGAATAGGAAAAATGTCAATGAGATACATTGTGAGTAGTATGTTTATTTCCCATTGTGGGTATTACTGGGTTCAAGGAGCCGATTTTCCCGATTTCCCGACCAACTTTTCCCAAGATTTGGGAACGGGAAAGCGAAAAAAAATCCTGAGAACGGGCAGGAATTCCCGCCTGTAAATCCTGTTGTTGCCTGACCCATGTGAAATCCTATTATGTTCAGAGAGATTGTCTCAAATGTTCTGCTATGCCAAGCCAACAGAAGGCATTTTTGGCCTTGCACTTGTAGAAGTTAAAAGTGCGTGGGACCTCCTACTCATATGGCTACTATATTTAAAAAATAGCAGTAAATAGCAAGTGTTGATGAAGGTGTTGAGAAATTGGAACCCTTGTACATAGTTATTGGGATTGTAAAATGGTGCAGCAGCTGTGGAAACTTCATGGCAATTCCTTAAAAAATTATAAATAGAATTACCATTTAATCTAGATATTCCACTTCTGGGTACATACCCAACATAATTGGAAGCAAAGTTTTAAAGAGGTATCTGTACACCCATGTTATAGCAGCATTATTCACAATAGCCAGGAGATGGAAGCAAACCAAGGTTCCATAGACAGACAAGTGGATAAAAAAATGTGGTTATACATACAATGGAATATTTATTTAAAGCTGCAAGTCAAGTAATTCTTTCAATCTAGTTGTGGAGGGTGCAGCTCACAGTGGCCCATGTGGGGATTGAACCAGCAACCTTGCTGTTAAGAGCACCACACTCTAACCAACTGAGCTAACTGGCCACCCCACAATAGAATATTATTCAGCCTCAACAAGGAAGGAACTATTGTCACTTGTTACAACATAAGGCAGTCACAAAAGGACAAATACTCTATCATTCTACTTAAATGAGGTACCTAGAGTAGTCAAATTCATAGAGACGGAAAGTAGAACAATAGTTGCTAGAGACTGGATAGAGAGAGAAACATTTAATAGATATAGAATTTCAATTTTGCAAGAAGATAGAAGTGCTGGAGATTGATTGCACAACAGCGTGAATGTACTTAACATTGCTGAACTTTATGTTTAAAGGTGGTTAAGATGGTAAATTTTATGTATTTTATCACAATTGAAAAAAAGAAAAGCAAAACCTTGCTAGGTAGACTTCAAATAATGACAGAAGGTTGGAAGGTTAGAAGATAAATTGCATACTGTTTCTCTCCCTGTTCCCAGCAGTGACAGACTGTTAGGAGACTCAGTCATTTCATATAGATAGCCCGTCTGGGGAACTCTGTGAGACCAAGTGCTGTTTTTTCTTGAGAAACTGGGCCAACTCAACAATGCATTCTTTTGGCATATATTATCTTTTATTCCATTTTCTCATTTCCCTTTTATGCTCATTCTCATTTCCTGGATTTCGAAAAACACCCCCACTATCTAGTACATTTTAGCACTTTTGAATCAAGTTTTATTATTTAGGAAACCCAGGTTCAGGCAGTCGGATTATGCTGCTTGAGATGGTTTGTTCAGGGCAAACGTTTTAGGAGAGATTCCATTTGAGCAGAAGCTTGAATAACAAAGTAGAATGTAGAGATCTTCAAGAAGAGCATTCCAGAGGTAACAGCAAGCAAAGACCCTGAGGTGGGATCAAGTTTGGTACTTTTGAGGATTGACAAGAGGATAATGAAAATAAGGAAGAAGGCAAGTGGTGGGAGATGAGATAAGAGAGGGAGTCATGTCCCCAGTCAGTTAGGGTTTTGGAGACATTATAAGGATTCTACATTTCACGCTAAATAATGGGGAGCTAGTAGGAGGGAGTTACATCGTTTGAGCTATAGCTATAAAAGATCTTTCCTCATATAATTTAAAACAAGAAAAATAACACATGTTGGTGACGATGTGGAGAAATTTGTACCCTTATAGATTGTTGGTGGGAAAGTAAAAAGCAGCTGCTATGGAAAGCAGTTTTGCAGTTCCTCAGAAAGTTAAATCATATTAAGCCAGTAATGTCACTTCTGAGTATATACCCAAAAGAATTGAAAACAGGTATCCAAACAGAAACTTCACATGAATGTTCATAGCAGAACTATTCATAATGACCAAAGGCAGAAAGAACCCAAATGTCCATCAACTGGGTAAGCAAAACATGGTATATGCATATAAAGGCATATTATTCATTCATGTGAAGGTATGAAGTTCTGATTCAAGCTATAACATGGGTGAACTTTGAAAATATGCTAAGTGAAAGGAGTAAGATACAAAAAGTCACATATTTTGTGATTCCTTTATATGAAATATCCAGGCTAGGTAATTCCCAGAGACAGAAAGCAGATTAGTGGTTGTCATGGTGGGGTAGGGCAGGGATGCACAGTGATTGATAATGGGTACAGAGTTTCCTTGGGGTGAGGACAATGTTTTGGGAACTGATGGTTGTACAACATATGAATGTACCAAACACCATTGAATTGTACAAAATAGTTCATTTATGTTACATAAATTTCACCTCAGTTAAAAACAAAACCAAAAATAAACAAAAATACCTTTTTGGATGATCTGCAGAGATAAGAAAGAAGCAGAGGACCCAGTTAGGGGAGTTGTATTAGTCCAGGCAAGAGCTAATGGTGGCTTAGGCTAAGGTGGTAGTAATACAGATGTCATTTCTTGGGGATGAAATGAATGTGGGAGGGGAGGAAGTGGATGAGCTAGATGGAAGCCAATCGGATGGATCATTTCTAAATGGGAGCCTAAGAGCATTGTAAACCCGTTCGGCAACTTTTAGTGGGCCCTGGTACATTTCACTGGACTCAGGGCCACGTGGTTGGTCAGAATCTTTAATGACCTAGAAACAGGCAACTTGTTTTTTTCTCCACTTTCACAGTTGCTTATCTTGTTAATTTCTTTTCAGTGTTACTCTTAGAGAAAAAGGAAGCATAGGGTACATAATAGTTCCATTGGTTTTCCTGCTCTTTATGCATACAATGGAAATGGTGGTTTAATCATTAGATGTTTCACTGCTGCTTGAAATAGGTAAAACCTTTCTTAAATGTACTATTTGCTTTAGAAATTCACAAGGGGACCTTTGGCTGTTTTGCAATTAAAAGATAATTCTGTTGACTCTTCTGTCATGCTAGGGTTTTCCTGGAGGAGTCCTTCTTATCTGTTGCCATCAGTTACAACTTTTGTCCTGAACTTAAATTAGCCTGGGGCAGGTTATAAAAATCATTTTGAGCTTTTGCAAAGCAAAGTATGGTTAAAACCTCAAGGAAGGCTTGAATTTTTCTTTGATTTTTATTAGCATAGACTAAAAAGTTTATAAATCCTGGCCTTTACAACAAGGCAAATAATTTTGTGTAAAGAAATCAATACCAGAGGATTTGAATTCAGTAGTTTTCCATTTTAATCAGCTAATATTGTCTGACTCTTGTATCTCGGTCAGGATTAGGAGGCTTTTAGGTAAGTCTAGATAAATGTGAGTGAGATGGAGTAATAACCAGGACAATAAAAAACCCACTATCCTACATGTTTCTGGAAGCTAGACAGCTCAATATCTAAATGGTATTCTTGAAAACGGAGATGCGAGTGGAGTGATTAATGACTTGGAAAGGTCGTCAGGAAAGAATTCCTATGGCAAAGAATCCAAATCAACGTGGTCACTTTTTCCTGAGCACAAATGTTAGTAGTTTTGTTCAGTGTTTGTTTTTATACCTGACATATTCCCACAAAAGGGAACAAGTGAAGATCAGAGACCAGGCACGCACACACGCACTGTGAGTATAAGTGATTTCCAAGCTGACAGAAGTTAAGGATCACTCCTGGGCTACAATTCGTGAACGACTTTTTCCATCTGAACTTTCTGAACATCAATCAGTTCTCTTGTACAATGGAAGTGGTCCCATGAAACGGAAACTGGGATAGAAAGCTACTTGGAAAAATGTATTTTATTGGAAAATAACATGCTCAGGTTCTTAAGTTAGCGGTTTTCACTTTTCAGTACTGAAATATAAAATCAGGTCAAGAGACATATTTAAATAGATCATGGGGAGGCTGTTGCCAATGACTGTCGTGGGTAAGCCAGCAGCAGCATGACATAGATAATAAGGGTTTTTTTCCTAGAAAGTGTCAGCTCTAACTAGATAGGCTCAAAGTGGCAGTCATTCATGAATCTGTAGGTGGTAACAGAGTTTTTTAAAGCCAGATTCTTTTCTCACTCAGTCTAGTCTGTCATCCTCTTTATAGTCCATTTTATCTCAATAATAAACACCTGAGAGACAGATAGGTTGGTTATGGCTTTTAACTACCTGGCCCAGCTGCTTTCTAGACAGAGTGCTGGTCACCAATACTTCTCTTCATAGGGACTCTCTTGGCTATGTTGGGGATTCTGGTATAAAACTAAGTAAGTACAGTAAAATGGATGAAACCCTAAGAGGTTAAATTAGAAGCAGTATGTCGTCTATCTAAGGCAGTATTTTAAAAAATTAAATCGGGTGACAATATTTTATTACGTATTTATTTTTTATTTGCTTTTTTCTCTTTTTTAAAATTAAATGTATTGGGGTAATATTGGTTAATAAAATGATATAGGTATCAAGTGTACAGTTCTATACTACTGTAATTCTAACATAGGAAGGTTACATACAAAAACATTCCCAGGTTCCCAACTTTCCTTTAAGAATTGGAAATTCTTAATTTTGGAGTTGCAGGCTCACATAACCAAAACCTAGGTAGGGACTGCTGTGTTCAGAAGGGGTAAGTCCTGAGAAGGGCAAAATGTCCCCATGTTGGTTTTTTCTTGCTCTTAGTCAGTATTTCTGGTCTGCTTTACCTGCCTGGGTCCTCTTAGATTTCTGAGTTGACAACCCCAAATTAATGAATGTAATTTTTTTTTTGTAGAGATGGCTAATCAGAATTCAGTTATTGCTTTCCTAAACCCAAAGCTCTGAATACACAGAACCAAGCTTACCGGTGTTATCCCTACACTTCCAGCTGTCTTCTGTTTGATTCTGTTTGAAATGTGCTGCCATAGAACATTAGTTAATTGACTCACTTTGGATAAAAGATATGGAAAAGAGAATTGTATGGAAGTATATTTCCTGTTGTTATCTATCTTGAGATGTCTGTTAAATGTGACCCTATCTAAAGAAGAAGCTTGAGGCAGGAGAAAATAATTATTCTTCTCTTCCAAACTGCTACAGTCTTTCTGGAGGGCAGTTTATTAAGAAGTTTATATAAAAAGCTTAAAAGCTTGTATATCCTTTAACCCAGTAATTTCATTCCTAGAAATATATTTTGAGGAAATAAACAGAGATGGGCTCAAACATTTATTGCAATGATATTATTTAGAATTAGAAAAAATATATAGATACAATCCAAATACTTAACATTAGAATAAATTCTGGCATATCCTTATAAATTGAAGCTGTGCAGCCACTGGAAATAATGTTTAAAAGAATGTTTAACAGTGATGTAAATGTCCATGATTTATTATAAAATGGACAAAGGCAATAAGATTCCAATTCTCTGAAACTCATGTTTGTTTGCAGATATACAGAATAAAAGGAAGGATTTCATAACAAAATATTAACAGTAATTATCTAGAATAATGACTTTTTCTCTTTTCTATAATTTTAAATTTCTGCTATGAATAAGTTATTTTTATAACTGGAAAAGAATGCTCAATTTAAAATCCTGTCCTCCTATTACCCTTCTAATTTTCCCTCCAGATACCACTCCCTCTCAACTTTTAACAACTGGAGTCAAAAGAATGAATTAAAAGGTCAGAATAGTCACCAAGTGATTGATATTAAAGAATCTTAATCAAGAGGCAGGCTGCTTGAGTTCAAATTCCAGTTCAGATACTTTTGGCTATATGAGCTTGGGCAAGTCCTCGCCTTTCTGTGCCTCAGTTTTCCTCATCTGTAAAATGAGTGTTTGTTAATAATTGTATGATAGAGTTGTTGTAAAGATTAAGTAAGTTAATATTTTAAAGCACTTCAAATAGAGCCTAGTATATTGTAGATGCTCTTGTGCTTATTGAATAGATGAAGTATAGTATAAGTGATTTAGGCTAGCGATGGTGGCAACATTTTAAAATTTAGGTTGTAAAGTTTTGAGAGAATAACTTGGTTTCCTTTGGATTTTTGAAGTGACTAAAGACAATTTATAGCCCATTGTGCTTTAGGGCTCAGGTCAGAATTATTGGAAGTGCCATTAACAGTCTGGTGAACATGTATCTATTCTGGAATCTTTTCTTCTAGGGCCCCTCAAGGACGGGATAGGGCTCGTGAGCATTGCAACATCTTGTTCGGCTTTTTGTAGTGCAACTTTGGCTGAGAGTGATATAATTTAATGGATCGTTAAAGTAAAGGAGGCCATAAACTCAGATCAAACCGCCAGGATGCATATTTCGCCTGTCTCTGAAGAATCTGGAAACATTACTTTAACAGTCCAGTGGCAATGCTCTCGGGCCAAAGTTAAAAAAATAAAAATTCTTGTTAGAGGTTTTTCTAACTACATACTAAATACAGATGAGATTGATTCATATGCACTCGTCCAGGGACTGTAGGAAAGGGAATATTTTTATTTTAGTGGAAAATGTACAGTTTCTCACTTGGAAATATCTGAGGCTTGCTTTTAAGGAGCTTGGAGCAACCATCCCTTGACTTTGCTGCTGGAATGTGTTATAAGCACTCAGTAATAATTGTTTTAAAATGAGAGATGAAGTAGCTAGAGTTGATATTTTAGGTAAATAAGCAATTTGCATTTTAGAAATTCTAGGCATGGAGGTTCTATTTTCAGCATATCGGGCATTCCCCACTTGACTAAATCCTTTCACAGTCCTCCCCAAATCTAGGCATAATTCTAATTTTAGGCAAGTATATACAGTATGTGTTTCTCAAGATTAAGACCTACCACTGACCTTGAAAATAGCTATTTCTTGAACTTGCCGATCAGTTTTCCTGTCCTTCTACCTCTGCCTAGAATAATCCATCTCTAGGCACTTCCATAGTACTATCGGGTCTCTGATCAAGTGTCACCTTATCAATGTGACCCCTACCTTATGTAAAAGAACAACCTCCTACACACACACACACACACACACACACACACACACTCACACATACACACACTCACACAGGCACTCTGTATGTCTTTAACCTGGCTTCATTTTCCTCTATGGCACTTAAAATTTTCTGAAATATTAAATGTCTACTTGTTTGGATATTTTTTGTCTCTTCCCATAAGAATGAAAACTTTATGAGGACAGGGACTTTATATAATTTATATTGCCAGAACGCAGTCCAGTGCCTGGGCACAAAGTGAGTACTTGATCAATATTTAATGAAGAAATGAGCCAATGAGTGAATGACGATTTATTGAGAGCCTCATAGGTTTTAATGCATTTCAATTAGACAGTAAGCATTATCTCAGGTTATCTGCAGAACAGCCCTTGGAGGTGAGAACTATTATTTCTGTTTTTCAAAGAGGAATGGACTCAGATAGATGATGCAATTAACACAGAACACACAGCTGGGAAGCACTGACGCTCTCGTTCTAGCCCATGTCTGAGTGATGCAAAGGCTGTGCTACTGTCACTCGTTGGGGCCCGATCTGTCTCAGTTGTCACATTCGCCTCTGCCTTTCTCCTGTCAGCTGGAATCTCTGCCATGGGAATTGTTTAGCATCCTGATCTTATGACTGGGGTCCTGTTTCGCCTCCACCAGTTACCCTTCTAAAGGTTCAGAGTCCCGTTACTGAGCCCTGCCTAGTGGTAGGGCCCTTCTCTCTGAGCAGAGTTTCCCCATGTTGTCCACCTGCCCAGACTTGACGCATGCCTTCCCTAAGCAGGATCCTGTTTAGAGTTCTACCACTTCAAGTCAGAACCCCATATCACAGAGAGGGCTCAATTGTTCCCTAATTGTTACCTAAGGAACAATTATTGAGTGTCCCCATGACCTGAGATTTGGACTAGAGGTGGACATTGAGTGGGAACAAGACAGATGCCATCTCCCTGCCCTTAGGGAGTCCTTAGCTCACTGTTCACAGGGAAAGTGTGTCACTGAATAAATCTGAAGAGCATTCTTCTTCTGGATTGTCCTATTGCAGGGATCGTATATTTGTTCTTTAAGGAGCCAGAGAGTAAATAGTTAAGTCTTGGTGGGCCTTAAGGTCTCATTGCCACTGCTCAACTCTGCCATTGGTGTCCAAACGAAGCCAGAGACAACCCAGAACTGAGTGAGCATGACCACATTCCAGTAAGCTCTTCTGTACAGAAGCAGGAGGTGGGCTGGACTTGGCCTGCTGGCCACACTCTGCTGACCTCTTTCCTATTATCTACTTGGTGTTTGTGAGAACTATATTTCCTACAACCTTATCCCAGGATGGTATCAGGCTAGAACTGGTATGAGATTTTTAAAGGCAGAAAGTGCAGCAGGATCTATCAAGCTCTGAAGGGCTTTGGTGGTTAGAGATAGTAAGGGATGGAGAGAGGTGCAGGTGAGTTCCAATTCATCCTGCTTGTGTCCAGCTCTTCTCCTTATGGCCGGCTGTTTGTCCAACCATGACCCTGGCCTACTATGAGACAAGTTGCTGTGAACTCACAGAAAACCAATGCTTTCCACAGAACCAACTCCCTTCAGTTTCCCATTATAGCATGTAGGCCAGCCAACTTAACAGGTAACTGAAAACTGGACATTTTTTACCTGCACCATAGCTGGTGACTACCTTTTCTCTTTTCTTAGGAATTTTCCCTCTCCAGATTCTCTGACACTTGCCTCAGGTCTAATTGCTAGAATAAATTTTGCATTCCATTGTACTCATAGTTCTTTTCTGATTGGACCCTGAGGATAAAGTCCAAAGGGCTCAAGGGTTTCTTAGGCTAGCCCTCAGCATTTGCTGCTAGTGTTTTTTCTCCCATTGAGTACATTTCTCTTTGTCCCTATCTCCTCTAGCTCATTTTTACTCTATCTTTGAGTGGCCTTTATTTTAATTTACATTATGTATTATCTTATAAGTGATCTAAAGCTGGAGATGGGTAGGATATTTTTGATAAAAGAATTATCTGAAGTCATTCATCAAGTAAGACAGACACACTCTTGCAAACAGCCAACGTGTGTTTGCTTCTTCACATTCCCTTGTGAAACTTGGTGGGGACACTGGCTTGGTTGAGGGACAAGCTCTGTGTGTTGGTGTCAGAATGATCTTGATTCAAATCCTCTTATTCTCTGTGTAAGCCTGGGAAAGTTACTTACCATATCAGAATTGGCATTAACTGACATGTTGTGAGGAAAGCAATACCTACTGAGGGATGTTGGGACGATTAAGTGTCATACTATATACTTGGCATGCTGCTGGACATTTAATAGCTATGAGATTTCCTGTCACTATCCTTTGCTCGCCTCTCTGCCGTGGTCTCCTCAGTTTATTCAATTCCCTGCTGTGGTCCATTTTGTATGTTGTCATGACAGCAAGGTGCCCCCTCCTCTCAGGCCCAGAACACCTGAACATTTCTATCAGCAACAGTGACTCACCATGAGATGTGATGCCCCATTCAGGGATGTTGGCAGAGGAGGAGAGAAGATGGGAAAGCACAGCCCCCACTTTCTAAATGAACATACAAAGTATAAATGGTTCTGATACACATCTCTAAGAGGAAATTACAGCAATTCCTATACCAGCAGAATATTTCTCAAGATATAGGTAGACATACTTGCATCATCTGGATTGAACTAGGTGAAACTTCCTTTTCAAAGAATCAAAACTTACCTGGCCTATGTGCTACTTTTCCAGGAAATTATTTCTGATCCTCCCAGCTGCAGATTTCTCTCGTTCTTCTAAACTCATATGATGCTTGATTGTTCTCTGATGATACAAATCCTTTACACTGATGTATTATAGCACAGCAGTTAAGAGTGGGGGTTAAACATTAACGTTTATATGCTAGTATATACTAGATATACAAACTTGGGAACAATTACTTCTCTTAGTCCTAGTTTCCTCATCTTCAAAATGGGGATAATATCACCTACTTGCCTGATATTATAAGCACTCAGTATACATTAGCTGTTACTATTCTTAGTATGTGGTTGGCTAAATTTTGTCCTTGTATGTGAATTCTCTAGGGGAAAATCTATATTTGGTTTATCATACTTATGGCTTCGATCTATGTTGTAGATTCCCAAATTATGTTTGCTGAATGGATAAATATATATGAATGTACTTAGTAGATCAGATATGAATGATTCATTGAGGGAAGAAAAACAGATCAGTATGCCTGGATAGACTTGCTTCCTATAGACATGTACTTAGGGTTGAAAACACCTTGTAGTGTTTTCAATCCATATACCTTTAAATATTTAACGTCCTAAATTGACCTCTTGCTGTTCTTTTTGCCTCCTACCCTCGGAACTTATTTTTCACCCATTCTGAGCTAACCCCTGCTGGCATCTGTCCCATAAAAGAAAATGATTGTGCTTATTCCTAAATAAATAATGATACTGTTGCTAGTTTTTTTACAAAAGGGAATCTTGCCATGTCTTACTGGAGCAGGGAAACACACAGAGAAAGGACTTCTATGCTCTTTCCTTGAAATGGTAAGAGACATTTCAAAAGCAAATATTTCACATTTGTTTTGGGTGCTACTGACACATGTCTTAATATACAGTCATGGGGAGACTCTAGGTTACAAAGCTGACATCTGAAGAAAAGACATGAAATGGGGAAATTTGACAATTTCTGCCTTTACCTGTTACCCCATGGATGATGGATAATTTCATAACGATGACAGCAGCTTGGGACATAGTTCTGGAAATCTATTCTTATCAAATATATATTAAATGTGTGTGTGTGTGTGTGTGTGTGTGTGTATGTGC
Source organism: Rhinolophus sinicus (assembly GCF_036562045.2). NCBI lineage: Eukaryota > Metazoa > Chordata > Mammalia > Chiroptera > Rhinolophidae > Rhinolophus > Rhinolophus sinicus. The sequence goes on from NC_133759.1 coordinate 25,170,563, forward strand.
CTATTTTAATATTTCTTTAACATCACTCTCTCTGTTGGTATCTTGACATCTGTAAGAAGGTGGGACAGCAGCAGAGAATCAATTTTATCTTCGATTTAGGACTAATCTGCGTGAAAGAGCACCTGACACTGAAGAGATAATTGTAAATGTGAATTCTATATCCATGACCAAAAGGTCTTCTTTCTTCTTCCGTCAGTCTCACCTCCTCTTCTCCTCTTGCTTTCCCTTCCCCTTCCTCCTCCTGTTTCTTACTCCCCTCTTTCTCTTTCTTCAAAATTTGTGAAAATTAATGAAAAAGAAATCATGTAGCATACTGGTTCATTTCAGTGAATAAGCACAGTCTTCAGAGATTTGTAATTATTATCAAAGTTGATCTGATTTTGATTTCAGCCTCTTGCTGCAGCTTTTGGTAATTCTGCTTGGAAACCTCTTCAGGGTTTCTTCTTTCTTAGAGCATAGTGTGCCCCATTACAATGACAAAGTGGCATCTGATTTTAGGAGTGTAAATGCCATATTGAACTTCAGTATGTTTCATCCTTCACTTGCAGACTACAGCTATATGGCTCATAAATAAAGCATAGCAAGGATAGTTAAAATCTAGGAAGTATATGTACAGTACATCATACATAGCGCTCCCATTTTCTAAGAACGAACGCATTTTATTAATGTAATACATCTTTCATATTATTCTTCTTTGTGGTCAAAATTGTATTTTAACGTCATGATTCATCAGTGTAGACTTGCAACATTGATCCTTGAGGACATGGAATCATAGTGTGTTAAAAGACAGAGGGAGCTTTGGAGATCATCTGCCATGTTTCCCTGAAAATAAGACCTAGCCAGACAATCAGCTCTAATGCATCTTTTGGAGCAAAAATTAATATAAGACCCAGTCTCATTTTACTATAAGACCCGGTCTTATATAATATACCAGACTGGGTCTTATTTTGCTATAAGACTGGTATAATATAATATAATATAATATATAATATAATATAATATAATATAATATCGGGTCTTATTTTACTATAAGACCGGGTTTTATATTAATTTTTGCTTCATAAGACGCATTAGAGCTGATTGTCTGGTTAGGTCTTATTTTCAGGGAAACAGGGTAGCAATTTTTGCTCTTTTACACAGGGGGATACCCAGGCCCAAACGCTGTGCTTGACCTAGGGTTAATTGATTACCGGTAGAAGCAGAAGAAAAATTCAAGGTAGTTATTACTAACAAATACAAGTCCTATTGCTTATTTCTAGTGAAGGCTATTAGAGCAAGAAGTTGTGGATTGCTAAGCTGTGATGACTGTAAAATGACAAAATGATGAATATGGGTGTGAGCTCCATTGTCAGACTGATTTATGTCTGAATCCCATACTTTCTAGCTGTGTATCGTAAGCAAGTTTCTTATTTCTGTGTGGGCTTTGACTTCCTCAAACATAAGGAAAGGAACTAACAAAGGATAAAATGAGTGTTTTCCTACATAAAGGAATTAGGTAAATGACTGTCAGAGATTAAGCATACAATAAGTTTTAATTGGTCATTGTATTATTATTAGCAGTATTATTATTAATAGTGTTATACTTATTAATATGTTCTAATTATAATAACTATTATTATTAACAATATACTTCTCATCCCTGGATTGTTTTTGTGGTGTTCGGAGTATTTTCTACATTTAAGTTTGTTTCAATTGAAAGTTAAGTTAGGTGGGTCCTTAAAACAATGATAAAAGTATAGGGCAATCCTGGAGAGTATGGCCACTATTGATGCAGCCCTGAGAAAGATTTTTGCTACCTGAAATTATTTTAAACATTTAGGCCATCCATCCATCCATCCATCCATCCATCCATCCCATCCATCCCATCCATCCCATCCATCCCATCCATCCCATCCATCCCATCCATCCCATCCATCCCATCCATCCCATCCATCCCATCCATCCATCCATCCATCCATCCATCCAATAAGTCGTTGGTGAGGTCTATGTGCCAGCCCCCATATTTATGATAAAGAACTCTTCAGTTGCTAGAGGACCACTTGTTACTATCATCAGCATTTCCCATTGCTTGTTGGCCTATAATAGCGATGAGGAGAGTTATTGTTAGATGTAGGAGAGAGTCTATAAAAAGGTTTGTGTTTGGGTTATAGGTGATGGGTTGTAACACTAGCCATATGTCTGGAAGGAATACTGTGAGCTATGACTGGCCTAGAAGGAAGACATGCCTTGAAAGCACTGTGCCACATTTTTACAAACCAATTCAACTTGGCAGAAAAAAACTCTCCATACAGAAAATAGACAAAATGTTTTTTATATGTCTCAAAGGTATTTACCCTGACTCTGTTCAAGTTATCCAGAGTGGTGGTGCAAGAAATGCTGGGGAAAATCTGCTGCAGCACTATGGAACTGTGAATTTTTATGAACTGCAGCTTTATTTTTATTAATCTTTTCTTACCTCCCTCCCTCCCTTTGTCTTTTCCTCCCTCCCTCTGAAGATATTTCACCCCAGGGAGAAACTGGCATCAGAGACTTTTATTATAAAAATCCACTGTTTACTTAACACCTACTGTGTGTCAGACACTAGACTGAGCTCCTTGCCTGATCACCCGTGGGGTACACATATTATAAGGAAGTATAATCTAGAGAAGTTAAATAGAGAAGGAGAGTTTGGGTCTCACTGAATCCAAATCTGTGACTGTATCCACAATGTAAGAGATGGAAGAGAAAAAAAGTCAAAGAAGATGGATGGATGATTGCCTGCATTATGGCTGAATAATCTTCCTTCAAAAAAGAGTGAACACTTTTGCACTGGGTCTGTTGTAAGACTATCTGAGGTTGCAGTTTATCTTAAGTTTTGTTTTCTGATGAGACAATAAGTTACAGAAGTGATTAGAGAGGCCTGCTTAGTGAAGGCAGCAGTTTGTAGCATTCTGCCCATAAACCTGAAAGACGTTTTTTTCTGCAGGACTGTACAGAGCCAGCAACTGGTTGAGGAGGTGTTCCGTGGGAACAAAGGGGGAGGACATTTTAGAATATAAATTGCCAAGAGGCATTCCCTTTCAAGCTGTCACCAGTATCCAAGTTATAATCTTTGGTGTGCAATGTCAGTTGTCCAGGGTGATAATTCTGAGCAGGACGTAAGGAAAAGTGGAGGGTAAAAGAAACATGCAAGCTCACAAAGATTTACTACACCATTCAAGTCACCAGTGAAAGGTATATCTCAAGAAACAAGGAATGTCTAGTATAGTTCCCATACTTGTTCAAACACTGGAGCATGGTGAAAATGGCCGAGGGTTTATTGTGTCAGAGGAAGCACAGTGTCTCTTACCGGTCATTTTTAAGCGGAGAGTCAATGAGTCATCTTTATTTTTGAATTTTAACATGTAAACCTTAATTGAAAAATAAATTAATAGAAAACTAACACATATTTTTCTGTACATCGTGTTGATTGAAGGTTTGTTAGATGCTGTCTGGAGTTTGGAAAAGGATATACATCTCTCTCTTAACACCCAGAGGGAAAAGCCTTTATCTGTACCAGTTTTGATTCTCATCTACCTGGAGAGTGACCCATGTGCCGTATCTGCACTACCAGCTGTGCTGGGTGTGAGATGCCAAGGAAAGTTAACTGTGACATTTGTTGGTATAGTCCTGCTAGTAGAACATATCTTATTGTGCTGACTCCAGAACCCCAAATTGTGAGAGCTGTTTTATTCTTCACTTATCTACATCTCAGGCTATTCTCTTTTTGGAGATTGTGTTCCCCCCAAAATGCAAGGATACAATGGCTGGTTGCAGGCTTTGGAACCTGAGTATGTTTATGCTGGAATGTAACCATGCACACCTAGGCAGGGCCAAGCTAAGTTCTGTTTTCCTTTCTGTTTACTACAGTTATTTTTTGAAATGGAAATAACATTGAGTCTATAGTTTTAGTTTGAACCTCTACCTCATAGTGTTACTACAAAGGTCCAACAAGGTAAAATATGGGAAAAATACTTAAAACTGTAAGGAAAAGGGGTGTTCGAGGAAACGGTATCTCCCTCTCTTTCATTCCTGTTTCCAGCCTGTCTTTCTCACATGAACCAAATGATTGGTAGGGCTGGGAGAAAACTGGCTGCAAGTGAGCTCTTGATTCTGCAGGAGTTATGGTGTCAAAGGAGAATAGATTTTTCTCTTCTTTTTCTTTTTGGTCTTTACTGGTGGATGAGGCCCTTGAGGTCAGCATCAGAGAAGCGTGCAGGGAGAATCAGAAATGTCATGTCTTGGGTGAACCATGGACCTTATTCGCATGTGGACCCCCTGATAGAAGATCAACATTGGTCGTGTGTGTGACTGATCTTTGTGGTGCCCAGGAGGCAAAAAAAAGAAAGAAAAAAAAAGAAAAAGAAAAAATTGGGTAGATAAAGTTCTCCTTGCCCCCACAGCCGAGAGAGTGAAAGCAGGCCAGAGATCAGGCTAAGGATTCCATTTGATGCCTCCAGAGACTAATAAGTACCGTGTTTCCCAGAAAATAAGACCTAGCCAGACCATCAGCTCTCATGTGTCTTTTGGAGCAAAAATTAATATAAGACCGGGTCTTATTTTACTATGATATCAGACTAGGTCTTATATATTATAAGACCGGGTCTTATATTAATTTTTGCTCCAAAAGATGCATTAGAGCTGATGGTCTGGCTAGGTCTTATTTTTGGGGAAACACCATACTTACAGTTTCCCAGTAATCAAATATTAGACTCTCTGGAAAAATAAAATTGAAGGCACCCAGAAGCTATAAAGACAAAGATCAATAAGAATAAACCAGAATATACATTCAGTGAAATAGTGACTAGAGGAGCTGAATGCCAGCTTAAAAAACATAATGAGCATTCAACGCAATAAGAGTAAATTTTCTAAAGTTAAAAATAATTTCTGTGCAAAAGTTTTTAGTTTAATTGAAGAAGAGGTTGGTGAGAGTTGAGGCTAAATTTGTGGTCCAGGAAAATCAATTGGGATAAATATTTTAAAGCATAGAACAAAAGACAGAGAAATTACAATGAAAAAGATAAGAGACATGGACGACCATCTTGGACATTTAAACGCACATAAAATTTATGACAGAAATTTCTCTGAAAGACCTGAGTCACAGAATGAAAGGGCGTCATGAGGTTCAGGTAATATTGATGAGAAAGACCTATGCATAAGCATACCTGGAAAATTCCTGCACTCTAAAGATTATAAAAAATTCTGACAACTTTCCTATTGGGAAGATCAAGTTACACATAGAGAGAAAGATTCAGACTGCTATCCTATTTCTAATCTGCAATACTGGAATTTAGAAAACAATAGTATAGTTTCTAGAGAGTACCGGACTTCAACCTGAGAATCTCTTACCCAGAAAGATATAATTCACCTGGAAGGGCAAACAATTCAATTAAGATTTTATTAATCTTAAGACTATATCTCTAAGGTACACAATAGGTTAAAAGGGATTCTAAATAAACAAGTGAAGGAGAAATGAGTAATCAAGCTAGGAAAATGTGAAATGAAGTGAAAATTGTAAACAACGAATTTAAGAATGAATGAGAGCTCCTTTGTGTGTTTACTTAGATATAAATGGATAATGATAGACTAAGAATACGTGATATAAATGCTAAATAAATATGCTAACCATGACAAAATGCTAGATAAAGAGATGAGACACTGCAATGGAAATTCAACTAATAGTTTAGAACTAAAATTACTAAATTCTTAGTAATCCTAGAATTTGAGGTGAGGTGCAGGAAAAAGATTAGAGAAGTAAAATCATTCTCAATTTTGTTGGGGAGGGTCATGGAAAGAAATGCATGTATGCTAAATGTGTAATCTTATGGAGAAGAGAAAAGTGATAGGAAATAGAGAATTTTATATGGGAATATGTTTTTTTTTCTTCTTCAAATAATTTAGGTATATAGTTTTCTGATAATGAAGAAGAGATAAGCTAATCATTAAGGAACTGAGGGAAAAATCTGTTGGTAAAAATTACAAATGAACATAGGAAAAGAACAAAGAGCAATGATCAAACTAGAAAAATAAGGGAGAAAAATAATGCAAAATTCATGGTGAAACTAAAGGGAAAAGAATAAAATTAAGTATCTCAAGGATTTCAGTAAATAGGAAAGCTGAATTACCCAGTTAAAAGTGTCAAACTGACTTTAAAAATACAGTTAACTACTATTTAGAAGAAAAATGCTTAAAATAATTAAAAAAAATAAAGAGTGATATGAAAAATGCAAAGATAAATGAAAGCATAAGAAGCAAAAGAAATATCAGACAATGTAGAATTTAAGTTTAAAAGCATTAAGTCTAATCTGCAATACTGGAGTTGTCCAGAGGGGCAAAAATGAAAGGCACAGTGTATGAAAGAAATATACCATCCAAGAACTGGCATGCACTGAATAACTCAATAGCTTTTAATAGAGATAAAGCAAAACTTAAAAATATGATTAAAATACAAATATAATAGCTTACTTCATTATACCTCTTTTTGAACTATGCATGTCTTATACACAAAAAATAAGCAACAACATAGAAAAATGCAATGCAATAAAATAAAATTAAAAATAATAAAGGGAGGTTTTGAACATCTTTCAAAGGAATATACTTTTTTCTACATGTTCATAAAATATTTACAATTAATCTTGTACTAGGCCCAAATAAATTTGGGATACAGAGAATAGATTTTGCAGTTCACTTTTTCTGCCATTATAAATCGATTATTAGAAATTGAATGAAATAATTATTAGAAATTAGGAATAAACGACATGAAGGTAAGCCCAAAATATTAAATGTGTAGCAACTAAGAATGCATTTCTAGATAACTATTGAATGAAACAGGGAATAGTTTCATTCATTCAGGGAATCAAAACAAAATTGCAAACTGTATAGAAAGCAATGCAGACTAGAAATACGTGACACAGCCAAAGCTGTATTCAAAACAGGTACACCTTTAATATTAAAAAGGAAAGATGAAACAGATTTTACTTATTACCAATTTGAAAAGATTAGAAAAGAAAAAAATAAATCAGAGAGAAGGAAGTGGTATTAATAAAAGTAAAAATTGAATATAGTAAGGAAAGAACACTATGAAAAAGGATAAAGAAATCAAATTTGTTTTTTGAGAAAACAAACTTGTTAAATCACTCAGGAGTCTACAGAAAAAAATGAAAAAGCAAAGTTATAAAAATATGGAATGGAAAGGAGCAACCATAGAGCAATAGGTAAATCTTAAGAGATGACTACAAAAAGGATCTTAGTAGCAATTTTGAAAAGCTAGGCAAAAATGATACTTTCCTAGAAAGTTATAAATTACCAAATTAATCCAAGAAAAAAAGAGAACTGAATAGTTGATTAAAGGTGACAGGAGATGCTAGATTTAGCCTTGAAAAAGGGAAATGCTCAAGTATAGCAACACACAAGCACTGTATTTGTATATTCAATATATGTATATAAAATATGCACATGCACATAAACATATACACATACGTACATATGCACATATGAATATGCACATATCTGTATATACACATAAATATGTACACACATAAATAATGTACAAGTTTACATACATAGTTCAGTGTAGATATGGATATATACATATGTATGTATATATACATGCATTTTATATATGTGAAAAGATATGCAAACAAGAAGGTAAGCTATCTTGCCTTCCAAGACATTAAAACATACTATCAAGTTATACTGCTATGATATTGGCTTAGGAATGAAAAGTAGATGGCATGGAACAAATCAGAGATTC